>NC_056663.1:37204293-37869117 GCF_018350195.1 Panthera tigris
TTTACATTGACATACCAAGATAATCTGTCTATACATTAAGCTTTTTCTCCTCCATTAATGGGTGTAAGGGAACCCCCACCCCCACCCTTGGACATGCTAGCCCCAGCAATAGGTGTGAGCTATGGGAGGGAAGCGCCAGTGCAATAATGGTAGGTGACATGGAGATTGAGATTACCTTCTTACATAGTTTACTAGCAGATTGTGTTCATGCCCAATCCCAGAAGTACCTCTCCCAGTTTACAAAGAGTTGATGTTGGTTTGGCCTGATTTTATGATTTGGTAGATATGACAGAGCTTGGCTCATGATGGGCCATGGTGCCCATACTCACATAGTCCATATTTATTATGGCCTCATGGCAAGCTAGGTCCTGCCTTTCAAATGGTATCTCTGTTTCAAATGGCATAGTCTTGCCTTAAAATCTTAAGGGTCACATTGTGATTCTTATTGGAGCTTGCCATAGGCTTTACTTGATGTTTCTTTTCCAAACACAGAAACGTATAATATCACAAGGTCTGCAGGTTGTATGGCCAAGTGACAAGACTACTTGTTCCACAGACTAGACAGGCTAAAGAACCTTCTCTAGGCCTCATTTAAAGCTGGCAGCCTTTCATGTGACCTGGTAAGTAGGTCAGAGCAGTTTTCCAAGTGTAGAATATGCTGCCTCCAGAATCTAAAGAAATCAAAAAGCATTGTGCTCCTTTCTTAGTAGTGGGAGGTGTAAAATGCAATAGTTATGTATTTATTTGGGGGAATGTCCTTTTATGCCCCAGACCATTGGACACTAAAAACTTCACTGCTATGGCAAGACCCTGAAATTTGTAGAGTTCATCTATACCCTCTGAGGTATATGTGCTTTACCAAGAACCCCAACATATCTGCCCCTTATTACTTACTTGGTCTAATTAGTATGATGCCACAAAGACTAATTTAGTAGTCTCTGGAATATACAGATGTTTCAGTTCTTTTTGGTAGAGGGAAGGTGAATTAACAATGCCCTCAAGCAAGACCATAAATGTATACTGTGGTTTGTAAATGCATGCTGCTTTTGATCCTCCTTGAAAAAGAGAGGGGAAAGAATGCATTTGTCAGAGTAATATCTGCATATCATATCCTGGAGACTGTGTTAATATGCTCTAACAAGGTACCACATCTGGCATGGCAGCTATAATTGAGGCTGCTTTTTTGGTTACTGGCAGTAGTCTATTGTCATCCACCATGATCTATCTGGTTTTTGAGATCCTAGAATCTCCATTGCTACCAGGGAGCCCAGTTCTGTAATAACATCTTCTATTGTCAACTCCAACTGAAAGAGGACAGACACCATTGAGCATCTTAATTATCATTGTGTCACTTTCCCAGCAAATTCCTTATCACTTTGGTACATGAAATGTCCTCTTAGCTTGCTATGGAACATAGTCAGCTGGTAGTTTTTTGCCTATGTCCACCCTATCATCCCTACTTTTCTGACACTTTGGACCCATCTTCCATAATCTGACAGGGAAGTTTTGGTATATTTATTTAGTGTGGGCCATTGTTTTTTTCCAAGCTTTCCAGAGTCAATCTGGCAGTTTATTGGTATCTTCTCCTAAGATTCTTTCCGGAGTGTTAAATTCTGTATTATGAGGCAATATTAATATAATTGCAAGCTGAGACATTCCCTTTTATCCAACTTTGTTCCTCCCTTGACTCATCACCCTTAGGAGCTAGTCCAATCCACTCCCAACTCCTGTATTTATTAGCTCCTCTCTTCCCTTAGCTGACCTTGTTGGCTGTGTCATGATTTGATCATGATTTTGACCATGATTCCTATTGGCCTTATTAACAGAAAGGCAGATTGGAGCAGGGATCCTGAGGGCAGCCAGTAAAGTCTTGTGAGATACATGACTCATTTGAGGCCTCTAACTGATATTCATAAGGGTTGGGGGGAGTGTTCACTATCTTCTATCATGGGAATAGGCCATCTCTTCAGGTTCAGGTTTGGGAGAGGTGGGGAGTTCAAAATTCTCAACTACATTAATCTGGGACATTATATGTCTCAAAGTCCTACTCCTTTTCTGTTATGGCCTTGACCTTGGTGTTAGAGACCTACAAGGTAGGAATGCTACCTCCACTGAAGCTCTGCTGCTCTTACATGATTAAGTTCTGAACCTAGTCCTCCATGCTGATGGCCATTTGCTTCATCAGTTTAAAATGTTCTTTAATGCTGCCAAGGAAATCCTGTTTTCATATTTTGCCTTGAATTGTCAACAAATGACCATGAATCTGATTCATCTGTCTTCAGTGAGTGAATCAGTGATACAGCACATCCACCAATTCCATGGTTGTTGTAGTTAATATTTCCCTACGTGACTCTCCATTGCCAGAGACATTACTCCCACCACTGCATCACCTTCCACTGGTGTCCTAACACATTTAACTTTGGTAAGCATTTTGCAATTGCACTGTGACAGCACATCAGAGACTATCCATATTATACCAACCACTAGCTATAGTGTCCACATCTCCAGCTGGCCAGAGGGTAATCACCTCCAAACTCCCATTTTATAGTCCAGTTTCCAGGATCACTCCTGGTACTACTTGGCTTAGATTGAGTTCCCTGGAAACAGACTATGAGATAGAAAATTTAATCCAGGGTTTATTGAAAAATGCTCTTGGGAGAAACACCTGTACAAAAAAAAAAACAAACAAAAAACATGAGGAAGGCAAGATTTTTTTTTAAATATGAAATTTATTGTCAAATTGGTTTCCATACAATACCCAGTGCTCATTCCAACAGGTACCCTCCTCAATACCCATCACCCACCCTTTCCTCCCTCCCACCCCCCCCATCAACCCTCAGTTTATTCTCAGTTTTTAAGAGTCTCTTATGTTTTGGTTCCCTCCCTCTCTAACCTCTTTTTTTTTTTTCCTTCCTCTCCCCCATGGTCTTCTGTTAAGTTTCTCAGGATCCACACAAGTGTGAAAACATATGGCATCTGTCTTTCTCTGCATGACTTATTTCACTTAGCATCACACTCTCCAGTTCCATCCACATTGCTACAAAGGGCCATATTTCATTCTTCCTCATTGCCATGTAGTATTCCATTGCATATATAAACCACAATTTCTTTATCCATTCATCAGTTGATGGACATTTAGGCTCTTTCCATCATTTGGCTATTGTTGAAAGTGCTGCTATAAACATTGGGGTACAAGTGCCCCTATGCATCAGCACTCCTGTATCCCTTGGGTCAATTCCTAGCAGTGTTATTGCTGGGTCATAGGGTAGATCTATTTCTAATTTTCTGAGGAACCTCCACACTGTTTTCCAGAGCAGCTGCACCAGTTTGCATTTCTACCAACAGTGCAAGAGGGTTCCCGTTTCTCCACATCATCGCCGGCATCTATAGTCTCCTGATTTTTTCATTTTAGCCACTCTGACTGGAGTGAGATGGTATCTGAGTGTGGTTTTGATTTGTATTTCCCTGATGAGGAGTGACATTGAGCACTTTTCATGTTGTTGGCCATCTGGAAGTCTTCTTTAGAGAAGTGTCTATTCATGTTTTCTGCCCATTTCTTCACTGGATTATTTGTTTTTCAGGTGTGGAGTTTGGGGAGTTCTTTATAGATTTTGGATACTAGCCCTTTGTCCGATATGTGATTTGCAAATATCTCTTCCCATTCCATTGGTTGCCTTTTAGTTTTGTTGGTTGTTTCCTTGGAAGTGCAGAAGCTTTTTATCTTCATGAGGTCCCAATAGTTCATTTCTGCTTTTAATTTCCTTGCCTTTGGGGATGTATCAAGTAAGAAATTGCTGCGGCTGAGGTCAGAGCGGTTTTTCCCTGCTTTCTCCTCTAGGATTTTGATGGTTTCCTGTCTCACATTCAGGTCTTTTATCCATTTTGAGTTTATTTTTGTGAATGGTGTAAGAAAGTGGTCTAGTTTCAACCTTCCACATGTTGCTGTCCAGTTCTCCCAGCACCATTTGTTAAAGAGACTGTCTTTTTTCCATTGGATATTCTTTCCTGCTTTGTCAAAGATTAGTTGGCCATACTTTTGTGGGTCTAATTCTGGGGTTTCTATTCTATTCCATTGGTCTATGTGTCTGTTTTTGTGCCGATACCATGCTGTCTTGATGATTACAGCTTTGTAGTAAAGGCTAAAGTCTGGGATTGTGATGCCTCCTGCTTTGGTCTTTTTCTTTGAAATTACTTTGGCTATTCAGGGTCTTTTGTGGTTCCATACAAATTTTAGGATTGCTTGTTCTAGCTTCAAGAAGAATGCTGGTGCAATTTTGATTGGGATTGCATTGAATGTGTAGATAGCTTTGGGTAGTATTGACATTTTGACAATATTTATTCTTCCAATCCATGAGCAGGGAATGTCTTTCCATTTCTTTATATCTTCTTCAATTTCCTTCATAAGCTTTCTATTGTTTTCAGCATACATCTTTACATCTTCGGTTAGGTTTATCCCTAGGTATTTTATGCTTCCTGGTGCAATTGTGAATGGGATCAGTTTCTTTATTTGTCTTCTGTTGCTTCATTATTAGTGTATAAGAATGCAACTGATTTCTGTACATTGATTTTGTATCCTGCGACTTTGCTGAATTCATGTATCAGTTCTAGCAGACTTTAGGTAGAGTCTGTAGGGTTTTTCATGTATAATATCATGTCATCTGCAAAAAGTGAAAGCTTGACATCATCATTGCCAATTTTGATGGAGGAAGGCAAGATTAATAAAGAAGAGGAAGAAAGAGGAGGAAGAGCAATTGACCTCAATTGCAGCTTCAGGTGAGAATTCAGTCAATTCCATGGGGAGGTTTGAGCTAGGGTAGCCTTTCAGTATTTTCCAGTTGAGGCAAAGGTGCTGAGCTTGGGAGTCTCATATCAGCCCATCATTGGCTATAGCTTGTCTCTTGGTGGGGGGCATTTTAACCTTGGGAAGGCAATTTGTTGTGGCTGAGAGAAATTCCCAGTGAAAGATACAGCTGTAAATTGTCAGTAGCCAGTGTTCTTAGCAGATAGTGATACAATCAGCTCTGATGAAGGGATCTGAGAACACCTGTCTACTGGTGGTACTCTATGCTCATGCTTCCCACTGAGTAACCAGGAAGAAAAAAAAAAGAAAGAAAAAAATGGATTTAGGAAAAATAGAAGAGCAAAGATAGTATACTGGTAGTGGCAATGTCAATTTTATACCTACCTAGGATTAGAATCAGACATGATTCTGTTTGATTTTGGACAAGTTCAGCTTTTTCTGGGTCTAATTTCTTGAACTATAGAATTGGATTACTAATGTGTAAAGACCTTGAAATTGTGCCTAGCATAGTCAGCAAAAATGTTACTATTGTTATTTGTATTGTTTCTATTTTTTTTTAATTATTTATTTTGAGATAGAAAGAGAGAAAGTGGGGAAGGGGCAGAGAGAATCCCAAGCAGGCTCTGTGCTGTTAGTGCAAAGCCCAACCCAGGGCTTGAACTCATGAACCATGAGATCATGACCTGAGCCAAAATCGAGTCAGATGATTAACCTACTGAGTTACACAGGCATCCCAGTTCTTTTTCTTTCCTTATTGTTCATTTCTTCATTTTGAGAGAGAGCGAGTGGGAATGGGGGAAAGAGACAGAGGAAAGGGGAGAGAGAGAGTCCCAAGCAGGCTCTGCACTCAGCATGGATCCTGACAGGGGCTCTGTCTCACTACCATGAGATCATGGCCTGAGCTGAAATCAAGAGTCACCCAATCAACTAAGCCACCCAAGCACCATGGTATTCTTTCTATTTTTATTATTTTTGAGCAATTTAAACTTATTTTCAAGCTCTATTTCCTTTTCCATCACTTCCTAACCTGGTCCTTTACTGTTTTTCTCCTAAAATGAAACTTCCACTTCTATCTTGCTAATTTCCTTTGTTCCTGCACTGTGCTTACACCACCTTCTTTCCTAGACTGACTGCCCTCATTGACCTCCTATAAGACTGCCTAATCCATCTTATCCTTTGAAGGAGTGAAAAGAGCATCTGCTTTAATTCAAGAAGTAGAGGTTTAATTCTCATATCCTCTACTTACTTAAGCTATCTGACCTTGGGTAAGCCACTGATCATATCTGAGGATTGATTTCCTCACCTGTAAATTAGGGATAGCAGCACTTCTCCACTAGCTCATTAGGAGGATTAAATGTGAAAACTAGGTTAAGCTCCCAGCACAGTGTCAGGCACACTTTAGTTGTTCAATAAACAGTAATGATTGGATCTAGTAATAAACCTATTAATACCTAACCACAGAGTCATTCAAAAACAATTATTCAAAGCCCACAATGTACCTGCTGGGTACAGGGAGATCCAGGAGCTGCCAGCCCCTCCCTCAAGGATGATAGGAGTTTCCCAGCTTTCCCCAACTTCATTTGTGCACATCTCCCCTCTCCACCCCTCTCTCCTTGAAACATGCACAGCACAGACCCATTCAGCATCTCAACACAAATCTCTTTGTCATTGTTCTTTACATTTTCTCACATGTCAGTTATGTCTCTCAAAACAGTCTGTGAACTGCCTGAGGTGAGAAACTCCTGTATTCCTTGTATCCAAACACAACACCTAACATAGAAATGGGTACATGCCCAGTGTTCTCTAAGTATTTGTTAGATAAATTAACAAATGAGTATTTAGGATTCTTGATAAGAATCATAACAGAGAAGTTTCCACTTTGCAGGTAGAGACCTGCTAGTCATGGCATCAATTTTGTATGCTGGGACATAAAAATGCACCTAGCATGCTAGAGTAGTGTTTGGTGAAATTTTTGTTTCACTTTTGAATATGTCACAGGCTGGTTTGTGGCATAAAAATGTATTTCTTACTGTGGACCATAGTAAAAAAAAAAGTGAAAGAAATACTGCCAGACTGTATGCCACAAGGTTCCTAGCAGCTATGCTGAGCTCCTCATGGACAGAACTAAAGAAGACCCTGGGAACAAGGACCATCAAGTAGGAGAAGCAGTAACTGGGCTCAGAAAGGCTTTCCTAGGGATGGTGGGGATTAGAGAAGATATAGAGTCAAGGGAAGGAATACTCAGGGCCTAAACACAATCCCTCAAACTGCTTATTGTCTGAACAACAAACAGGCACAGCAGGCATACCTTCAAGCCTCCAGTGCCTTCCCTCAGAAAGACATAAAGTACTTAATACCCTGAAATTGCTCAAGATTTTCCTCTTGTAATCCCTGTTTTCTCCAGAGTTTTAGATCATAATAGAAACTCTATTGCCTACATTCTCTCCACTTATTAATTTGAAAAGTTAGATCAGAATTATTAAACTTTGGAGATTTAGTGATAATTTCTTAGTGCAAAATTTGTACACAAAGCTTGACATTATGAAGGCACCATAGAACAACATCCCATGAAATTGAAATTACACTGGAATTCTAAGACAGCTGACTTCCCCCTCTATAGGAGCTTTGGGATTGCATTCAAAGTGTCTTTGACTCAGGCACATCTGGGGATTGGAAACATCTTGCCTGTGGTAATGTTCCACCTCCTTCCCTTGAATGTTACCTTCCTGAGTCTGTAGTGGTGCAGCTTGAACTCTGGTGCTCTGTTCTGCACAAATGCTTCCCACCTTTCTTCCTAGATCCTGGGCCTAAGGCCTGTCTGTCTGCTATTTGTACTTTGAAAAGTGCTTTAATTGGGAAAGTAAAATACAATATCAAATGCCTTTTTTGTGCCTTGTGAAAGTCCTCTAAAGCTTAACTTAACTCAAAGAGCTTAAATCAATAGCACCGGCCCATTTTCTAATCACAGGGAATTTAATAATGATCAGGAAAGCTATTGTCAGCCTGATCAGTAGGACTGTTAGGACTTTAACTCTTGGAAAACAGCTTCATGTCAAAATTACTTACTGTTATCATATTAAATGTCATTCAGAAGGGTATTAAAATCTTTTAGAAAGAAAGCATTATAGGGGCTCTATCAAAATTACTTTATATGCTGATGAGTTGTCTTCTGGGGGAGAAAGCTAAGGCAAGCCTGGAGGTGGGAACGAATTTTTACCAGAATACACCAAAATCAGGAAGGGATAGTCTTGGTGTCTGCATCTCTAATTCTGGAAGTCTCTTGAGACACTTCAGTCTAGGGGCTAGAAAGTTTACTTTTATCCCCTAAAGCCTGGAAAACCCCATGGGTCCATCAGGGGAAAAGCTGCTCACTCCAGGTCACTCCAGGACTCCTAGCAAAGTGTAGGACTAGTTGGCTCTAGCAACTTCACCCAATTAATTTTCAGAAGTCCCATGATGATGGTATTTTCCTCATGTTCATTCCCAGCCACATGCAGTTTGGAGGTGCTGCTGAGGATTCAAATCCCAATTCCCATGCAACAACAGTTGAGTCATTGTGAATTGAACATAATGCTGTTGATTTAGGGATTAAATTTTCAGAGAGAGAACCATTTAACTGGGGAAAATGGTTGGCCTTTAATGAAACCCTGAAGGAAACGGAAAGGGGTGTGGACAACAGGGAATAAACAAAACAAAATAGGACCTAACTGAAAAGCTGGAAAAGGAGGAGGAGAAAGACAGTGAGTGTTTTTCCTGTCAGCACAGCCTTGCTACCTGCCTCTCTGCATGCAGGGGCTCTTTCAGCAACTAAAAGCACTTGTATAGACAGGGGCATAATGAGTGCATCTGGGCTTGGTGGAGCCTGTACCTACAGTTATGTCCTGACATCAGACATTATCCCCCCCATCCCAGGGCTGCTGGCCTCCTGGAGCCCCGGGTCTTTCTTATGCCACTGCCACTAAGTCCAGCACACTTCTAGATGTGAAGCCTGCATCTTGAGTCAGCAGATCTTGGGTGGGGGTGGCACAGCATGCCCACTTGGTACAAATAGAGACCCCATTTCCCCTTCAATTGTTTTAGGAGTTAAGACTTTTAGCATCACACTTCACAGGTTTTAACCACTTTGACTCTTTCAGAAGGTTTTAGCCTCCCAATAAATGTATATTACATGTAGAGCAGAGGCCAAAACACTGGTTTTTTTAATGTTTTTATTTTTATTTTTGAGAAAGAAAGAGATAAAAGGGGGGGAGGTGCAGCAAGAGGGGGAGGAGAATCCAAAGCAGGCTCTGCATTGACATCAGTAAGCCTGGTGTGGGGCTCAAACTCAGGAACTGTGAGATCATGACCTGAGCTGAAGTCAGACACTCAACTGACTAGACCACCCAGGCACCCCCAAAGCACTGATTTTATATATTCAAAAACTTACACTCAGAGACAGTAATTAAGCACAGCTTGCAAGTGGCAGCCTGTAGCTGGGACACTGGCCTGGGGTCTCCTCAAAGCCTGTGTACATATCTGTCTCCAAGTACAAAATGAAGACTCGTCCAAGCCTTGTCATCTACAAACTGAGTGACCAAGGGAAATGTCACAATCTCTCTAGTCCTCCCTTTTTTATTCTGTAAAATAAGGATAATCATGTCTAATTTGAAGCTTAAATGTATGTGATGTTTTTAGCATAAGATCTGTCACTTTAAGTACTCAATGAAAGTTTTACTAAAATGCTTCCTGAAAAAGTGCAAGAAAAAATGGCTCTTGAAAGAAAACTGGGAACACAAAGAAACCAGGAAATATGACCCAAATTCTAATGCTTGGTCTACTACAGATGGCTGCTTGGGAGCATTAGGATATGTCATGATCATGGGCATGACAATGATATCTGGGTGGAGAGGGCCACTGATAGAGTTACAACACTTATTATATATAGAAAAGGGCCAAATTTAAACATTAAAAAAACAAAATTCAACTAAGTAAATTTTAAAAAACTTATTGCCTTTCTTCACTGATTCTTGAATTGGGTAGCAACCATCGAACAGATAAGAGCAGAGCTCTGAGCCTTTCCACACTATCCAGGGAGGGATCCATATGGCATTATTCCTTGTTCCCATTGTAGCCTAAAATGAAACTTTCAAATGCCAAAATTTTTATTCTATTCTGCAAATAAAAAAGGAGGATGTCCTCAAATTCCTTGCAGCAGGAATCCATTTAAGTGGCACCAATCTTGACTTTCAAATGGAATAGTACATCTACGAAAGGAAAAGTGACGGCATCTACATCATAAATCTGAAGAGAATCTGGGAGGCTAAAGATCCAATATGGCAGAGAAGTAGGGGGACCTGAAGTTCCCTCGTCCCTGAAACATAGCAGTGTTGAGGCCAAAGGACTTTGAATTCCAAGAGTCTGGGCTGCAGAGTGACAAAGACATCTCCAGGGGCCCACGGGGACAAACTGGCAGGCCATAGGTGGGTGATTGCAAACTGGGAGAGATAAAATGGGCATCATAGGCATGAAGAGGAGGGATCCCTTTTTGTGGAGGGAAAAGAGGAGAGAAAGAGAGGCTGTGGAAATGTATGACTGTATTTGGCCAAGGGAAAAAACACGGGCTGGGGATGGAGAGAGATCCAATCTCCAACTGCATGGCTATCTCTTGACTGGGGCCAGCTGCCTAGTTTCCACACCTGGGGAAAAGGGGAGCCACTGCAATGGGAGAATGCAACCCCTGCCCTCAAGTGCTGTGGGAACAAGGTACATAACCTTCCAGGGACAAGGACCCTGCCTGCACCAGCCAGCCAGAGGTCATTTATCACTGGGCAGAGTGGCACTTCCCTGGAATCAGGGCTCAGAGTGGGACCTTTTAAGACATTGGGGTTTAAATCCAGGACAAGCACCAAGGAGTCACTAGAGTCAGGGTAGTGGCACAAACCACCTCCTTTGCCACTGCACGGCACTGTGAAGAAGCCATCAGGTTGGGCAGAGTGGCACTTCCCTGGAATTGGGGCATGCGGAGCAGGACTCTTTAGGACATCTGAGTTTGAATCCCAGATGAGCCCCAGGGAGGTGCAGGAGACTGTGGAACAAAAAACGAAAACAAACAAACAAAACAGCCCACTTAGGCCTGCGCAGCACTGTGAGGACTGCCTTAACAGAGTGGTTTAGGACACCCAATCTGAGGAGGAGAGACTGGGGTGTTGCCATTTTTCTCCCCATCACTGACAAGGCAGAGCTTCTGGAAACAGATAGCAGGCCCACAGTGGAGGTGAAACCTACTTACACAAACCCATGCCCCTCCCTACCTAGTAACTGCATATCTACTGGAACAGGATTGACACAGACTAACCAGACAGTCTCTCCTCCAGACTGTGCTGCCACCAGTTCCAAAGCACCCAATGTTTTTGCATTTCCTGATTTAATTCTTGGACAATTGTTATTATACACACACACACATACACACACACACACACACACACAAACATATATATATATATATATATATATATATTTTTTTTTTTTTTTTTTCCTTCTTATTTCTTCCCTCCTCTAGTCTGATTATCCTGGTTGTTGGTTTATTTAAGCAGACATATTTAATCTATTCTCCTTATACCTGTTCTATATCTCCTTCTATCTTTCCTCTCTCTCTCTCTCTCTCTCTCTCTCTCTCTCTTCAGAGAGAGAGAGAGAGAGAGAGACCATAGAGTTTCTCTGCCTGGTCAATTTTCTTTTCTTTTCTTTTTCCCTGCCTTTGTATGGGATAAGGCCTCTTCCACCAACACTGCCCCCACCCCGTTGTTTTTTATTTTGCTGTTGTTGCTGTTTTTGTTTAGTTTAGTTTAGTTTTCTTTTTTTTCTGGGGCCACTTCAACAAACAAATCAAACCACACCGGATGGAGGGGCCAAAACATCACTATGAGTAGGGAGACAAAGCAACCAGAGTCACAACAACAGACAGCAAGTAATGCACTCCAAAAAATACCCCCTGAGGGGCCAGACCCTGGACAGTGTATGACCCCTTTAATATAGTAGTGCTCACAAGTGCAGGACACATAACAAGCTTTTAAAACACATAAGGGATAGAAAAGTAGCCAAAATGATGAAATGGCAGAATTCTCCTCAAAAGTAATTCCAGGAAAAAAATGAAAGCTAAAGAATTGGCTACAACAGATATAAACAATATAATGATCAATAATTTAGAATAATAGTCATAAGATTAATCTCTGGGCTTGAAAAAAGCATGGAAGACAACAGAGAATCTATTGCTGCAGAGATCAAGGAACTAAAAACTAGTCATGATGAATTAAAAATGTTGTAAATGAGGTGCAAAATAAACTAGAGGCGGTGGCAGTGAGGACCGAAGAGGCAGAGGGGAGAATAAATGAAGTAGAAGACAAAATGATGGGAAAAGATGAAGCTGGGGAAAAGAGAGATAACAAAATTCTAGACCCTGAGGGGAGAAATAGAGAATTAAGTGATTCAATGAAACGTAATAATATCTGTGTCATAGGAGTTCCAGGAGAAGAAGAAAAAGAGAGAGAAAGGGGCAGAAGGTGTACTTGAACAAATCATAGTGAGAATTTCCCCAATCTTGGGAGGGAAACAGACATTGAAATCCAGGAGGGACAGAGAACTCCCTTCAGACCTAACTTGAGTCGATCTTCTGCATGACATATCAGGGTGCAACTGGCAAAATACAAAGATAAAGAGAATTCTGAAAGCAGCGAGGGACAAATGGCCCTTAACCTACAAGGGTAGACACGTGAGGGTAGTAGCAGACCTATCTACTGAAACTTGGCAGACCAGAAGGGAGTGGTAGGAAATATTCAATGTGCTGAATAGGAAAAATATGCAGCCTAGGAAAAATAAAGAATCCTTTATCCAGCAAGGCTGTCATTCAGAATAGAAGGAGAGGTAAAGGTTTTCCCAGACAAACAAAAACTGAAGGAATTCATCACCACTAAACCACCACTACAAGAGATCCTAAGGGGGGGGACTCTGTGAATGGAATGTTGCAAAGACCATGAAGGACCAGAGACATCACAACAAGCATGAAACCTACAGATAACACAATGACACTAAATCCATATCTTTCAATAATAACACTGAATGTAAATGGACTAAATGCTCCAATGAAGACATAGGGTATTGGAATGGATAAAACACACACACACACACACACACAACAACAACAACAACAACAACAACAAAACAAGACCCATCTATTTGCTGTCTACAAGAGCTGTTTAGTTTTAGACCCGAGGACACCTTCAGATTGAAAGTGAGGGGATGGAGAACCATCTATCATGCTACTGGAAGTCAAAAGAAAGTGGAGTAGCCATACTTATATCAGACAAACTAGAATTTAAACTAAAGGCTGTTACAAGAGATGAGGAAGGGCATTATATCATATTTACAGGTTCTATCCATCAAGAAGAGCTAACAATTATAAATGTTTATACACCCAATTTGGCAGCACCCAAATGTATAAGATAATTAATCACAAACATAAGCAATGTTATTGATAAGAATGTGGTAATTGCAGGGGGCTTTAATACTCCATTTACAACAACGGACAGATCATCTAGGCAGAAAATCAATAAAGAAACAATGACCCTGAATGATGCACTGGGCCAGATGGACCTGACAGGTATATTCAGAATTTTTCATCCAAAAGTAGCAGAATACACATTCCTCTTGAGTGCACATGGAACATTCTCCAAGATAGATCACATACTGGGTCACAAAACAGCCCTCAATAAATATAAAAGCATTGAGATCATACCATGCACATTGTCACATCACAATGCTATGAAACTTGATATGAACCACAGGAAAAAGTTTGGAAAACCTCCAAAAGCATGGAGGTTAAAGAACATCCTACGAAAGAATGAACGGGTCAACCAGGCAATTAAAGACGTATTAAAAAATATATGGAAATAAATATGGACAACATAATGGACAACAGTCCAAACCCTTTGGGATGCAGCAAAGGCAGTCCTAAGAGGAAAATACATTGCAATCCAGGCCTATCTCAAGAAACAAGAAAAAATCCCAAATCCAAACTCTAACCGCACACCTAAAAGAACTAGAAGAAGAACAACAAAGAAACCCCAAGGCCAACAGAAGAAGAGAAATAATAAAGATCAGAGCAGAAGTAAACAATATAGAATCCAAAAACAAAAACAAAACCAGTAGAACAGATCAATGAAACTTAAAGCTGGTTTTCTGAAAAAAATAAACAAAATTGATAACCCCCTAGCCAGACTCCTCAAAAAGAAAAGAAAGAGGACACAAATGGATAAAATCGCGAAATTGGACTTAGCACAATCAATCCCTCAGCAATAAAAACAATTACCAGAGAATACTATAAAAAATCATATGCCAACAAACTGGACAACGTGGAAGAAATGGACAGATTCCTAGACACCCACACACTACCAGAACTCAAACAGGAAGAAATAGAAAATTTGAACAGACCATAACTAGTGAAGAAATTGAATCAGTTGTCAAAAATCTCCCAAGAAATAAAAGTCCTGGGCTAGATGGCTTCCCAGGGGAATTCTACTAGACATTTAAAGCAGAGTTAATACCTATCCTTCTCAAGCTTCTCCAAAGAATAGAAATGGAAGGAAAGCTTCCGGACTCATTCTATGAAGCCAGCATTACCTTGATTCCCAAACCAGACAGAGACCCCACAAAAAAGGAGAATTACAGGGCAATATCCCTGATGAACATGGATGCAAAAATTCTCAACAAGATACTAGCACATCGAATTCAGCAGCATGTAAGAAGAATTATTCACCATGATCAAGTGGGATTGATTCCTTGGCTGCAGGGCTGGTTCAATATTTGCAAATCAATCAATGTGATATATCATATTAATAGAAGAAAAGATAAAAACCATATGATCCTGTCAATAGATGCAGAAAAAGCATTTGACAAAATACAGCGTCCTTCTTAATAAAAACTCTCAAGAAAGTTGGGATAGAAGGAACATACCTAAACATCATAAAAGCCATATATGAAAATCCCACAGCTAATATTATCCTCAATGCGGAAAAACTGAGAGCTTTCCCCCTGAGATCAGGAACACAACACAGGTGTCCACTTGCACCACTGTTGTTTAACATAGTGTTGGAAGTCCTAGCATCAGCAGTCAGACAACAAAATGAAATAAAAGGCCTCAAAATTGACAAAGAAGAAGTCAAACTTTCACTTTTAGCAGATGACATGATACTCTACATGGAAAACCTGAAAGACTCCACCAAAAGGCTGCTAGAGCTGATACATGAATTCAGCAACGTCGCAGGGCACAAAAAATCAATGTACAGAAATCGGTTGCATTTCTATACACCAATAATGAAGCAACAGAAAGAGAAACCAAGAAGTTGATCCCATTTACAACTGCACCAAGAACCATAAAATACCTAGGAATAAACCTAACCAAAGATGTAAAAGATTTGTATGCTGAAAACTATAGAAAACTTATGAAGGAAATTGAAGACACAAAGAAATGAAAAAACATCCCATGCTCATGGATCAGAGGAATAAATACTGTTAAAATGTAAAGCAATCTACATATCCAATGCAATCCCAATCTCAGATACACAACCTAACCTTACGCCTGAAGGAGCTGGAAAAAGAACAGCAAATAAAACCCCAAACCAGAAGAAGACAGGAAATAATAAAGATTAGAGAAGAAATTAATGCTATCTAAACCAAAACAACAGCAACAGCAGCAACAACAACAACAACAAAACCAGTAGAACAGATCAATGAAACCAGAAGCTGGTTCTTTGAAAGAATTAACAAAATTGATAAACCACTAGCCAGTTTGATCAAAAAGGAAAAGGAAAAGCTCAAACACATAAAATCAAGAATGAGAGGAGAGATCACAACCAGCACAGCAGAAATAAAAACAATAATAAGAGAATATTATCAGCAATTATATGCCAATAAAATGGGCAATCTGGAAGAAATGGACAAATTCCAGAAACATATACACTACCAAGACTGAAACAGGAAGAAATAGGACATTTGAACAGACCCATAACCAGTAAGGAAATTGAATTAGTAATCCAAAATCTCCCAAAAAAACAAGAGTCCAGGGCCAGATGGTTTTCCAGGGGAATTCTACCAAACATTTAAGGAAGAGTTAACACCTATTGTCTTGAAGCTCTTCCAAAAAAATAGAAATGGAAGGAAAAGTTCCAAACTCTTTCTGTGAAGCCAGCATTACCTTGATTCCAAAACCAGACAGAGACCCCACTAAAAAGGAGAACTATAGACCAATTTCCCTGATGAACATGCATGCAAGAATCCTCAATGAGACATTAGCCAACCGGATCCAACAATACATTAAAAAATTTATTCATTCACCATGACCAAGTGGGATTTATACCTGGGATGCAGGGCTGGTTCAATATCCGCAAAACAATTAACGTGATTCATCACATCAATAAAAGTAAGGACAAGAACCATATGATCCTCTCAATAGATGCAGAGAAAGCATTTGACAAAATACAGCATCCTTTCTTGATAAAAACCTTCAAGAAAGTAGGGACAGAAGGAGCATACCTCGAGATCATAAAAGCATTATATGAATGACCCAACGCTAATATCATCCTCAATGGGGAAAAACTGAGAGCTTTCCCCCTAAGGTCAGGAACATGACAGGGATGTCCACTCTCACCACTGTTATTCAACATAGTATTGGAAGTCTTAGCCTCTGCAATCAGAAAACACAAAGAAATAAAACGCATCCAAATCAGCCAGGAGGAGGTCAAATGTTCACTGTTTGCAGATGACGTGATACTCTACATGGAAAACCCAAAAGATCCCACCAAAAAACTGCTAGAATTGATTCATGAATTCAGCAAATTTGCAGGACATAAAATCAATGCACAGAAATCGGTTGCATTCCTATACACCAACAATGAAGCGACAGAAAGAGAAATCAAGGAATCAATCCCATTTACAGTTGCACAAAAAAAACCATAAAATACCTAGGAATAAATCTAACCAAAGAGGTGAAAAATCTATACACTGAAAACTATGGAAAGCAGATGAAAGAAATTGAAGAAGACACAAAAAAATGGAAAAAGACTCCATGCTCCTGGATAGGAAGAACAAATATTGTTAAAATGTCGATACTACCCAAAGCAATCTACATTTTCAATGCAATCCCTATCAAAATAACACCAGCATCTTCACAGAGCTAGAACAAATAACCCTAAAATTTGTAAGGAACCAGAAAAGATCCCAAAGAGCCAAAGCAATCCTGAAAAAGAAAACCAAAGCAGGAGGCATCACAATCCCAGACTTCAAGCTACACCACAAAGCTGTAACCATCGAGACACTATGGTACTGGCACAAGAACAGGCACTCAGATCAATGGAACAGAACAGAGAACCCAGAAATGGACCCACAAACCTACGGCCAACTAATCTTTGACAAAGCAGGAAAGAATATCCAATGGAATAAAAACAGTCTCTTCGGCAAGTGGTGCTGGGAAAACTGGACAGCGACATGCAGAAGAAGGAACCCGGACCACTTTCTTACACCATACACAAAAATAAACTCAAAATGGATGAAAGACCTCAATGTAACACAGGAAGCCATCACAATCCTCGAGGAGAAAACAGGCAAAAACCTCTTTGATCTTGGCCGCAGCAACTTCTTACTCAACACGTCTCCAGAGGCAAGGGAAACAAAAGCAAAAATGAACTACTGGGACCTCATCAAAATGAAAAGCTGCTGCACAGTGAAGGAAACACTCAGCAAAACTAAAAGGCAACTGACGAAATGGGAGAAGATATTTGCAAATGACATGTCAGATGAAGGGTTAGTATCCAAAATCTACAAAGAACTTATCAAACTCAACACCTGAAAAACAAAGAATCCAGTGAATAAATGGGCAAAAAACATGAATAGACACTTCTCCAAAGAAGACATCCAGATGGCCAACCGACACATGAAAAAAATGCTCAACATCACTCATCATCAGGGAAATACAAATCAAAACCACCACCTTACACCTGTCACAATGGCTAACGTTAACAACTCAGGCAACAACAGATGTTGGTGAGGATGCAGAGAAAGAGGATCTCTGCTGCATTGTTGGTGGGAATGCAAGCTAGTGCAGCCACTCTGGAAAACAGTATGGAGGTTCCTCAAAAAACTGAAAATAGAACTACCCTATGACCCAGCAATTGCACTACTAAGCATTTATCCAAGGGATACAGGTGTGCTCTTTCAAAGGGACATATGCACCCCCATGTTTATAGCAGCACCATCAACAATATCCAAAGTATGGAAAGAGCCCCAATGTCCATCGATGGATGAATGGATAAAGAAAAGGAGGTATATGTATGTGTATATATATATATATATATATATATATATACACATACATATACATATACATACATATACATATACATATATATATACATATACATATACACATATATACATATACATACATATATATACACATATATACATATATATATACATTGTATATGCATATATATATATATATATATATACACACAGAATGGAGTATTACTCAGCAATCAATGAAATCTTGCCATTCGCAACTACGTGGATGGAACTGGAGGGTATTATGTTAAGCGAAATTAGTCAGTCAGAGAAAGACAAATATCATATGACTTCACTCAGTGAGGACTTTAAGACACAGAACAGATGAACATAAGGGAAGGGAAACAAAAATAATATAAAAAAAACAGAGGGGGACAAAACATAAGACACTCATAATTATGGAGAACAGACTGAGGGTTACTGCAGGCATTGTGGGAGGGAGGATGGGCTAAATGGGTAAGGGGCACTAAGGAATGTACTCCTGAAATCATTGTTGCACTATATGTTAACTAATTTAGATGTAAATGTAAAAAGAAAATTAAAAATAAAATTAAAAAAAAAATACTTGCACCAGCATTCTTCTCAAAGCTAGAACAAACAATCCTAAAATTTGTATGGAACCACAAAAGATCCCGAATAGCCAAAGTAATGTTGAAATAGAAAGCCAAAGCAGGAGGCATCACAATCCCAGACTTTAGCCTCTACTACAAAGTTGTAATCGTCAAGACAGTATGGTACTGGCACAAAAACAGACACATAGGCCAATGGAATAGAATAGAGAACCCAGAATTGGACCCACAAATGTATGACCAACTAAGCTTTGACAAAGCAGGAAAGAGTATCCAATGGAAAAAAAAAAAACAAACCAGTGTCTTTAGGAAATAGTGCTGGGAGAACTGGACAGCAACATGGAGAAGAGTGAAACTAGACCACTTTCTTATACCATACACAAAAATAAACTCAAAATGGATGAAAGACCTAAATGTGAGACAGGAAACCATCAAAACCCCAGAGGAGAAAACAGGCAACAGGCTCTTTGACCTCAGCTGCAGCAACTGTGTCTTGCTCGACACATCTCCAGAGGCAAGGGGATTAAAAGCAAAAATGAACTACAGGGACCTCATCAAGGTAAAAAGCTTCTGCACTGCAAAGGGAACAATCAGCAAAACTGAAAGGCAACTGATGGAATGGGAAAAGATTTTTGCAAATGACATATCAGATAAAGAGTTAGCATCCAAAATCTCTAAAGAACTTACCAAACTCAACACCTGAAAAATAATCCAGTGAAGAAATGGGCAGAAGACATGAATAGACACTTTTCCAAAGAAGACAGCCAGATGGCCAGCAGACACATGAAAAGATGCTCAACGTCTCTCATCATCAGGGAAATGCAAATCAAAACCACACCGAGATACCACCTGACACCGGTCAGAGTGGCTAAAATTAACAACTGAGGAAACAACAGATGCTGGAATGGATGTGGAGAAAAGGGAACCCTCTTGCACTGTTGGTGAGAATGCAAACTGGTGCAGTTGCTTTGGAAAACAGTGTGGAGGTTCCTCAAAAAATTAAAAATAGAACTACCTTAAAACCCAGCAATACCACTACTAGGAATTTATCCAAAGGATACAGGAGTGCTGATTCTCAGGGGCACATGTACCCCAATGTTTATAGCAGTGCTTTCAACAATAGCCAAATTATGGGAAAAGCCTAAATAAATGTCCATCAACTGATGAATGGATAGAGAAGATGTGGCTTATATATACAACGGAATACTACTTGGCAATGAGAAAGAATGAAATCATGCCATTTGCAGCAGTGTGGATGGAACTGGAAGGTATTAATGCTAAGTGAAATAAGTCAGTCAGAGAAAGACAGATGTCATATGTTTTCACTCATATTGTGATCTTGAGAAACTTAACAGAAAAACATGGGGAAGGAAGGGGGAAAAATAGTTACAAACAGAGAGGGAGGGAGGCAAGGAGTCTCTTATGAGAGTCTTAAATACAGAGAATAAATTGAGGGTTGATGGAGGGGTGGCAGAGAGGGGAAAATGGGTGATGGGCATTGAGGAGGGCACTTGTTGGGATGAGGACTGAGTGTTGTATGTAAGCAATGAACCATGGGAATCTACCCCAGAAGCCAAGAGCACACTGTACACACTGTTATGTTAGCCAATTTGGCAATAAATTATATTAAGAAAAATGAAGAAGAGAGGAAGTAATCATTTGATTATTCCATTAATATTTATGGAGCATCGGGGAGCAAGACCCTAGGGAGTGTCCATACCCTTAAGGAATTTGCAGCCTCACTAGATAAATGGGATTCCAGCATGGCTGAAATCTTTGAGGAAAAATTTCTTTCCAAATAAACTGAAGTTCAAGTGTAATCTGAGATAATAGGCCCCTTGTAGGTGTTATTGAAGACTGTGGAGTGCGAAATGCTTCCGTGGGACTCCAATAGAAAGTGCAGGATCAGCAGGGAGAAGGGGGGACAGGCCACTTGTGGAGGGTCCATGAGGAAGGGACCAAAGTGGGATTGTGGAAATAGAAAAGAGGAAAGAGGGGCTTTGGGAGACTGGCCAATATAGTTGGAGGTTTGTGTTCTTTGATTATTACTTTTCCCTAACTCCTTAGCTCCGTCCCTGGCTCCTCTTGTTTTGAAAAGAAGGCTGTGGTTCCACCTGAGTCACCACATAAAAATGAGTACAAGGTTAAACTTGGGCTTCTGTGTGCTCCTGATCTAGAAAAGTCATTCTGATGCTAGAAGCAGATATCCATGCATTTCAGGTCAAATCAAAAGGAGGTTTCCTGAATGGTTCAAGGAATCTTGAAGAACCCAAGTAGAGGTAGCCTAGAGATATGAACGTGGAACTGGAGAGTTGTAATTCAAGATATCTCTCCTAGGGTGCCTGGATGACTAAGTCAGTTGAGTATCCAACTTCAGCTCAGGTCATGATCTCACGGTTCATGAGTTTGAGCCCCACATCTGGCTTTGCACTGACAGTGGGGAGGCTGTTTCAGATTCTCTGTCTCCCTGTCTCTCTGCCCCTCCCCAACTCATGCTCATTCTCTCTCTCTCAAAAATAAATAAACATTAAAAAAAAAAAAGCCATGCTTTCTCTCCTTTTGGGCTGCAAGGTCTTTTGACCTGCCTCTCTGTGTACATCTGTGCCACATCTCCCCAGTTGCCCATCTCTTCCTTCTATTTTCTAAATTTATTTATTTATTTTGAGAGGGAGAAAGAGAAAGTGCACATGAGCAGGGGAGGGGCATAGAGAGAGAGGGAAGAGAGAATCCCAAGCACACTTCACCCTGTCAGCTCAGAGCCTGACACAGGGCTCAATCTCATGAAACTTGAGATAATGACCTGAGCTGAAATCAAGAGACAGGTGCTTAACTGACTGAGCCACCCAGGCCACCCAAGCCTGTCTCTTCTGGATTTGTTATAGTTTCTGCTCCCCTCTTGTTTTGAGTTGCATTGTGCCCCCCTCCATCTATATTTTGAATTCCTTATGTCCAGTATCTCAGAATGTGACCTTATTTGAAGATAGGATCACTATAGGCATAATTAGTTAAGATATAGTTAAGATTATAGTGGATGCTAATCCTATATAACTGTGTCCTTATAAAATGGGAAATTTTGGACACATACACACAGGGAGAATGTCATGGGAAGCTAATACCAGAGATTTAGGTGCTGAAGCAGAAGCCAAAGAATGCCAAAGTTCACCAACACACCACCAGAAGCTAGAAGAGAAGCATGCAATAGATTCTCCCTCACAGCCCTTAGGAAGAAACAACCTGGATGGTACCTTCATCTTGGAATTCTAGAACCCAGAACTATAACAAGTAAATTTATATTAAGCCACCTGATTTGTAGTATTTTAAGGCAGTCTTAGCAAACTAATTCACCTTTCATATTGACTTGTTCTTGGCTTTGGTTTCCTTGGCAGACCTGCTCACCCTAGAGTAGAGCACAGACTGACCATGGACCCTGAGTCTGTTAGCTCACTTTCCCACAAGAGAATCTGATTACCTAAGCTCACCTGTTTGTGAGTGAGCCACCACTGAGCCTGGGCTCATCAGCTGTGAGGGGAATGGATTGCATCCTCTGCTATAAACTGGCCACCCAGTTTTCTGCCCACTACAGGGTTTGTGGGGAATGAGGCAGTTACCAGAGAAAGGATGGAGCATCCAAAAATGTAGCACCATATGTGGCATTCTTTTCCTTTTAACATATTCCCAAAACCCCAGTTCTCAGCCTGAACAGAATAACTGGGAGGATATTGGATACTTACAGGAACCGTCACTGCTCTGTGCCCTTATCCATAAAATTTTAAAAGTATGTAATGCGATAGGTCTCATGCTAGCTGCTGGGAATAGAAGGCTAAAGAAGATACTACTTTTGTGAAAGAGCTCACAGCCAAGAGAGGGAGACAGACAATAAAAATAAACATTTGTTTTACTGGATGTGCTTGAACTGCTTTGCAGGCATGACATAATTTGATTCCCTTAGCAGCTCAATGGGGTAGGCCTCTCTATCTCTCATTTACAGTTGAAGAAGCTGGGTCCCACGGAGATGAAGTGCACCTTCTGGAGAGTGCCTTTCTGGCATCAGTGGAGGATATGAGGCAAAGTAGGCTCTTGTGAAGAAGTCTGGACAGGAAGTGAAGGGTCAGGTGGAGGAGTCAACAGCCTTGAACATCAGGCTGAGGAGTACGGAATGAGAATATTAGGCATCACAAACTTTTCTTCGGCACATTGACATGATCTAAGCATATTTTAAGAAGATACCTCTGGCAGCCATATGAAAATGAAACACAGGAGGTCAGAGATGGGGTGCAGGAGAGTATTATGGACAGCTGAAACAGAAAGAACTGAATCAAGGGTGTGACAAGGTGCTTAAAGACAAGAGACTTTGGGGAAGTAGAATACAGAGGATGTTTTCTATGTAAAAACCAGGGAGAGAGAGGAATTGAAACATCTGGGGTCTCCACTGCATTTCTCCTTAGGTAGTTCTAAAATGTGATTCTAATCTAAAATTCCCATTTCTAACATTATTCTTTACACCCATCCCCACCCCCAGATTGGCCTGCACACACACACACACACACACACACACACACACACACACGTGGACACACACACACACACACACACACACTACTCTGACCTATTGTGACATCTACTATTTTTATTTTACTGGAACATTCTATTTGACATGAGAGAAGGTAATCAGAATATCTTTTTCTGGAAGGCAAGAACTGTTTATAGTCTTGACCTGATTCCAAACACCCCGCAAATCCCTGGAGAGCAATTAATTAAATGGTTATCTGTGTGTCTGGCTTAGAGACTTCTCCCATCCTCTCTCTCAGTCTTTGTCTCCGTCCTCCCTAATCTTCCCTCTCCCCTTTTCCCCACATTGTACCTGCTGGTTAAGAAGCTAAATTTCATTTCCCTTGGTGGTGGAACATTGCTTTGTTTTTATAAAGGCACTCACAATCTAAGAGCTTTCTTTTTTTCCCCCTTTGTAACCGCGTTGTTGCTATATTTAGTAATTTTATTAAGGAGATAATTTACATAAATTCCATACCAGAGCCCTGCTGAGTAGCAAACTAACTAATTCTATTCTTCTTATTAGGGAAAACAGACAAACCAAATGAGATTTAAAGACTAGACGGATGAATTTGCATCTGAGCTGTAAGTCAGGCCTGGGACCTCAGGACACACTTCTGGGGATCTAAACAACAGAACACTGTGTTCCATCTACCAGCATCAGTTGAAAGAAGGGGAATAGACTTCAATACAGGGATAGAAATGCAGCATCAAGAATTCACCTGGGGCACAGTTGGACTCTCTTTTGGAAGAGCATCCACAGATCTAAAATGGAGATATCTGTCTTCTATTGTCCCCCCTGAGCAGGTTGCAACCACAGTTCACCAGTGCCAATGGAGAGAGAGAGACTCCTGGCCTCCCCAAGTGTTTCTGTGTCTGTTTGTTTTAGCTTTACCCCCCACAGCAGGAGGGACCAGTTCTGTTAGACAGACTCCTTCAATCTCTGTGTCAACACTAAGTCTGTATATGTGGGCTTCTTAAATAAAAGGGAAACCTACTCTCATTAAAGCCAATAAATGAAAAAAAAAAAAACTGATTTGTACCAAAGACATCAAGGGGTGGTTATTAGCTTTACATAAAGACAAACTAGAGAATTCTTTTAAATGCCCAGCTCCCTCAGTGCATTGGAAATGAAATTCAATTTAGAAAAAAGTCAACTGATACACAACTTTTGAGAATACTCTGCTGGTGAAAAGAAGCCACAGCAGGGACTAGATAGTGATGGTGATTAAGAAAAGGAAGCAGACATAATTTCCTTCATTCCCAGTAGGACTGATATTAACATGTAGTAAGGGCCAGTACATGGCAAACACTTTCAAATACCTTCAGTATGTTGAGCCCTCATGGTAGTTCTGGGGGAAGGATATTTGCTTTACCTTACAAATGAGGAAACTGAGGCTCAGAGAGGCTTACCCATAGGCAGTGAGGCAGAATTGGAACTTAGGTCTTTTGCCTCCAAACCCCTTCTGCTACTTCACTCTTCCCTCTTCCTTAGAGACACATTTCTGTAGAAATTCAAGGCCAGCTTCCCTTCTCTAAAGAAAACCAGGAACTGACATGACAAGCAAACTCCTCTCAAAGTCAGTATACTCTTCTTCCAGAAGAGTAATTGGATAATTCAGGACCCATTCCCAACCTGAGTTATTAAAAACTGTTAGGAATTTTACAGGTTCCTGACTTTTATAGGCTCACAATCCAGGTCTCTCCCTCTGACTTGGATTTATACTCTGCCATACCTCCTTTCCCATCGTCTCCCAGATATACTAGAAAGGAAGCCCCTGGCCCACTATCATACTTACATTCTTCTTTCCTCAACAGACTGGGCTGTCTTGGGCTCAGACAAGAGCTTTTTCATCCTTCCCATTTGCTGAATAGCTGGTGTTCTTGACTAGTCTGGGTGACCTCAGATGACCCTGTGGCTCTCCAGGAACTTAAGAGGGAAGAATTTTTGCTCACCCATCAGAGCTGGGGCTAGGATGAGGCTAGAGAGGTGCCAAAGATGCAAAGTTCAAGGAGGTGTTTCTTTGTGAGCCCAACCCTGTGCTTATGTATCCCTGAGAGGAAATCTTCTTTCAATGTTGTGCCATGATACCTCTCTTGCTTCACTCACCCCAGCCCCAGGCTGGCCACCGATATCTCAGATATCACATGCTCTTAGACCCAGAAGTACCTTTAATGTTTGTTTGTTTAATGGCTTCTAAACTTTTTCAGCAAGCCAACATTTTTGTGGAAGCCCAATTAGGGGAGTTTCTCTGATGATATACAACCAAACTTATTACTGAGTAAGCATGGAGCCCCAAACCTTCCAGGCCACTGTCACAGCAAACCCATCCTCTAACTGAGAAACACTCAGGTCTCTGTTGCTGAATCTTATCACACAGAGGAGACATGGGCTCCCTGGTACACAACCAGGAAAATCTGAAACAGTCTCCAGGAAACAATCATGGAGTGAGGGACAAAGCCAGTGGGTAGTCATCTTTCTTGAAATACTTGGGAGACACTGCCCTCCTGTCAGCTCTCAGTCAGCTCCAATATCTTCCTTATGAAGATATTAGGTCTTACTGTGTTTTTGAAAAAGGCTGATCATGAGAGATGACAGAACAGCCTTCCATCCTCTGCAAGGCCCACACACCTGGCTCCAGTTCCCAGCCCAGGGATGTCACCCTCTCCCCATGTTCTCTCCCAAGAACGCTATAAGCTGAACAGTAGGGGAAACCATACAGCCTTTTTTTTTTTGTCATTTGTTGAGAAACGCTATTGCTATCTTATTTCCTAATCTATTTTAAAACTGTTTGTGAAGGCTGTTGAGCCATCTGAAGGAAAAAAAAACATTCTAGCAATAGGTAATTGTCTCTTATCTTAACTGACTCTGTGCTTTTCTGTTCAAGCGGCATTGCTTTTTGTTTTGTTTTGTTTTGTTTTGTTTTGTTTTAATTGAGCTGTGTGGGGGCTAGAACAGGGCTCAAAGAATTTAAGAAGGGAACTAGAGATTCAAGGCCTAGGAATTCCAGCTCCAGCTCTTTCTGCCATACAAGGCTTCTGGGCAAAGCATTTTAACTTTTTCTGCCTGTATGTCTCCCTGAACAAGTCTGGTTGTTCTCTTAGTGGAGGTGTGGCCACAGTTGGCTCTCACAACCAACACAGACGCTTTGAGATTAGGGTGAAGCAACTTCTTCAGATACTGAGCAACTGGTTATGTGATAATCCCAGAGTCCAATGATCCCCACCCCTCTCAGCCAGAAGACCTGGAAGTTTTAAGGTGACTACCGTTTGAATCTAGCCCTCATTTACCCATGATCCCTGGTCGGGGGACTCAGCTTCTTCATCTGTTGAGGACGGGAGAGCAGGCACCTGCCCACAAGCAGAGAGTACAGGAAACTTTTACTAAGTGCATGTATAGTCCTCAGCATCCACTTTACTTGTTTTTTTTTTTAACCCAATCTTCATAATTTTTTGAGGACAATATTATAATCTTCACTTTCTGGATAACAGCACTGAGGCTCAAAGACATTACACAACTTACCCATAGCCTCACATCTACTAAACTCAAGACCTCCTTAAAATCCCTTCACAGCCAGGGGCACGTGGGTGGCTCAGTTGATTAAGCATCCAACTTCAGCTCAGGTCATGATCCCACAGCTTGTGGGTTCAAGCCCCACACCGGGCTCTGTGTTAGTAGCTCAGAGCCTGGAACCTGCTTCAGATTCTCTCTCTCCCTGCCCCTCCCCCCACATGATCTGTCTGTCTCCTCAAAAATAAACAAACATTTTTTAAAAAGCTCTTTAGTGTCAGAGGAATAACAACATATTCCAAAATAGGTCTAGCCCACTGCAGACTTTGGACTGTATGTTTTCTCTGCTGCCCATGGTTGTAAGCTTCAAAATCCAAATGCCCCTTCTCTGACAGACTTTTCTTACCTTTCCCCACACTTTCCCTCCCCTCCCCAGTTGATGGGGCCTGGGCAGCTCTGGGGGCAGTGGGGTGCTCCTCCCTTCAGTGGAGTCTGACTATAGTTCTCCATGGTCCAGAATTGAGGAAGAGATTCCCCTGACTTTGAATAGCCACCAGCAAGCAAATTTGGGGGGCTGGGTCCATAGAATGCCTTTTCTACATTTTTGTTCCTGTGGCTGTCTCAGCCCAGAATTCCCATTTTCTCCTACAAGCCTGACCAAGTGACCTCCTTCAAGACCAGACTCACAAAGCACCTCCTCTGGAAATCACTGCAGGCCCCTTCTCATTGGCCCCTGGCCCTCATGTGCTGCATCCACCAGATTCCTGTGACGTCCAGGGCAGGCCTCCTCTGAGACACTCAGATGTAGAAGAGAGAACCAGGCACAATGCAGTGCCCTTACTGTCACAGCAGGGACTGTGGTTTACTTTTTTTGTATAACTAACATGTAGGAGGGGAGTGAACATCGCCTGTGATGTGGAGGAATGGATTCTGGACATGAAGGCAGACACGTGCTTTCCAGGCACAATGGGATTTCTTACTAACAGCAGGACCTCTCCAAACTCCTTCACCTGTGAGTACTTTATCACTGAGTTATTGTGAGATGAAGAAGCAAAAGGAATTTGAAAAATACTGTAGTCTTTTGAGAAGAATACCTACAGATTTTTCTGTTGGATATAATAGGTGTTCAGAGGAGAAAAGGTGTCCCTTCTTGTGGGGTAAGAACTGCAAACATGGTTAGTGAAACTCATGAATAGGTTGCCTTGAAGCCTACTTTGAAGCACATGCAGGATTTAGAAATGCTGAAATGGGGATGGTGTGGAAGAGGAGGTCAGGTGAGGGAGTAATGGGACCAAACACTGAGAAACAGCATCAATTTTGTCAGCACATTTTATTGAGCAACTATTATGTGCCAACCACTGTTCTAAGTGCTGGAGATATGGGAGTGAAGAAGACAGACAAGATCCTTACCCTCAGAGAGTTTACATTCTAAATGGGAAGGGTAGATAATAAATAAGCAAGTAAGACTACAAATGATTTTGGATAGTTATAAGTGACATGAAGATGATGTGTTAGGATGACTTTAGATAAGATAGTGAAAAAGGACATTCCAAGGTGATGACATCTCAGCTGAGAAGACACTGACAAGATAGAGCTGGGCTGAGGCAGAGCATTGTCAAAGGAAACAACAAGTGCAAAGGCCCTGAGGCAGAACAAGCTCGGACTGTTTGAGAACCAAGAAAATGGCCAATGTGGCTAGAGCAGAATGAACAAGGAGAAGAGTAGGATGTGATGAAGGCTGAGGATATCTGGGGAAGACTAATCTGTCAATTTGGACAGGAGTTGAAGTAACAGATGATTCTGGAAAACTAATTTGGTACTAAAATCAGGAAACCTCAGGCACTAAATTAACGTGGGTATACTTTATTGTCTAGGAGAAATTGTTTCATGAATGCTCAAGCCAGGTCTGAAAGGAAGATCCTTAGGGACACTCCCCATATATTTCTCATAAAGTAAGGTGGCTTTGAGGATGTCAGAGGCACTTGATCCAGAGCAATAAGGCAACAAGGAAGTGTAAGACTGTTGTCCCTGTTTTACTACAGAATATCTGAGCAGAAAATCATACAACTCATCTTCCTCACTAAAAGAGGGAATAAAGCCCAGAGAAGGAAACTCAGGCCTGGAAGGGGTGAGAGTAGGAGATACAACTGATGTTCATCAACTCTGGTTCTCCTCTACCAGGAATGATAATGTGTCACTTTGGGACCCAAGCATTTAGTGACTGGTGTTCAGCTCTGATCCTGCCATGGCAATCACTTGTTAACACACAGGTGCTGTAAGACAGGTCAAGTGTGGAATGCTGAGCCAACATCTGGGGGGCAGCTGTCCTGGAGAATTACCCATATCCACAGTAAATTTGAAAAAGAGAGAGACTCAGGTTGTGTTAAGTTACTGAGCTGATGGGGATGCAGGATAACAACCTGTAATTCAGAGTGCCGGCAAAAATCCTCTAACCTGCTATGGCTCATATGGTTCCTACTCCAACAGTTGTATAAATTGTAGCATGTGTGTAAGTGTGTGTGTGTGTGTGTGTGTGCCAGTGGATGTGTGTGCAACGTTGCATGCAGGTAGTTGTGTCTGTCTGCCTCTGGGGGCGCATGTCTATCTCAGTATTACCATGTTACCAGGAGGTCTGTGGTGCCATCATCACACACACTGACAGCCTGACAGCCTGAACAGATTCTAGGAAGCCTACCAGAGCACACCTGCCAGGTGCCACCAAAGGCCATGTTCATGACTTACAGAGCTGGGCCTGGAACCAAAAGAGGCACTGTCCCTCCTCATGGTCCCAGAGCACCCTGTAAGGTCCCCTGAATCACTCACTTCCAAAAAAACTCCCTCCAAACATTTCTATCCTCCCTAAAACTCCAGCCAGGGGAGTTGGCTGCAAAAGACAATTCCATGTGACCTGCTCAAGAGAGAAGTGTAGAAGCAGCAATTCTTAGGAACCTACAAGTCCAAACCCCTCTTCTCCCTGCCTGCCCTCTCGTGCTCCTGGGCCCAAGGCCCATGGTGCATACCTCAGTAACTTGCACCCACCACAGGGTTTCCATTTGTACCTCACTTTATTTATTTCTTTATTTTCATTTAAAAAAATTTTATTTACTTATTTTTTTATTAAAATGTTTTTCTTTTTTTCTTTTAATTTTATTATTTATTTTTTAAAATTTACATCCGAATTAGCATATAGTGCAACAATGATTTCAGGAGTAGATTCTTTAGTGTCCCTTACCCATTTAGCCCATCCCCCCTCCCACAACCCCTCTGGTAACCCTCACCTTGTTCTCCATATTTAAGAGTCTCTTCTGTTTTGTCCCGCTCCCTTTTTTTTTTTTATTATTTTTGTTTCCCTTCCCTTATGTTCATCTGTTTTGTTAGCATATAGTGCAACAATGATTTCAGGAGTAGATTCTTTGGTGCCCCTTACCCATTTAGCCCATCCTCCCTCCCACAATGTCTCCAGTAACCCTATGATTGTTCTCCATAATTATGAGTGTTTTATGTTTTGTCCCCCTCCCTGTTTTTTATATTATTTTTGCTTCCCTTCCCTTATGTTCATCTGTTCTGTGTCTTAAAGTCTTCATATGAGTGAAGTCATATGATATTTGTCTTTCTCTGACTGACTAATTTCGCTTAGCATAATACCTTCCAGTTCCATCCACGTAGTTGCGAATGGCAAGATTTCATTGATTGCTGAGTAATACTCCATTCTGTGTGTATATATATATATATATATGCATATACAATGTATATATATATGTATATATGTGTATATATATGTATGTATATGTATATATGTGTATATGTATATGTATATATATATGTATATGTATATGTATATGTATGTATATGTATATGTATGTGTATATATATATATGTATATATATATATACACATACATATACCTCCTTTTCTTTATCCATTCATCCATCGATGGACATTGGGGCTCTTTCCATACTTTGGATATTGTTGATGGTGCTGCTATAAACATGGGGGTGCATATGTCCCTTTGAAAGAGCACACCTGTATCCCTTGGATAAATGCTTAGTAGTGCAATTGCTGGGTCATAGGGTAGTTCTATTTTCAGTTTTTTGAGGAACCTCCATACTGTTTTCCAGAGTGGCTGCACTAGCTTGCATTCCCACCAACAATGCAGCAGAGATCCTCTTTCTCTGCATCCTCACCAACATCTGTTGTTGCCTGAGTTGTTAACGTTAGCCATTGTGACAGGTGTAAGGTGGTGGTTTTGATTTGTATTTCCCTGATGATGAGTGATGTTGAGCATTTTTTTCATGTGTCGGTTGGCCATCTGGATGTCTTCTTTGGAGAAGTGTCTATTCATGTTTTTTGCCCATTTATTCACTGGATTCTTTGTTTTTCAGGTGTTGAGTTTGATAAGTTCTTTGTAGATTTTGGATACTAACCCTTTATCTGACATGTCATTTACAAATATCTTCTCCCATTCCGTCGGTTGCCTTTTAGTTTTGCTGAGTGTTTCCTTCACTGTGCAGAAGCTTTTTATTTTGATGAGGTCCAGTAGTTCATTTTTGCTTTTGTTTCCCTTGCCTCTAGAGACGTGTTGAGTAAGAAGTTGCTGCGGCCAAGATCAAAGAGGTTTTTGCCTGTTTTCTCCTCGAGGATTGTGATGGCTTCCTGTGTTACATTGAGGTCTTTCATCCATTTTGAGTTTATTTTTGTGTATGGTGTAAGAAAGTGGTCCAGGTTCCTTCTTCTGCATGTCGCTGTCCAGTTTTCCCAGCACCACTTGCTGAAGAGACTGTCTTTATTCCATTGGCAGGATATTCTTTCCTGCTTTGTCAAAGATTAGCTGGTCATACATTTGTGGGTCCATTTCTGGGTTCTCTGTTCTGTTCCATTAATCTGAGTGCCTGTTTTTGTGCCATGTACCTTACTTTATAATAGAAGTTCTCTCCTGACTCACTATCTCCTCGCTATAACCCAGGAAGAAAAGCCAGGCAGGAATGGAGACCCCATTTCACAGATAAAGAAAACAAGGCTTATTACACAGGTGGAGGTGTTAGTTCCAACAGCCTGTGAGTGGAGAAGATCCAGCACCACCTTGTCTTGCCAGCAACACTGTTCTTTCTCACATACCTTTTTGGACTCGCACCAGTTGGCCAGGAAAAATAAATAAATGCTAAATTTTCCACTTGTCTGGAAACATTTAGGCTCTCCTCTGCACAATGCCCACAGGATGAGAAGAAAAGAAATTATTCCATCAATATCTCTAGCTTCCTTGGGTAAATTCTAAGTAAAGTTAGACTACCAGGAGCCTTATGGAAAGGGCTAAAAATAAGCTATGGGCATTTTTGGATGGGGGAAGATTATTTGAGAGGGATGTTGGAATGTAGGAGAATGGGGTAGAGGGTGCCAGGCTCTAAGGAGACAAGGCTAGTGGTGACTTTCACTGCAAGCAACAGCTGCCCCAGCCTCCATCCCCATTTATTTCTTTTCTTCTTAGTCTTCTCTTTGAATAATGTGTTTTTGCTGCTACTTCAATCTCAGCCCCTGCTCTCCACATTAACATGTATATTGCTTGGTTAAGGGCTATCTGGCCAGTCGGTTCTAAATAACTGGAAAATGACAGGAAGGTGATGGGGGCAGGATGAATGAGTGGCTCATCAAAAGCTCCTGACTGCCTTTGCCATTTATAAACAAGTGCCTGACTGACTTCCACAATTCCATCTTCAATTACACTCCTCTATATAGAGTAGGGACAGCACAGCCAGGCCTACCTCTGCCTCCATGATCTCTCCCTCCCCTGGCCCCAGCCCCTGACCACATATTTACTCACAGCCATTAGCTGTACTTCCTTTCCTCCTTCCTCAGGGCCAGGCACTGAAAGTCATAGCCACTAACCTCAGGTAGCTCAGAGCTTCCACAGAGAGATACTAAACCACAACTTTATGTTTGGTGCATTAAGTGCTCAGACATGGCATGGGCAGGGCAGGGCAAGGCACTCTGGGAACACAAAGGGACACTCCATCCAGATGGGTTCTGATCCAGGAAGACTTCCTGAAGGAGGTTACCCTGATTGGAGTGAAGATAAGCAAATAAATGTTAACCTGATGAATTAGTACTCCAAACCCACTATCCCCTCTCCCCAGGGATCATTACATTATGCTGTTTACTTCCCCTCATAGCATTTGCCAGTTATACACACCTACATACACAAACAAATAAATTCAAAGTATGTATGTATTTTGCTTATTTGCTTTTTTAAAGCTATATCTCTCTCTGCTATAATGTAAACTTCAAGGGACCAAAAACATTGTATCTTATTAACTAATATAACTTTAGCATCTTGCATCATGTCTGCCATATAGTAGGAGCTCAATATTATTTTTTTTAAAGAAAGGTATTTCTAAATTTTTAAAATATTTATAATTTTTTTGAGAGAAAGAGAGAGAGAGATTGAGAGCACAAGTGGGGGAGAGGCAGAGAGACAGAGAGACACAGAATCCAAAGCAGGTTCCAAGCTCTGGGTTGTCAGCAGAGCCCAATGCGGGTCTGGAACCCACCAAACACAAGAAACTCACGAAACGTCCAAAGTCAGACACTTAACTGACTGAACCACCCAGGCACCCTGTTCGATATTATTTTCTGAATTAAAGGGTAAACAGATAGGTGGGAGAGAGTGTTGGAGGCAGAGGGACTAGCATCTCCAAAATCAGGGCCCATGAGGCAGTGTAGAGTGCTAGGGAGTCATTCAGAGCATGAATGGAAAGGAAGCAACTAAGGTAGATGTGGGCCAGAGTGGGAAGACTTGCGAACTATATCAAGTTCGGACTTCAAGGCAGGGTAATGGGGAGCCATTGAAGGATTTTCTGCAGGGGTAACATACTTCGGTTTAACCTTAGGAAAACTGGGGAGGAAGAGAGGATATGTTGGAAAGCAAAGTGTCCACAGTTTGCTCTAGTGCAGGAAAGAGGCTGAGTTCTGGACCATCTCTGTCACCCCTACACTGGAAGACTGGTGTAGCCATTTTGAGGAGACAGTGCTGGGCTAGGAGTCAGGGCCAACTCTGGGAGGAGACCCCATGCAACCTAAACACCTGTGCTGGTCTGAAAGGGAGAGAAGAGAGTATAGACAGCAACAATTCCCAGTTGGGAGTGGGCACTCTTAACCATAAGTTTTTACCTCTAATTTGATGTCTGCTTGTCTCTTTTGCCCTCTGGGGTCAAAATAATCACAATATCAAACAGTCCTAAGCACAGTCTAAGCACAGTCCTAAGCACAGTGTTTCTGTGCCAAGTACATATTCCAGCCATTTGATGTCTTATTCAATCCCCACAGCACACTCTGAAAGCACCAGCTCCATAGTCAGCTCTCAGTACATAATAGCTGTGCAGCCGTCCCCAGTGTCATCATTAACATTACTGGCTTATCATCATCCATTCTTACAACAGACATGTGAGCTAAACAGGTTGATTTTATCCTCCCTCACTTAACAGGAATAGAACTGAGTTCAAAAGGATCTGTGACTTTCTCAAAGACACACAGTTAACAAGGAATAGAGTAAGTTTAGAATCCAGGGCTGCAAAGGGAAGGGCATTCATACGCACCAGGCACTGAGCTACACACTCTCCCAGAGCTTCTATTATGCTTCACAAACAAGTGGTGTTATTATCCCCTTTCTGTTTGCAAATGAGAAAATACATTTAGAGAGTCTAAGGGACTCACCCAAAGTGACACAGCAAGCACAAGGAAAAGCCAGAATTAAATCTCAAATTAGTCTGTCTCCAACGTCCATGCTCTTTCAGTTCTATCACACTGCTGCAATTCAGAGTCCTAATACCCTGAATCCACCCATTCAGTTTACAATTACAGATTTCACCCCCACCCCATGCCTGGCACTGAGCTCTAAACCTGAATATTCACTCTTACCTCCTCTGATATGGTGTAGAGGACAGGATGTTTCTGACTGGGTTGGTGGTCAACAGCGACTCTGATTTGGTGAGCTGGACCACCCATTTGGCTTGGAGGACCTTCCTCCACTCAGGGAGAGGGGCAAGATAGCCATGTCCACTGCCCTCACTGGTTTTCCAGAAGAGCTACTGCTGCTTGTAAAATATTCTCCCTTGAAGCCTTCAGGCTTTGTGTGCAATGCTGATGTTAATTTTCCCAATGCCTGTACTCCCTCAGCTCTCTGCGTTTACCACCAGGCAGCACAGGATAGAGCATGTAGGGCTCTCAGTGAAACTATATGTAGGTTCAGACCCAGATCCTCCTCCATGAATCCTGGGTATGTCACTTTACCTCTCTGAGCCTCAGTGATCCTCCTCATCAAATAGAGGTGATAAGATACACTTCATTGGGTGGAGGCCCACTGGAGTTTGCTGCACTGAATTTCTGATCACATGTAGAAAGTCTTCATAAATGAGGTCCCTCATTTTTTTCCTTCCTAAGAGGTTTAGAGCCTGCAAAGAAGTCCCAGACCTGTAAAAAGACAGTGCTCATTGTCTATAAGCCCAGGATTTGGAGGGCATCTCCATGCTGTCCATGGATCTGCAATGCCAGCAATGCAAGCCTGTTCCAGGGCAAATATGTGTCTGAAGTACTTGCCACTAACCAGCTGCACAACCCTGGGAAAGCCATAAGGTCCCTTTGCTCTTCTCTCTGAGATAAGAGTCTGGGGCTGATCTCTGCAGCACCTATAGGCTCTCAGGACTACTGCCTGAGACCAGGGGCAGGGGTGATGAGCAAGCCCCATTGGATCTCCTCTGCCCTCTTCTTTTAAAAAGAACATATTCGTGGGGGAAGAAATGCATTACCTCATCACCCATTAAAGATGTTTTCACATCTTATGGGCCAAACTCCTTTCAATCTTGCTACTCAGAAATGTTCAAGCTGAACAAAAAGAAAGAACAAGCTAAAGGGAGGAATCCATAGCCTGTTGGATAGAACCACAAATGGGATAGTGTGAGTTACTTCATCCTTTTCACTTTCCTCACATGTTGTCATCAACAAATGTTTAATGAGTACCTGCTGGGTACAAGCTACTTTGCCAGGTACAAAAGTGGTTCCCAGCCCCCCAAAAGCTGATATTCAAGGTAGAGCAATAGGACATATTTTCATGAAAAAAATTGCAAATGTAAAACTCAATACCTCCTAGGTGAGTGATAAGAGCTATGGAGACAGAAACATGGGTGGGTTTAGAGTCCTCCTCCCTCTTCCTCCTTCCTCTGCCCCTCTCCCTTCCATCCATCAGCAGTCCTGTCTCTCTCTCCTCCCTCTGCTCCTCTCACTCTTTTCTCTGCTCCTCCTCCCTCTACCCCCTGTCTCTCCTCCCTCTGCCCCTTCCTTCCTCCTTCCTTTGCCCCTTCTCCCTCCTCCCTCTGCTGCTCTCTCCTTTTCACCAGCAACCCTATCTCTCCCATTCTCATCTACCCCCAGAGACTGAGGGCCTCCCAGCTGACTCCTTGCCCAGCCCGCCCCTAAAAGTTCCCACAAGGAAGTACATGCTTCCAGTCTTGTTACTCCCATCTGAGTATAGTGTCTCATTTGAGAATAAGGTCCAAATTTGTTAGCAGCTTAATTGTCCAGAAATCCTACTATCGCTGGGGCCTAACCTAACCATGAGTGTGTCTCTATTCATCCTTGTCCATTCAGGCTGCTACAAAAAACAGCACAGACTGGGTGGCTAAAATAAGACATTTACTTCTCACTGTTCTGGAGACTGGAAGTCTAAGATCAAGGTGCCAGCAGATTCAGTGTCTGGGGAGAGCCACTTTCTGGTTCATACCTGGTGCCTTCTTGATGACTTCTCATTTGGCAGAAGGGGTGAGGGAGCTCTGTGGGGTATCCTTTATAAGAGCACTAATCCCATTCATGAATGCTTCACCCTCATGACCTAATTAGCTCCCAAAGTCCTCAGCTCCTAAAGCTATCATTTTGGTCATTAGACTTCAACATGAATATTGGAGAGACATGAACATTCAATTCATAGCAATGCTCTTCTATCAGCCTTGGAAAGCACCCTCACTACAACCTTCCCCACCATCTAGTCTTCTACTCCCCTTATGACACATCCTCAAGGCTCAGTTCAAATGACATCTATGTCACAAAAACTTCCTTGATGTTCCAAGTCAGAATTAATGGCTCCCTTTTCCTGCTCCTACATTATTATTGTCTTTCTACTGCAACCACACTTTTTACTTCCATTGTAATACATTGTCCACATACCTATTTCTCTCATTGGACTGAAAGCTCCTACAGGACAAGAGCCATATATTATCTGGCTATGTATCCTAGGCCCTTGCTACTCAAAATTAGTGAATCAGCAGCATGACAGACATGGGATCTCATTAGGAATGCAGAATCTCTGAAGGGGCACATGCACCCCAATGTTTATAGCATGGAAAGAGCCCAAATGTCCATCAACTGATGAATGAATAAAGAAGATACATATAGATAGATGATAGAGATAGAGATAGAGATAGAGATAGAGATAGAGAGATAGATCTATATACATCTATATATTTATCTATATAGATAGATAGATAGATAGATAGATAATAGATAGATATGCAGTGGACTATTACTCAGCCATCAAAAAGAATGAAATCTTGCCATTTGCAATGATGTGGGTGGAGCTAGAGTGTATTATGTTAAGCAAAATAAGTCAGTCAGAGAAAGACAATACCATATGACTTCACTCATATGTGGAATTTAAGAAACAAAACAGATGAATATATGGGAAGGGGAAAAAAGAGAAAGAAAGAGGGAAGCAAATCATAAGATACTCTTAATGATAGAGAACAAACTGAGGGTTGCTGGAGGGAGGTAGGCAGAGGGGTGGGTGCATTAAGGAGGCACTTGTTGTGATGAGCACTGGGTGTTATATGTAAGTGATGAATCACTAAATTCTACTCCTGAAACCAGTATGCACCTTACATATTAACTAACTAGAATTTAAAAAAAATAATGTTTACTTGTTTTTGAGACAGAGAGAGAGAGACAGAGAAACAGAGACAGAGAGAGAGACACAGAATCTGAAGCAGGCTCCAGGCTCTGAGTTGTTAGCACAGAGCTCGATGTGGGACTTGAATCCACAAACCACGAGATCATCACTTGAGTCAATGTTGGAAGCTTAACCAACAGAGCCACATAGCCCCGCCCCCCCACTTTTTAAAATTCTTTTGTTGTTGTTGTTTAACGAACTAGAATTTAAATAAAAACTTGAAATTACAAAAAAAAAAAGAATGCAGAATCTCAGGCTTCTCTCTGGACCCAATTGAACCAGATTCTAGTTTTAACAGGATCCCTTGGTACTTTGTATGCACAATAAAGTGTGGCAAACTGTCTAGGAAACATCTTGTACACAGTGCCTTGCACACTGCAGTCATTCAGAGAGCATTTGACAAATGAATGAGTGAATACAGAAAAGGTCATCAAAGGTGACTCGCAGCATCACCCATGGCCATTCCTAAGATTTGGAAATCTTTCTTAGCTGCTTAGAGTCATCTACAGAGAAAAAACCTCCCACACTCTCCTCTAACTTTATTTCTCTACCTCCTCCTCCAGAATCAGACAAGTCCCACCTCCCATGGACAGTCATGTCCCAAGCTCAAAAATACAATTAGAAAAAATAGTTCTTACAGCAGCTCATCCATAACCCACCTCAAAGCCTTGCCTGAGCAGAAGAGGCAGTCAATCAGGGACTGTGAGTGATGGTCCAGCCAGTGGGTCATGGGGGAGGGAGCCCCACTCCCATCCATCATCCCTTCTCTCTTGATAACTCTGCAAACCTCACAGCAAGGCAGGAATGGCCTCTTCCAGGTCTGTAGGCAGGCCGCTGCTCTTCATCAGCCTCAGCACTGTTTCTCTTCCATGCATCACCCACCTATGCAATTTCCAGGGTCAGAAGACAAACACAAAACCTGCTGGGAAAATCTCCATGAGACAGGCCTGTCACCAGGGTGTAACAAGGACAGCAGGTAACCTCTTAACCACCTGCTCGCCACCTGTGATGGTTAATTTCCTGTGTCAACTTGACTGGGCTAAGGGATGCCCAGATAGCTGGGAAAACATTATTTATGGATGTGTCTGTGAGGGCATTTCCAGAAGAAATTAGCATTTGAACCAGCAGACTAAGTAAAGAAGATAGTCCTCACCGGTGCAGGAGGGCATCGTCCAATTTGTGGGGGGCCCAAATAAAACAAAAAGGTAAAAGAAGGATGAATTTCCTCTCTCTCTGAGCGGGGTTATCTGCCTTCTCCTGCCCAATGACATGGACTCTTCTGGTTCTCAGGCCTCCAGGCTTAGCCTGGATCGACATCACCAGCTTCCCTGGGCCCCCAGTTTATAGATGACAGATTATGGGATTTCTCAGCCTCTGTGTTTGCATGAGCCCATCCCTCTGATAAATCTCTTTCTATATATCTCTATATAGCCTTAGTTTTGTTTCTCTGGAGAACTCTAGCACACCACCACACTCTTACCTCAAGCACCTGAGAAACTATATATGAATAGTGTGCCTGATTATAGAACAAATTGTAATCATCATATGAAAATCAGTCAGATTTGTGGACCCTTGAAGTTAGAAAGGTCAGAGGTTATTTTTAATAAATACCCCTACATTTTTAATAAACCAGTCAACTTGTGCCACACGTTATAAAGAATTTAAAAAATAATATTGTGATTTATATTACTTTGACTTTTTAGAATCTTTTATCCCTTTCAAATTCCTTTTATATACATTATCTTCTGAGTCAGTCTGGCAGGAACTATTATCACCATTTCACAGATAGGGGAGCCTGAAACCCAGAAAGGTTAAGACTTTTCCCATTTTTTTTTTTTTTGGTAGTTTATACTCTTTCTGTGCTCAGAAAGGATTTTTTGGTGGTGTAAAATAAAACCATATTTAAAAATAAATAAATAAAAATAAAACCATATTTACATAATGACTAGAATTTGAAGTTTAACTATAGAAACATTTCCACATTTGGTCAAAAACTACATGCTGAGAACATGTTAATGACAATTTAAGTACACAATTTATGAAGAAAATCACCATTTTCAGGTTTTATTTGCTCAATAAACTTATATTGAACATTTAAAAAACATTTAACTACTCAAATACATGTGAATATAAGATAAAGTATAAAAGAAATCCAGAGCTATATAGGCAAAGGAGGAAAGTTTATGCTGAGAAGCAGGAATGGGTTGTTCACTATAACTAACTTTAGTTTGCCACTGAGCTTCCTAGCAGGGAATGTAAAAAGGGGAACATAATGTGTTGCAAACTTTATCGTTAGATAAAAGAAAGAAAGCATACTTATTCAGAAGAAACAAATTCCTAACATTGAGTTCTAAACAAAGGCAATGTGTAGAGAACTAAAGGGATAATCAGTACAGGAAATATTTCCCCAGACTAAGCAGCACTCCTAGAAGACTCAGACGAAGGTAATAACAGTCAACAGTGGGTGGGATCATAGAAAGGCCAATCCAGGGCTCTGGGGACAGGAAAACCATGTAAAAGACTTTAGGCAGGAGAGTACTTGCAGAGCAAGGCAGAACTCCAAAGTTAGGGAAGATGTTTAGGAGAAGTTGGGCTAGTTTCAGGAGAGATAAAGAAGGAAATCATAGAGAAGACTTAAAGTTACAGCCTGAGGTGGGCATAACAGGGATATTCCAAAGATAAGTAGAACACAGTGAAGCAGGTGCTTTGGAGACAAGTGGTCCAGAGAGAGAGCAGTAGCTTGGTCAGGCTGCCAGGTGACCACAAGGGCCACGAAAGCAGAAAAAACTCATATTCAGCAAGGCTTTACTGATAGCAAAGAATTGCCTTTTTAAAAAATCAATCCTCTTTCTTTTCTTTCTTTTCTCCTTTTCCCCTTTTCCTTCTTGTTCTCAGGGAAAATGTAGTAAAAACCTAACTGCTTCCTCTACTCAGCTTTAGTAACAAAACTATACTCATAATCTACGAGTTCTGAAGAACATGCACATTTGGGAATTATTTGTGCTTTAACGAGTGTGTGGCTGAGGTGGGGCTACCTGGATGGGGAGCACAGGGCAAGTGAAGAGGTAGTTACTGTCTCCAGGTACTGTGACTTTCCAGGAGGCTCTTTCTTTTTTTTTTAATTTTTTTTAACATTTATTTATTTTTGAGAGACAGAGAGAAACAGAACATGAGTGGGGAAGGGGCAGAGAGAGAAGGAGACACAGAATCTGAAGCAGACTCCAGGCTCTGAGCTGTCGGCACAGAGCACGATGTGGGGGCTCAAACTCATGAACTGTAAGATCATGACCTGAGCCGAATTCGACTCTCAACTGACTGAGCCACCCAGGCGCCCCCCCCCCCCCCAGGAGACTCTTTCAACCAGCTGTCAGCTAGGCAGAAAGCTATTCAGGGCTGAGAAACAGAATTAATTTCAGGCCGGAGAGATGCCCTGGTAGGCTGGGTGGAAACTGGGAAGTATGGGAAATACTTTCCTCCAAAGTCTACCCTTTATGACAGTGGCCATCAATCCAGACTGAAGAAACTTAATTCTGATCTGATCTCAGGGCCCCTTAAGTTTGCATGAATAAGATGACATTACTACTACAATACCTCTGACTTTGCTGTGATGTGGGGAAGATAAAAGAACAATTGTGAACATCCTTTGAGACCTGTAAGTCCTTGCATTTCTCAAAGATTATCACAGTGGCTAGTGTGGTCCCTGACCTTTTGGTTCTGAGATTTCCTTTGTGAGTCCTAGGAAAGGACCCTGTGTAAACCAGGTTGAAAGCAGGTATCAGATCTCAGAGTGGTCTGGATGGCACCACAACATCAAATTCATTATCAGTGACCATAAGATTTTTTTATAATCATTGATTGAGTTTAATAAGAAATTTAAAACTGTAAGGTTCTTAGAACCTCCTTAGGTCCTGAAAGTCTTAGGCTTTTCTTAATCAATCCCTTCCTGGCATGTAAATTGAAAACTTTAGCACTGAGATTCCAGCAAACTAAGCTTTGCTGTTATGCTTGTCCTAGGATCCATCCATTCTGAAATTTAATCTACGAGGTTTCCAACATTGTGTGAAGCCCTATAGGGAGAGGGACACACAGAGATGGGCTCAACAGCTGGGGATGGAGATGACATATTGGACCTATCCCAATGACTGAGTGTTGGTTAGTTGGTTCTGATGACTGAGGGCATGGGTGACCAAAGTAGATCAGTGAGGGCAGGAGTCCCCTGAGAGGGGTTTGTGGAAAGGAAAAGTTGCCTTGGGTCTTGAAGAATATTGATAGGTGAGGAGAAGGGAAAAAAACAACAACAAGGCATTACAGGAAAGAGAATACGCTCAAGAAAAGTCAAAATATTTCAAATGAGAAATTATTTGAAGTATTAGAAAATGAGAATGTCTGAGTAGTATGGAGCTCAGTTACAAAAGGCTTCAAAAGTTAGACATGGGACTGGGAGACCTGTGACTGAGAGGAACATACGAAGAGTGCTGGTTTTGGACTTGGTTCATCTAGGTTTGATTCTTGCTTGCTTCAATTTATGGATTACATAGCCTTGGGTAAGTTACTCAACCTCAATTGTTTATTCTCAGATTTTGGTGTGGTTTATTTGAGACGCCTTTTATCTTACTTTCCTCTGCTTCTTTCCCACAAGACAACTCAGCCAATGCACAAGACAGATTAGCTCCTGGACTCTGGGTAACATGAAATCATCTGGGACACTGGATGAAGGGAGAGTCTCGGACTGTGGGGACTTACTTGGCCTCCAGCAGATGCCAGAAAACTTGAATAACAAAGAATGTCATGGGCCTCATTAAGGAAGCTCTCAGTTTAGAAGCAATGGTAAGGGACTGGACTTTAGGCCAGTTTAAGGAAATAATGATGGTGATATGATGGTGTACTAATAACAACATATCTTGTACACTTAATGTATACCAAGCACTGTGCTAAATGTTGCACATTAATTATGTCATTTAATTCTCAAAAGCACTCAGTGAGATAGGTAGTACTGTCATCTCCATTTCATATATAAGAAAAGTAAGTCATTAAAGGGATTAACTAACTTGCTCAAGGTCATACATCTAAGATGCATCAGAGATAGATTTCAAACCCAGACAGTCAAACTTCATACCTACACTCTTAACTGAGGTTTATAGGTCAGACCAGAGCTGAACGAGGTATTGAGAATCTTTTAAAACCTGAAGTTTCTGGGGTTTCCAGTTGCAGTGGACATTAGCTGTCTGGACCAACCAAGTACCTATCCCCTTACCTTTTTACCTTCTCCTATCAGCAGCACTCCACACTGCTATTTAGAGAACTGTCCCTCCCTCAGCTGACCCATATGAGTTGAGGAGAGCTGCCAGTCAGTGCTCCCTACCTATCAGCCTTGGACTATGACCCAGTCTGGGCCAATCAGAATCCTTTCCTGGAATTTTCATTAGTTGAAGGTGAAGAAATTGCTCTATTTCTTCCTGGGATTTCTAGATGCAAGGATATTACTCTAGAATTGCCCATGGCTATGTCCTTAATTAAGTTAAGGGTATGAGAAGGGAGATGACACAGAGATGGAGACTGACTTAAGAAATGAAAGGAGAGAGAAATAAAGTTTGAGAAAGAGGAAAAGAAAGAGAAATTTCTCTGTGTGTCTTTTATTATCTCTACACCTGCTTATTTGAACATCAGTTATATATTTTCTTCCTTAAACTAGTATGAATTGGGTTTCTGTCATTTGAAACTGTAAGAATCTTGACTAATGTGCCAAATCCCCTAAAAGGTTTAAGAGGGGATTCCATACCTTTTTTCCTGGAAACATATCAGAACTCCATTTTTTTTTTATTTCTATGGCTATCACATAGAAGTATAGACTTTTCAATGCTTTTTTAGAGAACAGAGATTAAAATAATTGCTGGAAGGTGATTCACAATTTTACCTTTGATTTTGATAATAATTATGATACTGGTGATTACAATAATTTTATTATCATTGACTTGTTGGACACTTACTACATGTCAGCTACTATGCTCAGAACTGAGCATGCTTTATCTCATATGATTCCAACAATCCTGAGTAAAGACCTACTATTATCCCCACTAAACAGATAAAGAAACTGAGGTATAGGGAGGGTTAAGGAACAGCAGGCAAGTGGCAGATCCATATGACTCTACAGAGTTCCAACACTTACACATTCAACTGAATCACTTCCCAGATATCATCCAAACATACTGTTACAGAAAGCTTATGATAAGCACAACCTTTGTGAAATAGAAAAAATAGTTGAGGGGGCAGGTCAGCTGCCACCTTCTGATGGTCTAAGACTAAAAAAGAAAAGAAAAACTCAGTAAGGAACATCTTAAAAAAACAAAGCTCAGGAAACTAAACATTACAATAAGCTTTAGAAAAATACTATATTTTGAAGAACCTGTTATTTAAACAGTTGTTATTTTGCTGAGCCAAATGTTCAATTATGGGATATCAATTCTGTCTCAGAGATCTGTGATAAAATGGGCTAAAAGCAATGCCATCAAAAAATGTCCCTACTCCAGCTCTCTACAGATGTCCCACAATAAGATGTGTGAATACTCAGATTTTAAACACCTTCACCATGAAATCAAAATGGTCTCAATAAGCTGGGGGTGGAGGGGAGGATCATGGAAGTGGGAAGGGAAACCATCTAAGAAACCCCATGTCATGGATGGGAAACTGTTACAGATCATTTCCTGGGGTGACAAGGCAATGCCCCTTCCTTACTTGTGTTCTTCTTCCACCTAGCACACATACAATGGACCCCCTCTCCCTGACACTATTATGGCATGGTTTAGCCACTCCCATCACTGCATTTCCCCACATCTGGGGCTTGTGTTGGCCTCTGTTACTGTTGACTTACTGTAAAAAGGCATCATGTGTTCTCACAACAGTCCACCATCCATCAGAGCCTTCCACGCTTTGGCAGCCAGGAGGCAAGATGGAAGTAAGGGTAAGGACACATTCCCATGTAAGACCCTGGAGCCTTTCCTGCATCCTCCATATGCCAAGCTACTGGATAGACCATGTAAAAACACCTGTAACTACTCATCAAGGGCACTATTCTCCAATACAGCTCAAAAGAAGAAAAAGCAAGATTGTTAGAATCACATCATGAGATTCATAAGCTTTTGCCATCTGGTAATACTCACCATTTCTTTGTTGCACTTATTTATAACCACTTTTGCCTCAATCCTTTCCATATCCTGGTGGATATCCTCCTCCTCTCTCCAGGTGACTTCTACCTGCACATACTTGATCCATTTAACACACTAGTTTCTCAAGTGCCTGATGTCACTGCCAATCATCAACTCAGAAATCATCTCAGCCCATGTCAGCCAACTATTCCCATGTCCATAGCCCAGACTGTCATTACCAACTGCATCATCTGTAATATCTTCATATCAAACATCCAACTGACCATCATCACCAATATTCCAGTTTACTCTATTGCATCTACTTCAACAATTTTTGATCATCCAGAGCTTCCAGATCATAAAATATATACTTTTATCCTACTTTTCAGGTTTTCACTACATCTTCCTTTTTAGAAATCAACCCATTGGATAAGCCACCAGTTCTGTTGTCTCCCTTGCTCTCCATCATGGAAGCCATCCTGGATGACTCTAACCTTTGGTTAAACCCAACTCTCCATCTACCTCAACCTGCATCCAGCTGAATGGTAATGATGAAAAACATGCAAACACTTTGAATATTCTCGTCTTAAATCCATGACCCTAGACCCCAAGTGGAAAAGTGCTCTTACTTCACTTTTCTATTCATTTCAGGCAATTATTTCACAACTTTTCACTTCTCAAATCTCCAACACCCCTTGTTACTTCTTCACTCTTGTATGATGGTCTATTTCACTGAAAACATAGAAACAGTCAGAAAAATTATTTGTCTTCCTACAGCCACTATTCCCAGCCTCTGTGCAACAAGCTCTGCCTTTTCTCCTGCCAAAATTCTTCCTAGAGGTCAACTTTTCCACATCCAGAGGACTCTGTTTCCTTCCACTTGAAAGACTTTGACCCTGTAGTTATTCTATCACTCTCCTTCTTCACTTCCACCTCTCTAAGAACAGTATATCACACACAAACATAATGAAAAAACACACATCTTAAAGAAGAAGCAGCAGCTCCCACAGCTACTACCCTATTTATTTGTTCCCTTTATAGTAAAATTCCTGATTTTTAAAAATTCTTATCTTCATTAATTTACCTTACAATTTCTCTTGAGCTCTCTTGGTAGAAGACTGTCATTGGCTTACCAACAGAATCATGGTAGACATGATATGAGCTGTGTTTGCGTAAAAGCTTTAAGAGGCATGCTAAATTGCCACCAGCAATCTTACTCTTCCCCTAAGCTACAGTAACTCCAAACCCAAGATTGGAGCTATTCCTCCAGTCTGAGTTTTAAAATGAGAAGTTATAAGGAGCAGAATTATAGCTGACCCACAGCTGTCACCAGGTAACCTGAACAACAACAACAACAAAATGTTACTGTTTGACAAGTCCTTTAGAGTTGGGAGTTGATCATTATGGCAGCCTTACTCAGCAAATTCTGACTTTCTAAACAGGCTTGTGGCCCAATCATTCCATAGAAAAACTGCAATTATCAAAACCACTTCCACGTTGGCAAGTCCAGTGATCAATTAATTATTGGTCTCCTTATTGAACAACTGAGTATGTCATCCTACTTAAAACACTCTCATGTCTTGGTATTGGGAACCCCACTTTCTCTGTTTTCCTACTGTTTCACTGGCCTGTCAGTCTGCTTTACTGGTTCCTCCTTGAGATCTAAATGTTGAAATCTTAGAATACTGTATATCTCTTCTCTAACATTTTCTCCATATCTGTGGCTGGGATTTCAAAACTAGTATCTCTCACCCCCACTTTTCCCCTGATCTTCAGGCTTGAGTATGTAATTTCTTACTCAATATCTCCACATGCATGTCCAAAACAATACACTTAATTATCTCCAAATACCACTGATAGACCTGTTCATCTCTACTCTTCCCTATTTCAGCAAATGGCACCACTACCACTTCACACCCAGTTGTTCAGGTTAAAAAAGACTTAATAACATCTATATTCCCATCTTTCTCTCACTCCCCACATCCAAAGCTTCCAAACTCTAGCACTTACATCCTTATCACTCTAATCTAATCCCAGATTACCTCTTGCCTGGACTATAGCAGTAGTCTCCATTCTGCACCACATCCCTGTTTCTACTCTTGTCATCTTGCACTCTACACACTGAAATCAGAATAGTTCATTGTTTCTTAATGTAAATTAGGTCTTGTTATTGCCCTTACTGGAAACCCTACAATGGTTTGCCCTAATTCTTCAGACAAAAGTTAAAGCCCTTATCATGTATGCCAAGGCCCTGCAATATCTAGCCCTATCTTTCCAACTCTGTCTTCTGTCACTTTACCCCTTGCTTATCCACTCAGAAACCAACCATCTTGATATTCTTCAAACCCACAATATTTTTCCCATCTCAGGGCCTTTGCATTTTCTGTTCCCTCTGTCTAGAATCCAATCTTTCCCTTGATACTTTTCAGACTGGTTTCCTACTCTACTTAGGTTTTGATTAAACATTTTGTCTTCTTAACCATCCTAATTAGCCACCTCTTCTCCATCATATTTTATTTCCTGATTCACATTCTTTGTAGCCCTTAACTAAGCCCTTAAGAGACAGCATAGATTAGGAGCTAAGAACAGGTGCCCTGGCTTTGACAGTTAACCTCTCTGTGCGTCAATTTTCCCACCTGTAAAATGGAGATCAGAGTAATAGCATTTATCCTATAAAGCTCTAACAGTTTAAATGAATTAACACCTGTAAAATGCTCAGTAAAAAATATGGCAGGATGCAATGATTGTTGGCTGTTTGTAACTGACATTGAACCCTCTAAAAGTACATTTTCTATCTCCCCATAGAGCAAGAATTTTGTATTTCTGGTTCACTGCTATATTCCCAACACATGGACAATGCAGAAACTGTGTTGACAGAACTGTCTCTGCAAACCCATTTTAAGAAAATGCTTCATTTTTGGTAGAAGAGTTTTTTTTTTAACGTTTATTATTTATGTTTGAAAGAGGGACAGAGCATGAGCAAGGGAGGGGCAGAGAGAGAGGGAGACACAGAATCCAAAGCAATCTTCGGGCTCTGAGCTGTCATCACAGAGCCCGACATGGGACTTGAACCCACAAACCGTGAGATCATGACCTGAGCCGAAGTTGGACGCCCAAAAAACTGAGCCACCCAGGGGCCCCCATTTTGGGTAGTAGTTTAAAAAAAAATCTTACGTAAACTGTATTTTACTTAGTCTGACTCACCCTTCCCCAATTGCAGTGTTACTTTATCATTATTTTAAATTGATCTTTAACTGATAAATTTTCACTTGAAAGTTTCATCTCTTTCTCTCAGTATTAAACAAGATAAGATCAGAGAAGCTGATAGTTAAAGTTCTCTGAAATAATCATTCTCTAATGTGTCTGTTTATAAGAGTTTCAGTTGTCACCTATTTGATTTACATTAAATGGATTATATTACCATTTGGACTAATGTTATGCAACCTGGCTGGGGTAATGAAAGCAAGTGTCATATGTTATATGATCAGTTGTGAGTTTCTGAATCTTTCGCTGACTTCCTGAATCTTAACTACAACCTGCTCTTAACATTAATTCATAAGAATTATTATTGATCATTTATAATAATCCACAAAATAATAATAATAAGCCTTTATATAGATTCATCACTTTTCTGGAACACATGAAGAGGCCCTTGTCATTGTATTCAATCCACAGAGATGAGAAGGGTCCTGACTTAGGTCATTCAGAGAAAAGTACAGTGCCAGGAAAGTAATTTACCACAGATAGCCTCAAATGGAAGTTTCCCAAAGACAGGGACTACAGAGAAGCTCACAAGGTACTATAAATCATGTTCAATATGATATGGCTGGAATTTGCATTCCTCTTTCATGGCGCCATAGAACCAAAAGCTGTTAAATTCTGAAGACCCTCAGAAATCATTCTAACTAGCACCCTCTTTTTCTCCATATGAGCAACCTGAGTATATTAACCAAGGATATGCTAGTTGTTGTAATAGAGATACCTTCACATCCCAGGAGCTTCACATAATGAAAGTTTATCTCTCACAGTGGTGATTCCAGGACCGAAGATCCTTCCATCCGTGGCTTCACCATTACCAGCATGTGGCTTCTAGGGTTGCTGTGGGAGAGCAAAGAAGACAGAGGTCATGGGTGAGAGATTCTTAACTGCCAGGCCTGGAAGCAGCACATATCACTTCTACTCATATCTCACTGGCCAACACACATTTGATCACCCTAACTTCAGAGAGGCTAGGAAATGCAGTCTAGCTGTTAACCAAAAAGGAAGGGGAAATGTAACTGGTGAACAGCTGGTGTCAGCCACACCAAGCAGATCCTTCAACTTTCCTGAGCTGCATCCACCCAGTCTACAAGTAGTGGCTGAGGCTTTACCCAGTCCTTCTCTTCCTGGATATGAATGTCTTCCACCCTTCTCACCCTTCTCTCCTGATATACTTTGGATACCAGTCTTCATTATACAAATTCTTTATTGTTTCTAATCTCATGTTTTCCTTGAATTTTACTCCTGGGGATAGGAAAAAGAAATGAGAAGAAGGAAACATTAGTTGTTAGTTATCCAGGTGAAAGAGCACCTGAGAGGAGAGACTGTTAGTAATAGAAAAAAGGAAACTGTTCTTTTGGAATTATCTAGCATCCTGCTCCCAGCGGTAATCAATTCCCATGTTTCTCCCTATGGCCCAGGTAGTAGAGTATTAGATCTGAAAGAACATCAGAAACAGCTAACACAAAAGCAAGAAACTGCCACTGTTATTAATACATCATGAAACCTGAAGCAACACCCCTGGGACTCTCAATTAAAAAAGTGGGTTAATGCCTCACATTAGGTTGTCATAAAGATTAAATGTGATAATATTAGACAAAATTATCTGGTCCAATGTCCAGAACATAGTAGTTTCTCAGTCAGTGCTAGTTGGCTTTGAATCTGAATCAAGTTCAATGTCATGGTACAGAATGTTTTGTGCTACCAACCAGATGAGATTAATTTGGTGCACAGTCTTTTAGGGTTCTTGGGCCTAATTCCAATGGGGAGAAGAGAGGGTCCCTACACATACAACACCAAAAATTTTTCAGATACCAGCAGAATTCAACTCAATTCTGATACTATCTACAGGGAGATAGCTCCAGATTGCACAGGTTAAATGTTGAGTCCTGTAAAACTGCCCTCCTCCAGCCTCTACTTCAGAAGCCAGTTGCAAGCCTTAGGCTGTTACCTGTGTTTTTAACTGACCGACTAGAGTTCAGGTTCTGATGACCTCCACTTTAGGTTCAATTAGTTTGTTAGAGCAGCTCACAGAACTCAGGGAAACACTAACATTTACCATTTTATTAAAGGATATGATAAAAAGGATATGAATCAACAGCCAGATGAAGAGATACATAGGGCAAGTCCTGCACAAAGGAGCTTCAGTCCTTATGGAGCTTGGGTCCCAGATCACTAGCAAGGAAGAGCATTCTGATTCCCCAAGCATGGAAGTTCTCTGACAAAGGACCAGAAAGCTGTTCTCTTGGTTTTTATGGAGACTTCGTTACATATTCATGATTGCCTGAGTCACTGGTCACTGCCAATTGATTAAACCTCCAGCCTCTCTCCCCTCCCCAGATGTCCTGGTATAGGATGAAAATTCCAACCCTCTTATCACACAGTTGGCTCCATTGGCAACCAGCCCCCATCCTTATGAGCTTTCCAAAAGTCACATCATTACCATAACAAAAGATACCTTTATTACTCTCAACATTCAGGAAATTCCAAGGGCTTTGGGAGCTGTGAGTCAAGAAATATGAACAGACCAAATATATAGGAGAAATATACATATACTGATCATCTGAGTGATCAAATACATTTTTCTTATAAATCACAATATCACAATAGGCTAGGGTATTACCTGTTAAATGACCCAAATGCTGTATGTAGGAAGCCTCAGTCACTGGAGAGATTCAGGAGCTGGCTGCTGGGAATGAGAGCAAAGGCTGTGCCCAGCAAGCTGCTTTCACATACCTGTTTATTATACCAGAGCTAGCAGAAAGCCTGGGTCTTGCCCTGCCCCACTCCTCCTTTCTCTTCCCATCCTTCAATAGACTCAAAACCTGGGATGCTCTAACAAGTATCACAAGCCGATCATGAAACTCACCCGAGTCACAGATAAATTCTCATTTGCATTTCCATTTCCTTGCTATATGATTTTGGACATCTAATAAATGGTAGCTATTATTTTTATTATTGAGTTCATCATTATTTCCAGGGCACACTGATGTTACCACCCTCTGACATTCTTCACTGCCTCTGGAAAATGCATTCTGTCCACTACCAAGACATATGAAAAAGGCAAGTCCATTAACACTTGGTGCTCCTGAGCATCAGATCCAGCCAAACTTATCACACATACTCTCAAACAGGTCCCTGAGGCATGTAAAGATGATTTGAAACAAAGATGAATTATTTCTCTTGATAGAGGTCTCCATTGTCCTAATGATGTGTGCAGTGAGATCATGGACCAGAGGAAAGGGGCCTGTAAGATGATGCTAAGGTATTTGACTCTTGCACTGGGAATTCTGAAGTTCTAAAGAATGAGGAAGAAGAGAAGACATCATGGAACCGAGGCCATGAGCCTGGTGCTACCTACGACGATAGTTTTGAAACATGAGGAAACATTTCTACACAGCTCCTGTGCCAGTGGGCTCCAGGAGGCCATAGCACAGCTATGTGGGGCAGCACACTGAAAGGCCCCATGCTGTTGATGACTCGTCCTTGGCCAAGTCAATGACATGAGGTCTGTTATGTATTCCCAAGTTCCTTACCACTCATTCCACCATCCCAGAGAAGATGCAACAGATTTTTCTTTCAGATTCCCATAGAATTTTTACACACCCCTCTTACTATAAATAATACATTGTATTGTAACTGTTGATTTCCTTGTCTCTCCCCATCTGTCTTACTCCTCATCTGGGGTAAGCAGGTGTTCAGTAAATGTTTGTAGACTAACAACTGGCCTCTTTTGCCAGATATCTATGTGCTCCTGACCCTTGCCTCTCACCTGACATTGAATCCCATCTCTCTGCTGACCTGACTCCCAGGCATGCTCAAAGCCAGTCCTCTCCTTGGCCCAGCCTTGGTATTGAAGAAGCATGGAACCCAATCTAACATCAGAATTTTGCTGTGCTCCTGAACTGTAGGAGTTCCCTTCCTCATCCCAATTGGCCTTACCACCTCCATATTTGAGAGGTGCTCTGGCAGACTCAGACTTTCCCTGCATCCCTTGCCCTCATAACCTGGACCCAGTCAGCAGGATCTCATGGAACAGGCACAGTATTTGACAATGAAAGCAGGGGTCCACCTTCAAGTTCCCCAGCTTAGGAATAATGCCATCTGTTATAAACTTACCATTGCCAGTCCTCAGTGTCTTTCACAAATGGATGAAGTGATACTAAGCTCAGGGTAGAAATGGGAATGAAGGTAGAGGTGAGGGCACCTTGAAACACAGAGTTCAGTCAGCTCTGCCTTTGCCCATGGCAGAAATTTAGATATTTCACCTACACCAATGTTTACATAAGGCTGCCTCCATGGGTCCCTCCACCCCTGGCCCACATTTCTGTCCAGGTGAGGGGGCTGCTAGTAGTGTGCTTCTTGCATTGACACTCCTAGACTGCAGAAATTCCCACAAGTGAGCAATGCAGGCAGGAAAGGAAGGTGTAGGTGTTTCTTAGGCATTGTTAAATAAATGGATCAGCAAAATAGGAAGTGGCAGAGACCAGAGCCTGTCTGTGTTATTTCAAGCTTGTGATTACATCTCACATGCTCTGCTGAGCCACTGAACAAAGCAACTCTCTGAAAACTGGTGCTTGATGTGGGCAGTGCTCAGCCAAACTGCCAGCAGCCCTAACTCTGCCCCACGTACTCACCAGTGAATCTGACCTCCCCTGAGGGAGTCCATCACTAGCCTCAGTATCCTTGGATCTCCTGCAGCACATCCATTCAATTCAACATTTATCGAACACTTGCCAAGGCCAAGCATTATACTGACCCTTTGAGAGGAGCAGAAAAGAAAGACCCACCATCCCTACACTCAGTGACCTCTCAGTCAAGAGCCATAGTTGAGAGTTTTCCCAACCAACACTTCCAGCAGGTCATTGTCCTCAAGAATTTGCAATAGCTTCCTATTGCTTTAGATCAAGTACAAACAATTCAGCCTGACTTTAATTACCCACTTCCAACCTAACTCTACTTCATCTTGGTAACTATAGCATAAACCCTCTATCCCTGCAAGTAAGATGTCCTAATTGTTCCAGGCTCTTACCATCATCTCCAGTCATACTGTAACTTTTTCTTATCTAAACTTTTCAAGACCCAGCTAAAATTCCATGAGACTCTACATGATCTCTGATTTTCTAAACTCCAGTTCACTGATAGCAAGCCACTAAATTATTCTTTAATTGCTTCACACAGCCTCTCTCTCTTTCTCTCTCTCTCACTAGATTATAAGGTCCTGAAGGGCAGAGACTATTCAATTAAGCTCAATGTAACAAATATTTTTGAACACTTACCATTATCCCCTGCCTGTATCCATTGATGTGCTGACTGACAGGCTGGTCCATGCTCTGGGCTTCTCCAGGCAGATGAACAACTTTCATGACAGAGAGTTTAAGCCACAACTTTATGCAAATCTTGGCACTGTGTCCTTCCCTTAATGACCTCAGGGCATACTGAAATAAGATGAAACTACAACCCATCTTCAGAGCCACCTTGAGAAATAGGAAACCATTTGTTCTCCCCTTATAAAGCAAAGCATCTTCAGGGTCACACCTGAACACAGCAGTAAGTACATGTGGAAATGCCCACCTCACCCAGCCAGGAGAAATTGGAGCCCCAGTGTCTGGGTCTCTTGCTGGGCAGGAATATGGAGGATGGCAGCCTTCTAGAGGCAGACTGCCCTGGCTCTCTCATGCTGCCTTGAAGTTGCTGCATACCCACCCTTTTTTCCAAGACAGATTCCTGCCATAAGTCCTACCTATGTCTTGGTGCCCTGCTTCTGTTCTCAATACCCTACCCCCAATCCTTCCTACTACAGGGAGAAATGCTAGGAGAAAGGGAGGCCTGCTGGATTCCTGAGCTGCTTACCTTTTTGCATGTTTGACTATTGCCATCTAGTGGCCATGTGGCATAAACTAAACTTGCAGCCCATCCCCCCCAAACTACCCTTTTACCTTTTTTGAGAAGCAAGAAAAGAGCTCTCCTTTTCAACACCAAAAGATCCTAAAACCTGTGGTCAAAGACTGCCAGGAGCTTCAGTTTTCTCAGGAAATTATTTGAACACCTGCCAACCTGTAGATGTTAGGATCAGGGCCCTTCCTGTGGGTAACAACCTAGGCATGACGGCTTTCTCTAAGAAGACTGAGGAGTTGCAAGAAAGGGAGAGGGTAGCAGGGAGAGAAGAGGGAGAAATTGAGCAGAAGAGGAAGAGGAGAGGGGGTAAGGTCAGGGAATGACTGCAAACCCTGGACCTGTGGCCACAGAAACAAGATGAGATATGCCAGCACTAAGCTAATGAAGGGTGTGTGCCAGAGATGACAGAGGAGCTCAAATCTGGAAGACAGCACAGATGTCAGGAGGGCTGCTCTTTCACCTTCACTTCCACAAAGTACACCTCCCTATCTTCACAGGGATGCTGGTCACTCTGCCCCTGAGGTAGCACACCTTCTTTGTTACTGACATCTGAGCATCCCTGCCTCTACCCTCCATCTTTCTGTCACCTTCCTTCTTTCTGCAGCTCTCAGGGGACAAAACATTCACCTAGGCTCAGAGCATAGCAGACAGAACCTCAGCAGTCCCAAGGCAATGGTGGGCTTTAAGCCTCAGCCAGCCCATACCTTCCTCTCATGCCTGCTACTCAAACCTCTCCTCTCTCCACCCCTGCCTTCAAGCCTTCTAGCTCCATTTAGAAGAAATACCTTCCTGCTGGAAGAAATGAAAATAAAAATACAGCCAGTCAGGGTGGTACCCTTTGCCTCATCCCCCAAGAAAGTCTGCCAGTCTCCACACCCTACCTGGGAGGCCACTACCTTCAGTGAGACCCGTTGAGGTGATGAGGAGGGCTATTAAGCAAATTCATTATTGACTATTTCACATTAGATTTCATTTTTTTCCCTTTGATGCTGACACAACTAATAAAAATGCACTTTATCTTCTTGGATTTATGGGCTCGTAAAGCTGCTTTCATGTACCTCAGGGAATTGGGATTAAAGGGGAATTAAACATCTCCAGTGCAAAGCCTGCTCAGGTAGGAGAGTGGGGGAGAGAGCAAAGGGGGTGGGGGAGAAGGGAAGGAGTGATTCAAGGACAAGAAATAAGCTGAAGTAAAAACCTGGCAAAAATATGGCTTTAATATATTGTAAAAGAATAAAAACCTCATAAAAAGTTATCACCAGACATGAGGAGTTTGTAATGTCGCCCATTGTGGATTCTGGGAGGAACTTTCTGGGAGATGAGAGTCATTAAGTAAGAGTGAGCCAGGAGCCGATGGGCGGGGAGAGGCAGGATGGAGGCTTGATGGAGCTGTACACAGAGGCAGTCAGGGAGGCTGCCAGCCCAGAAGCAATGGGGGCCATCCATGTGTGGGTCATGTGACAGGACACAGGAATTTTCCATGGGAGCTCAGCAGAGATGGCTACACCCAGGATGGCTAGACCTCCTCTAGAAAGGAGAGAGCCGGTCCTGCATTTTGCTAACTAACATGAGACACCAGGCAAATCATCTAATCTCTCAGTTTCTTATTTTCTTCCATTAACCAGGGACAAAAATCTCTGGCCACCCCAAAGTTATTGCAAGAGCCAAATAGAACAGGGCAGGCATGTGAAAGATTTCTTTGATTCAAACCAGAAATTTGGAAGCCATTCGTGCCCTTTCTTTTCCTTCATCCCCAAACCCAGGCCATCACCAATCTTGTCATTTCTACATTAAAAAAAAAAAAATCTCATCCCCTTCTTTTCTCCATCTCCAGCCCAGGTGCAAATGACTTTTATTTCTCACCCAGACTACTTCAATATCTTCCTTGTTAGCATCTTCTGAATTCATTCTCCACACAGAGGCTGGAATGATCTTGTAAAAATGTAAATCAGATTATGTCATGCCCTGCTTAAAACTCTTTAAGGGCTTCCCATTGAATTAAGGATAGAATTCAGAATTCTTAACCGGGTCTGAAAGGTCTAATCTAGCCAGGCCCATGTTTTCAAACTCCTAGTGTACCAGGGCCTTCTTTCCATTCCTCTGCCACACTGAGCTCTGTCTTGCCTTTGGGCCTTTTGCACCCACCCTTATCTTTGTTTAGAGAGCTTCTCACCCCTCCCCAACCCCAGACTCTGCATGGTTACCTGCCTCTGTGCATTAATCTTAATTCAAGTGTCACTTTGACTTCTACGTAATGTAAGCCACCTGTGTTCTGCATCTATGCTTTTCCTACATCACAACGGATATGCAACCTACATCACAATTTGAGTTATATATTTACTTGTGTATTTCAATTTGATATCTGACTCTCCTACTAAATTGCAACTCTTTGAGGGCAAAGAGTAGGTCTATTTGTTATTCATTACATCCCTAAGACTTAGCACACAGGCCATCCCATGGTCAGCCCTCAATCAATATTCACTGAGCAAAAGAAAAAGAACCTTAGATTACTGCTAAATAGAGGTTCAGGTTTTCCCATGTTTGGAGTATAAGGAAAGAGAATCTGGGAGGAGGCCTGGAAAAGCCTTCTGGGTAAGAGCCTGACAGGAGTTAAGAGGAGGGGTTAGGAACAACACAGACAGGTGGTCAAGGCACAAGCATCTTTTCCTCAGGCCTTTGTCACCTCTGCATTGCTAACTTGTCACTGAACGTTGAATGTCTATGACATGCAAGACTGTATTCAATGCGGTTGGGAAATCTCAGCAGAATCCGACATTGCCCCTCCCCTCCAAGAGCAAGAGTATTCATAGGAAGGGAGTCAGGAGCCCAGAGATGACACACTGGACATCACCAAACATAGGACACCGGCCTCTTAAATCCTAGCACTTGGTCCCGACTGCAAGGAGAGGCAGGCAGACCATTAGTCAGGGAATCATAGGTGGCCATTCTTGGTGAGGTCCTGATGGCTCTAGATCTAGCCCTCAGTTTTGCTGAGAAAATAATTTATTTCCACTGAACAGGGCTGACTTATCCTAACCAAACTTCCTAAAGACTAATTAAAGAAAGGAAAATGCCAGTTTATTGACCTGGGAAACACAGTTTCTACCCAGAGGACTCATTCCCTGGGATCAGGCTTGCATGAGTGCCCCCTCATATCTACAATGGCACTCTACCAGCCATACTGCACACCCAATCATGTTAAGAACATGTAGCATGTTAAGCTCACATTTGCCTCTTACCTTGGGCCTTTACTTAGGTTGTTTACAATGTCAGAACTACTCAGTGCTATACCTCTCCCTTCCCCCATTGTGTAGATAATGCCAGGACTCAGTTTCAATGCCTCTTGCTCTCAAATGTTTTTACTGATTTATAGACTAGATTAGGTCTCCCTGCTAAATGTTCTTACATATTTCCTTATGTTTCTCCTCATCCCTCATCCAACAAATATTTATTTATATTTATTTGAACAACTATGTGCCAAGCATTGTTCTGGATGCTGAGGATATGTCAGTGAACAAAATACACACAAATCTCTGAGATTTTGAAGCATAAATGTTATATGCATACATGAACAAACAAAAATGGATTGGGAATATTAAATGTACCTTATATTTCTTGGTATTCATTAATGTATTTCTTCCTCCATTCCTAAAATATTTCTTGTAAGCCTGTTCTGAAGTCAGGTACTATGCTAGGCTCTAACGTTCTATTGGCATAACCAATACACATGGTCCCTGTCCTTAGGTATATATAACGTAAGGAGAGCAATAAACACTAAAATTAAAAAAAAATGAATAAACAGCAGGGATTATGAACAGAATGAAGGAATATGTAAGAAAGAATAACAGGGGAAGGGTACTGGCTAGGATTGTGTGGTAAGGGAAGATTTCTCAGATGAGATTACATTTAGGATGATATTAGAAGATTAGAAGATATTAAAGATATTAGATGATTAGAAGATTAGGGAGATGAGAAGGATCCAGCCATGGGAAAAGTGAAAGAAAGGACATTGTGGGCAGAAGGAACAGCATCTCTGCAAATGTCCTTAAGCAGGAAACAGTTGGTACATCTGTGGGCCTGGAATAAGGCAAGTTTGGCTGAAAGTGGTATGTGAAAAGGTGTATGGTAAGAAATGAGGTGGGAAAGGGAGCCAGAGGCCAACTCCTGCAGAGCCTATGTGTCATGATAAAGATTTTTGTTTTTATCCTAAATTCAATAGGAAACCATTGAGATATTTTAGGTAGTGGGGAGGTGGTATTTCAGGGAAAATGTAGAAATGGGGAATTCAGTTAGAAGGCCTTGCAGCAGTTTAAAGGGGAAAATGCTTTGGACTGGAATAATGATGTTGGAGATGGGATATTTCTTGGAGAGTGAACCCACATGCTTTGGGACTACCTAGGATGCCAAAATTTACTGTCTTACACAGCAAATATAAAATACAGAAGATTCAACAGACTTTATTTCCCTGGTGCACATCAATGTTTGTAGATACCCGTAACAATTTTTCCTAATGTCCACCCTAATTCAGCTTGTAGCATTTTATATTCATTTTCTTGTGCCAAAGAATTATCAGTGATCCAAAGTGCTTTAAAAACTAGTAGGTACATTTCCCTTTTGTGTTGACTCCAGTTTTGGTCTAAGTAGTTTTAGAATTCTTCAACAAATTTCTTTGCATTTGAAGTCTTACTGTTTTTATCATAATCCCTAAAGATGTTATGTTCCATCCTAAAAGTAGATGGAAGCAGTGCTGCTCTGGGAGATCTTGGGAGCCAGAGGTCTGGGACAATGTTGTTCTGAAATAGGGTTCAAAAAGAAGGAGAATAGCTTGGATTCAGAAAAGAGACTGGGCGCTGTCTCTGACAGCCTGCATGATCTGGGACAAGCAGCACACCCACCTCTTAGAAGCAGGTAGATCCCTGTCCTTCCTGAGACTTTCATTCATCCAGCGCTATTCCTGAGGGTCTACTATGTGCCAGATGCTTTCCAGGTGCTAGCAGTGCAATCACAAATGACAAAGAAATCAGCTTTGTGATGGAATGCTTTGAAAAGCTAAAAAAAAAAAATGTATGAATATGAAGTGTTATTGTAGCAACCTCAAGCATGAGGGAAGCAGGGATAGTCTAAGTACTTCAGACTAGGAACCCAGGTCTCCAGGGAGTGCTTATCTGTGAGCTACTGACTGTTCACTTAACTTGTCCTTGTCCCCCTCACAGAGAGATGATGGCTTTGAGGAAAATTTCTTGGCAATCAGTTCATGTGTGATTTATAAGTTTATGGTTCTGGGAGGCATCTGAATGTTGGGGTATAGATCTCAGTAATTAATCCTAGGAGGTCCCCTAATGACAGAGGAGACTGTGCTGTGCAAAAGCTGCTTTAATACTAAACAGCTTGCGTTATCTAACAAATGAGAGCATTTCACATGCAATAAACGTCACTTTTGATAAGTGCTACCAGCAGTCATAAATCTGACAAGTAACACACAAACAAGATCTCACCCACACTTGCCCTTCCCCTGCCCATCTTCTGCAGGGCGCTCCCACTCCGGGTCCTGTGGTGAAGGGCAAGGACAGAGCCCTCCTCTGTTCTCATGGCAACCCTTGGGGGGTGGGGGGACTCACAGCCAGTTGCTCCATCATGCCAACAGCACAGCAACTACATCCAGTAGAAGTTTTGCAGTTGCCTGGCAAATTTGGGTCATTTTAAGTGCAAAAATGGATAATTCATACAGGTAAGTAAAGCAAAATAAACCAAAAAGAAAGCTCCTACCCCTGATTTCTTCTCAGTTCTCTCATTCAGGACACAGCAGAGATTGTTGGGAGTTGGCTAAAATGATTAAAAAAAAAAATCACCCCCAGCTCATCATCAAAAAGCATTTAAGTGATTAAATGTTTTACTGAATCAAGAAAACTGCAAATATCCCATCTTTCCCCTCTGGGCTAACAGTGGATCTATCCTACTTGCTAAGTGGAGAAGACTTTTATCGTGTACATCACTGCCTCTCAATTACAAAAATGGGCCCAGATGACCATGGAAGGTCAGAGGGTTCTGGGTTCCATCACTCTGGGATGAAGGTAGAAACCAAACTAAACTGAAAGAGAACAGAATTGCTAAAAGAGAAAGGTTCTGTATGGTTTCCACTACATGACAATCTAAGAACGACCCCAAAACCATGGAGACAATAAAAGGATAAGTGATTGCCAGGGACTAGGAGGAGGGAGGAATGAATAGGTGGAGCACAGGGGTTTTAGGGCAGTGACACTGTTCTGTATGATACTGTAATGGTGGATGCATGTCATTATACATTTGTCAAAACGTATAGAATGCACAACTCTAAGAGTGAACCCTAGTGTAAACTATGGACTTTAGTTATTAATACAGTATCAATATTGGCTCATCAATTGTAGCAAATGCACTCCAGTTATGCAAGATGTTAATAATAAGGGAAATTTGGGAGTGGGGGAAAGGGAATATATGGAAACTCTCTGTACTTTCTGCTCAATTTTTCTGCAAACTTTAAACAGTAAATTGTATTAATTTAAAGGAGAGAGAGAGAGAAGTTGTATCATTCCTGGGCTCAGTACCAGAAGATTTCTTGAACATACTTATGACGTTCATCTTTAGGGAGCATGGCGCTCAACAAGCCCAGAACATCATGATCATACCAGTTGTGCCAATGTGATGAGGGAGGATCCAGACGACTCACAGGTGGCTTTTGGCAGGTGATCTCCCAACTCACTGACCACTTGCTTCATTTTCTGTTTCCACTTGTGCCTCTTCACACCTTACATGTTGCATTCCCCTGCTAGAGTGTGAGCTCTAGGAAAGCAAAGTAGACTTTTGTTAATTGCTGTATCATTAGTGTCTGGAAATGTGCCTGGAACATAGTAGATACTCAGTAAATAATTGTAGAGTTAATGAATAAGTTCATATGATCGTCCATCACCTATTCACCACATATTTCTAAAGTTGTTCTGATACACTATCCCAGGTGCTGTGGAGAAAGTGCATATTTATAAAACACTGTCTCTGTATTTAAGGGGCTTAGAAACTACTGGAAAAAGATCATCTGATTCTAAATTACAGTTCTTGGCAATACATGGTAATCATTTGAGGAGTCACAGTTTAGTAATGTCTGCCCAATATCATGATATACCTCTGATTGCATAAAGTATCTGATACAGTGCCTGGCAAATGGAGGTCCCCACAAATGTTTGGCAACTCTTTGTTTGGCAACTGCCTACCAACAAAGTGATTATCAAACCCTCTTTTCATGGCAGTATCCTACTATATTGACTCCACCTTCGATAAATAAGAATGATAACTTTTTTAATTGCACAGAATCTTATATTTAAAGTATGAGGTATTTTCATATATATAATATATAATATAATTTCACATGTAATATAATAAATTATATATATTTACATTTCTATATATTACATATAATATATGTATATTACATACTATGGATGTGTGTATGTGTATATATATACATATATATGTATATGTATGTGTGTGTGTGTGTGTGTGTGTGTGTATACACACACATTCATGTAAAAACATATACATATACTACATGAACTCCTGGCCCTGGATTTTTTTTAAAAGACTAATTTTCTTTCTCTTCCTTTCTTTCTCTCCTTCTCTTTCTGAGAGAGAGCACAAGTGAGTAAGGAGCAGAGAGGAAAGGAGGGAGAGAGAGAGAGAACACACAAGGGGCATAGAAAGAGGGAGAGAGAGAGAGAGAGAGAGAATCCCACTCAGGCTCTACATTGTCATCTTGGAACCAAAGAGGGGCTCAAACTCATCTAATGTGGGGCTCAAACTCATTAACTGTGAGATCATGACCTGAGCCAATGTCAGATGTTTAACTGACTGAGCCACCCAGGCAACCCCTGGACCTGGATCTTAAGGATTAGAATTACCTATTTAGCATTTAGAACTATTTCAAGAGGGGAAGTAGCACTAAGACTCATAGGGTGACTAGGAGTGTCAGGTCCTATGCTAAGTGCTTCATGCAGCTGTCTCATGTGTCTCTCACAATGGGGCACTAGAAAGAAGGTGTTATCTCCAAGCTGCTGAGGGGGAACCAAAGTTTTGAAAAATTATGACACTTTGAGATAATAAGCAGCAAAGCTGGAATTAAAATCCCAGGTTACTCTGATTCCAAGGATCAGATTCTTTCCAGAGAGTGATTTATTAGGAGACTCTAATGGCTCTAAAATCTAGAGTTTCCAGGACTTCTTCTAAGGAAGGATTAGAATTTGAATTGTACACCAAAGGCAAATTCAATAGAATGGTCATGCTTCTACTTCCTAAGTGATAAGATGTTCCCGATATCCTCTAAGAATTCCTCTAAGTGCTTACTGGGCATGAGGCATGTTAAATCTACTCTCTCTTTGGGGCACCTGTTGGCTCAGTTGAGTGACTCTTGATTTTGGCTTAGGTCATGATCTCATGGTTGTGAGACTGAGCCTTATGTCGGACTCTGCACTGGCCGTGTGGAGCTTGCTTGGGATTCTTTCTGTCCCTCTCTCTCTGTCCCTCCCCCATGCATTCTCTCTCTCTCTCTCTCAAAATAAATAAACATAAAAAAAGAAAATATCTTTGTTGCCTGTGTGGCTCAGTCAGTTACACTTCTGATTCTTGACTTGGGCTCAGTCATGATCTCATGGTTCATGTGCTTGAGCCCAGCATCAGGTTCTACACTGGCAGTGTGGAGCCTGCTTGGGATTCTCTCTCTCTCTCTCTCTCTCTCTCTCTCTCTTTCTCTCTCTCTCTCTCCATCTCTCTCTCTGCCCCTCCCCACCCGTGCACTCTCTCTCTCTCTCAAAATAAATAAATAAACTTTAAAAAAATTTTATTTAAAAATAAAAATGAATACTATCTCTAAAAAAATAAATGTATTTAGTTTCATAACAATTATATGGTCTTGATAGTACTAGTATCTCTATTTTACAGATTAATTAATTGGGACTTAGAAAAGCTAAGTAACTTGGCTGATTTCATACAGTTGAGGAGATGCTGAGCTGACATTGAACCCAGATTCTTGTACTTCATCACCTAAATGCTAGAGCCTCTACAAGGAATGGTTTTCCTCAAGGTTTCAGTTCATATTAGTCAGTATTAGTAGTATTAGTATTAGTTTTGGTCTGTGTAAGTCGGCTCAGACTGCCATGGCAAAACTCTTGAACAAAATATTTTCTCACAGTTCTGGAGGCTGGAGGTCTGAGATCAGGGTTCCAGTATGGTTGAGTTCTATCTATGTTACAGACTGAATATTTGCCTTCCTCCGAAATTCACATGTTGAACCCCTAACCCCCAATGTGATATGTGGATATGGGGCCTACTTACTCCATGGGGTCATGGAGTTGGAGCCCTCATGGGATTCATGTCTTTATAAGAAAAGACCACAAGAGAGTTTGCTTCTTTTTTCTTTGTTCTCTACCATATAAAGATTCAAGAGGATGGCCATCTATGAATCAAGAACCAAGTCCTCACCAGACACCAAGTCTGTCAGCACCCTGATCTCAGATTTCCAGCATTCAAACTGTGATAACTAGATTTCCATTGTTTGTTTAAGCCACTGGGCGTATATAATTTTTGTTATAGTACCCAAAGTGACCTCGCCCTCATGACCTCATTGAAACTTAATCACCTCCCAAATGCCATACCTTCAAATGTCATCACATTGAAACTTAAGGCTTCAACATGTGAATTCTGAGGAGACACAGTTCAGTCCATAGCACCTACCCTTGGCTTAGTCTCAGTATCCCTTGCTGCAAAACCAGGTCATTCTCTTTCCAGCCTGCTTTTTTTTTTTTTTTTTTTTGGAGCCAAGAATAGCCACTTAGGGCAGGCTTAGTGTTGTACCGAGCCAAGCCTGGAGCCTGACTCATTAGCACTCTTAGAAGAGTCAACTCAGATTATTAACAAGGGGAGACTATTGCCATTTATTTTTTCTTCCTTTATTCTAAAAAGAAAAAGTAACAAGTTAGCTTCTGTTGTCAGAATAACAAGGGAATTTTCTGGCATTCAGTTCATAAGGAAATTTGTCTTGTAATTGGAGCTTCAGAGTCTCACTTGGCAATGATGGCATCCATGTTATAAATTAGCCTTCTTTCTATATTTACAAATGTTATCTTAATTATTGCAGCAAATATGAATACAGCCCAGCTAAATTCTTCGTTTAAAATTTAGGTATATGAAGAATTTAGCTGGGCTGTATTCATATTTGCTGCAATAATTTCATATTTGCTGCAATAATTAAGATAACATTCTTCATTTAAAATTTAAGTATAGGAGGAGGATAGGAAGATGGCGGCGTAGGAGGACGCTGGGCTCACCGCGTGACCTGCTGATCACTTAGATTCCACCTACACCTGCCTAAATAACCCAGAAAACCGCCAGAGGATTAGCAGAACGGAGTCCCCGGAGCCAAACGCAGACGAGAGGCCCACGGAAGAGGGTAGGAAGGGCAGCGAGGTGGTGCGCGCTCCACGGAATGGCGGGAGGGACCTGGGGTGGAGGGGCAGCCTGCCGGCCAAGCAGAGCCCCCGAGTCTGGCTGGCAAAAGTGGAGGGGCCAGACGGAGTGTGTTCCGACAGCAAGCGTGACTTAGCGTCTGGGAGGTCATAAGTTAACAGCTCTGCTCGGAAAGCAGGAAGGCTGGAGGACAAAGGGAGGGAGAGCTGCTGAGCCCCCAGATGACAGAGCTCAGTTTGGTGGGGAACAAAGGTGCTTGCCAGCACCAGCTCCCTCGCCCATCCTCCAGCCAAAATCCCAAAGGGAACCAGTTCCTGCCAGGGAACTTGCTTGCTCCGCGCAAACACCCAATTCTGTGCTTCTGCGGAGCCAAACCTCCGGCAGTGGATCTGACTCCCTCCCGCTGCCACAGGGCCCCTCCTGAAGTGGATCACCTAAGGAGAAGTGAGCTAAGCCTGCCCCTCCTGCCCCCGCACACCTTGCCTACCCACCCCAGCTAATACGCCAGATCCCCAGCACCACAAGCCTGGCAGTGTGCAAGTATCCCAGATGGGCCATGCCACCTCACAGTGAATCCCGCCCCTAGGAGAGGGGAAGAGAAGGCACACACCAGTCTGACTGTGGCCCCAGCGGTGGGCTGGGGGCAGACATCAGGTCGGACTGCAGCCCCGCCCACCAACTCCAGTTATACACCACAGCACAGGGGAAGTGCCCTGCAGGTTCTCACCACTCCAGGGACTATCCAAAATGACCAAACGGAAGAATTCCCCTCAGAAGAATCTCCAGGAAATAACAACAGCTAATGAACTGATCAAAAAGGATTTAAATAATATAACAGAAAGTGAATTTAGAATAATAGTCATAAAATTAATCGCTGGGCTTGAAAACAGTATAGAGGACAGCAGAGAATCTCTTGCTACAGAGATCGAGGGACTAAGGAACAGTCACGAGGAGCTGAAAAAAGCTTTAAACGAAATGCAAAACAAAATGGAAACGACGACAGCTCGGATTGAAGAGGCAGAGGAGAGAATAGGTGAACTAGAAGATAAAGTTATAGAAAAAGAGGAAGCTGAGAAAAAGAGAGATAAAAAAATCCAGGAGTATGAGGGGAAAATTAGAGAACTAAGTGATACACTAAAAAGAAATAATATATGCATAATTCGTATCCCAGAGGAGGAAGAGAGAGGGAAAGGTGCTGAAGGGGTACTTGAAGAAATAATAGCTGTGAACTTCCCTGAACTGGGGAAGGAAAAAGGCATTGAAATCCAAGAGGCACAGAGAACTCCCTTCAGACGGAACTTGAATCGATCTTCTGCACGACATATCATAGTGAAACTGGCAAAATACAAGGATAAAGAGAAAATTCTGAAAGCAGCAAGGGATAAACGTGCCCTAACATATAAAGGGAGACCTATAAGACTCGTGACTGATCTCTCTTTTGAAACTTGGCAAGCCAGAAAGGACTGGCATGATATCTTCAGTGTGCTAAACAGAAAAAATATGCAGCCGAGAATCCTTTATCCAGCAAGTCTGTCATTTAGAATAGAAGGAGAGATAAAGGTCTTCCCAAACAAACAAAAACTGAAGGAATTTGTCACCACTAAACCAGCCCTACAAGAGATCCTAAGGGGGATCCTGTGAGACAAAGTACCAGAGACATCAATACAAGCATAAATCATACAGACATCACAATGACTCTAAACCCGTATCTTTCTATAATAACACTGAATGTAAATGGATTAAATGTGCCAACCAAAAGACATAGGGTATCAGAATGGATAAAAAAACAAGACCCATCTATTTGCTGTCTACAAGAGACTCATTTTAGATCTGAGGACACCTTTAGATTGCGAGTGAGGGGATGGAGAACTATTTATCATGCTACTGGAAGCCAAAAGAAAGCTGGAGTAGCCATACTTATATCAGACAAACTAGACTTTAAATTAAAGGCTGTAACAAGAGATGAACAAGGGCATTATATAATAATTACAGGGTCTATCCATCAGGAAGAGCTAACAATTATAAATGTCTATGTGCTGAATACGGGAACCCCCAAATATATAAAACAATTACTCATAAACATAAGCAACCTTATTGATAAGAATGTGGTCATTGCAGGGGACTTTAACACCCCACTTACAGAAATGGATAGATCATCTAGACACACGGTCAATAAAGAAACAAGGGCCCTGAATGATACATTGGATCAGATGGACTTGACAGATATATTTAGAACTCTGCATCCCAAAGCAACAGAATATACTTTCTTCTCGAGTGCACATGGAACATTCTCCAATATAGATCATATACTGGGTCACAAAACAGCCCTTCATAAGTTTACAAGAATTGAAATTATACCATGCATACTTTCAGACCACAATGCTATGAAGCTTGAAATCAACCACAGGAAAAAGTCTGGAAAACCTCCAAAAGCGTGGAGGTTAAAGAACACCCTACTAAAGAATGAGTGGGTCAACCAGGCAATTAGAGAAGAAATTAAAAAATATATGGAAGCAAACGAAAATGAAAATACAACAATCCAAACACTTTGGGATGCAGCGAAGGCAGTCCTGAGAGGAAAATACATTGCAATCCAGGCCTATCTCAAGAAACAAGAAAAATCCCAAATACAAAATCTAACAGCACACCTAAAGGAAATAGAAGCAGAACAGCAAAGGCAGCCTAAACCCAGCAGAAGAAGAGAAATAATAAAGATCAGAGCAGAAATAAACAATATAGAATCTAAAAAAACGGTAGAGCAGATCAACGAAACCAAGAGTTGGTTTTTTGAAAAAATAAACAAAATTGACAAACCTCTAGCCAGGCTTCTCAAAAAGAAAAGGGAGATGACCCAAATAGATAAAATCATGAATGAAAATGGAATCATTACAACCAATCCCTCAGAGATACAAACAATTGTCAGGGAATACTATGAAAAATTATATGCCAACAAATTGGACAACCTGGAAGAAATGGACAAATTCCTAAACACCCACAGTCTTCCAAAACTCAATCAGGAGGAAATAGAAAGCTTGAACAGACCCATAACCAGCGAAGAAATTGAATCAGTTATCAAAAATCTCCCAACAAATAAGAGTCCAGGACCAGATGGCTTCCCAGGGGAGTCCTACCAGACGTTTAAAGCAGAGATAATACCTATCATTCTCAAGCTATTCCAAGAAATAGAAAGGGAAGGAAAACTTCCAGACTCATTCTATGAAGCCAGTATTACTTTGATTCCTAAACCAGACAGAGACCCAGTAAAAAAGAGAACTACAGGCCAATATCCCTGATGAATATGGATGCAAAAATTCTCAATAAGATACTAGCAAATCAAATTCAACAGCATATAAAAAGAATTATTCACCATGATCAAGTGGGATTCATTCCTGGGACGCAGGGCTGGTTCAACATTCACAAATCAATCAACGTGATACATCACATTAATAAAAAAAAAGAGAAGAACCATATGATCCTGTCAATCGATGCAGAAAAGGCCTTTGACAAAATCCAGCACGATTTCTTAATAAAAACCCTTGAGAAAGTTGGGATAGAAGGAACATACTTAAAGATCATAAAAGCCATTTATGAAAAGCCCACAGCTAACATCATCCTCAATGGGGAAAAACTGAGAGCTTTTTCCCTGAGATCAGGAACACGACAGGGATGCCCACTCTCACCGCTGTTGTTTAATATAGTGTTGGAAGTTCTAGCTTCAGCAATCAGACAACAAAAGGAAATCAAAGGCATCCAAATTGGCATAGATGAAGTCAAGCTTTCGCTTTTTGCAGATGACATGATATTATACATGGAAAATCCGATAGACTCCACCAAAAGTCTGTTAGAACTGATACATGAATTCAGCAAAGTTGCAGGATACAAAATCAATGTACAGAAATCAGTTGCATTCTTATACACTAACAATGAAGCAACAGAAGGACAAATAAAGAAACTGATCCCATTCACTATTGCACCAAGAAGCATAAAATACCTAGGAATAAATCTAACCAAAGATGTAAAAGATCTGGATGCTGAAAACTATAGAAAGCTTATGAAGCTAATTGAAGAAGATATAAAGAAATGGAAAGACATTCCCTGCTCATGGATTGGAAGAATAAATATTGTCAAAATGTCAATACTACCCAAAGCTATCTACACATTCAATGCAATCCCAATCAAAATTGCACCAGCATTCTTCTTGAAACTAGAACAAGCCATCCTAAAATTCATATGGAACCACAAAAGGCCCCGAATAGCCAAAGTAATTTTGAAGAAGAAGACCAAAGCAGGAGGCATCACAATCCCAGACTTTAGCCTCTACTACAAAGCTGTCATCATCAAGACAGCATGGTATTGGCACAAAAACAGACACATAGACCAATGGAATAGAATAGAAACCCCAGAACTAGACCCACAAACGTATGGCCAACTCATCTTTGACAAAGCAGGAAAGAACATCCAATGGAAAAAAGACAGTCCCTTTAACAAATGGTGCTGGGAGAACTGGACAGCAACATGCAGAAGGTTGAAACTAGACCACTTTCTCACACCATTCACAAAAATAAACTCAAAATGGATAAAGGACCTGAATGTGAGACAGGAAACCATCAAAACCCTAGAGGAGAAAGCAGGAAAAGACCTCTTTGACCTGAGCCGTAGCAATCTCTTACTCGACACATCCCCAAAGGCAAGGGAATTAAAAGCAAAAATGAATTACTGGGACCTTATGAAGATAAAAAGCTTCTGCACAGCAAAGGAAACAACCAACAAAACTAAAAGGCAACCAACGGAATGGGAAAAGATATTTGCAAATGACATATCGGACAAAGGGCTAGTATCCAAAATCTATAAAGAGCTCACCAAACTCCACACCCGAGAAACAAATAACCCAGTGAAGAAATGGGCAGAAAACATGAATAGACACTTCTCTAAAGAAGACATCTGGATGGCCAACAGGCACATGGAAAGATGTTCAACGTCGTTCCTTATCAGGGAAATACAAATCAAAACCACACTCAGATATCACCTCATGCCAGAGTGGCCAAAATGAACAAATCAGGAGACTATAGATGCTGGAGAGGATGTGGAGAAACGGGAACCCTCTTGCACTGTTGGTGGGAATGCAAAATGGTGCAGCCACTCTGGAAAGCAGTGTGGAGGTTCCTCAGAAAATTAAAAATAGACCTACCCTATGACCCAGCAATAGCACTGCTAGGAATTGACCCAAGGGATACAGGAGTGCTGATGCATAGGGGCACCTGTACCCCAATGTTTATAGCAGCACTCTCAACAATAGCCAAATTATGGAAAGAGCCTAAATGTCCATCAACTGATGAATGGATAAAGAAATTGTGGTTTATATACACAATGGAATACTACATGGCAATGAGAAAGAATGAAATATGTCCTTTTGTAGCAACGTGGATGGAACTGGAGAGTGTGATGCTAAGTGAAATAAGCCATACAGAGAAAGACAGATACCATATGGTTTCACTCTTATGTGGATCCTGAGAAACTTAACAGAAACCCATGGGGGAGGGGAAGGAAAAAAAAAAAGAGGTTAGAGTGGGAGAGAGCCAAAGCATAAGAGACTGTTAAAAACTGAGAACAAACTGAGGGTTGATGGGGGGTGGGAGGGAGAGGAGGGTGGGTGATGGGTATTGAGGAGGGCACCTTTTGGGATGAGCACTGGGTGTTGTATGGAAACCAATTTGACAATAAATTTCATATATTGGGAAAAAAAAATTTAGGTATAGCCAGGTGCCTGGGTTGCTCAGTCAGTCAAGCATCCGACTTCAGCTCAGGTCAGGATCTCACAGTTCATTGGCTGTGCTGACAGCTCGGAGCCTGGAGCCTATTTCAGATTCTGTGTCTACCTCTCTCTTTCTTCCCCTTCTCTTCTGGTGCTCTGTCTCTCTCTCAAAAATAAATAAACATTAAAATTTAGCTATAGCAGGGTATCCCTAACCCCAGGACAGAGCAGGCCCCAGTGCCCTGCAGCCTCACAGTGAAACCGTGCTATGGGAGAGCTAGCCCGTCCAGCACACTGTCAATACAAGCTCAGTGACAGGCTTCTCTATGAACCTGCAAAGGCCCTTTTGTCTATTCCTGCAGCCAGTGGTTTCTGGACCAACTTCTGACTCCTACAGAGTTCCCTCAGTGCACAAAATGACCCCATCCAACTTCTTCCTTCCCTGCACAAAGGACCACAAAGGACCTGCAGTGCAGCAACTTGCTATCTCTTCAGTCCCAGAACTTTGGCTCCCTCAACAACCCCCAGAGCTGCCAGCTGCTTCCTTTATTCCCAGTTCCAGTGATCCCTAGGGGGGCCAAGGTCCTGAAGCACCAGAAGCAGGTCTGTCCTTCCAACTGAGGACTCTGGCTCAAATACTCCTGGGCCTCAGCAATGGTCTGGTAAAGAATCCAATGTTGGCAATGTGCAAGAAGAAATTCTCTTGAAAGAAAGACATGTGACCAAGAAATCCTTTTGCAATCCTAAGAACAAAGTCCACTGGCCTTCAGGCAGGCAGGCAGGGAATTCTTATCTTAGAATGGTAGTACTGGAAAGAAACCAAAAAATTATCTTGTCTAATTTTTTTTCCTTATTCGGAGAAGAAATTTCAGGAAAGAACAGCTCAGAAAGTAGCAGGTTGTGCGGTTTAACAGAGCAGTACCCAGCTGTCCTAAGCCCACAGTGTATTTCCCTACAGTTTACAAAGTCAGAGAGACCAGGCCAGGCAGGGAGAGGCCATGCCTGCACACACACAAACATGGAGCCTCCTTAGCTAGTTCCCTACCTCCAGCTCCATACGCTTTCCTAACCTCTCTTTACAGAGTTTTTTCTTCCTTCCTGGTCCCTGCTTTCAAATAAAGAGCTGAAATCCAGGCTGGGGAATTGGTTTCCCTGGACTTTCTTCAGGAGATTAAATTGCTTTCAGACTTGGCTCTCCTTAGTAGACCTGACCCTTTCACTAACTTGCTTTTAGCATAAGGCTTAGAAGGGGTGAGAGAAAAAGCAAGAAGGTAGGTCATTCCAGAGCCCATTACCTCTCTCTGTCTCTCTCTGTCTCTTTCCAAATGGGCCTGATTTGGGCTCCATATCATCCTCTAATCCATTTCAAACAGCTTAACCCCCACATTGGAAGCAATGAAGTTCTTACTAACAAATGCAACTCTGGCTCCTTTGTTCACCTTTGAAGCGAAGGAGGCCCTTCCTGTTCTATATTCCAGCCTATTGTGCTGTCTGTGTCTTGTTATGTAAAGCCCTGGGTTTGTTAACAGTTTTAGTATCCTATACAGTTAAAGTGTGGACGATGGACTAACGATGGGCAAGGATAGGCTCTGAGCTGATACAAATTGAAACTGAAAACATATTATACCGAAAGAGTGAGGAAGAATATAAGAAAAAAATCTTCATAAATTGGAGTAGTGTTGCTCTTCCAGGAATGATACTATTTACCAAAATGAAACCACATATATGAATTTTACTGCTGGCTAATGCTATCACCCTACAGCCTTTTTTTTCAAAAGGGATACAGAGTAATCATAGCTAATATTACTGAGCACTTACTGTGTGGCAAGATCTTCTGAGTGCCTTACGTGCAGTATTTCCTTCAGTTCTCATAGCAACCCTATCCTGGAGGGGCTGTTACAATGTCCATTTCACAGATGAGTTAACTAAGGCTTTGGGATTTGAAGAAACTAGAGCTAACAAGTAGTAGAGCTAACAAGTAGTAGGTCTCGGCTTTGAGAACCCGGTTATCTGGACAAAATGGGCTAAACCTTCACTCTTTATTTGTTTGCTTTTTCTATACAAATCTTAAGCTCTAGTACCTGGAGAATAGGCTGAGGAAGATGCTCTGGACTTAGGAAAGGGAGCAAAAGCCAACATGAAGATACAAATCAAAAGAGATGCACTATTTTGTCATTCCATTTCAAGCTGTGGGCTCTAGTACTATCTCTGTCCTCTCTGCAAAAAAAAAAAATTCATATATGTAAATGAAAGGGACTAGTTGGAGGGTCTGTCTTGTATTCCCACTAGTTTCCATTTCTGGCCAATCAGGAAGTAATGTAAGAATGGTATTCAGGCAGGAGCGTGAGGCTGGCCATATCTTCACTGCTGCCCCAGGCCACTTCATTCAAACTTCATAGAGTGAATAACAACTCCACACCAAAATGAGCAAAGCAGAACATAAAGCATTTCTCCTACTTCACATGTTTAAAGATATTAAAGTGTAGAAAGCTTTCAGTAACAAGGTTTCTTTTCTTTCATACTCATTGTTGATTAATTTCATGTTTTCCCATCAGTAATGGTATAATATCACTCAAAATGCATATGGGAGGACACAGCAGGGAAAGCATGAACAAGGCGCTCATGTCTCAGGGGTCTGATGACTCAAGCTTTGTTCTCATGGTTACTCTGATGTCAGAGAAGCCCTGGTGGGTGTGAATAGCCTGGTAAAAAACAAAATTACCTGCCCAGGGCCTCTTAACCTCATGGATACATATTTTTACTAATCTCACAGGATCCACACCTAACAGGTATACACAGAATAGGGACAGCTAGACAAAATAGCTGTCGTGTTGGCAACAACATGCAGACTTCATAATAATATCATGAACGTACGATGGAGCTCCCCAGTATACAGGTCACAAAAGACCTCTATTGCTCAGTGTGTCCAAGGAGCCCTCAGAAGATGGAAAGCTTGATGATCTGATTTCCCAGTTAACTAGCTGAATGTTTGAAATTGGGTTTAGAAAGACAGATACCATATGGTTTCACTCATATGTGGAACTTGAGAAACTTAACAGAAGACCATGGGGGAGGGGAAGGGAAAAAAAAGTTACAAACAGAGAAGGAGGGAGGCAAACCATATGAGACTCTTAAATACAGAGAACAAACTGACGGCTGATGGGGGGTGGGGGAGAGGGCAAAGTGGGTGATAGGCATTGAGGAGGACACTTGTTGGGATGAGCACTGGGTGTTGTATGGAAACCAATTTGATAACAAATTATATTTTTAAAAAAGTAAAAAAAAATTGGGTTTAATGTGGCAAATAGAGATCTGTGGTCTCTGAATGGAAGGTCTGCATTTTAGGCCAATGTTTCCCACCTGAGATGATTTCAATCATGAGCATTTGCCTAGATTGTCATAGAATCACTGGTCTATTGGTTTTGCCAACAGAGTAGAAAAGCCTCTTTTGTCATGTATAATGAAAGTACCATAACTTCCCACCCTTAGAGGTAGAAGATCTCATAAAGTGACAAAGCATGGATACAATGTAAGGAAAGACTTTTTACTGGAACAGCAGAGAGCTGAGGAGCTCCAGGGTAAAGAGGGAAATGGAGAGAGCACATCGAATGTATCACAGCATAATTATAGATTCATTGAGATTCATTCATTTGTTTATTCATTAATTGATTCTCTGATGCAGCACTACTATTCTGTGAGAGTCACTGTGAAAGGGTCTGGGGCCAGAGCAGAGAATAAGACAGGTGCAATATCCCTTGTCCTCACAAGGCTCACAGTCCCAACAAGGGTACAGAAGAAGAGGAAAACAGCAGGCAGACAATTAAGTCTGTCGCGATTAGTTCTGGAAGGAGAAATAGAGGTGTTATTTAGAGATGCTACCTAACCCTGAGAGGGATGTCATCAGGAACACACAATCCCACTCTCTCACCCCCGCCCCAGTCCCTTCAATCTGTTTCTCCAATATCTCTTGACCACACCTTCTATTTTTTTGCCTCCCACTTACTCTTCCTTGGTGCATCTGTCTCCTTTCAATTCCTCAAACATTGCGAGCACTCCGTCACTCAGAGCCTTTGCAATTACTGTGAAGTCTGCCTGGAACACCTTCCCCAGACAGTTGAATGGTTTGCCCTTCTTTTCCAGACCTTGACACAAACATCTTCTCATGAGGCCTCCCTAGCCACTCTACTTATATTGCCAAATCCCTTCTCCCTATCTCCTTTCCTGTTTTATTTTTCTCATTGGTACTTATCACCATCTGACATGTGTATATATTGATCCACATATCTTGTTGGCTGTTTATCTGCCCCTCTTAAATATAAAGTTCTATGAGAGTAGAGATTTTGTCTGTTTGTTTACTGCTGAGTTCTTAGCACCTAGAACTGCATTTGATAGATACTCAATAAATATTTGAATACTGAATAAATGATGATTTAATGAAAACTAAAGAATAAGTAGATGTTATCCTTGCAAAGAGACTGAGAGATGACAAGGTGGAGGTGAAGAAATGCAGAGGGGGAGGAGGGCAGTCAGAGGAAATAACACGGGCCAAGGTCTGGAGGTAGAGAAAGTGTGGCACACAGGAGAATGTGCTCTGCTCTGTTCTGTTCTGCTCCGACTGGCTGAAAGGCAGAGTTGGCCAGAGGCAAGAAATGAGGCATAAAGTTGAACTGAGGCCAGACTGGTAACCTTGTTATGGAACTTGGACTTAATCTTCTGGTAAATGGGCAAATACTGAGGATATATTATTTTATTTTATATATATTACACATATATCATGTTATTAAGATATTTTATTTTATTTTACTGAAAGTTTAGTTATTTTGAGAGAAAGGGAGACAGAGAGGGAGAGAGAATTAACAGAGGAGGGGCAGAGAGAGAGAGAGGAATAGAGAGAATCCCTAGCAGGCTCTGCATTGTCAGCATGGAGCCTGATATGGGGCTTAAACTCATGAACTGTGAGATCATAACCTGAGCCAAAATTAAAAGTCGAACACTTAACCAACTGAGCCACCCAGGTGCCCCTAAAATATCTTAAATATAAACATAAAATTATCAGATTTATGTTATAGCAAGATCACTTTGGATAATACATGACAAGTGAACTATAAAGCAGGGCATGAAGGGCAGGGAGGCCAATTTGGAGACCATTACAGAAGTTCTAGCAAGACATGATGGCTGCATAGACTAGGGTGGTGTGAGAAATGTAGCGACATGGATCTGGGTTTAGGAGATATTCAGAAGGCAGAATTGATAGGCCTAACGATATATTGGATATGAGATATGAGGAGGAGGGAAGGAACCTACATTCTATCATGGACCTTGGGCTAGATAGCAATGGAATTCATTGAGCCAAGTCAGAAGAAAAAACACAGACACCTGACAGAGTCAGTATTGAAGTCCTAGTGTGGCATTCCAGTGGAGATGGCTGGTAGAAGTCTGGTGAGCAGTTCTAAGAGGGAGTTACAGGCTGGAGACAAACATTTGAGAATCGGTACATACACACACACACAAGGAATGAAGTCCTGAGAATAAGTGAGGTCATCCAGGGAATGAAGAACTAACCTTAGCCTACACTTTAAGGTTGGACCTGAGGGATGTTTCCCTAGAGAACCAACAGAAAAAGCCACCAGTCAGGATTCACAGAGTTGTCAGAGTCAAGATATTTTCTTATTGTAGATAAGTCTGGCACTGTTGGGTGAGAAGCTAGAGTTGAATAGAATGAAGAATTGAGGCAAGTATGAACTATTTACTTTGACCTTGGAGAGACAGTCCCGACTTCAAATCTTGATCCTACTATTTGTGCCCTTAAAACTCCATGTCCGAGATTCCTTATGGAAAAATAGGTATCATCATGCTTTGGACACCATTAGACTTGAATGAGAACACGGAAATATACACAAAGGTGCAATGTCTGAGCCTTTGCAAGTTTATTCAGCCATTCAGCAAATATTTGTTGCACACCAAATGCCAGGCACCAAGAAAGCCATGATCCAGCAGACACATCCCCATCCTCAGGGCACTCATAGTCTAGAAAAATTCAATAAGAGCTTTTTTCTTCCTTAGAATTTAAGGAAGATACTGAATTTTTCCTGGCCAGGCTGAGTGGGCACAGATGAAAGTGTGACATGGATAACAATTTGCCTTTACTTTCTGTGTAGTGGTGGTGCTTATGCTGCTTCTATACTCCAGTCATTTCCTCTCCAGACCTCCCACCATGCAGCAAAGCTTGCATTTTCCTGACCACCTCCTGTCCCAGGGGCTAAACTCTCTAACTTCTTGGCCAGACCCTACCTCCTTTTTTCAAAGCCTTACTAACTGATAGAATGAATCTACTTATTATAATTCAGCCTTAAGATGTCAAGTTTTTTTTTTTTAATTGATAAAAGAGGCATTTATTTCAAGGACATAATGTCATGAAGAAATTCTCTGAGGCCAGCTTGGGAGTAGGATAAAACTGCTGCCTCCCCACCCAAAAGGAAACAGGAGTTCAATACTTCTGTGTATTCCAGCTGTTCAGGGAAGACTGGAGCAGAGCTCATAAATGAGTTCTGTGAGGCCAGGGGTTTTTGTCTGATGCATTCATTGCTGTTTACCTAAGACATAAGGTGGCACCCAATGAATGCTTGAATCACTGAATGTCTTGTCCTTGTCAAGGCATTAAATAGCTGAAAACTCAGGTGGTTTGTCTATCAGTGAAGGAGTGAGAAAGCTGAGCAATCAGTGCTGGAATCAAGAAATCAAAGAAGGTGTTTTGAGAGGGAACCCTCCAAGCCTTGACAACATAGCTGCTTTCTATCTGTGGACAGTGCCTGTACGTGCACCCAGGCTCAGCCAGGTGTAGTGAAAGTAAAGCAGCACCAGTAAGAGTAAGAAAGAGAGTGTTATGACTGCCCATTATTTCTTCTCCCTACTTACTCCTCATTGCTTCACTTAACAAACAAAGGCTGTGGTGTGGGTAACAGTTTGTGAGTCCCCAGGGTGTGCTCTCTGACTTCCCTTTATTTCTTAGGAGACATCATCACTCTCATATACAATTAGAGCTGGGAAGAACCAGGGATTGGAAAGCAGGAGCAAGGCTGACCTTCTGGCACATTGGATGGAAATCTATTTCTGCCACAGACCAGCTGTGTGACCCTGAACAGTCACAACTGCCCTGGGCCTCAGTTTCTCAACTCTACACAAAAGCAAAGGGTTGCTTTGAGAATTAACCAAGATTGCATGTTTGACGGTGAATATGAAGTCTGATGGCTAGAAAGACATATGGCTTCACAATATGTGTACCTCCTGTCCACATACCAGACCCAATGGAAGGTATCCTGTGATACAGGTAATCTGTAGCTTTTAATTTTTGCAAAATTACCTCATTGGTATTTGAGTTTTTCTATACTATAAAGCCAATAGAATACAGAATTCAAAACAGCTGTGGGGTGCCTGGGTGGTTCAGTTGGTCGAGCATCTCACTCCTGATTTTGGCTCAGGTCATGATCCCAGGGTCATGGGATTGAGCTCCGCTCTTCCCTGAGTTTGGAGCCTGCTTAAGATTCTCTTTCTCTCTCCCTCTGCCCCTCTTCCCTGTTTGGGCTCTCTTGCGCTCTTTCACTCTCTCTCTCTCTCTCTCCCCTGCCCTCTCTCTCTCTCTCTCTCTCTCTCTCAAATAAAAAATAAAAATAAAAGAATTCAAGAACAGCTGTATTTTTGTCTGCATAAATAGGTACTCAATGAATATGTTAAAGGGTTAAGTGAATGAATCAACGAATGGATGGCTTCATAGTACTTTTTAAATTTTATCTCTTATTGCTCCCTTGCCCAGACTCTTGGGCACAGAAACAGTCTTCTTGCTGCTCCATGTTCATATCAAGTTCAAGACCACCTCTATGATTGTGTTTCCAATGAACCAAAAAATAAATATTTAATATGCTCCTCTATTGTGTGCAGCACTTTGTGGAGGGGTAGTTTACAGTGAATAAAAAGGATAATAAAATGTGGTCCTATCCCAAGGAACTTATAATTTGATTGGGGTGAGTAACATTAAGTGAACAAGGCAATCTTGAAGCTTGTGGTATTTGAGCTGGGTCTGGAAAGACATATGGCCTGAGGCTCCCCAAGCAAGTGTTACCTTAAAATGAGACTTTCTATCTTTGGTCACCTAATTGTCCCTAAAATAGTTGAAGCCTGCCAGCTTTAAATATAAAGCTATGTAGTGCAATTTAGCAATAATACGAAGTTTGAATTTAGGAATTATGGCAGAGTCTGCTCATTGCCTTCCCAATATCTATTTTTGCTTTTTCCTTTAGTGATAGAAACACAGTACTGTTTTGGGGTGGCAATGTGCCTGAGTAAAGGTACTTAATTTTCCACATTTCCTCCCAAGCAAGGGTGTCTATGTAATGTAGTTCTGGACAAAAAGAGCAGAAGTTACTGGGTGGAGCTTTTAAGTAGAGCTAATATTCAAAATAAGCAATTAAAAAAGCATACCTGATATAAACTTCTTGTAAATACAGCCCTCTTTCCAGGAAAGCTCTATAAAAGGAACAGTCTCAATGGCATGTGCTTTGCCATTTCACTCTTTCCTTCTTCCTGCCTGGAACATTATCCAATGCCTGGAGGTACAGCACCCATCTTGCAATAACAAAGACAAAGGCTAAAGATGCTAATAAATGATAGCAGGAAGAGAGGGATCTGGGTCTTCAACAACCTTCTTGAGTAGCTGCACCTGAAGACTGTCTATTTCCAGAGCACATGTTGAGTTTGATAAAGTAACTCCTTACCTATTTAAGCCACTTTTAGTCACATTTTCTTTTGCTTTCACCTAAGTGGAATTCTAACTGATACAGGTTTCAGACCATGTTTAAATGTAAGAGTGTGATTGCCTTTTAATATCCATATTATAAAAGGATTTGTGACTTACTCTTGCCTGGATGCTCAGCTCCCCAGCGCCTGGCTTGTTTCAATAAAAGTAATCCCAATTCCCAGATGACCACAAAACAGAGAACCTAGCAGGGCCCAGCATGCACCTAGTCTGTGTTGTTACTACTGCATTTTCTAAGTGCCCCTGACAAGTGTGCAACCCTGTCCCAACAAGACAAGAAAAGATGTCATTTAATTGGTGAGATGCAGGCTATCAGAACAAAATACCTTCTTTGCTACTTCCAGGATGTGCCAAACCCTGTCTTGAACAGTAAGAAATTATAATTTTTAACTTCTTTCTTGGTTATAAACCTGTTTTTTCTCCACTGGATCTTTTTTTGTTTAATAAAATTTTTTAATGTTTATTTTTGAGAGAGAGAAAGAGAAAGAGAGAGAGCATGAGTGGGGGTGGGGCAGAGAGGAGGACACAGAATCTGAAGCAGGCTCCAGGCTCTCTTAGCTGTCAGCACGGCTGACATGCTAACTAACTCACCATGAGACCATGATCTGAGCCGAAGTTGGATGCTTAACCAACTGGACCACCCAGGTGTCCCATCTCCACTGGATCTTAAAAGACCAGGGAAATAGGTTGTTTTGACTTTATTGTGTTCTGTTCATTTTTTGTAAGTCTGTGTCTCTGTGCAAAGACCAACCTAGTTAGAGAGTCAGCTCTGGAACTGGAAGTCATTCTCAGTTCAGTTCTTACTCAGAGGAAAAGTTCAAGGGCTGAGAAAAAGAAAAAGGCATTTGATGGCCAGTAGCTAAAGGCACAGAAGCAGAGGAAGATTTAGGTTTGTGCATGGGACCTTAAGTAGAGCAGTCTCTCTAGGGTGGAGAGGACACCATGGGGGATTTGAGGAAAAATTTGGGAAGATAAGGTAAGTGCACTATTGAGTGCTGGGCTAAAAAGACTGGGTTTATTTATAGTAATGGAAAAAATAGAAGTTAAAATTATAGAATTCTTCTCAGGTTTAAAAATGTTTTCACATATTAAAGGCCATCTGAAACTCACAACAATCTCTGAGATATGTGTAATACTAGTCTCTCTTTGTTTGAGGGAAAGGAGCTAGAGAAGTTAAAGGTTGTACAATGATCCACAACTATAAATAATAGATTGAGACTCAAAACCGTTTTTTTAGCTTCTTAATCCAGCATTCTTTTCACTCTATCTTGCTGAAAATGGGAATGACGTGATTTTTGTAACCATGCATTTATGCAGACGGTAGAAGGTAACTGTGGAGGCAGTGTGATCATCAAGGGTGCTTTTGTAATAGTTCAGTGTTAGATAAAAAAGCTTGAATTAAACTTGTGTCAGGAATGTGATAAAAGAAAACGGAAGAGTGTCCACGATGGTGGTGTAGGAAGATCCCACACACACCTACTCCCACAGACATGGGAAATCTACAACCATATATGGAACAATTCCCTCTGAAGAAGACCTAGAAATTAGATGAATAGAGCCTCCACAACAAGGGACAGTGCCAGGATGGATAGAAGAGACAGAGATATTGTCCCTCTAAGGGGAAAAACACACCCCAGGCACAGCATTCCACAGTCAGGAGGGAGCTCAGTGGTATAGAACTTTTCCCTGAGGAACAAGAGATTCCATTTCTACATCTGCACCCCAACCCTTGGATCCTGCATAGGAGAGCAAGTCACCAAAACACTTGGCTTTGAAAAACAATAGGGAACACATTCAAGAAAACTATAGAAATGTAACAAAAGGAAAACCTGCTTTTTAAAGTATTGCACACAGATTCACTCCACCTGGAAACCAGCACAAAGACACCAGACCAAAAAGTGCATAGACCATAGGTGAAAGAGACTCACTTACTAATCTTGGAGCACCTGCTTGAGAGGACAGAGGTAGCTAGGACATCCCCCTGGGGACTGAGACACTGGTGGTAACCATTTTTGCTGTCTTGTTCCATCATGATGATTCTAGTATTGATGGATTCCATTTTGGAATCCTCCCTCTGAACTGCTATCAGCAAGGGTCATGCCCCAGTGAGAGCCCCCACACCCTGCATCTTGGCTGGGCCTTGTAGTTGACAAGATGACTACCCCACCCATAGTAGCTGCTTCCAGGCTTCACAGTCAGGCCAAGTCCTGGCCCCACCCAACCACACATGCCCACAGCAATTACAGCCAGCTGGATTGGGACCCACCCCCACTTACCAGCATACTTGGGTAAGTCACAGCTAGGCTTTCCAGACAGCCAAGCTAGGGGCCTCCTCACCCACCAGTGCACCTACAGAAGTAGCAGCCCCATAACAAGAGGATGGTGCATGGTACCCATGCCCCTGGAGTAGCTGGCTCTGGTGTCCAAAAGAAATTGTGCTTCTGGGATCCAAAAGACCTCTTTAACATAGGCTAATTTTTCAAGACTAGACTTAGGTACTAGATATAGCTGAACTACATTATACACAAAAATAAACACAGAAAACAAATCAAGGAGATAGAGGAATATGTTCCAAAAGGAAGAATAAGACAACGCCTCAGAAAAAGGACTAAACACAACGGAGATAAGTAATCTACCCAACAAAGAGTTCAAAGCAATGATTATAAAGATGTTTACTGAACTCAGGAGAATAGATGCACACAGTGAGAACATCAACAAAGAGAAAATATGAGAAAAGTGTCAATTAGAGCTGAAGAATATAATAACAGAAATGAAAAATACACTAGAGGCAATAAACAGATTTGCTGATGCAAAATGACAGATCAGTGATATGGAAGATAAAGTAGTGGAAATCACCCAAACTGAATAGTAAAAAGGAAAAAAAAATAGAAAAAATGAGAATAGTTTAAGAGACCCCTGGGACAACATCAAGCATATTAACAATCACATTATAAGGGTCCCACATTATATCTGTCCCAGAACAGTGAAAGATCAAAAAAAAAAATTTATTTGAAAAATAATAGCTGAAAATTTCCCTAAGAGGGGGAAGAAAATAGAAACCTAGGTCCAGGAAACACAAACAGTCCCAAACAAGATTAACCTGAAGAGGTCCACACCAAGACATATTATAATTAAAGTCAAAAATTAAAGATTGAGAATATTAAAACTAGCAGAGAAGCAATTAAATATAAGGAACCCCCCATAAGACTATCAGATGATATTTCTCAGCAGAACTTTTGCAAGCCAGAAGGGAGTGGCATGATATATTCAAAGTATTAAAAGGAAAAAAGAAACTTACAACCAAGAATACCTCAGCCAGCAAGGTTCTTATTCAGAATTGAAGGAGCAATAGTTTTCTAGACAAGCAAAAATTAAAAGAGTTTATTTCCTCTAAACCAGTTTTACATGAAATATTAAAGGGACATTTTTAAGTGGAAAATAAAAGCCTATAGTTATAAATAAGAAAATATATGAATGAAAAATTTTCACTGGTAAAGGCAAACATATAGTAAAGGTAGTTGATCAACTACTTATAAAGTTAGTATGAAGGTTAAACGATGAAAGTAATAAAATCAACAATATCTATAATATCAACAATATCTACAAGTATATTCACAATAATAAGTTAAGGGATACACAAAATAAAAAGATGTGAAATATGACATAAAAAGAATAAAACATGAAGAGGGGAAGTAAAAATGTAGTGCCTTTAGAATGCATTTGAACTTAAAATAGACTGCTGTATACATGGGCTGCTATATATGAACCAAATGGTAACCACAAACCAAAAACCTGTAATAGATACACACACACACACACACACACACACACACATGGGGGGTGGGGTAGAGAGAGAGAAAGGATTTTAAACATAACACTAAGAAAGTCATCAGATCAAAAGAAGAAAGAAACAGAGAAGAACTACAAAAACAATCAGAAAACAATGAACAAAATGGCAATAAATGCATTCCTATCAATAATTACTTTGAATGTAAATAGACTAAATGCTCCAACCAAAAGACTGGATAGATTTTTTAAAAAGACCCATTTATATACTGCCTACAAGAGACTCACTTCAGATCTAAAGACACACACAGAGACTGAAAATGAAGTGATGAAAAAAAATACCTTACAAAAACAGAAATGAAAAGAAAGCTGGAGTAGCAATAGTTATATCAGACAAAATAACTTTAAGATAGAGGCTGTATCAAGAGAAAAAGAAAGACATTACATAATGATGAAGTTATCAATCCAGTAAGATAAAATTTATAAATATTTATGCATCCGATGAGTGTATGTAAATATATAAAACAAATATTAGCATATATAAAGGGAGAAATTGACAGCAATAAAATAATAGTAGGGAACTTTAACACTTTGCTTACATCAATGGATAGATTATCCAGTCTGAAAATCAGTAAGGAAACATTGATACATTAGATCAGATGGGCTTAACAGAAATATACACAACATTCCATTCATTTTTTTAAATATGGAATTTATTGCCAAATTGGTTTCCATACAACACCCAGTGCTCATCCCAACAGGTGCCCTCCTCAATACCCATCACCCACCCTCACCTCCCTCCCACCTCCTATCAACCCTCAGTTTGTTCTCAGTTTTTACGAGTCTCTTATGCTTTGGCTCCCTCCCTCTCTAACCTCTTTTTTTTTTTCTTCACGCCCCATGGACTTCTGTTAAGTTTCTCAGGATCCACATAAGAGGGAAAACATATGGCATCTGTCTTTCTCTGTATGACTTATTTCACTTAGCATAACACTCTCCCGTTCCATCCACATTGCTACAAAAGGACATATTTCATTCTTTCTCATTGCCACGTAGTATTCCATTGTGTATATAAACCACAATTTCTTTATCCATTCATCAGTTGATGGACATTTAGGTTCTTTCCATAATTTGGCTATTGTTGAAAGTGCTGCTATAAACATTGGGGTACAAGTGCCCCTATGCATCAGCACTCCTGTATCCCTTGGGTCAATTCCTAGCAGTGCTATTGCTGGGTCATAGGGTAGATCTATTTTTAATTTTTTGAGGAACCTCCACACTGTTTTCCAGAGCGGCTGCACCAGTTTGCATTTCCACCAACAGTGCGAGAGGGTTCCCGTTTCTCCACATCCTCACCAGCATCTATAGTCTCCTGATTTGTTCATTTTAGCCACTCTGACTGATGTGAGGTGGTATCTGAGTGTGGTTTTGATTTGTATTTCCCTGATGAGGAGCGACGTTGAACATCTTTTCATGTGCCTGTTGGCCATCTGGAATGTCTTCTTTAGAGAACACAACATTCCATTCAAAAACAGCAGAATACATATTCTTCTCAAGTGCATATGAAACATTCTCCAAGATAGACCACATATTGGGCACAGAACAAGTCTCAAACTAAAGATTAACATCATTATCATACATTTCTCCCTACCATTAGGATATGAAACTAGTTATCAATTATAAATAGAAGCTGGAAAAAAAAACCCACAAACATGTGGAGACTAAACAACATGCTACTAAAAACCAATGGATCATCAAAGCAGTCACGGGGAAATCAAAAGATACCTTGAGACAAGTGAAAATGAAAGTACAGCACAATGTTCCATCAATTGTGGGAAGCAACAAAAGCAGTTCTGAGAGGGAAGTTTATAGTGATAAAACCAACTTCAAGAACAAGAAAAATATCAAATAAAAAATCTAACCTTACATCTACAGGAACTATAAAAAGAACAAACAAAGCCCAAATTTAGTAGAAAGAAGGAAATAATAAAGATCATGGTGGAAATGAATGAAACTAAGATCAATGAAACTAAAAACTTATGTTTGAAAATATTTTAAAAATGATAAACTTTTAGCTGTATTCATCAAGAAAGAGAGGACTCAAATAAACAAAATCAGAAATAAAAAAAAGCTACAACAAATTCCACAGAAATACAAAGAAAAATAAGAGACTACTATGAAAAATTATATGCCAACAACCTAAAAGAAATGGGTAAATTGTTAGAAATTTAAAATCTTTCAAGACTGAATTTAAGATGAAATAGAAAATCTGAGCAGACAAATCAAAAAACTTTCAACAAAAAGTCCAGAATTAGATGGCTTCACAGGTGAATTCAACCAAACATTTAAGGAAGAGTTAATACCTATCCTTCACAAACTATTTCAAACAATGAAAGAGGAAGGAACACTTCCAACTCATTCTGTGATGCCAGTATTACCCTGATACCAAAACCAAAGATACTACAAAAAGAAGAAGAAAGAAGAAAGAAGAAGAAGAAGAAGAAGAAGAAGAAGAAGAAGAAAATTATAGGTCAATATCCCTGATGAACATAAATGTAAAAACTCATCAAAATATTTGCAAACTGAATTCAACAATACATTAAAAGGTTCATACACCATGATCAGGTGGGATTTATTCCAGGGATGCAAGGATGGTTCAATATCCACAAATCAATAATTGTGATATGCCACATTAACAAAATTAAGGAGAAAAATTATATGATTATCTTAATATATGCAGAAAAAGCATTTGACAAAATTCAATATTCATGTATGATAAAAACTCTCAGCAAAGTGTGTATAGAGAGAATATATCTCAACATAATTAAGGCCACATACAACAAACTCACAGCTCATGTCATAGTCAATGATAAAAATATGAAAGCTTTTCCTCTGAGATAAGGAACAAGACTAGGATTCCCACACTCACCACTTTTATTCGACATAATATTGGAAATCCTAACTACAACAATTAGGCAAGAAAAGTAAATAAAAAGCATTCAAAATGGAGAGGAAGAAGTAAAACTGCCACTACTTGCAGATGACATGATACTGTATAGAGAAAACACAAAAGCCTACACACACACACACACACACACACACACACCTATCAAAATAAATGCATTCAGTAAAGATGCAGGATACAAAATCAATATATAGAAATTGTTGCATTTTTATACACTAATGATGAACTCTCAAAAATTAATAAAACAATTCTATTTATTATTGCATCAAAAAGAATAAAATACCTAGGAATAAATTTAGCCAAGAAGGTGAAAAATTTATGCTCTGAAAACTCTAAGGCATTTATGAAAGAAATTGAAGAAGATACAAATAAATGGAAAAATATCCCATGCTTATGGATTAAAAGAATTAATATTTTTAAAATGTCCATACAATCCAAAGCAATCTACAGATTCAATGTAATCCCTATAAAAATACCACTGGCATGTTTCATAGAATGAAACCACAAAATACCCTGAATAGCCAAAGTAATCTTGAGAAAGAAGAACAATGCTCAAAGTATCACACTCCAAAATTTCAAGCTATAGTTATTTTTCAAATAGTTATATTTCAAAGCCATAGTTATCAAAACAGTATGGTACTCCCATAAAAACATACCCATAGATCAATGGAACAGAATACAGAACCCAGAAATAAATCCACATTTATATGGTCAATTGGTCTATGACAAAGTAGACAAGAACATACAATGGAGAAAATACAGTCTTTAATAAATGGGAAATATTTGGAAAACTGGACAACTACATGCAGAAGAATAAAATTGGACCACTTTCTTACTCTACATACAAAAATAAACTCAAAATGAGTTTAAAACTTAAATGTAAGATATTAAATCATAAAATTCCTAGAGGAAAACATAGGCAATAAGCTCTTTGATGTTGGTCTTAGTGATATAGATAGATAGATAGATAGATCACTATCACTATTTGTGTCACTGTCTATATATATATATATATATATATATATATAGAGAGAGAGAGAGAGAGAGAGAGAGAATCCGTCTCTTTAGGTAAGGACAATGAAAGCAAAAATAAACAAATGGGACCACATCAAACTAAACAGCTTTTTCACAGTGATGGAAACCATTAGCAAAATGAAAAAAAAAAAACCTACTGAATAGGAGAAAATATTCATAAGTGATATATCTGATAAGGGGTTAACATCCAAAATATATAAAGAACTCACAGAAATCAATATGAAAACAAATAAATTAAAAAGTACTTAATAGATATTTTTAAAAAGATTAAAAGATTTAAATAGACCTTTGTCCCCCCCCCAAAAAAAAGACATACAAATAGCCAATAGGCACGTGAAAATATGCTGAACATCACTACCATCAGGGAAATACAAATCAAAACCGCAATGAGATATCACCTCACACCTGTCAGAAAGACAAGAAATTTTTAAAAAGACAAGAAATAACAAGTGCTGTTAAGGATGTGGAGAAAAGGATGTGTATACTGTTGATGGGAATATAATTGGTACAACCAATATGGAAAACAGAATGGAGTTTCCTCAAAAATTAAAAATAGAACTACCATCTGACCCAGCAATTCCACTTCTTGATATTTATCTGAAGAAAACAAAAATACTAACTTGAAAAAGATATCTGCTTGCCCATGTTCATGGCAGCATGATTTATAATAACTAAGATAGGGAAGCAATCTAAATGTCCATTGATAGATGAATAGATAAAGAAAATGGATTAAAAATGGGTAAAGAATAGATACACACACACACACACACACACACACACACACACACAGTGGAATGTTATTCAGCCATTAAAAAATGAAATCTTGCCATTTGAGACAACATGGATTGACCTAGAAGGCATTATGCTAAGTGAAGTAAGTCTGGCATAGAAAGACAAATGCTGTATGATATCATTTATATGTGGAATCTAAAATACAAAACAGATGAGCAAACAAAATAAAACAAAAACAGACTCATATATACAGAGAACAATCTGATGGTTGCCAGAGGGGAGGAGGTAGGGGGATGGATTTCACTGAGGTGAAGGGGCTTAGGAGGTACAATCTCCCAGTTTTAAAATAAATAAATCATGGCGGTATAATGTAGAACATAAGGAATACAGTCAATAATATTTTAGCAACCTTGTATGGTGACAGATTGTATTATTACAGTTATTGTGGTGACCATTTTTCAATGTATGTAAATATTAAATCAATGTGTTGTACACCTAACACTAATACAATATTGTATGTCAATTATTCTTCAATTAAAAAAAAAAGAATGCATGAAAGAAAGGGAAGAAGGCAAGAGTTCTGGCAGGAAGGAATCAGCAATACAGGGAACATTTTCTTACTCAATTCCACTCAACCAACTTTCCAGAAGCAGCAATGTTCTTCATCTCTTCTATAAAACAAAACAGTTTTGATGTGATGGGTAGGTGACTGACTGGTTCACCGTGTCTTCTGCTCCCACCAGATGAATTTGTTGCTCAACCTGCTTATGCCTGTTATTCTTGTTACTGTAAGATATAACTTAAATATTATGTGTTGTTGTTGTTGTTGTTGTTATATAAACCAACAAGTCAAATGCTTCAGGAATAGTCAATAAAGTCACTAAAATGAACTATTCAGATTCCTTTGCAAAGTCTTAAGTGCTTGCTTTGCTTTAAAGAAACCTGAAAATCTTAACTCAAGCCATTAAAGATATGGTTTATGTGAAAAAGTTGTTATAGAAATCCAACCAACAGATTCATACTCAAAGAAAGGCCTTGATCCTACATCAAAGACTGAATTTATTTCATTAAAATAAAATTTAAAGTATTTAAGTAGCATTTCTCAATTTTAATTGATAACTTTTTCAATTAATTGACTATCAATTCTGGTCCTGTGGGATGAGACTTCTCCTATAGTTAGAATCACAGAAAGCTGAAAGGGACTTTGGAAATCAATAGGGTTCTATAACCTTTGTAGGTATCAGAATCAGCTGAAGGCTTGGCAAAATAGAATTGTTGGCCTTTTACCAAGATTTCTGATTCAATGGTTCTGGAGTGTGGGTGATAATTTGCTTTTTCTAACACATTTTCAGGTGAAACTGATGTTGCTGGGCCAGGGACCACCTTGGAAAACTAGTGAATCCACACACCCATCACGGAGGAGGCTCTAAGGTTTGATAATATGTAGAAATTCTGTCAAGCTCACATGGTAAGCTAACAGAAAAACAGACCAGCACCTGTACGTCCTGGATGTCAGTGCAGAGATCTTCCCGTTGCATTCTGCTGTCAAAATCAAAAGTATATTTCTGATAGACTATGGGTAACCACAATTTTCTCAGAATTCTTTCTTTCCAAAGGTGGCATCTACATCCTCTCACATGATTTGGACTGGTTCTGTGACTGCACAACCAGTAGAGTTTGTACAAGTGATGCTGCACCTGACTCAAGACTCAGGCTTAAGAAAGTTGTTGCTTCCGCTTACTGGTGCTTGAAACTTTTTCTCTGAGAGCTCTGAGCTCCCATTTAAGAACTCTGACCACCTTGAGGCTGGAGAGGTCATGCATAGGCACTCTGGTTGATAGTTCTGAGTCCAATCTTCTAGCCATCCTGATACCATGTGATACGGAATGTGAAACAGAATGTTTCTGTTGATACCGTATGAAACAGAATAACGCCTTTTCCCAGATTCCTGACCCACAAAATCATGAGGCATATTAAAATTGTTGTTGTTTTAAGCCAGTAAGTTCTTGGATAGTTTGTTACACAGCCACAGAAAACTGGAACAAAATTGAAAAGACAAAAGCTGCGAGGACCTGGGGTTCTATTTACAGGCTGAACTTAGAAACAGAAGCAATCTGTGTGAAAAGTAATAATGGGTGACTGATTAGACAGGCATCGGTGCAAGTGAGAAGGCAAATTTGCCGGATTTTTTGCTCTGGAGACTGAGTACAGTTGGTGATATGTACCAAAATAAGTACCATGAGGCAAGGCTAATATTTAAAGGAGATTTGGGAAGTAGAAATGTTGATGTGAGTAGTGAAATCATGAGTTACAATTTTAGACACTTTGAGTCCCTCAACCAGAATATCCAGTCTCTCATCCCCATTTCCTGAAGTCTCTTGGGGATCTGTGGAACTGAGGTTCCACATCTAACCTCTCATGCTGCCTATTTCCCACCCACACGCTTCTCCTTAGATTCTGGTAGCTCTTCTCATCTAAGTGGTTCATTTCAGCACTGCTTCATGGACTGTTTTGCATTATCACTTGATTTTTTTTCATATGATTCTCCCACGCATAGATGTAAACTCATAATGAATACAATTTGCCTTTTACCTTCTCCTAAATGCTGAATGCAGTCCTGTGGACACCATTGGTGTCCCTGAAACTCCTGCCAAGTGGAAATTTGGTAGATTGGTTCACATTACCACAGCAGGAAATGAAAGGGGTGGGCTCGAGTGGGAGCACCAATCCACCAATTGAGCTGGAATCTTCTCAATGTTAATGCTGTTTTTGGTGGCAGCCTCATTGAAGTAGGTCTCTGAAGGTGACTGTTTAGAAGAGCAGCACTCATCTTAGTATGCCACGTTTTGGGCTGTTTTTAAAAATACCACTCTCGTGTGTGCCTATAAACATATATTCCTTTAACCCCTTACTCTTTTATCTGTTTAGCAATTCAATTAATTTCTCTTGTTTTAAGTCTCAGAATTGGTACCTAATTTCAAATTTCAAATCAAGTCTTATTTCTAACACTTTGATATTGACAATCTCATAGGATGCTATGAGCTCTTTAACCCTATTAAATCATTCAATTAGCAAATGTTTTTGATCTCCCTACTTTGCTAAGCACTGTCTTCTGGACAAAACAAGAGAAATACAGTGTTCTGTGGGGGTTTGAAAAGATGAAAAGTTATATCCAATGAGGGCCAAATCAGGAAATGCTTTATAGAGGAGGTAGTGTTTGAAATTAACCTGTAAAAATTAATAAAATTTAGCAGACAGAAATGATTGGGGTAGGGATCTGAAGGTTCAAGGGGCATTTAGCCTTAGATCAAAGGGATGTTAAGATAATCTTGGTTAGCTGGAGCATAGAGCATATGTAGAAAGGTGGGTTGGAGCTGTTTACATGAGGCCTTGGATACCAGAGCAACTAGTCTGGCTTAATTTTGTAAAAAGTGAATTTTGAGGGCTAGAGGGACAATATTTTATTCAAATTTGATACTCTCCATAGTCCCTAACGTTATGCTTTACATGTGGTAGGCAATTATTAAATATTTGTTGATTGATCGATGAAATGCCAAAGCAATTTGGATGCATTGCTGGTATCTGAATCTTTCAGAAACTTAAATGTCTCCTTTTTTTCTTCTTCCCTGTTCAGGCAACATTTATTCTAGGAAATGGCTCTAGTTTTAAAGACAAAGGAGAAGAAAAACTCCCAGTAAGACAGAGATCGTCAAAGCAGAACCATTTTTAAGTGAAATGATTTCTCCCTAGCCAAACTTTACCGCAAGTCCCCATTAAAGAACTGCAGAGGCCCAGCATGAAAGAACTATAAATTACAAGACTCCAGACATCAGGGACAGAGAGCCACAATTCCCACAGGAGTTTGCTGTACATTTCTCCTTGCAAAGCATCCAAAGCAGATTGAAATCCTGGCTGAGAAACTTGTGGAAAGAGAGAGCTGAGGCAAAGGGCAAAGACATTAAATAATATATAGATTTTCATAAAAGATTATTTCTGTTTGAATAGCTGATTACTCACGTTGGTGGCCAGGTTTGGGAAGGATGGAGGCTGGCACCACTGACAGTGGAAGGTGTAGGACTGATACAATCAATAGTGGCACAATGACCATGTTTAATGAACGGGCTTTTAAATGCCCAAACTGAAAGTCCAAATATTTAGGACTGTAAGATAAAGACAATTTATCCTTGCTTTATTAATCCACATGAAAGCACTTCTGTCTGCTTTAAGATATAATCATCTATCTAGTGGTATAAGTTAAAATTCCAGACATGCCAACCCTAGCTTGGGAACAATTTCCCACCTCCAAGATTTCAGAAACAAGCTCTCCAATAAGATCTCCCACGGTGCAAGAGTTTCCATTCTCCTCCTTCCTTAAGAACACCATCTCCACCAATCTGCCAGTTCCCACTGAATGGGAATCATGGCCATTATAGGGAGAGGAGGACCACAGGCAGCACACATATCAGCTGCATTATTTGATTCAGCCTCGCAAATACCTAACTTCCCATTCACTCAAGGCAAACATTGATTTATGCTGAATGTTGAGTGGGAAAGAATGATGACTCACTTTCACTGCATGACCTTGCTACTTTCATAAGGAGAAAACAGACAGTTTTAAAAGAAAAGCAATTTGTCTTCTGCTGATTTACTGTTGTATGAAGTCTGAATTCCTCTGCCTAATATTCAAGGACCTACCTTCCAATGCATGTCCTACCACTCACTGAGTCTATACTCTTCGGTGTCCTCTTCCACATCCAATACATCATGCCTACTTTTGTTTCTTTACTCATGATGTTCTTTGCTTTCCAAATCCATCTCACAAGAGAACCTGGCCAAGCCCCATCTTTCCTATGAATCTTTTAACTGTTACTCACCCCAGGAACATTCACAGACTTACCAAAGAAAGGCAGAATGCTGTCAGGCATTTGTTTTCCTACCATTGTTTGGGGAGCTTACACTTTTTATCTCTCTCTAAATCATAATTTTTTAAAGGGGAGAAGGGCCTGCCTTTTTATCTATGTGTAATAGTGAACACTATGGCTTACAAAACAATGAATACTTGTTAATAGCAAAACCAATCCATGTATTTAATTCATTAGCTTGCGGAAGCCAACAGATAGTTAAAGGGAACATACAGTTCATTTGAAGAGTTAAGAGCTTTCAAGCTAGGAATGTACTGACGAACCTCCACCACTCCATCATTTATTATTAGTATTAGTATTAGTATTATTATTATTATTATTTCATTGTTGCTATTGTTTCTGTGGTTATTTCCTTATTTGGTAGTGGTGGTGGTGATGATGATGATGATAATGATGATGATGATGATGGACAAGAATAAGAAGATGACAATATTTACGGGAGTGTACTAAATTCCAAACACTGCATTTAGCACTTCACCCATATTGTATCATTTTTTTAATTTAAAAATTTTTATTTTCTCATTTGCAGCAACATGGACGGAACTAGTGTATTATGTTAAGCAAAAAAAGTCAGTCAGAGAAAGACAAATACCATATGATTTCACTCATATGTGCAATTTAAGAAACAAAATAGATGAACATAGGGGAAGAAAGGAAAAATAAAATAAGATACAAACAGAGAAGGAGGCAAACCATAAGAAACTCTTAACTATAGAGAACAAACTGAAAATTGCTGGAGGGGAGGTTGGTGGGAAGATGGGCTAAATGGGTGATGAGTATTAAAGAGGGCACTTGTTCTGATGAGAACTGGGTATTATATATAAGTGATGAATCACAAAATTCTACTCCAGAAAGCAATACTACATTACATGTTAACTAACTTTAATTTCAATAAAATCTTGAAAGAAAAAAAATATTTTTTTATCTTTTAAGCTTCATTTAACTTTTATTTATTTATTTATTTATTTATTTATTTATTTACTTATTTACTTATTTAACATAATTTATTGTCAAGTTAGCTAAAATACACTGTATGGTGTGTTCTTGGCTTCAGGGGTAGATTCCCACAATTCATTGCTTACATAACCCAGTGCTCATCCCAACAAGTGCCCTCCTCAATGCCCATCACATATTTTCCCCACCCCCCCAGTTTGTTATCTGTATTTAAGACTCTCTTACGGTTTGCCTCCCTCTCTGTTTGAAACTATTTTTCCCCTTCCCTTCCCCCATGTTCTTCTGTTAAGTTTCTCAAATTCCACAAATGAGTGAAAACATATGATATCTATCTTTCTCTGACTGACTTATTTAATAGCATAATATCCTCCAGTTCCATCCACATTATTGCAAATGGCAAGACTGAATTCTTTCTCATTGTCAAGTAGTATTCCATTGTATACATAAACCACATCTTCTTTATCTATTCATCAGTTGATGGACATTTGGGCTCTCCATAATTTGGCTATTGTTGATAGCACTACTATAAACATTGGGGTACATGTGCCCCTATGAATCATCATTCTTGTATCCTTTGGATAAATTCCTAGTAGTGTTATTGCTTGGTAGTAGGGTAATTCTATTTTTAATTTTTTGAGGAACATCCACACTGTTTTCCAGAGTGGCTGTTCCAGTTTGCATTCCCACCAACAGTGCAAGAGGATTCCTGTTTTCCCGCATTCTTACCAACATCTGCTGTTTCCTGAGTTGTTAATCTTAGCCACTCTGACTGGTGTGAAGTAGTATCTCAATGTGGTTGTGATTTGTATTTCCCTGCTGATAAGCAATGTTCTTTTTAAGTAATCTCTACACCCAATGTATGACTTGAACTTACAACCTCAGGGTCATGAGTCACATGCTCCACTGACTGAGGCAGCCAGGCACCTCCCAAAATTGTCTCATTTAATCCTCACTCAATTACAGAAGAAAGTATTTCCATTTTAATGCTGAGGAAACTGAGGTGACAACATTAGTGACCTGCCCAAGATCATTCCAGCAGAAAGGGCAGAATTGGAATCTGGATCCAAGCAGCCCAACTTTAGATCTTGAACTCTGAGTGATATATCATTCTTTATACTTTGTTTCACCTAGTCTGTACAGCACTTAAAGTGATGGAAAAGTCATAACCCTCTCCCCAAAGGCATTAACAATTATTAAGCACTTTATTTTTTTTCTAAGTACTTTCACCTGTATTAACTCATTTGATGTTGACAAGAGATCTCTGTAGATTGAGCATTTCTATACTTATAAATAGCGAAATGGATGCCTTGCTCGAGGTACAAAGTCAGTCGCTAGAGTCAGGAAGTCATGGAAACAGAATCACAAAATGCTAGAGAAGGGGGAAGAGTCAAGATTATACAACCCACCATTCATTTTATAGCAAAGCAACTGAGACACCCAGAGGCGACTAGCTTGGAATATGCAACAAATGAGGGAAAAGCAGGTCTAGAACTGGACCGTGTGACTTCTGGTCTATGGTCTTCCATTGCAGCACGTTGGCCCTGAGCATGTACTCCAAAATGAATGATGAAAAGGGAACCCTGGTCAAATATGCTGGGACCTATTGCAGGCCATGTCTTCCTCTTGGAAAGTCATAATGCACAGTCTGAAAAATTATGCAAAACACTTCAAAAATTCACTTGACCAAAGAAAAATTTTAATGTCTTCTATTAATAACTCTTTGCAGAACTAGTATTCTATGGAAGTCAGTTTGGGAAACAATGCATAATATATACTAGGATATAAGCATACAGATAAGTGTAATTTTTTATGCTGTTGGTACCAGATGTAAAAAGAAAAGAAAAGCAGTTCCTCACTTTCTTTTCTTCTCATCTCCAAAACCTCCCCTACCATAACCACCAAAAAAAAATCAATGTGTCACAGTCCTCTACCTTACATTGAAATACATATGGGAAAACATTTTACCCACTTAGATGAAACATAAATGGAAAATTAATATTCTCAAAACAAAGAACATTTGTACTCTTGCCTGTATACACACCACATACACACCACAAACACATACGCATAAATGCCTTGAATTCTGGTTTTGGTTGTTGTTGTTTCAGTGTCTTAGGGTTGTTACCTTATTGTCTTTGCATATGTGAAGACCAAAAATATCCTCACTGTTCTTTTGGGAGTTGTTTGTTTGTAAAAGATTATATTAGTCTGTTCAGGCTGCCACAGATTGGGTGGCTTAAACAACAGAAACTTATTTCTCACCTTTCTGGATCCTGGAAGCCCAAGATCAAGGTGCTGACAAAGTAGGTTTCATTCTGAGGCCTCATTTCTTGACATCATTGTGTGCTCATATGACCTCTTCTTGGGGTGGTGTGTACACCATGAGGTGGAGGGAAATGGAGAGAAAGAGGAAGAGGGAGATGAGGAGGGGAAGAGGGGGAGACAAAGAGAGTGAATGAGAACTGTCTGGTGCCTCTTTTTCTAAGGACACTAATCTTATTGGATCAGATCTATACCCTTAAGACCTCATTTAACCTTAATTACTTCCTTATAGACCCCACCTCCAAATATAGGTTAGTGCTTCAGCATATGGATTTTGAGAGGACATAATTCTGTTCATAACAAAGACGGAGGATATAATGATGACAGCAAAGTTTCTGTTTGTGGTGACCAGAGAGGTCTCAGAGGTAGATTAAATGCTATTTTTATACCTAAAGAAAGAAATTTGGAAAAACCATCCACACACTGCTACCTCACATCCTTTTCACAAGTTAAGGGGAAAAAATAAGGAATTTCAATGGATCATAACTGCTATGTCTGAAAATGTTAAAAAGCTTATGAGCCGAAGGAAGGCAGCAAATTTATATTAAGACATAAATAACTGACATTCTTCCCTCTGAGCACATCTCTGTGGCAAAGAAGTGGAAATCTGAAGTGAAGTGAGAGATCCTGAAGTCACCAAGGACATAACTGCTCTCCATGCAGCTGGTGAGTGCACTGAGGAGGCCAACCATACTCTTGTGTGGCCAGAGCCCCAGGAGCCACTACTTCTTCATACTACCCCCACCCTCCCAGACCCCCAGAGCAGGCAGCACTGTGGAGGCAACCATAACCACTCTCCAGGGCTCCACTCCGCACCTGCCAAGTACAGCCAGCTGAGCAGAAATCTAAGATGTAGAGGAAAGGGCATGTGGGCTGGAAAGGGTACAGCTCTGGGGGGGGGGGGGAGCTGAGGGCGATATTCACAAGAAGGACCTCACTGATCACTTCCTTCCTTATTATTTCAGGATTATTGTAATTTCATGCAAACCCTCCCTCTTCCCCATGCAGCTTCTGATGGCCACGATTCTTGTTTGGTGCTGGCCCCCAGCAATGCTAATAAATGGCTTCCGGATCATTTTTATTCATTTTGCGCATTTCACTCACAGTACTTCATGTGACTTATGTAGCCCCTGCAGCTCATATTTCTATTTGAATTGCAGGGCAAGTAGTGAGTTTTAACATTCCAACTGCACACACATTCTTCTTTCCCTCGAAATGAAAGATCATTTGAACTTTGAATTGCATTAGCATGACATTTTTCTACTAAATTACCCTGGCTGCACTCAACAGCTTGAAAAGAAACAAACCTCTTTTAACTCTATAGGCTATGTGAGTGAATAAATACCTGAGGTTATGCCAACAGAGAGGAGGAGGGAGGGAAACCAAAAATGCTAGGCGTTGCCCCTGACTTGGGGAGCCCATCTGTGATGTTGGCCTAGCAGACTGGGGGTCTTTGCTGTTCCACCCATACCAGGCACAGGTTGGGGCATCTGGATAGATAGAGGAGAATGTTAATGGCTCTCGGCAGCTGTTGCTCTGTAAAAACAAAACAAAGCAAAACAAAATAAAACAAAACAAAAACAAGGTGCAGCTTCTCATGTCATTTTTAGAAGTAATAATGTTTGCTTTTCCTTGTATTAGAATGGTGGAAAATATTCATTGTGGGAAATCTGGAAAATACAAGAAGAAGAAAGAAAAGATGAAAAACACCCATATTCTCACCACTTAGAGAAACTACAGCTTTGGGGGGTATAGTTTTCCAAATCCTTTTTAGGGAAGTGAATAGAAACTTATTCTATTATATCTGTACATAGCATCATTTTATTTTGTATAAATTAGGTTATATGTATAGATAGATGTAATTCGAATCAGGTATATTATTTGAGTCTTTTTTTACACTTCATTTGTGAACATTTTCCCATTTCTTTAAAAATCATGATTTGCTATGGTTGTATAATATTTTATCATAAGAGTATGTTTTAATTGAGTTAATCGTGTTTTTATTGATGCCACTTCCTGTGTTTATAAGCAATGCTGTGACAAACATATTTTTGCACATAATCTGCACAGATCTGATAACTGATATTAGCTACCACTTCTTGAGCTCTTACTCTGTGCCAACCATGATAAATGACAATTTTCAGAGAATATATTACATATATAATATTAAAATAATATATAACAGTATAAAAATTATAATGTATAGCATAATAGCCTTGTAATCTCCCTGAGAAGTGGTCATTAGTCTCTACATTTTATATGCAAAGAAATTGGTACAGAGGTTAACTGACTGGTTTGAAGCCATCAGGAAGTAAGAAACAATTTCAAGATTTGACCCCAGCATTTTCTGACTCTAATATCTATGCCTTTTCACCAGTGCTCTGGGCTGCTATGTACTCCCAACTCCCAGGGCTCTTCTCTGAAGATTGTAAGAAAAGGTGTTAAAGATTACCTTCATAAAAACCCAACTCTGCCTCAGAAGTCTATATCTGCAGGGGTCAGAATCCCAGGAGCTCAGTAGAGTTTGAAATTATCCTCTATCGGGAAACAGGCATTTGTTTTCTCAAGACAGGTTAAGAGAATGGAGATTCTGCTTTGGACAACTGCAGACACAAGGTTCCTCAGTGGTTCACCATCTGCAGCAGCAACTAGATTTGATGAAGAGCATTACAACCTGTAGAAGCTACCTAGACTGAGGCTTTAGACCACACTAACTGCTGGGTACAGGACAAGGGTGGGCACCAAAAGAGAAAAAATGGTAAAATAAATCATATCTTCTCAAAGTTTGTTACCATGAAAACCCTGTTATATGCTTGACATTTTCTGGTTAAAGAGATCATATGGATCTTCTTGTGGTTGACATGTAAGTGTGTTATTCCTACTGAATAAGTGGCTGGTGACTAAGAAACTGACATTACAATTACTCTGGTTATAGCACACAGATCCATGTACATTCATGAACCCCCATGACCAAGCTGTTGGTTTCAGTACTCTCCTCTTCCCCAGAATCTATTCAAGGCAGATTTTGCCTTTCATTGTGATGGAAAACAGGGCCCACAGATCTACCTACATCTTTACCAGCCCCAAAAGGCGAGGTCTTTGTATAGACTCCAAAGCTGCACATCCCATACAGAGGATGGTGTAGGCACTAGACTTGGTGTCAGCAGGAGCTCTCATAATTCACAGACTGTATGCAGGGTCCCAGGAGAGCTCAACTATATCTCAACTTCTGGGATCAGGGTGTTTCAGGGTGCCTCTTTACTTCTCTCTCAAATTTTGTAAGACAGGAAACAACATTTGGCAGAGATACATGAGCTTCTCCTAAGCCAGGCTGGAAATCCTCCCTGAGAAGTTACCACCAAGTTTCTGCTTGGAGTAGAAAGACACAGAGAGAAACAAACATGCTAGATTGGGACCTGCAATAGTATCCCAACCCTGCTGGTTATTAGTCATGTGGCCTCAGGTAAATCAATGAACTTCTCTGAACCCGCTTCTTCATCTATAAAATTCACACATTCATCATATTAACTTATTCATTTATTTATTTACTACCTGCTATACTAATAGGTAATATCTATTAAGTGATCACTAAGTGCTGACACCATAAGTGCCATTAACAATGGTTAATGAAATGACAAGGTGTCTTCCTTCATGGAATTTACTATTCCGTGGGAGGTCACTGAGAAAGCATATGCAAAAAAGTAAGCATATAAAACAGAATGGGGTGAGTTCTATTAGGTAAATGAAAAAATGTAATCAGAAATATGAGGAAAGTAGAGAAGATAAGTACTGAGATAAGGATGATATTTTATCTTTTTTTGTATGTATAAAAATGTTATTTTCTTTTCTTTTCTTTTCTTTTTTTTCTTTATATTAAATATAATTTATTGTCAAATTGGTTTCCATACAACACCCCGTGCTCATCCCAGCAGGTGCCCTCCTCAATGCCCATCACCCACTTTCTCCTCTCCCCCACCCCCCATCAACCCTCAGTTTGTTCTCAGTATTTAAGAGTCTCCTATGGTTTCCTTCCTTCCCTCTCTGTAACTTTTCTCCCCCCTACGCTTCCCCCATAGTCTTCTGTTAAGTTTCTCAGGAACCACATATGAACGAAAACATATGGTATCTGTCTTTTTCTGCCTAACTTATTTCACTTAGCATAATACTCTCTAGTTCCACCCATGTTGCTGCAAATGGCATGATTTCATTCTTTCTTATTGCCAAGTAGTATTCCATTGTATATATAGACCACATCTTCTTTATCCATTCATCACTTGATGGACATTTACGCTCTTTCCATAATTTGGCTATCGTTGAAAGTGCTGCTATCAACATTGGGATACAAGTGCCCCTATGCATCAGCACTCCTGTATCCCTTGGGTAAATTCCTAGCAGTGCTATTGCTGGGTCATAGGGTAGATCTCTATTTTTAATTTTTTGAGGAACCTCCACACTGTTTTCCAGAGCGGCTGCACCAGTTTGCATTTCCACCAACACTGCAAGACGGTTCCCATTTCTCCACATCCTCTCCAGAACTATAGTCTCCTGATTTGTTCATTTTAGTCACTCTGACTGGTGTGAGGTGGTATCTGAGTGTGGTTTTGATTTGTATTTCCCTGATGAGGAGTGACGTTGAGCATCTTTTCATGTGCCTGTTGGCCATCTGGATGTCTTCTTTAGAAAAGTGTCTATTGATGTCTTCTGCCCATTTCTTCACTGGATTACTTGTTTTTCAGGTGTGGAGTTTGGGGAGTTCTTTATAGATTTTGGATACTAATCCTTTATCCGATATGTCATTTGAAAATATCTTTTCCCATTCCATCGGTTGCCTTTTAGTTTTGTTGATTGTTTCCTTTGCTGTGCAGAAGCTTTTATCTTGATGAGGTCCCAATAGTTCATTTTTGCTTTTAATTCCCTTGCCTTTGGAGATGTGTTGAGTAAGAAATTGCTGCAGCTGAGGTCAGAGAGGTTTTTTTCCTGCTTTCTCCTCTAGGGTTTTGATGGTTTCATGTCTCACATTCAAGTCCTTTATCCATTTTGAGTTTATTTTTGTGAATGGTGTAAGAAAGTGGTCTAGTTTCATTCTTCTGCATGTTGCTGTCCAGTTCTCCCAGCAAAAACCCAACAGACTCAACCAAAAGTCTGCTAGAACTGATACATGAATTTAGCAAGTTCGCAGGATACAAAATTAATGTACAGAAATCAGTTGAATTTTTATACACCAATAATGAAGCAATATAAAGAGAAATAAATAAACTCATCCCATTCATAATTGCACCAAGAATCATAAAATACCTAGGAATAAACCTAACCAGAGATGTAAAAGATGTGTATGCTGAAAACTGTAGAAAGCTTATGAAGGAAATTGAAGAAGATACAAAGAAATAGAAAAACATTCCATGCTCATAGATTTGAAGGATGATACTTTATCTTAATAGGTGATATAAAATACCTGGCAACACACCTGACATTGTTCGTACATAAACAATAAATGTTATGACAATGACTATTACTATTAGCCTGATGTCACCTGGACCTTCCCAACCACTGAAATCTCTTTAGGGGAAATTAAACCTCCAATTCCATTCTTTATGGACATCTAAAACCCAAAATTCCTGTAAAATTTGTAAGGGAAATTCCTGTGACAATCCCAGCTCTGAGTTTTTGTTCACTTCATAATGGATTATTCATTTTACACGTGTTCTTTTTTAATCGTCCACACTGACCCAGATGGGAAATCCAACCCCTAATTTGGTTTCTATTATAAGTAAGTAAATGACTGAATAACACTTAGACACAACAATCTGTGTATTTAGTGAATTTTACTGAAGGTATACGAGAGCAGTAGAGAAGTGATTTAATGGCAGCAAAGCAAAGAACTTAAAACTGAATACTTGGCTCTTCCATTCTAAAATGTTCTTGGACCTTCTATGGGCCACTTCATTTCATGTACATCACAACTTTCCATCAACCTTCTTTTCAGGAAGAAAACCCATTTTGCTCTTTGTCCACACAACTATTAATATCCATGTTCTCAGAATTTCAGCTTCTACCCTAGACATTTTATCAAGATTTTCTCAAAGGTAGAATTCTCCCAAAGAGAAATTTTGCTGCAAGCTAATAAAATTATATGTATGTTTTACCCCGATTCAGTGTTACTTTCATGATTAGTGTCATTACTAATATTACTATTAGTATTAGTATTAAGCCTGAAACTTTAGGAAAGACTTTCATAGATGTTGTCTCCATAATTTGCTTCTTTGAAGTATAAGGGTGATGTCACCTAGGATCCAAGACACCAGGGTGTGTGCTGGTGCAGACCACAGGCATCCAGTGTTTCTGGTATGAATCTCTCCAGTATTCCACATATACCATAAAACGGAAAACAAATGACATTATGCCTGCTTCACTGTGGCCCATCTCTATACCACTGGTTCTCTCCAAGTTTGGCCACTTAAATAAGGCATGTAACACTGTAGAGCTTGAGGATCCAATCTTCCTTCTCTCTCACCTTCCTTATCCCAAATATTAGTTCTGAATTTTTTTTTCCTGCAAATTAAACAGTAAATCAGTCTAGGGATTAATGAAACTTTTGAAAGCCAAGAGCTTACCAGAATCACTGGGCAGGAATGCAGAAACAGGAATGAGCTCCAGATACACTGAATCAAAGGACACTAGTGAATTTCACCCAGCAGCTCCCTACTGTACTTCTGGAAAATGAATTCTTCAACGATCTTTGGGTGAACACTCCTTGTAACATCCCAGACCATATGGTATGCATAAGATTTCTCCTTGGTCTCAGCGATGAGTTCAGTGACCCAACTGTTTCATTTGATGCTTGTAGAATAGAACCTCTCTTTTCCACTGGATTTGAACCTGAGAGTATCAGGTCTGGAATTACAATCATGACCTTCAAGAGGCCACCATATGGCAATAATGAAGGAAAGGAAAGTTGAAAGAAAGGTCAGGCCCAATGCCATTATTTAAGCCCTGAATCTAGCCATGTCTACAGTTAGCCTTATCCCTGGACTTTCTAGTTGCATGAGCTAATAAACATCCTTTTTTGTGCTTAAAATACTTTGTCCAGTTTTCTGTCCTATGAAACAAGACAAGTCTTTCTGGTACACAGATCTGGTGGGAGATCTGGAATCTGCTTTCTAACCTAACACTTGGTATCTAAAGGATAATCACATCTAAGGCTGGAACAAGTGCCTACACATGCTCCAGAGTCAGAATTTAACCCATGCTTATTCTAGGTAAAGAGATAGAAGGAGAAAACTGGAGGCAGAAATAGGCAGAACTTGACAATGTACCCCTTGGTGTGTTTGTTTTGTAATAACATTCAAAAACTTTTACAGAATTTGGCCAAATTTCCTGAAAACTATATCAAAAATACACTTTATTTTTTTTCAAAAATACACTTTAAATTGCACTTGTGACTCTGTCTACTCTCTCCAAATTTTACATTTTATACAGTGATACCTTCCATAATTAGAGGCAATGTCCATGTGACTGAATTGCTTTGCAAAGGTTTACAAAAAATACTCAAACCAAAATGGAATGCTACCAGACCTCCAGACTCAAGGCAATTTTACTTCACCATATACAAAGGCATCGGCTGAGGGATTTTGTGGCAGTTACTGAGCTACCTTACTGAGCATCAGCACACTCATTTTTATCCTAAAACATCATAGAATCTCCTTTTTTGATTAAAGTATGGAAAATTTTGGTGTGTTTTACCTTCTATTCTTTTGATCTATGTAATTTTTGTGTTTACCTATATAATAATTTTGCCTGTTCATAGAAAACTTAGTGGCCAATGTTTTGGGATGTCTCCTCACGGATGACATATTCTCAATATGTAGTTTTAAATATTATATATCATGACATAATGAGCCCGTTTGCACAATTTTTAATCATTTTTAACAACCTTATCAAAGTATAAATTAACATGCAATAGACTTCATATATTTAAAGCATACAGTTTGGTAAGTTTTTACTTATCACACATGCATCCATGAAGCCATTGCCTCAGCCAAGGTAATAAACCCATCAATCACCTCCAAAAAGCTTCCTTCTACCACTTTGTATTCCCTTCTTCACATAACTTCCACCCCTTGTGTCTCCAGGCAGCCACTGATTGGCTTTCTTTCACTGTACATTACTTTTTTTTTAATTTATTTAACTTTATTTTTTTATTCTTTTAATTTACATCCAAATTAGTTAGTATATAGTGAATCAGTGATTTCAGTAGATTCCTTAATGCCCCTTACCCATTTAGCCCATCCCCCCCTCCCACAACCCCTCCAGCAACCCTCAGTTTGTTCTTCATATTTATGAGTCTCTTTTGTTTTGTCCCCCTCACTGTTTTTATATTATTTTTGTTCCCCTTCCCTTATGTTCATCTGTTTTGTCTCTTAAAGTCCTCATATGAGTGAAGTCATATGATTTTTGTCTTTCTCTGACTGACTAATTTCGCTTAGCATAATACCCTCCAGTTCCATCCACGTAGTTGCAAATGGCAAGATTTCATTCTTTTTGATTGCTGAGTAATACTCCATTGTATATATATACCACATCTTCTTTATCCATTCATCCATCGATGGACATTGGGGCTCTTTCCATACTTTGGATATTGTTGATGGTGCTGCTATAAACATGGGGGTGCATGTGTCCCTTTGAAACAGCACACCTGTATCCCTTGGATAAACGCCTAGTAGTGAAATTGCTGGGTCGTAGGGTAGTTCTATTTTTAGTTTTTCAGAAACCTCCATACTATTTTCCAGAGTGACTGCACCAGCTTGCATTCCCACCAACAATGCAAAAGAGATCCTCTTTCTCCACATCCTCGCCAACATCTGTTGTTGCCTGAGTTGTTAATGTTAGCCATTCTGACAGGTGGAAGGTGGTATCTCATGGAGGTTTTAATTTGTATTTCCCTGATGGTGAGTGATGTTGAGCATTTTTTCATGTACCTGTTGGCCATCTGGATGTCTTCTTTGGAGAATTGTCTCTTCATGTCTCTTGCCCATTTTTCACTGGATTCTTTGTTTTTTGGGTGTTGAGTTTGATAAGTTCTTTGTAGATTTTGGATACTAACCCTTTATCTGACATGCCATTTGCAAATATCTTCTCCCATTCTGTCAGTTGCCTTTTAGTTTTGCTGAGTGTTTCCTTCGCTGTGCAGAAGCTTTTTATTTTGATGAGGTCCCAGTAGTTCATTTTTGCTTTTTTTCCCTTGCCTCCGGAGACGTGTTGAATAAGACATTGCTGTGGGCAAGATCAAAGAGGTTTTTGCCTGCTTTCTCATCGAGGATTGTGATGGCTTCCTGTCTTACATTGAGGTCTTTCATCCACTTTGAGTTTATTTTTGTGTATGGTGTAAGAAAGTGGTCCAGGTTCATTCTTCTGTATGTCGCTGTCCAGTTTTCCCAGCACCACTTGCTGAAGAGACTGTCTTTATTCCATTGGATATTCTTTCCTGCTTTGTCAAAGATTAGTTGGCCATACGTTTGTGGGTCCATTTCTGGGTTCTCTGTTCTGTTCCATTGATCTGGGTGTCTGTTCTTCTGTCAGTACCATACTGTCTTGATGACTACAGCTTTGGAGTAGAGCTTGAAGTCTGAGATTGTGATGCCTCCTGCTTTGGTTTTCTTTTTCAAGATTGCTTTGGCTATTTGGAATCTTTCCTGGTTCCATACAAATTTTAGGATTATTTGTTCTAGCTCTGTGAAGAATGCTGGTGTTACTTTGATAGGGATCGCATTGAATACATAGATTACTTTGGGTAGTATCAACATTTTGACAATATTTGTTCTTCCTAACCAGGAGCATGGAATCTTTTTCCATTTCTTTGTGTCTCCTTCAATTTCTTTCATCAGCTTTCTATAGTTTTCAGTGTATAGATTTTTCACCTCTTTGGTTAGATTTATTCCTAGGTATTTTATGGTTTTTTGTGCAACTGTAAATGGGATTGATTCCTTGATTTCTCTTTCTGTCGCTGCATTGTTGGTGTATAGGAATGCAACCGATTTCTGTGCATTGATTTTATATCCTGCAATATTGCTGAATTCATGAATCAATTCTAGCAGTTTTTTGGTGGAATCTTTTGGGTTTTCCATGTAGAGTATCATGTCATCTGTGAAGAGTGAAAGTTTGACCTCCTCCTGGCCTATTTGGATGCATTTTATTTCTTTGTGTTGTCTGATTGAAGAGGCTAACACTTCCAACACTATGCTGAATAACAGTGGCGAGAGTGGACATCTCTGTCTTGTTCCTGACCTTAGGGGGGAGGTCTCAGTTTTTCCCCATTGAGGATGATATTAATGTTGGGTCACTCGGATATGGCTTTTATCATCTCGAGGTATGATCCTTCTGCCCCTACTTTCTTGAGGGTTTTTATCAAGAAAGGATGCTGTATTTTGTCAAATGCTTTCTCTGCATCTATTGAGAGGATCATATGGTTCTTGTCCTTCTTTTATTGATGTGATGAATCATGTTAATTGTTTTGCGGATATTGAACCAGCCCTGCATCCCAGGTATAAATCCCACTTGGTTGTGGTGAATAATTTTTTTAGTGTATTGTTGGATCCGGTTGGCTAATGTCTCATTGAGGATTTTTGCATGCATGTTCATCAGGGAAATTGGTCTATAGTTCTCCTTTTTAGTGGGGTCTCTGTCTGGTTTTGGAATCAAGGTAATGCTGGCTTATTCATAGAAAGAGTTTGGATCTTTCCTTCCATTTCTACTTTCTGGAACACCTTCAAGAAAATAGGTGTCAGCTCTTCCTTAAATGTTTGGTAGAATTCCCCTGGAAAGCCATCTGGCCCTGGACTCTTGCTTTTTGGGAGATTTTTGATTACTCTTTCGATTTCCTTACTGGTTATGGGTCTGTTCAAATTTTCTATTTCTTCCTGTTTCAGTTTTGGTAGTGTATATGTTTCTAGGAATTTGTCCATTTCTTCCAGATTGCCCATTTTGTTGGCATATAGTTGCTCATAATATTCTCTTATTATTGTTTTTATTTCTGCTGTGTTGGTTGTGATTTCTCCTCTTTCATTCTTGATTTTACTTATTTGGGTCCTTTCCTTTTCCTTTTTGATCAAACTGGCTAATGGTTTATCAATTTTGTTAATTCTTTCAAAGAACCAGCTTCTGGTTCCATTGATCTGTTCTACTGTTTTTTGTTTGTTTGTTTGTTTGTTTGTTTTGGTTTCGATAGCATTAATTTCTTCTCTAATCTTTATTATTTCCTGTCTTCTTCTGTTTTTGGGTTTTATTTGCTGTTCCTTTTCCAGCTCCTTAAGGTGTAATGTTAAGTTGTGTATCTCAGATCTTTTTTCCTTCTTTAGGAAGGCCTGGATTGCTATATGCTTTCCTCTTATGACTGCCTTTGCTGCATCCCAGAGGTTTTGGGTTGTGGTGTTATCATTTTCATTGACTTCCATATACTTTTTAAGTTCTTCTTTAACTTCTTGGTTAGCCCATTCATTCTTAGTAGGATGTTCTTCAGTCTTCAAGTATTTGTTACCTTTCCAAATTTTTTCTTGTTGATTTCGAGTTTCAGAGGTTTGTGGTTTGAAAATATGCACGGTATGATCTCAATCTTTTTGTACTTACTTAGGGTTCATTTGTGTCCCAGTATATGGTCTATTCTGGAGAACGTTCCATGTCACTGGAGAAGAATGGATATTCTGCTGCTTTAGGGTGAAATGTTCTGAATATATGTGTTAAGTCTATCTGGCCCAATGTGTCATTCAAAGCCATTGTTTCCTTGTTGATTTTTTGATTAGATGATGTGTCCATTGCTGTGAGTGTGGTGTTGAAGTCTCCTACTATTATGGTATTACTATCGATGAGTTTCTTGATGTTTGTGATTAATTGATTTATATATTTGGGTGCTACCACATTTGGTGCATAAATGTTTACAATTGTTAGGTCTTCTTGGTCTATAGACACCTTGATTATGATATAATGCCCTTCTGCATCTCTTCATACAGTCTTTATTTTAAAGTCTAGATTGTTTGATATAAGTAGGACTACTCCGGCTTTCTTTTGTTGACCACTAGCAGGATGGTTCTCCATCCCCTTATTTTTAATTTGTAGGTGTTTTCAGGTCTAAAGTGGGTCTTTTGTAAACAGCATATAAATGGATTTTGTTTTCTTATCCATTCTGTTACCCTATGTCTTTTGATTGGAGCATTGAGTCCATTGATGTTTAGAGTGAGTACTGAAAGCTATGAATTTATTGCCATTATGATGCTTGTAGAGTTGGAGTTTCTGGTGGTGTTCTCTGGTCCTTCTAATCTTTTATTGATTTTGGTATATATATATTTTATATATATATAATATGTATATATAATATATATTTTTTATATATATGTATAATATATATATTTTATATATATAATATGTATATATAATATATATATTATATATATTATATGTATATTATATATATAATATGTATATATATAATATATATATTTTATATATATAATATGTATATATATATATATATATATTATATATATTCATCTTTTGTCCTCTCAGAGAGTCCCCCTTAATATTTCTTGCAGGACTGTTTTAGTGGTCACAAACTCCTTTAATTTTTGTTTGTGTGGGAAAATTTGTATCTCCTTCTATTTTGCTTCTAATTGCCATGCTTCTAATTGCCTTGCTGGATAAAGAATTCTTGGCTGCATATTTTTCTGATTCAGCACACTGAATATATCCTGCCACTCCTTTCTGGCCTGCCAGGTTTCTGTGAATAGGTCTGCTGCAAACCTTATCTGTCTTCCCTTGAAAGTTAGGGATGTTTTTTCCCTTGCTGCTTTCATGATTCTCTCCTTGCCTGAGTATTTTGTGAATTTGACTATGATATGCCTTGTTGATGGTTTTTGTTGAATCTAATGGGGTCCTCTGTGCAGCTCAGTTATAGCATTTTTAATTTCATTCTGGCTATTTTTTACTTCTTTTATCTCTGCAGAAAGGGATTGTAATCTATTTTTGACTCCAACTAGTATTCTTATTATCGAGATTCTAAATTCTTGTTTAGACATCTTGATTGTGTCTGTGTTGGTTAAATCCCTGTCCGTTGTTTCTTTGTGCTTTTTCTTTTGGGGTGAGTTCCTTAATTTTGCCATTTTGAAGGGAGAAAAGGAATTAATGAGGTAGAAAAATTGAAATTAAAAAAATTAAAATTAAAAATATTAAAATTAAAAATTAAAAAACACACCCACACAAAAATCGAATAGATGATGCTAGATCCTAGGTGTGTTTTGGTCTGGATGTAGAAAGTGGTTTGACAGATTAGAGAAACAAACAAAAAAAGAGAGAGGATAAAAAGGAAAAAAAGGAAATAGTTTGAGAATTTGAAAAAAATGAATACACTAAAGTAGACTAAAATACACAAAAGTAGAGACTATAGTAGAAAAAAATTATAGAAACATATTTTTAGTAAAAATTAAAAAGAAATGTTTCTTTTTCATTTTCTGTATTTAAGAAAAAAGAAAAGAAGTGAAAAAGAAAAAAAAGACAAAAAAAGAAAAAAGGAAAAGACAAAAAAAAGAAATAGTTTGAAAATTTGAAAAAGTGAATACATTTAGTAGACTGAAATAAAATGATGGGACCAAGATGGAATTAGAAAAAATTTACATAAAAGCAAAAATATAGTAATAAAAATTAAATGAAAATATTTTTAAAAGAAATTGAAAATAAAAATGAAGTTTTTCTCCTTCTGAATTCAAGAAAAAGAAAATAAATGAAAAAGAGAAAATAAGAAAAAGAAAGAAAAAAAGGAAATTGTTTGAAAATTTGAAAAGGTGAGTACACTGAAATAGACTAAAATAAAATGATGGAAGTAAAGTAGAATTTGAAAAAGTTTACACAAATGTAAAAAATATAGCAATAAAAATTAAAGACATATTTTTAATAAACATTGAAAATAAAAATGAGTTTTTTCTCTTTCTGTATTCAAGGAAAAGAATTATAAAAGAGAAAAAGGAAAAAGAGAGAAAAAAATTGAATAGATGAACCTGTTAACAGATTGAAGTAGGACTTAAATTGCTTTGTTTTCCCCTAGAGGTCAATCCATGTAGCTCTTTATAGTCCATAGATTAAGCTGGCAGTGAGGTTTGTGTTCTTGAAGAGCGAAGTTGGCCCAGTTGGGCAGGGTTCAGTGTAACAGCTCCGCTCTCCCCTAGATGGCACTGCTAGCCTACTGGGGTGGATTGTTGTGGTGTGCATCTGCATGCGTGGGAATGGTGATAAATGGCGCCACCCAGCCACCCAATCTGTTCTCCCAGATCAGCAGTTATGCACCGGTCCTCCATCTTAAGCTCTTGTCTACTCCCTGCTTTTCCATTCTCTGTGACCAGGCCCAAGGCAGTACCTCTCTCCCAAGTTTTGTCTCAGATGTGGCTGTTTTCCCTGGCCTCTTACTTCTGAAGGACTGCTGCTTTGACCCTCTTCACCCCACTGCGGGAGGGTCTCACTGAGGGATGGCCAAATGAGCAATGACCAAATGTTGGCTACACCCAGGAACGCCCACTGGATCCTGCTGTTGCTGGTGCCCCGAGACTGAAGCCAGGTGCCAGCCCAGCCCCCCCAAAAGAATCGAAAGACAGTGTAGCCTCAGCATTTTAGGGACCATGGAAAATCGCAACACACATCTGACACCAGGCTTCACCCTCAACAACCCTGCCCCAGCACCAGCGAATGTGGCTGCCTTCCAGGGTCTGCTGGGACCAGGTGGCTTCAACAGTCTCTACCAAATGTCCTTCCAGCAGTGGAACCGCTTTCCCCATGTGGCCTGAGAACCTCCCGGACCCCACTCAGTTCCTGGGGATTCACCTTTCCCACCAGAACACCACCAGGTATTGACCTGTGGAGTTGCAGCCTTTGCACTCCCCTTGTTTACAGTCTTAATGGAATTTAAACCCTCTCCTTTCTTCTTTCTCCCTTTTTAGTTTAGTCCCTGCAGCTGTTTCCAATTTTCCACTTTCTCTCCAGCTGCTTTTGGGGAGGGGTGCTTTTCCCATATGCTCCCCCCCCCCCAGTCTCAGTCCTCTCTTCACCTGCAAAAGGGGTTCCCTGCCTTTCGGGGCTTCTTGCTCCCCAAGTTCAGCTGTTCATGTCATGTACCTGCTGAATTCTGTGGTTCAGGTTGTGCAGATTGTTGTGTTAATCTTCTAAACGGTTTTCTAGGTGTCTAAGATGGTTTAGTGTTGGTCTGGCTGTATTTCATGGACGCGAGACACACAAAAAGCTTCAATTCTATTCTGCCATCTTGGCTCCTCCCCACTGTAGATTACTTTTTATTTCTAAAATTTTATGTAAAAGAAATCAAATAGCACATTTTTTGTGGGTCTGGTTTCTTTTACACTGCATATTACTTTATAATACATCCAAGTTGTAGATTGTATCAGTACTGTGCTCCCTTTTATTATTAAATAATATTCTGTTGAATTAATATACCATAGTTTGTTGTATTAATTCACTTATTGATGGATAGTTGGGCTATTTTCAGTTTTTAGCTATGACAAAATAGAGCTACTATGAACATTTATGTACAAATCTTTGTATGGACATGTTTTCATTTCTCTTGAATAAATACCTGGAGTGGAATAGTTGGAGCATATGACAGGTCTATAATTAACTCTTTTAAGAAACAACCAAACTGTTTTCCAAAGTCATTGTGCTATTTGACATTCCCACTAGCAGTTGAAAGTTCCAGTTCTTCCACATCTTCACCAATACTTAGTATGTCCAGTCATGTTAATTCAGAATATTCTAATAGATGTTCCACAGCATCTCATTATGCTGTTAATTTGCAGTTCTCTAATGATATAATATTAAGCATATTTCCATGTGGTTATTTGCCAAAAGTATATTCTTTAGTAAAATGCTATTTAAATCTGATCATTTTTTAATGAGGTGTTTTACTGACCATTTTTTAATGAAGTGTTTTTACTATTGAGTTTTGATAATTCTCCAGGAGTTCTGAATGTAAGTCCTTTATCAGATTTCTGGTTAGCAAATGAATGTTTCCAGTCTATGGTTCATTTTTTTTATTCTCTTAGCAGCATCTTTCAAAGAGAAGAAGTTTTCAATTCCTGTTTATAAAGTTTGTCATTTACAGATCATATTTTCTGTATTGTATCTCGGATATCTTCCCCTAATTCAAAATCATGAAGATTTTCTTCTGTGTTTTCTCTGAGACATTATACAGTTTGGGAATTTACATTTAGGTCTATGATCCATGTAAAGTTATTTTTTGTATGTGGTGCAAGAAATGAATAGAATTTTTTGTTTTTGTTTGTTTTTTGACTATAGATATCCACCTATTCCAGCACAATTTATTTAAAAGACTGTCTTTTTTCCCCACCATCCAAACTGCCTTTGCACCTTTGTTAAAATTCAATTAACCATATATGGATAGCTTATTTTCAGACTTCATTCTTTTCTATTGATATATTTTTCTATACACATATTGCCTTAATTACTCTAGCTATATAAATCTTAAAGTCAGGTCATGACAATCCTCTAAATTTGTTTTTATTTTTTAAAGTTATTTTAACCATTATGGTTCCTTTTCACTTTTCCATGGATTTAAGAACAAACTTGTCAATTTTCACCAAAAAAAAAAAGTCTTCTGGAATTTAATTTGGATTATGCTGACTCTATAGAGCAGTTTGGGGAAAATTAACATACAATATTGAGTCTTCCTATTCAATGGCATGACCTTATCTCTCAGTTTATTTAGTCTTCTTAAATATCTCTCAGCTCAGCTTTGTAGTTTTTAGTGCACAGGTCAATTTCTCCAGATTTATCCTGAAGTATTTCATATTTATGATACTCTTTTAAGTGGTATTTTTAACAATATTGTTTAAATTTCTGATTCTTTGTTACCAGTATATAGAAATAAGTTGAATTTTGTATACCAATCCTATATCCTATACATTTTCTAAACCCACTTTTACTTCCTTAGATTTTTGGTAGATTTCATAAATTTTCTTGGAAGATGATTATGTTGTCTAAGAACTAAGATGGATTTACTTCTTCCTTTCTCATCTTGGTGCTTTTTATTTCTTTTTCTTGCCTTATTACCTTGGCTGAATTCTCCAAGCACAATGTTAATTGAAGTGGTAAAAGTAGATCCCTTTGCTTTTTTTATTGATCTTAGGAGGAAAACATTCAGTTATTTGCCTGCAGGTAGGTTTTTCACAGAAGTTTTTATCAGGTTAAGGAAATCCTTTGTTATTCCTGGTTTGGTGGGAGCTATTATCAATAATAGATGCTGGGTTTTAATTTTTTTTTTCTATACTCATCAAGATGATTATATGTTTTTCCTCTTTTAGTTAGTCAATATGGTTAGTTACATTGGTTGATTTTCAAATGTTAAACCAACCTTTTTTCTCATTATTAATTTTACTTTCCTATTTCTTTGCATATCTTATAATTTTGTTTTTATTATATATATGACATGATATTTACTATGTTGTACTGGATATTTTTATATTCCTATTAAAATTCTTAGCTTTGCACTGAAATGCAGTTAATCAAAAATAATTTGATCTTTTGTATGTCTTGCTTTTAAGCTTTGTTAGATGGGACCACAGCAGCATTAGGTATAGGTTTAATTTTGTCCTAATAATAAATCAAACCTTTCTGAATACTGTATCCAAAGCCCTGTGAATTATGAAGTTTTTCACTCTGCTGCTGTGAATAACAATTCCCAGGACTCTTTACTCTCTGGTGAATATTCTTCTAATCCTTTTGGATGTTTTTTTTTCCTTGACCTTGAGTCTTTCCTTGCACATACACACTGATCAATACTCAATAAAACCTTCAGTGGAAACCTCTGCATATCTATGGAGTCCTAACTCTGAGCTCCCTCCTCTCTGTACTCTGCCCTGCCTACTCTTGTCTGTCTCCCCAGACTCCCAGCTTCATCCTCTCAAGTCAGGATCTACCCAGAATCTCTCTCCCTGAGCTACGATCTGGTAAATCTCTCAAGCTAGAGCAATCATAGCACCTTGCTTTTGTCCATCTCTCAGTGATCACTCTCATTTGTTGTCTGATGTTCAATGTGCTTCATATATTTTCTCTATTTTGCAGTTTCATAAGGAAAAGAGTTAATAATAGGATGTTGACCACACAGAAAGGTACTATAGCCAGTCAATGACACACAGGAAGCAGCAATGGACAGTAGAGGGGACAGAGATAAGGACCACAGATCTGACCAGCAAAGAGGAAAATAGCAAACACATTGGGAAATCACATGTATCCTTCTCCTTTTCCCTAATTTAATTCCAGTGAAAAATTAGAGGGAAAATGGAGAGAATCACAGCTGTTGAGAGTAGCAGTTAACCCCTTCCACTCCAAATTCTAGAGTCATACCTCACCACAAACAGAATGGGATGGGCTTTGAATCAAAACTTAAGGTGTTTAAATATACAAAACTAAACCCTCCCTAGCACTCAGAATGATACTGTTTTAAATAACTAAAAATTATGGAATTGGATTCAGATATATTAAGGGAGCCCATTGCCTGGAGAGAAAACACAACTTAGCAACTATTGAAGAAATATAAATATTTTATGATTACACCACAACAAGCTAAGATGTCTTTATCAAACTGGTTATACATATATTGGTTAAAATTCTTTAAAAAATAATATGGCAATTAATATTTCAAAAGCTATAAACAAGTTTGTACACATTGGTCAGTTTTGTGTTCCAAAACAAAAACAAAAACAAAATAAAACAAAAGAGCATTGATTTGCAGCATTTGTCAATTTTTGTAATGCGAATACTCCTACTTACCAGGGCTGATTTTAGGATTTCTCCCAATGAAGAATGGGGAAGAGAGTTGCAAAATGTGCTCTTACAAGCTGATGTGACCCAGCTGCAACACACCGTTGCCTTTGATAATTCTCCAAAAAATTAACCCTAAAGAAAATAACTTAAGCAAGAAAAAAAAGCTATATAAACACAATTGTCATTGAATGGTTGCTTATGATAGCAAAAAATAATGTAAATAATCTCCATAGTCTGTTAATCCACTTGATGGAATATTATAAAGCTATTAAAAAAAGAATGGAACAATATAGAGAAACATTTAATGTAATGTGAAGTGAATAAAGAAGAAAGCAAAATATTATGTTCACTATGATCACATTGATTAATACACAAATATAGAACCTATTTCGTTATATTCTTGTGACAGAATTACTTTCGATCATGGCCAAATGATAGAAAGTAATTCTATCACAAGAATTTGTTATTTGTTACCCCTCTTTAAAAAGCCCTTTAAAGTTATTATAATAATATTTTTTTAAATACAACAAAACAAAATTTAGCAGTAGTTTATTTAACCTATCTCTCAAGATACATTGGTGCATTGGATTAGACTAAGAACATCTAGGCATTGAAACATCATTGGAAATCCAGTGAGGAAAATATTTACCAAAACTCTTAAGAAAGGAATCTCCAAGTTGAGAACCCCCAAAGGACAAGCTGAAGTAACAATGTATTGTTCAAATGTCTCTAAGGAGGCTAAATCTATTTAACTGCACGTTTTTTGTTTATGTGAAGAGGTTAGAAAATGGGACGGGTGGTTTCTTCCTTAGTAGCCCTTTGCTCACTCAGCCTTCAACTTCTTCTCTAAATAATTATTGGGAAAATAATATTATTTGAAGTGGTGCCAAGGTGTTAGCTTTTCTGGGGCAGCCAAGTGTCTCTCTCTGACTATAAACATAACTCTACCTATTTCTGTCAATTCCATTCAAATCAGCAAAAGTTAAGTGAGTCCTGACTTACCTCTGCAGGTACCATGCAGGTACCTCTACAGGTACATGGGGAAACCACTAGACCTTGACTAAACTTTGGGGACATGGTAAAGAATAAAGACTCAGTTCCTGCCTTTATGAAGCCTGGTATTATATGCTACTAACAGAACAAAATAATAATACATTGGTATAAGTGCTACTACATATAGGAAGTTTACTAGTGCCTTCCTGGAGCCTCTTCCAAAGAGCTTAGTGAAGCATGTTGAAAGGATTCCTTGGTACCCATCAGTAAAAATTGCCCTGAGTCTATTAACCTCTTAAGCTTTCTTCTCCATCTGGGCACCCTTTGCCCTTTGCCAATATCTGGCCATTTCCTGCACCAGCTTGTTCCAAGGCAAATCTAGCCTAAAAGACTATAGCTTTCTTAGTCCATCTCAGGTTGCCAAGTCAGCGTGCCAACTGGCAGAGTCTTCCTTGCCCTCCCTGCCCTTATCTGTTTCCTCCAAGCAGAGCAGTTGGCAGAACCCGGCAACGTGGAAAGCCCGCATCGTGAGCAGACTCAAAGCTTGCCAAAAAGGCCCAGGTGCCTCTTGCCACAAGTGCAATGAGTAGGAAGAGACAGAGCTTCATGGAAGCCACTGGGGGTCTCCAAATGAAAATAGCTAAAGAGAAGAATACAAGTACTGATTCCCAGTACTGGAGGCTGGAGAAATAAAAGGCACCTACTGATGCTCTTATTTGAAGGATTTGATTTCTGAGTTGTGAGGCTGAGTTTTGATGGTCTTCTTGACTCATCTGAACAGCCAAGCCTATGTCATGCAGGCATCTTCCCAGCCCTCTAAGGGCCTAGAAAATGTAAGTTGAAGAGAGGATTCTCTTCCTGAGCACAAAAAATTATTCTGTTTAACTGTAGAAAACAGCAGAGATTGAGTTGAGAGCTCTCCTACCTCCTTCTCTGAAGAGAGAACAAAGAAAGAACTCTGCAGGTACATGGGGAAAACATGGTGTTTGAGTGGATAACAAGGCAAGGTATTGAACAGTGTCATTCAAATGCAATGCAACTGAATGGCCAAATCAAAGTTTCTAAAATATGTGTGTTGCTCTTAGATACATGTGAAGAAATGTGGTCTATGTTACCACCTTGTAATCCCTCTCTTAGTAATTTCTTCCCTTAGAAAGTTCACCAAACTATGGTTCCTCAGCAAGATGACAGAATATCAGATACTACAAGCCCTGTAGAGTGTTTTATAGAAACTGATCCTTTAAAATCTGAACTGCAAGTGAACCAAGTAAACAATCAATCCCAGAAAACTCAAGTGTGTATTCACTTGACAGAAGTTGACTGATGTTGCAAATGGTAAGTTACCTGTGCTTGCACTGAGCTTGGTAAACCAAATGAAGAACTCATTAGAAGGTACTTACAAAACTTTCAGACTTGGGTAAATGGATTTCAATTAGAAGAGAAGGTAAAACTAGTTCCCATGGAAACCAGCTTTTATCTGTCTAGGTTATCTGAAGTCTGGGATACCAATCCTGATGGTTTTGAATGGCCCTAAATGGTACTACAAATGTGGATATAGTTAATGTCCTAAACATAATGGACTTATTTTTATACTTGGGCCATAAAACAAGTAGTTTACAGATGCTTTCAACAGCAAGCAAGACATTAGCTGGAGGTATTTCAGGTACATCAAAGGAAGAATGCTCCTGCTTCCCCACATCCCCCACAACTGTGGGATCGGTGATCATTGTGCCAATGTAAGGTGTGTTATCCCTTCAGGTGATCATTTGTGTTGTTTTGTATATTTTTAGTAGAAAATATTCAACTTCTAGTCCAGGAATTAAACACTATAATAATAATACAACATTTTGCATGTGTTCTCCTAATTTATCTTTCTAAATACCCTATGAAATAAGTGCTGTTATTATTCTCCACTTGATATACAGAAAAACTGAGGTTCAATAACCCACCCAAGGTTTCACAGCTGATAAATTGTGGAATTGCAATTTGAATTTAAGATTTTACAATCCTGTTTCCCTAGAACCCATAGTTATTACCCATCTGCCCAAATAATTTTCCACATTTATTTTCACTATTTCTCTTCAATTCTTACTCCATGGCTCAAAAGGTTGATTTAAGCCTTTTTTAAATTAAATTGTACATTTATTCAACAATAATATATTACATGCTTTCTGTTTGCCAGGAACTGACTAAATACATACAGAGAGAAGATGTGGTTTGTGCCCTTAGTATACCCACAGTCTAATATGAAGACAACATAAGTTTAATCTACTTTTCTTCCTTTGAAAATATTGGGCTAGTGGGATCAACTCACAGATTTCAATCATTTTCTGATGGGTAGCTCCATACGGTAGGTAACTAATACTTAGCAGTAGCTAAAGTGACAGGAACATATCCACAAAGACCATGGCATCCAAGAGTGATGGCTAACAATGTCAAGAACTACAGATATTAGCCTGCCTGAATTTTTCATCCTGCCTTCTTATACCTTAACCCAGGCTACCTTTGGAGGTAGGCTGGATCCAAGATTCCCATTATATGAGTTTGACTGGTCTCTATCAGTTTACATTTTATGTTTGACCACCACCACCCCATTGTACCCTTACTGCACCTAATTCCCACCCCATGTATTTTGAATCTGTCTCATTACAGCAACCATCTTTCCTTTCCTTCAGTCATCATTTATTATAGTTCCATTACATGATTACATTAATGATCCAGTTCCTACTTTCAAAGAGTAAAAATAAATAAATGCAAAAATTAAAATACCTAAATATTATTATAGAAAAGATTCAGGTGAGATGAGTACAAAAACATTCACCAGTGTTTTACAGTTTTCAGTGCACAAAGTTTTCACTTCCTTGGTTAAATTTATTCCTAAATATTTTATTATTTTTGATGCTGTTGTAAATGGAATGGTTTCCTTCATTTTCTTTTTGGATAGTTTTTTGTTTGTATACAAAAATGCAACTGATTTTTTTTTTTGTATGCTTGGTTTTGTATCCTGCAATTTTACTGAATTTCCTTGCTTGTTCTAATAGTATTTTTGTGTGTGTGTGTGTGAGGAGTCTTTAGACTTTTATACATATAAGATTACATAATTTGCAAATATATAATCTTACATCTTTCTTTTCTGATTTTGATGCCTTTTATTTATTATTCTTGCCTAATTACTTTGGCTAGAACTTTCAGTACTATGTTGAATTAAAATGGTGTGGTGAGAGAAGTCATCCTTGCCTTGTTCTGGGTATTATTTATTTATTTTAGTTTTTAGACAGAAAGAGTGAGTGGGGGAGAAGGGCAGAGGGAGAGAAGGAGAGAGAGAGGCGGGGGGGGGGAGAGAATCCCAAGTAGGCTCCATGCTCAGTGCAGAACCCAATGCGGGGCACAATCCCACAACCCTGGGATCATGACCTGAGCCAAAATCAAGTCAGACAATTAACCAACTGAGCCACCCAGGTGTCCCTGGGTCTTGTGTTTTTATCACTAATAATGTAAAAATAAATAAGGGGGCTGGAGAGGAGGTGGAAAAAAACTAAAAGTAATAATAAATAATAAGGAGGGCAGAAGAAAATTTTGGAGGTGATTGATATGTTTTTGGAATAGATTGTGATAATGGTTTCATAGATATATTATTATCTCCAAACTCATCAGGTAAGAATGTCAGTCATACATCAATAAATTAGTTTAAACACACATACACTAACATTTAGGTTTAAGTACATAGTACTACTTTTGGCAGCATTTTTTTAAAAAGACTATAGAAAGAAAATGTCTTTAATCCAAGGAGAAGAATTATCAGTAGCATAATAACCAGGTATCTTTGAACTGTGAACATAATTTGGAAGACACTTGGAGAAAACAACCTTCCCAATAACAGCCAGCTTAAACAAGGTAAACGACTGCTTCTTTATCAATAAGTCTACTTTAAAAAAAAAAAAGATTTATTTATTTTGAGAGAGAGAGAGAGAAAGTGTGCATGCATACATGCATGTGTGAGCTCAGGAGGGGCAGAGAAAGAAGGAATGAGAGAATCCCAAGCAGGGTCCCTGCTGTCAGCACAGAGCCTGACATGGGGCTCAAGCTCACGAATTGTGAGACCAGGCCCAGTGTTTAACTGACTGTCACCCCGGCACCCCAATAAGTCTACTTCTAACAGTCACAAATATTTCATTCTCTTTCTCCCTCTCCACCAGCCTGAGAAATATTCCACATCCAATTTAGGAAAAAAAAGAGGCACTTTGCCCCTGGGTCAGATGAAAATGTCTCTTCTGCCCCAAAGCTTCTAAACACCAGCTTCATTGCAGGCTCCATCCTCCACACTGGCCTACTCTCAAACCCACTTTCACCTGGTGCAAGGCCTCTTTCCCTGACCCTATTTCCAGGCCCAGGTGCTTGCTCTTTGGTCATCACAAATGACTCAAACCCAAGACAGCAGCTTCAGTAATTGGCCTGAGCAGAACACCACCTGTGACCTGTATATTCTTTGGTCTCCCTCCTGCATCCCCCCACTTTTTAAGCCTCTCATTTGGAATTCATTTCTGAACTACTCCTTAGACTGCTGAAAAGCCTAGGAGTTGGAGGGGGTGGGGAGCACAGGCAGCAGTCATCCCTTTTTCCCCTCTCCCCAGCCATATGTCACTGCTCATGCCTCCTCTCCCTGCATTACTTCTGAAACTCCAGTTGAGCTCTTAGCCCATACTCTCCTTGCTTGCCAGCCCCACTGCCCTCCCCCACTCTATACTTCTTCCTCATTTATAAGCATTTCCATCCTAAAAGGGGAGGTTTTTTTCTTTTAAAAAAATCTCCTGAGTTGGGAACATTGCCGATTGTAACTATAGTGATACATCAATCATGTCGCAATAATTGCACAGCACAGGGTTTCCTGTTAGGGCTGAGCTACCTGCCAGAAAATGGCAGCAATCAGGCTATTGGCAGCAGACAATCAGGCATCATTTGTAATTCTTTATGGCTGCATGTTTCCCAGTCCAGGAATTGGATTCTAATCAATCAGTTGTCATGGCAACCCAGCATCACACAGCTATCAATACAGGAAAAAGGATGGGAGAAATTATGAGGGCTGTGAGCACCATAATTCCTGGAAGGGAGTGCCAAGTGACCTCACCAGGTGCCAACTCATAAAAAGCAGTACAAAGAAAAAATATGAGACCTTAAGGGTAAAATATCATAGCCAGTCCAGGGAAGAACTGTTGTCTGAGCCACAAGTGTAGAAGCAGGTGGGTGATTTGGGGGTCACCTCATTGTCCTTGGATAGCTGAGCTTCCAGAGCCAGGCAATATAGAAGCAGTTTGATTTAAAAAAATCCAAGCACTAGTGATAGAGGAGAAAGAGAGATTAGTCATCCAATCAACCAGCAACTGTTTGTGGAGTACATGTTACACATGAGGCCCTTCACAAAGCAAATACTTACTGTCTGGTCTGGGCCACCCAACACATACAGCAAAAGCCAACCAGTACTCACAGCAGCATTTGAGGTGCCAGAAAAGTGGTACAATCTTTGAGTAACTGTAGCAGAGATCAAAATGGAAATGACCAGTGTGACCTAGCATGGTGAAGAGAATGGATCAAAACCATATGCCAGGACAGGATCAAAAATTATCACTTACCTTATATTAAATTCCAACAATATAAGAGGTAGGTTTCACTATTTCTATCTTATATATGAGGAAACCTTAGCTTAGAATGCTGAGTAAGCTGTCCAACATCACACAGCTAGAAGAGGTGGGACAAGACTGACTTAAAGTTCAGGCCTAGCCTTCACCCAAAATCATATGGACAGTGGCCACACTGCAGCTGGGAGTCTGGGAAGGTCAGATTCATTCAGACTCTCAGAAGCCCTAATGGCCACACAGTCCAAAGACAAGCTTTAGTACAAGATAGACGCTTTGCTAGCAATTCAGAGACATCCCCCAGAGATATTAGTTCATCTCAGTATGACTCTAAGGAAGTCATTTTATCTCTCCTGTCTTAGACTTCCTTTTCTCTAAAATGAGAATAAGAACTCCTATGATGAATAGTGATAGTCCTGGCCTAAGCAGCTTCTTCATCTCTTTTATTCTTCCTCAACTCTAGCGTACCAGGGGTACCATAGATCTAGTGGCACAGATAAGCAGTCTCCTTAAAAGTGGTTAAGAGTTTGTCCTGAAAATCTTTCTAGGCTTTTCAGAGTGTCACCAGAGCAAGCTGAGAATTTGTTGGCTTCTACATCCTTAATCTCTGGCCCTGCATTAATTTTAGGGTTCTCCAGAGAAATAGAACCAACAGGAATATATATAAAGAGATTGATTATAAAGAGTTAACTCACACATTTATGGAGGCTGAGAAGTCCCCTGAACTTCTGTCTGTAAGTCTGTAAGTTGGAGACCCAGGAAAGCCAATGGTGTGATTCAGTCTGAGTCAGAAGTCCTGAGAACAGAGTAAGATCAATGTTACAGGCTCAAGCAATCAAGCAGGAAGGCAGAATTTCTTTCTTCCACTTTTCATTCTAAATTCAGGTCCTCAACAAATTGGGTGATGCCCACCCACATTGGGCAATCTACTTTACTGAATTCACCCATTCAAATGCTAATTTCATCTGGAGACACCCAGAAACAACATTCAGCCAAATATCCCAGCACCTTTTGATTCAGTCACATAAAGTTAGCCATCACAGGCCTCTTTTACCTGCCTTATCTTAATCTTTTGGGAGGCTTGAAAAGAGAAAATCAAATGGTCCCATACAGCATGAGCCACCCACAGACCCCAGTGCCAAGCCCCCCTAATTTCCATCAGGGCAATGTCAGGGCAATAATGTTGTGATGGGATTTCAGCTCATCAAGCAATTACTGGCATATTGCTGTGGTATTACAAAAATGACACTTAAAACACTGTGAGCACGAATTTAGTTACCAACTAATTAATTTACAAAACAGTTCTTATTAAAGTAGTTGCATACTTCAAACTCATTTTTTAAGCCAGATGATATACAGGTTTATTTTATGATGCACAGCTTTCTTGCTAAACTCTTTGAACTTTGGTGAAAATGTTTCACTGCCTGAGAATGGGGCTTCCATAAGTAGTGTGGCAGAAAATGCATAGGTCTTGGATTCTATTCCTGTTTCTGCTACTAATCATTAGTTCTATAACTCTGAGCAAGTGATTTCCTGTCTCTGAGCCTCAGATCCCTCATCTGTGGAGTGAAGGAGCAGCATTTTGAAGACAGCTTCCTCAGAGCATTGCTGGATACTTATATAACATTAGCATATACTTATATACAGATAAGTGATTTGAAGAGAATGTTTTCAGAGGTGAAATGGTCAAAAACAAGTTTGGGAGACTGGATGAAGCTACGTTTTTAAAATTTTCTTTCTGAATGAATTTATGGAGTTTTTTATATGCCATTGGAAGAGGAGATCTCAAATGTAGTGCTTTCCACATTTGTTTGACCTGTAAACCATTTTTATTTTTGTTTCTATCACTGAACATCTCTAAAAGTTTGTGTTCCAAGGATCAAACTTTAGAAAACACTGAATTAAAGGCTGTTTGAGAGGCATTGTTTGCAGTGGCAACAATGTGGAAATAAGTTGGGTAGCCACTGCTAACCTCCCTTTCCTCAGGAAATGCTAGGCAGCCCTATAAAGAGCAGAGCAGATCCATGTGTGTTGGCATGGAAAATTTCCAACATGTCTCATTAAATGCAAAGAGCAAGATGCAAACTTTATAAAATGTTCCCATTTGTGTGTGTGTGTGTGTGTGTGTGTGTGCTTGAGTGCAGGTAGAGGTGAGTGGATACAACTTGCATAGCAAGTTTCTCAGTGCATATATAAGAAACCTCAGAGGATTCCTTGCAGAGTGGTACTGAGGGTGGAGATAAAGGGCATTTTTACTTTTCATTTTATACCATTAAATTTTTTTGAACTTTATTTTTACCAACTCATGTATTATTTTTATAATTTAAAAAAAAAACACAAATTTTAAAAGCTCTCTGGAAACCTTTTAAATCAACTTTTGTGATTTTGTGGTTTCTTGAGCCCCAAATTGAGGCTAATTTAAGCCTGTCTTCTTGATGAGAAATGTTCCACCTGGATGCCAATTCTTCTATATTTTTCTACCCTGAGACTGCAGGCACAGTTGGATGACTGAGCACCCTGAGGAGTAACTGGCCCCTGTCTTTGGGGGCTCACATTATGAGTTTCCAAATGCAGGCCAAAGAACCAAGCCATAGGAGCATGAATGGAATATGGCATTCTACTGTAGGCAAACATTAACAGGCAAATCATGACTAAGGACCGAATCCCAGAATCCAAAAACATCTAAGCTGGATCTTTCTACAGAGAAGAAATCCGACATCCAAAGGAGAAAAATTGAAGACCATACTACAGATCTCAGATCTGGGACTCCTGATTCTAAGTCCAGGAGAATTTATACCATGCGATGTTGTCTTTCCAAAGTGGGAAGGATGCTCCCCTCACCCAAACCCCTGAGCCATCCACAAGGAAACAGGAGAATGTTCCTGGCTGGAAGTCTTTAAAGCTGACCAAAGCTAGACACAGTGGACTGAAGAAATAAAGTCCAACCAGAAAAGGCAGAACTGAAATTGAGGAGAAGGCAAATTTTTGTCGCTAATTTAGCTAATCTTGAAGGTGATGAAAATTCGGGAGAGAAGGCACCAAGATAAAGAAACAGAGTGCTGGCTTCAGCAGCACACATACAAAAATTGGAACAATATAGAGATTAGCACAGCCCTTGTGTAAGGATGACATACAAATTCATGAAGTGGCCCATATGAAAGAAAGGAAGAAGAAAGAAGAAAGGAAATAAAGAAAAGAAAAGAAAAGAAAAGAAAAGAAAAGAAAAGAAGAAAAGAAAAGAAAAAAGAAAAGAAGGAAGGAAGAAAAGAAAGACACAAATCAAAAGATCAAGACAAATTTGTGCTGATAAAGGAAACTGGTGAGAGTAATTTCACCAGTTGCCTTTGGCATCTGCTCTACATACCTGGGAGGAATTAACTTCTCAACTAGTTATACATGTTGTAAACTTTGTGGTAACTGTGAAGCAGAAGAATAGCATAGGTGGAGAATGAACTTTCCATCTAAGTGAATTGTCTGAAGGATGGAAGGTCTTTTTTTCAATTCTGGTACTTCTATGTATTTTTACAATGCTTATGGAAATCTTTATAAAAAGAACTATATGTCCCCCAGCCTTGTTAAACAGAATCTGCTGCACACCATTTAACCTTTTCCTCAAGTTTTTATTTATTTCTTTGTTTTTACATCCGAAAAAGAAATCCTTTTTCTGGGCTTTTGTACAGAGAGGCCCTTGGAACTGTTAAGGTATAATGGTTCTGCCCCCTTGTTTTCTGTTCATTACATTTGTATTCTGTATATGTTTTACAAAGCACTATTAGATAAGAAGGAATATGTTCCATTCTAGGAACAGTGAGGAATAAGATGTGGGGGGGCAGGGTGGCACAAGGAAAAAGGATATATGAAGAGGTAGAGTATTTTCTCTTTTGACTCTACTTCTGAATTATTCCATTTCTTTTTTTTCTCCTTTACAAGTAAGTTATTTTTACAATAGACAAGTTTGTTATTTTTGCATAAAGCAAATAATAGAACAGGTAAGTAAAACTGAGAAAATAGCACCCTGATACGGGTCCTGCATCTGATAGGAATCCAAGGGTATTTGGGATTGTTATTATTGCCATTTACAGATGAAAAAACTGAGGTCCCAGAGAGGTTTAACAGACTTGTCTAATGCCGCACAGGGAATTAGCGGTAGAACCTGAGTGTGAAACTGGGTGCTTTTGTTCCTAGGCCACCATACCCTCCACCTGGCAATGTAAGCCCCTGCTGAAATGTAGCCTATCCTGAGTTCCAACCTCAGCATGTTCTTCACTGAGAGTCAGTCAATCCATCTGTCTATCTTTTTTTCCCTACTCTCATTATACCTTGTCCTAGCAATCTCTGCTCCCTTCTAAGTTGCTGTTTTTACTGTATCATGGGCTTGAAAGTCAAACCTCAACTCCATACAAAACATGCTATAGTAGAAGAGGAATAAAAATCTCTCCGTATGCAGTATTGAGACATTTCCTCTGATAAAGGCATGAGCCTTAGTCCATGGTCAGGGGGAAGCCCCTTCCCTTCCTTCCTCATTCCTACCCATGTTCCAGGTAGCTGATATAAACTCTATGATGTACATAGAGTCTGCACATCTGTAGCCAGAGTACTGAAAAGCAAACCTAGATGAGAGTGTATAGCTTCTGTGATGATCTTAACCAGTATAAAAGAGAATTAAGAAAGATAGAAAGGAATAAAGGAGGCAAGATGTGATTTAGGGAAACTTTGTTTCCAAGATTAAGTCTTAAGAGCAGATGTGACATTAGTCAGAGACCTAGACAGGTGACATGGGCAAACAGCATTGGGGTAGTGGGGAAAACTCTGGTGCTCATTCCCTATAATCTGTATCAGACCCCTAGGCTACACCTAACCAGCAGACAATCCAAGTACAAATAATGTACTGTTCTAAAATATGGTTTCTAGGAAGGCCTTTATTTAGCTCTCTTTTCAAAATATTGTCACCTCTAAGTCCCTCCTGCATACAAATTCTGGAATCCCCAGCATTCATGAAATCTGCCGGTCAGTCCTATTTTCCCAGCCACTCTCAGATGGAATCCTCCCCAAGGACAAGTCAAGACATGATGGGTTAAGGCTGCCCAAAGGTTTCCTGATACAGGAGGGAACTTACTTCTTACCTTGCCCTCCAGTGCACCAGTCCTCCAGCAAATAAACACCAGAACCTATGGAAGTCAATCAATCCTCCCTTGTGATCTGACTCACAGACATGTATCTGACATCGGCACACAAACCTACACACACACATGCGCATGCCCTTTAACCCATGGAAAAGAAAGGCATCTGTGTAATCCGTGGAGCCAATTTCTCCATGTTGCAGTGGTATTCACAAGGAGTGGGACTGATAGGAAATGCCTGTGTGCTATGCAGTTAAAAAGATAAAATGACTGGTAAGGTTGGTAATAACCATCCCTGTGAAGAGAGACGAGAAACACTGAAGCCATCATGCTAGGAAAAAGGAATGATTGCTCATATCTTCTTATATTTACTGTCCCCACTGGTCACAGGAACCTCAGACACACTTGGTAATCTACCCTGAGCTCAGCTGAGGCTGGTCAGAAAAAGAATGGAGCCAAGCAGAGATGGGTTTATTTCAGTTCAGGCAGGCATCCAGTCCAGTATTGGGCAGTGTGTCATCGTGGTTCCCAAGCCAGTATGCTTCAGAACTACCCAGGGGACTTTCATACAAAGACATATCCTAGGGCTCCAGTCATACTTGCAGAATCAGAATCAGATGTCTGTGATGTTTTTTAAGCTCCCCAGGTGATTCTGCTGCAGCTTGTCCAGGGACTGGCATTTGGAAACCATGGCAGTGGGGGATATAATAGAAGTATAAGATACAGTTTGTCCTTATGGAACTTATATAAGCAAAAGAGATTAGATTCATTCATAGGAAAGAGATATAATTATTCCCTCATCAATGTTCAAATAGTGCTTTTACACACATCTCTATAGTGCTTTTGTTTCCTTGGGTTGGAAATGTTTGTTAGTCTCTCTCCTTTACAAGCATTCTGTGAACTATTTGAAGCAGGGCTGTGTTTATTCACTGTGGATACATTTATTCACAAAATCATCTAACCACTCACTCATCCCATTATTTCAACAAATATTGAATCTCCAGGGTGCCAGGTGCCGTTCTAGGTGCTGGCAAGCTAGCAGACTGACAAGTAACTTCCTGGAATTTGCATTCTGGAGGGGTAGGGGTGGGGAGCAATAAAATAAACCAATGAATAAGATGAATGCTACAAAGAAAATAAAACAAAGCCATGGGAAAGAGATGAACCAGGAGGGAACATTTAATAATACAGTCATGGGAGGCTTCTCTAAGTCCATAACATTCGAGTTAAACCCCAAATGATGACACAGTGTTAGTGGCATGAACATCTGGAAAGAGCACCCAAGGCAGAAACAGAAAGTATAAAGTCTTGCCTGCTGGAATGAACTGGGGACTGCAGAAATGGAGAGCAGGTGGGGAAGGCTGATCCCAGTGGCTAGCAGGAGAGAGCAGGATGTGGCTGGAGAAGTGGGCAGAGAACAAACAACAAGCAGTCTTATAAGCCATAGGGAGAGGGGGTTTACTTTATCTTATATTTCTGTTTGATTCTAAGTGTAATAGAGAACCACTGGGTGGTTTTAACCAAGGTGATTAAATAATACGATCTGACTTCCTCCTTTAAAATTCACTGAGTTTTGTGCAGAATGGGTTGCATAGAAGCAAGAAGGGAAGTGGGAAACCAGTTTCAGAAGAATAGACAGGAGACAGTGGGTAAGGCAGAAGGAGTGGTGTGTAAAGAAGCAGCTGGAACAACACACATTTTGGAGTGAAGAGAAAGGAATCAGGGATGACTCCTAGATTAATGAATAAGCCCAATATCTGGACTACAATAATAAACATTCAGTGAATGATTACTGATTGGGTAAATAAGTATAAAACAACTCAACACCAGCATCTCAAACATAATCACATGCCAGCATGTCTGGTGCAGACAAAGTACCCTGTACCGTCTAGAAAGATGTCAGTGTGGATTCAAATTGTCTAGGTAGTGGGATTTGAAATTTGTCTCAAAGATGAGTAATATTGGGATACAGAAGCAAACACTGATGCAGATTGTAGACCAGAACATAAAAATAAACCTGATATGTTTTGGGGGGCAGGCTATTTCTTTTCTTTTTCTTTTTTTCTTTTTTGGCTCTAGAACTTCTTAAGAGGTGGGAGGTTCAGGGGAAGGATAAAGACAACTGTGTTGGCAAAGCAGAGGATAGAGATACAGTTGGTTGAATATAAAAACAGAAGAATATGAAGCCTCTTGAAAACCAGGCAGTAGTTTGGATTCAAAAAGCAACAGAGATCCATCATGGGTTCTTGTCTAGGGAAGCAGTGTGCTGGCAGCAAGTGATTTATGTCTTGAATTTAGATGGCCTGGGGCTGGAAGTCAGTGACACAACACTGTGAGGCAGCAGATCAGATAGAATTACAGTAATCTAAGCCCTGGGCTCAGCAAACTATCCTCTCTGGAAAAACAAAATAAAACAAACAAACAAAAAAGCAAATAAACAACTGCAATGTTCCAAGACTGGGCTCCAACTCAGAATACATACAAACATTGCAGAGGTTCTTGGAGCTTACCGGGGAGGTGGGAGAGGGGGGCAGCACAGTAGAAGAAGTGGGAAGTGGTCAGTGGGAGAAAGTAAGTTAGCCTTGACTCAATAAAGCAGACTCACTAAAGCTTGAAGAAGACACAGAAGTTTTTAGCTGCAGGTGGCTGGGTGTCCTGGGCCAATTTGTTTATTTTCTTTCTTCAGATTCCAAATCTAAGTAGAATTCTTGGTCCTTCCCAGCACATTGCAGCTGCCATGAGTGGGTCATGTCTATTGGGAACATCCTCCTTGGTGATCAGAGATTCAGAGACCAGCCATGACCCAACCCCAGCCTCCCACTCAGTAGAGAGTGGAAGAGAAGTGAGACTTTTTTCTTTTCACACTCAAGATGCTTCTGGAACATGGCCTTTCCCATGATATATATACCACAAATCTAAAAATTTGAGGACCTTGCCTCCCCACCCATGCCCCTAACAGGTCAGTGAACTATACCTGGTCACTTAGAAGTGGACACCACAGAAAAGGGTGGTGGACTATGGAGTTAGGCCTTCTGAATGGAAAGGAAATGACAGAATTAAAGAGAATGGAAACAGCAGGCTGTGGTAGAAACTTATCATCTTATAGCCCAGAAGTTGTCTGGCTTCTCCAACCCAGGACATCAGTGGAAGCAGGCCCGACATCCAGTCAGGTAGTAATAAAAATCCAGATTCTGCTAAAGAGGCTGGAATGGTTTCAAATGATAACTATCTGCTCAGGGGCCCTGTGAAGCTTAGTTCATTGGAAATTATTCATGGTCAGGCAGCACTGGGCCACTTAGATGACCATGCAGCAGTCTGTTCCCTGTGGTTCAGCACAGATGGCAACTTACATTCCCCTATTTGTTTTTGAAGCATGACAACTAGTATCAAGGATGCAGTCTACTGACACAGAGCCAGGGACTTGGCATGTTCTTTCCCACCCCAAGAACTCTCTGTATGCTAAGAATGCCACATGTGCATGCACACACTTATCAACCATTCAACAGATATTTCTTGAGCACCTAATACATGTCAGACATGATGCTAGGACCTAGGTACACAAAGATGAATATGACAGGGTCCCTTACGGCTCGGGGAAGACAGCCAGGTACAATACATCACACTCTGTAGAATATCGCAGTATTGTTTCAGAGAGAGGAGCTCAACTCAGGTTGGGGTAGTTAGAGAAATTTTACCAAAGATGATATACTTGTGCTGTCTCTTAAAGAAAAGGAAGGATTTTTTTCCAATCAAAAAGTAGTGAAAAAGAAACTCCCAGAAAAAGAACTAGTGTGTAAAAGTATAACATCTGGAAGGAGTCTAGGGAAGGGTCCAGGGTTAACAAGAAGTTTCATATGACCAGCAGCAATTGCAGAAAAAATGAAAGTGGCTCGGTCAGCTGAGAACAGATTGTGAAAGGCCTTTGCTAAGGGGTCAGGATTCCTGAATAAGATAGAGGCATAATCAACAGTGCATTAGAAACAAACAGATGCTGACATCTGGGACCAAGGACTTAGGAATGCCTAATTGTAGCCAGCAGATCACATGTCCTCCCCTTGACATTTTCCAAAGCACTTGCACACAAGTGACATGATTATTGGTGTGCAAGCCCTATATTATCCCAATTCAGGACTCATCAGGAGACGTTTCCCAGCAACATGTGGCTTAGGCTCAAAGACCTATGTAGGATCTTCTGTTTTCTCTGGACCAAACACAGGGGTATGTGTGTGGGCACAAAATAAGAGAAAAAGAAGGGAATTCTGTGATCAGGACCTGCCTTAACCCTTAATCCTGCTACCTGTGCCAAAAGAGCTGTGGCTAGATCGCCCTCTGGAGGCAGGAGGCAGAAAAACAGCAAATCTGGGTGCAATGAACCTCAGTGTGGTGACTGAGATTAAACATTATCCTCAGTAACACATAGAGGGTGATATTCTGCTCCCAGTTCTCCCCTGTGGCCTGTCAGTGTGATCTCTGAAAGACTCCTAGGTATAAACAAGGCTGTTTCTTCACCACAGGAGCCTGTTGAGTGTGGTTCTTTCCACACCCCAAATGTGAACTAACCCCACCACAAGTCTTTCAGGTGTTTCACTGTTCCAAATTTCCAGGAGATGTATGCAAGATGCACAACAATATTACTGCACCCCAGCACCCAACCCAGCTTCAAAATACAAAAAATATATAACCAAAGCATTGCATTTCCCAAACAAAAGCTAATTCCCATTTTCTTGCCAGTCTGAAATATAGCAGAGTTGTAAATACCTATAAAAGGAGAAAAAAGAGAACCCTAAAATAATTAGGAAGAAACTTGCCATTGAGCTGACTTGGTCACCATATGCAAATTTCATAGAAACTCAAAGCTTTAATGGATCTGCTCAGGTCTGAGGCACATGGCAATAGAGGCCATCCAAGGTAATAACCTTTAAACTCAGTGATGTGACTCCCTAGCACCCAGGAAGTGAAGGCTGGAATGGGAATGGACTGCAAATAGCCCTGGCGAGTGAAGGGTAGAATGGGAAGGGACTGCAAATAGCCCTGGCTTATTAGATTATCAATTCTGGAGATCATCTCCAAAAGCCAAACGAGAACAGTGTCCTCAAAGTTTCTTGTCCCTGGACATTGAGCTTCACTTCCCCAATTGCCGCCCAAATATCCTCTTCGATCACCAGGTTTCCTCCTGAAGCAAGGCTTGACTTCCTCAAATAATAATATGACATATCACATACCTCTCCTCATGATGTCTCTCCTGATCCTTCTAGCCATAAGTAACCTCTGTTCCCACTTAGAACTCTTCGGGCCCTTATCTGTGTTTTTCTTCTAATTATGTATGTGTGTAACTTCTCTATTCTATTAGAATATTATAAACTCCTTGAGGACAGAACTAGGAACAATTAAAATTGGGATTTCTCTTCCTTATTTATATGAGAAAGAGAAATTCCATAGGGAGTCCTTGGAGTCCTGGGAGTCCTTGGAGTCCTTGGAGTCCTTGGAGTCCAGGGTTATTTCATATCTCCCACTGCTCTCAAACTGACCCCAACCAACCTTGGGGGGTGAGACACAGCTGACAGAACCGGTCATTTATGCGCAGAGCAGGAAGGGACTTGGGTGGTGTGCTTTGGAGAATGCAAGGAATTTCCCAATTTTGTCCCCAAACCTCCCACCTCCAATACCTGAAATTCCACTAATTTGTAATACATTCCTTTCAGTCTTTGAGGTTTTTCTCTTTTGTAGCCCCCTCTTGACTAAACCCTAAATACCCTATAGAAGGAGAACATCTTAAGTTCTAAGCATGCAATGCCTTAGCAAGTGATTCACTGGCTTTAGATGTAAGCAAATTTGACAGGAGTATGTGACTGTGTGAGTGTTTCAAAGGCCAGGCTAATTACAGAAGGGATATAAGAGTAAGGAAACCCATGAGGGGAAAGCTTGTTTGTTTTCTTTACTTTTGTTACCCCAGCACCCTTTATGGTGCTGAAACAGAAGATGCTCAATGAATGTTGAAGATATGGATGAATGAGTAAATGAATGAGGGGAGAAGTCCAGAAGACAAGTATTCTCTAGGGGAAGGTCAATTCCTTATTCTTCTTGTGCGACTTCACAGTATCTTGGACAGCATAAGAAGTGCTGAGGAAACTCGCTGCAACTGATGTATCCCTGCTCTGCAGTTTGGCCTGGCCCAGGAATAGCCTTCCTTGTCTATTAAAAAGTCAGTCTTACCACCAGAGGGCAATGCAGACCAAATTCCGGAGTTTTCTTGTCTAAACCCCTGGTGGCTGACAGCAGGGGGCCCCCAAATGCCATTTTGGACCACCAAATAGAGCATTCCCCCCTCCCTGCACACTCGTTAATATCAAAGTCTCATCTAAGCAGCTTTGCTTTTCAGACCTGTAACAGAGACAATAGTTAAAAAGTCATCCTGAACTCCACTCAATCAATAAAAATAGTGGCCTGTATTGGAGGAAAGGAAGAAGAAAAAGAAAACTGCTGGTGGTACTGTTAGCTCACTGTTAGGAACATTCCCTACTATAGTTTTCTAAGCAACACTAAAGTATTATCCCTGTGGAGCCTAAAGCATCCCATAGATGACTCATATTTAATTGATAATTGATAGGCAGCAAGTACCATGTAATATCTACAAAAAGCACACAGAACCTTTCTCAGGATTGATGCCAAGCACTAGACTATTATCTAGTATTTGGAATCAAACTGGATCAAGATCTTAGATAGTAGTCTGGCCCTTTCATTATTAAACTGTAAAAAGGAGTTGAGACTAAGAAAGAGACATGCCCATGTCAAACAAGGAAGTAAAATGGATATATATATTAATCTAGATATTGCATCCCACTAGGCATATAGAGTACTGTATTTATTTAGCCTCTCTAAGGCCAACACACATTTTCTCACGTGAGAAAACAGACATAGAAAGGGGTTACACCACTGTACTTTATTTTGCTCATTCTTTTATTCAACATTTACTGAGCTTTTATTTGGGCTGGGAACTATGTGAAACAATAGGGATACTGAGATTATAATATAAGACCTAAATTGAGTGGAACAGATAGAGAGATTATTACAGTTCAATGTAGGGAGAATTTAGCCACAGTTCATCTTTTAAGCCAAGGCTTTTTATTGTACTACATTTGTCTTCTACTACATAGTCAACATCCCTTCCCCAGGGCAGGGCCTGTCTTCTTTGTATCTCCAGTATTTAGACTAGTACTTTATTGTACCCTGTAAATGAGTAGGTGGCCAAATGGATGGATGGATGGATTGGTGGGTGGGAAGAAGAACAAGTAAATCAATTCTAAAGACCATAGGTTGCAAAGGGGAAAGAAATGAAGGAATATTCAGTGAGATAGTAGTAGGCCTAATACAAAATTATGTTCTTATTTTCTGCACAGATATTTGATCTCTTACTATGTTGTAAACCCCTTGAAAGCAAAGAACTTTCCCTGTATATTTTCTATCACCCAAAGAGTCTAGCAGAGTGTTAAGTATCCTCCAGGTACTCAGTAAAAATTTGTGAAATAAAACAGTATCTTTCCATATTTGATTTCATTTTATCTCCTTTGACAACTTTGGACAAGAGAGTGGGTAGAGTTCATCCACCTTTCATGCATAGGGGAAGACAAAGCCACAAAAAAAGTAAAGTGTCTAGGTGGTCTGAACTCTAGGTGTTCAAGACTCAGCTTCTGGGGCAAATCAATGAGAGTATGTAGCCTTTAGAAGAAGCATTCCAGAGGTCACAGTACTGAGGACTTGAGGAGAACCTCCCAGCCTTGTCTGGAAGAAAGCTCCAGGCCTGAGTCCCTGTGAACTAAAGTGGTCCACAGGTATCCAGGCATGTAAGAGACAGGTTACCCACTGCCAAAGAAGGAGAGGTGGGAGCTGGGGCTGGCTGCTCCAGGAGAGAGTGGAGAGGAGGAGGCCAGGGAGTGGGAGCCCAGGGAAAGACCTTGGTGGAGCAGCAAGGATGTCCCTCTACAGCTATCTCAGGAAGCTCAGAAACTGTCCTCACACCTCTCCAGCCCATCAGGGAGAAGAGCAGAGGTCACCCTGGGGGCCTAAGATTGAGTTAGAGGAAGACAGAGCAAATAAGCACAAAAATAACCTATTCCATGCCTGTATTCATGCCCCTTTTAATGAGACTTTGCTCCACTTATCAAGAAGTGGAGTTTATGTCTCATTTCCTCGAATCTTGACTCCCCCAGTGACTTGCTTTGACAACCAGAATATGGTAGATATGCTATAGTATGGTTTCTTAGTTGAGGAAGCAGGACCTACAGCTTCACTCTTGTTCCCTTAGATTAGAATTCTGCCATTACCATGTGACAAGCCTGAGCTAGCCTTCTTGAGAATGAGAGACCACATGAAGAGAGGGGCCTGGATGACAGCAGGCAGTGACCACCAGACATGTGAATGAGGCCATCTCAGACTACCCATTCCCACCACATGAAACACCACATGCCAACTCTGGCACCACCTAGTAGTTTTCCATTTTCTGTCAGGACCTTCTTCCAGAGTTGAGCCCACCCAAATTGTTGGTCCATAGACTTGTGAGGAAATAAAATGGTTGTTGGTTTAAGCAACCAAGTTTTGGTATAAAGAAAAGATTATAATATGTGTGCATGTAGGTTTTTTTTGTCTATGTGAATAATTGAATGCTGTATACATACGAGCATCAGAACTAGTTAAGTGAATAACTGTATACGTAGATTCAAAGACTTAACATACTCTACTTTCAGATTTTGCCTTCTGAATCCATTAATATAAAATTTATTTGGTGGAGTTGACATTACTCCTTTCTTTTCTCTTAGCAAGAGAAAAGAATAGCCATGATTTGGAAGAAATTTACCTAGCTCTTAGGAATGCCAAAGACGTAATGGAAGGGTCCAATTCATTGGTTTTTCTTCAATGAACAGAAGGCCTTACAGTTTGATGTCAAGGAACTGAACTGAAAATCACACAATTGCTGCTTGAGGCCTGGTTTTAACATTTGCTGTATTCTTTAGCATGATCAGTTTCTTCTCTCTGAACTTCAGTTTCCCTATCTGTAAGTGAAAGCTTCCATTTTATAATCTCTAGTCCTCTTTCACCAATAACATTCCTTGAGTTTGTTGTTGATGAGACTGTTTTAACCCTTTCATGGCATATTCCTTTAAGTTTATAAACAGCAGTACATATGGATGGGAAGTCCATCTGTCCCTCTGGGGAACAGAAAATAGGACTTAGGGAGTTGAGACCACTTAGGTTATACTGTAAAGCAGGAGAGGAATCAGAGATAGAATATATATGTACCATAACTGCATTTTGGAGATTGGCTTGGACATCCAGGTTATGCCGATGTGGAGACTTGCATGTAATCTGAGGTTGGAACTCACAAGACATGATGTTTTATAAGATGATCCTGAGTAGGCCTCAGAAATAGCTGTGGAAAAAGATTACTTTTCATCTTGTCGTAAGTCTGATTAGAATGTATGAGAATAAATCATGCCTGCTTTCTCTGTCCTCCATCTATTGCCACTATTTTTTTGATGTTGGTAATAATCAACTTTCATGGAAGGTCTATCTTCCTTACCACCTTACTGGCAACATTATTTATTTCACTTTAAATTTGAAGAAATTAAAATTCAGAATGGTGGGGTAAATTGCCCAGTGTCACATAATTAGGAATTTCAAAGCCGGGAAATGACCCCAAATTTGTCTGATTCTAAAACTTACAACCTTTTCTACCACATCATTCAGTCCCTGGCACCATCTAAGAGTCTTCTGTTTCCTGCCATAATCTTCTCCCAGAGCTAAGGCCAACCAAGGGACTCTGCCCAGAAGAACACACACATAGCACCTAGGTCATAGGGCTGTCATGAAAACTGAGATGCCTATGAACAGGGACATAGCATTTCTTGATATGGCTGTTTCACTTCCACATTGGACAGAATCTGGATTGGATCTACTTCAGCCTAAATTCTAACCCTCTAGAAAATCAAGATGATTATATAATTCCAGTGAATAAAGAAACATGAATGACTACAGAAGCTTGGAGCCCCTGTCTGAAGCTTCATAAGATGTGGCTTCAGTCCCTTGTCCCAAACAAAAAGCAGTCAGAGATCACTATATTTTAAGCACATGTGCAAGAACATGGTCCCCAACCCAGGAGAGCTTAACCTGTAGTCAACATAAAAATACACAAAACATGTAAATGCTGAGCTTTGTGGAATGAACTTACAGTACAAAATAATGAAAAAAGAAAGATCCTTAAGAACTAGAGGGAAAAGTGAAGATTTCATGGAACAAGAGAAGTTTGAGCTGAGTCTTGGAGGAAAAAAATTGACCAGAGAAGAAGGAAAGGCCCTTGTTAGCCTAGTGTTAGCATTGGGAACATGAGAAAAAGCTTGAGTTAGAGGAATGACCAGACTTATATAGAGGACAGTGAGAAGATAAACTTCTCTGGGGCCTGGGTGGTAGGGGGAAATGATGGTGAAGGGCCTCATAGTGGGCGGTAAAGCCAGAAGTCAGCAAAAGAGAGAAATCTGGCACCTAGGTCCCATCCAACCCATCTATCTCACTTTCTAGAAGACTGAAGCCACGTTCCTCTGCCCATACAAACCAATAGGCAGACATATGCATGTATACATGCACACACACATACACATACACACCCTACTTGGTGTTTGTTCCTGTCAGAAACCAGCCTGTGAGATTGTTGTGGATTCCAGAGGAGGGTGGGAAGGGCCAAGATAGCAGATCATTGAGGCTCTAATTATATATCTTTGAGGTGGAAATTTAGTAAAACCACAGACTTGGAACAACATAAAAGTGTATAAAACAGTCTCATCCATTCATTATGCAAAGGAATTGCTCATTTATGGAGTTTGGATTACAGTAGAGAGCTCATAAAGCAAAACCATGGCACTTTATGGAATCCCATAAGTACCAGCATGTTCTTGTTGTGAAGAGCACACCTATTGCATGTAGCTTAACCAGTGTTAGTGGTGGGTCTCCCACCCACTGAGGAATGGCCCCACAGTGCCATCCACCTCCAGGAATGATGAAGAAGAACAAGAACCAAGAGAAGCTAGCTGAGAGGACAACTACCTGTAACAATTCTGAGATCATAGGGAAAAGGTCCCATCAAAGAACTATTTATTATGAGAAAAATATATAAATAGCATAAATATTGTCATGCTGAGGGCAAAGGACTTAGAAAAAGGAGATAAGAATTAGCTACTGCCATATGCACTGACAGTCACCTGTTTGTGATTCATGGGATTCCCTGAAACCTGGATCCCCCACTTGAAAAAAATCTTGACTCTAACTCACCTTAGTTTTTCTACATTTCATTATCTATTTTTCTTTTACTTTACATTAAAATTGCCTTGGGAAATGATTAAGTCACTAAAAGAGCACTTCTTAAAGTATGTTTTTGTGGAATACTAGTTTAAAAGAAAAAAAAAAGTTCTGGTGGATAAATACATTTGGGAAACTCAAATTAAATTCACACTCCATACCACCCCCTTGGAATGTATAGTGAATATTAACATTAATGTGTTAAATGCTCTGAGAAGTCTTGCAATAAAGAAATTTAAACTTGTTTAACTTTGACTGGCTGTTTCTGAAATCCAAGTAATCAAGACATTTTTGTTTATTTTGTTTTTTATTTACAAAACTACTATAGTTGACCCTTGAACAATGAGGGTTTAGGGGTTCTGGCCAGCCTCCACTTCCTTATCAAAAATCTGTGAATAATTTTTGACTCTCCGAAAACTTAAGTAATAATAACCTATTATTGACCAGAAACCTTACCGATAACATAAAGCCAATGAATACGTGTTTTGTATGTTATATGTATTATATACTGTATTCTTACAATAAGGTCAGTTGAAGAAAACTTAATTAAGAAAACCATAAAAGAAAATCCCTTTACAGTACTATCCTGTATTTGTAAAATGTGTGTGTGTGTATGTGTGTGTGTGTGTGTGTGTGTGTGTGTGTGTGTATGTATAAGTGGACCCACACAGTTCAAACCTGTGTTGTTCAAGGGTCACCTTTATTATCATCTAGAGGAACAAATGTTTTCTTAAAGAAGCTTTGGGAAATGATGACCTTTGAGGCTTTTTTTCCAATTTCTGTCTTTGGGTATAAATTTAAAAATTGTTCAGTGACTTTTCAACACCTATTGCTTGATCCTTTTGTTTTGGTGCAGCCTGCTAAAGTTCTGCCCTAATCCTCTTATATAGAGACAAAGAGATATGATTACTCATAAAAAGATATGATTAACAGGTTTCTGAACGGAACCAGAGGACTCTTGAACTGCTGGTTTTCTGTGACTTAAAAAGTCATGTTGTAGTCCCCAGAGATAAGAATGGAATCAGAGTGCTCTGATCAGGAACATTCAGCCACATGCAGGTACCAAAGGAAACACATGTTAAAGTATCCTGTGTATGTATGTTAGAAAGCAATGGTGAAACTGGAAACAACCCAAAAACAAGCAAATGGATAAATAAATTGTAGTTTATCTATACAAAGGGTATACCAATCAAATGGAATAAACTATGACACAGACACAACACGAATAAAACTCAACGGCATTATGTTGAGTGAAAAAAGAGTATACACTGTATGATTCATACATATAAAACTCTAAGAAATTCATATAATCTCTAGTGACAGAAAGTAGATGAATAGTTGCCTAGGGGTAGGAGCAAAGGGAGGGAAGAATTGCAAAGGGGCACCAGGAAATTTGGGGGAGTGGGTGATGGAAATGTTTGAAATCTTAATTGTGGTGACAGTTTGTAGGGGTTTACATATGGCAAGACTCATAAAAATTATATACTTACATATGTGCAGTTTGTTGAATATAAGCAAAATCTCAAAGAGTTGTAAAAATAAAATAAATGACAAAATATATAAAAAATAAATATTTTTCTCTAGAAAAAAATTAAAATAACAAGAAATCTATGCCTGGCTTGCCTCTGGTTAATGTTTCTGCTTATCAAGACTTTCAGATAATCACAAGTTGCTATGAAAGTAAATGAATGAGTTGAGAACTCCCATGAGCTCCATTTTTTAGACACTGACCTCTATGTTCCTTTATAGGCCACACAGACAAAAGTAACTCTGTCTTTCATTATTTTCTCATCAATGGAAGAGGCTTTGAAAGAATTCCATCTGGTTCCTAGAAATTTCGGGAACACAGAAAAAGGGGTCTGTCCATTGGCTTTTCTTTGATAGCAAGGTTTCACCAGAGCTAGTGTGGTCTAGGGGGATGAACTACGTTGATGTTTCCAGTCAAGCTTTGGCTCACCTTTCCTGGCTGTACTTCTTTGGTGGGGTCATTTTTTCTCTGTGTATTTGAAGAGTCAGGCACTTCAGAGATGTGACAGATTTAAAGGATTAAAAAGAAAACCCACCTTGGGAAAACTAAGGCAGTAAAAGAGTTTCCTCATTCCTAAAATGAAAAGATGGGAAAGTGCCTTCTTATTCTGACATTTTATGATTCTTTGAATTTTTCTTTGCAACTCAGAATGACACTGTGAGCACTCTAAATGGGTGGAGGAGTCTGAGGAAGAGGAAAGAGATGGATGGGAATAAGAGAAATGTATGAGTGTTAAGAGTCTGGTCTTCATTGTCAGACAGACCTTAGCTTCACCCCTGGATGGTAACAAGCCATGGTGAGCAATTCGCAGCTTCTCTGCAAACTAGAGTTATTAATAACTATCATACAGTTATTCTCAAAAGTAAAAGAAAAACAAAAGTTTGCAAAATTACCCAGGAGAATGCATATATTAGGGGCAAAATGTCAATTTCTTCCCCACCCTCCAGAGACAAATAGCCTAAAAAAACATTTTGCTAAGAAGAGCCCTACAAATGTACTAGCAAATGCAAGTTTGAGGTATCCCAAATCCTCAGAACTGATTCATGGCACAACCTAAGCCTTCCTCAAACCATGAGGAGCCTAGATTTCTATCTTTGCTTAACTGAACAACTTACAGCGTTTTTCCTTGGTGACTCATTGCCTCTGGGAGGGAGCCCACAATTTAGCAGGACTTTTTTTCCCCCATCCATGAGGCTCTCTCCTTCCATCCCACTTTCGCAGGTTGTACAGGACTGCTTCTGGTTTTTTGCACTTCTATTGCCCACCATCTCCATTCCATCTCCAACCGTGTTTCCTTTCTTTCCCCTCTTTGCCTTTTAGGGGCCAGCCCAGATCTAAGACATCTCCAGAGATCAGCATGGTGAAAACAGGTGGACGAGGTCAAATGAGGGGACAGAACTTTGTGTGTCCCAGTAAGTTAAGTCTATTAGAGCTGGAATACTCCTGAGGATGTGTATCTATTTCCTGTGGCTGCTATCACAAAGCACCACAAGCCAAGTACTTTTTTGTGATACTTAAAATAACAGGAACTTACTCCCCCACAGTTCTGGAGGACAAAGTCTGAACTCACGGTGTCAGCAGGGCCTCTCCTCTCTGATGGCTCAGAGGCTCAATGGAGGGTCTTCTCTTGCCCTTTCCAGCTTCTGGTGGTTGCAGCAATACTTGATGTTCCTTGGCTATGGACACATCACTCTAGCCTGTGCCTCCACCAACACATGACCTTCTCCCTGTGCATCTCTCTGTCCCTGAGTCTCTGTGATCTTTCTTTCTCTTATAAGGACACCAGTTTTACTGGATTAAGTTTAACCTAATCCAGTATGAACTCATCTTAATTATATCCTCAAAGACCCTATTTCCAAATAAGTTCACATTCTGGGGTCTGGATGGACATTAATTTAGGGGAGAAACTATTCAACTCAATATAGCATACCGGATGTCAATTCATATGAAGAGAATAAATCCTAGAGACTGAAGTGCCTTAGTCTAGATTACATGGCCAATTAATTAATGGCAGAGCTAAAACTGGAGTTCAGGCCTTTTGTTCCCATATCCACGGTGATTTCTAAGGCACAAATATATGTCTCCAGGGAGCATCAATTTGGCTCCAAACTCAGGGTGAGGAAAAGGGGTGATTTAATTTGAGAGGTTTTCCTGCACTGAACTAAGATTGTAAAAATAATAACCACTATGTACTAGGCTTTAGAGGCATGGTCTCTAATCTCTACCACAATAGTTAACATACTCAGAGAGTTTACTATGGGCCAGCCATTATTTTTAGTACTTAAAAGTGTATTAACTTATTTAATCTTCCCAACAAGCTGAAGTCTGAATCCAAAGCCCATGCACTTCCTATAGTATCAAGCTGCCTTAATGAGAATTTAAAGTGAAAAATGGCACTCTAGACAATCCCTCTCCACCACCACAGAATGCTTATGAGTAATTTAAACCTCAGTGGAATTTGAAAATGTTCACCTAGGCTGAGAAATGATATACCACAAAGGACAGGGTTTGTTTGTTTGCTTGTTTTATCCAAAAGCCAGCTGCAAGCCAATTATCTGGGAACCTCCCAAAGCCATATCTTTAAATTTGCCTGTAGATTGAGACAAGGAATGGTCAACTAAGCCCATTCCAGCTGATTGCTGTGGTTTCTGGCCAAGGCAACCGACAAATGTGTATCAGGAGCCTCTGCCAGTCAGCATACAGATGTGGAACAGATCTCTCTGGCATGATGTTTCTCAAAAAATAAGGAGGGGCAAAGAAGAGGATAGTAGCTCAGGGCATCACTGCAAACAGCTTATATTTTAAGGATTGCTAGTTGATCTCAAAGACACTGGCTCAACACTCATTACATGCTGGATGACTATGGGCAGTCATCACTGATTTTCCAATGGCATCAATTAAAAGCAAGGAAAGAGCTCAGTAGGATGCACTGACTCTCAGAGAGAGAGAGAGAGTGCAGAAAGAGGGGGAGGCCATCTCTTCCTGGGCATTTGAGCATGGAAAGTGCTTGTGGATGCCACAGGGGGTTTAAAAAAGGGACTGGAATTTTCTTTGCCTTTGCCACTCCCTTTGTAATGATAGTTCTTATTCGAGGAAAGCATATGTGAAGGATTTGGGCTCTGAAGAGGACTTATTTTAAGATCACAACCTGCGTGCTGAACCAGGTTTTTAGAGAAGTCTGCACATATTCCTACTTGTCTGTATTTGATGCATTAAAAAAGTACTTCTCTCATTAGTAAGGATACTAAGGAAGCAGCAAAGAGCGCTGACCTGGAGCCTTGAGACCTGTAACCCCATAACAACTCTACCACTACCTTGCTATGTGACTTTGGGTAAACCCTTTAACCTCACTGTGTCTGAGATTCCTTTCTCAAGTAAGAATAATGATACATGTTCTTTCCTTCTCCATGGTCAATTATGAGACTCAAATAGGACAATATGCACAAAAGCATTTTGAAAAGCACGATATTGGTAGTAAGGACAGAAAGTACTGATGACGAAGAACCTAGAGGAGACACTTGCCCAGCAACTAACCAGCCATGGGAAACTGGGAAAGTCATCATAAAACTTTAACAGTGCATTGCAGCTTCGGGTCATAGAATTTTTTGCAATCTACCAAAAGCAATAAACCTAAGGCCCCAGAAAAATGCTCAAGGAAGCAATAATGTTTGCACATGACTTCAGAAGCCTCTTGGTCTTTCTAGGACTATTCATGACCCTCCAACAAGTCCTTAGATCCCAGAGTAGGAACATGACATTAGTAGTCCAGATCTGGGTTAATATACCTTGAGAAAGAATGTTGCAGTGTAACTGGGGACAATTTCCAGCAGATTGAAAGTGAGGAAATTTATTATTTCTCTTATTTATCAGGATCATCATGAAAGGATTCTGCATGTGGTCTATTTTTCAAGCAGTATTTAAGGGTAACCTGCCACACTTTCCTAAGCGTGTTCTAAGATGTAACTTATTCCTCTCCAGTTTATCCTTCCATATGTTCCCATCTACATCCTGTCTTTCAGAGATTCATCAAAATTTCTGGACACAGAGGGCCACCCCTGTTCTTAGTACAGTCATGGATTGATTTCCTTTGTACACCTCTGCTGTTATTTCACTGGGATTTGGGAAGCAGTGGAGACAAACATGTAAACTTAGGCTTGAGCCAGAAGCTTCTCATTCGTTTCAGATGAGATAAATCTCCACCACTTTCACCTCTGGAAGGCCAGATGGAAGGCACTGCCTTGGTTTGCTTTTGCAGTGTCATGTCAGGGCATCTACCTAAATTATCCATCCTGAGACTTGATTGCCAGCATCCATGCAAGGCACCATCCCAGCCATCATGAGCCAGGACAGAAGCAGGAGTACAGCAGCAGCAACCAGATCTCAGTTGATATAACTGGAGCAGGAATGTCTCATCATCACAGGGGACCATTCCCAGCAGTGTGCATGTCTCCCTGTGGCTGAGTGACTGGTGCACTCTCCTGAGTGACTATGTGGCTTCTGCTATTTGGGCAGGTCTGAGCATTAATTTTATGTCCAGGTATGTGGGTTTGCACCTGAGAATCAGAACAGCACAGAAGTCAAGAAGCCGATTCCAGACATACTCACTAGCTGCATAATGTTGAACAAATCCCCTAACCTTTTCATGCCTCAACACTGTCAGCTGTAAACAGGGGCAATATTAATATTTACTTCATGTTGTTTCTATGAAAAATTGAATAGGTTAATAAATATAAAGTGCTTAGGACAATGTCTAGTAACCATAGTAAGCACTCGATAAATGTAAGTTATTTGAGGATGGGGATAAAGGAGTTATAACACTTCTATATATATCTAGTGTTATATTATATATTATAATATTATATATATTATACATTTATAGTTATATTATATATATATATGTGTATATATATATATATATGAGCGTTTGTGTTCCCCTAAAATTCATATACTGAAGCCCTAACCCCTCATGTGATGGGTATTGAGATATTTGGAGGTGGGCTTTTTGGACATAATTAGGTCTGAATGAGGTCATGAAGATGGAAACCCCATTATGGAATTATGTCCTTTCCACCATGTGAGGACACAGTAAAAAGGCAGCCATCTACAAGCCAAGAAGAGAGCCCTTACTGGGATAAATCTGCAAGAACATTGACTTTGGACTTCCCAGCCTCCAGAAGAGGGTGAAATAAAAGCCTATTATTTAAACCACCCATTCTATGCTATTTTGTTGTCGTAGCTAAAGCTGACCCATACAGGGGGTGTATCAGAGTTCTCCAGAGAAACAAAACTAATAGGATATATGTGTGTATATATAGAAATACCTCATTTTATTGTGTTTTGCTTTATTGTACTTGTCAGATAATTGTGTTTTTTACAAATTGAAGGTTCAAGACTACAGTAGAAATAACTGGACATGTCAGGGAGAAACAGCAAGAGAACCAGAACTGGAAGAAGACCTAAAGATAGCACTGAACTGCTGCCGTCTCATAATCAGACTTGAATGGATGAAGAGTTGCTCCTTCTGGGTGAGCAAAGACTGTGGTTTCTTAAGATGAAATCTACTCCTATTGGAGATGCTTTGAAGATGGTTGAAATAACAACAAAGAATTTAGAATATTACATAAACTTAGTTGATAAAGCAGTGGCAGGGTTTGAGAGGATTGACTCCAATTTTGGAAGAATTTCTTCTTTGTGTAAAATGCTATCAAACATGCTACAGAGAAATAATTCATGAAAAGAAGATTCAATCAATGTGGGAATTTTATCACTGTCTTTATTTTTAAGAAATTGCCAGAACACCCTAGTCTTCAGCAACCACCACTCTGATCATCAAGCATCCATCAAGATTGAGGCAAGACCCTCCACCAGCAAAAAAAATTATGATTCACTGAAAACTCAGATGATAGTTAGCATTTTTTAGCAATAAAGTATTTTTAATTAGAATCTACATATTTTTTAGACATAATTCTATTGCACACTTAATAGACTACAATATAGTGTGGACATAACTTTTATACACACCAGGAAACCAAAGAATTAATTTGACTCACTTTATTGTGATACTTTATTGTGGTGGTCAGGAACTGAACCCGCAATATCTCTGAAGTATGCCTATATTTAAAAATCAGCTTATGTAATTATGGGGGCTGGCAAGTCTGAAATCTGTGGGGTAGGACCGTGGGCTAGAGACATACAAAAGTTTTGATGCTGCAGCTCAAATCCAAAGTCAATCTGGAGGCAGAATTCCCTCTTCCTCAGGGGACCTCAGTCTTTTGTCTTAACCAGATAGCAAGGGTCAGATTTGGGGGCCATTGTGGTCTCAGCATTGCGCCTTGGTTAGGGTCCAGGGGGTTGCCACTTAGGCTTCCCAATAATTGTTTTCTGTTTGGTGTTTTGCCTACATTATCTCCTTTGGTCTGCATGGCCACCAGGGGAGAAGTCTTGGTAGGGATTCTCATGCTTATTTCACAAAGGAATGTTTAAAACTAGAGGCTACCAACTAATAAGGACAGAGTCTAAACTAGACTTTCATTTTCCTGGCCTTACTTCAGGGCACTTTTTTGATATATCAAAGGGTCCTCCAAGTCCACAAATGGGGTCAGCCTGTGAAGAGGAGGTAACCAAACAAAACAATATTATTAGCTCTAGCAAGTCTGTTAACCTATCTGAGCCTTAGTTTCTTTATGTGCAAAATGACACAACTAGGCCATAATTCCTAAAAGGGAGAAATCTTATCTTTGCCCTCCTACTATATTCCTTTCCAGTCTTATATAGTAAACATTCAGTATGCTTGTTTAATAGAAGGGAAGGTAGAGGACTGTATTTGTTTGCTAGGGCTGTCATAACAAAGTACCATAGATTGGGTACCTTAAACAACATAATTTATTTTCTCATAGTTCTGGAGGATAGTAGTTCAAGAGCGAGATTGGTTTCTTCTGAGGCTTTTCTCCTTGGCTTATAGTTGGCTGTTTTCTCTTTGTGTCCTCACATGGTCTTCCCTCTGTGTGTGTCTGTGTCTTAATCTCCTCTTCTTATAAAGACACCAGCCATATTGGATTAGGACCCAGTTTAACAATCTCATTTTAACTTAATTACCTAGTTAAATTCTAAATACAGTCACACCCTGAGGTACTAGTGGGGATTAGGTCTTCAACATATAAATAAGGGGGGGGCATAAATTATCTCAAATCAGGGGCTTGCTGCTCTCTAGAGTCATTCTAGCTCTGACATTTGACTTCCCTGAAGTGAATCAGAAACATTGGCTAGGGCTTCCTCCCACTAATAAACAATTCCTGGTAAAAATGAACATGATAACTCAACAATAAAAGAACAGAGAACCTGATTTCTTAAATGGGCCAAAGTCCTTAACAGACTTCTCATCAAAGAAGATACACAGATAGCCAATAAGCATGTGAAAAGACAATATGCTCAAGGAAATGCAAACTTAAGCAAAAGTGAGACACAACTACACACCTATTACATTGTCCCAAATCTGGAAACCTGACATCCAATGTTGACAAGGATGTTGAGCAACAAGAACTCTCACTGCTGGTGGGAATAAAAAATGGTACAGCTACTTTGGAAGATGGTTTAGTGGTTTCTTACAAAACTAAACATACTCTTATACAGTCTAGCAATTGCACTCCTTGGTATTTACCCAAAGGAGTTATGTCCACACAAAAACCTGCATATGGATGTTTATAGAAGCTTTATTTTATAATTGTCAACACTTAAAAGTAACCAAGATATCCTTCAGTAGGTGAATGGATAAAGTATGGTACATCCAGATAATGGAATAGTACTTAACGCTAAAAGAAAATGAGCTATTGGGGTGCCTGGGCGGCTCAGTCGGTTAAGCATCTGACTTAGGCTTAGGTTGATGTGTTTGAGCCCCACATCGGGCTTGCTGCTGTCAGTGCGGAGACTGCTTCGGATCCTCTGTCGCCCTCTCTCTCTGCCCCTCCCTTGCTGGTGCTCTCTATCTCAAAAATAAATAAACGTGAAAAAAAGGATGAAAACCAATTTTTGAAAAATGAACTATCAAGCCATAAAACATATAGAGGAAACCTAAATACATATTACTAGTGAAAGAAGCCAATCTGAAAAGGCTAAATACTGTTTTTGACTATATGACATTCTGGAAAAGGCAAAACTATAGAGACATAAAAAGATGAGTGATTGCCAGGGGTTGTGGGGAGAGATGGATGAGTAGGCAGAGCACAGAGGATTATTAAGGCAATGAAAAACTCTGTGTGACAAAATAATGATGGATACATGTCATTATACATCTGTCTAAACCTATAGAATGTACAATACAAAGAGTGAACCCTAATGTAAACTATGGACTTTCAGTGATTATGATGTGTCAACATTTGTTTATCAATTGTTAATGAATGCAACATTCTGGTGGAGGATGCAGATTAATGGGGGAGACTACACAAGTGTAAGGGCAAGGGATGTATAGAAACTCTGTAACTTCCTCTTAGTTTTGCTGTGAACCTAAAATTGCTCTAAAATTAAATTATTTAATAATTTATTTAAGACAACACCTTATTGTTTGTATAATCAGCCTGGAAATGGGGAAAATCTGGGGTGACAACAGGAGGGAAGCATAGTCTAGTGATGTTTTGCCTCCAGCAAGAAACCATGTCAATCAGGCAAACAAAACATTCAGGCTTTGAAAAAATAATGAAGGAAACTGGTCAGTATAATTTATTATTAATAATAAGAAAACAACACCATTTAAGGTATTTAAATATTTTAAAATCATGTAAAACAATGCATTTATGTTTATAGTTTGTCAAATAAAATTTTTTTTAAATGAGCATGTCAGGGCACGGTAGATATGCATTAGTGTCTGTTTCTAGACATGGTTGGATTGGGGCCTGGATGCCTTGAGTAGGCAGTACCTCCATGCACTGTATACCCCTCAACAAGAAAATGGTGTGAATTATCAATATATGCAAGTACATAGGTGAATCTCAAAGCAATATGCTGTTTTCAGCCAGTAGCAATCATGGAAAAGACTGAGGACTGTCCATCTGATGCAGACAGAATTGTGCAGGAGATGTAAAATTTCTTAACTGTCAAATAGATACAGTATTTGCTTTTCTAAGTTGTAAATTGTTTTCAAAATTAAAATAGTTACATTATCAAAGTAATATACTGAGTGTGAGAAGCTGACAAAAAATTATTTGCTGTATGATTCCATTTACATAAAATCTAGAAAATGTCAACAAATCTAGAATCAGGGAAAACAAATGAGTGGTTGTTTGGGCCCAGTGGGTGCAGACAGAGATAGGAGGGCAGCTTACCAGTCACATGAAGAAGGTTTTGGAGGTGATGGGCATAATCAGTGTTTTGAATTTTGTGATAGTTTCACAGGTATATACATTTGTCAAAATTTATCAAAGAGTATACTATAAATATGTGTGGTCTATCGTATGTCAATTATGCATTAATAAAGCCACTAAAAGGAGATGCTAGAAGCAGGGCAATCAATTTATCTTACAATTTGAAGCTTACAGAGAGAATACCAAGAAGGTGAGAGACAATTTGCCTATAGATTCTTGAGAGGTTCCAGGAAGCAGGGGTGAGAGGAGATAGTGAAAACAAGAGGAGTGGATGAAAGTCCATACACAGAGCATGTGGACCCCCAGGTCCCTGTCCCACCCCATGCATAGTAGTGCCCTTTCCTCCAAGATTCAACTAAGGACAACATGACCCAGACTCAAGTTCCTGGAGGCTGGACTCAGGTATCTGAACTGAAGGAAATTCATGGCAACTATCTTTAAAGCTGGGTGAAACCAAATTGTCCATCTATGTAGTCCATCAGAATTTCCTCATCTTTAAGTAGTTTGACAAAAGGAGGCCCAGAGGACCACAGTGAAGTCTGGCTCAGAGGCCCCCTTCATGAAGGACAGCATCCCCCACTTCCCTATAAGGAGGGCAGGACTTCCTCCAAGACCCTGCCTGGGATACTGGCCATGCCTCTCCAGAGCCTCCTGTCTAATGTCCACTGTCATTTTCTGTGAAACATTGTCAACCAGCTGCTCAGGGCCCAGGAGAGGGCAGGAGCACAGCCACCTAAATCAGCCCTTCTAGTTCAAATGCAGGCTGCAGCCTTGCGCAAGAGCAAGCTTCATAACCTGTGTGCTGTGTCCTCATCTAAGGTAGGGATTATAACTACCCAGCGACAAGGCTTTGGTGGTATCGGCAATTAGAACACTGCCTGTACCCTGGAAGGATCTATAACTGTCAGCGCTTTTGTCTTATTTGAGGGAGATGGCTTTCATACTCCTTTTCCTTTTCCTTCTGGTTTAACTGTATTTTCTCTTTTAGGTCTTCAGACTATGGGGCTTTTTTGTGTCTGTCTCCGGGTCACCACCAGCTTCTGAGTTTAAATCTGTGCTCATTCTACCTCCTGAACTCCATCAAAACAAGTTCCCAAGTAGCTGGCCACAGATCTTCCAGGAAACTGACTTTCCCTCTCTGTTTGTTCCCCTTCCCCACCAGCCCTGCCATGTGCATGAATCTCCAAAGCCCCCACCCACACCTCCAAGCATCATAGGCCCTGAGTGCACGTTTCCATCCTGGGTCCCCAGGATGCTAGCCACACTTCTCTGGGCACACTTCTCCTCTGCTGGACACACTTCTCAACTTCATATCCTTCATTACATACCCATTAGCACACCTAGGGTCTAATTATATTTTGATTACTTCTGTTTGTTATTTCAGATTGTTTGTTGTTTAGTTTTAACACACAGGATTGGGGGAAGGACTTTGTTGTCATGAAACTCACTATTATCTGTAAACGAGATACCATTGCTGTCAAATATATAGATCTGAACATGTGTGTATGATATTACCCAATACTTCAAAGAGGAACTCAAGGGATGGTTAAGGGGCTGAGAAATTGCCTCTTATGAAGCTGTAAACACCACAGCTATGTCTAGCAAAACACCCTACACCATTTGCAAACTGGGCTGGGAAGAGGAGATATAGAAAGGGAGGAGATGATGCACTTGACAGACTTTAGGCAAACTTTCCTTCAGTCCTCATCTACCCTCAGTTTTTTCCTCATGACTGCACGGGATTGTTTACAGTTTGGATGTGAGAGGGAGAGGTGGAATAGTAGGAGGCAGGTGGGGTAGATGCCAGAGTCACATTGCCTGTGTTTGATACTGGCTCTTGCTGCCTAATGGTTACAGACCTCAGGCAAGGCACTTAACTTCTCTGGACCTCTGTTTTCTCATCTGAAAAATAGTTCCATTAAATGTATCCCTCTCAAAATTATAAAGAATACATGGGAGGAGACTCTGGGTAACTCAGTCAGTTAAGCGTCTGACTTTGGCTCAGGTCATGATCTTGCTGTTTGTGGGTTTGAGCCCCCAAGTCGGCTCTGTGCTGACAGCTCAGACAGAGCCTGGAGCCTGCTTCAGATTCTGTCACCCTCTCGCTCTGCCCTTCCCCCACTTATGCGTGCGCTCTCTCTCTAAAAAAGAAATAAACTTAAAAAAAAAGAATACATGGGAAAATCCTCACTCTGTTATATGAGCTGTTTATCTAGTCCAACTTTTTTTTTTTTAATTTAGAGACTGAGAGAGGAAGAGGGAGAGATCCCTTACCCAAGATTAAAGGGCTAATTGTGGCATAGGGACTAAATACAAACCTTAGACTCCTTGTTCAAAAACTTCTCTATAGTAGCACATTAATGGTCTGGAGCACACTCTATTAAAATGCAAATGTTCCCCAGGAGGCCTAATCCAAGTCATTAGCACCTTAGTGTTAGTGATATGCATTGGTTTAACATCATTCTTTTTTTTTTTTTTTTTAAATTAAACTCAGCCTGGTTGGAAAGGAGTATAGAAAGGGGATGGGAAAAGGCAGACTTGAAGTCTGTGATTTTAGCAGGCCCTGTCACACTACAGGTTGCCTCAGAAAAAAAAAAGCTGTGGCCTCTTCCACCATCATGGAACAAATTTGAGATGCAGGTTTGAGGATCAGACCACACAATGAAAAGTGCTTCTCCCAAACACTCTGCATCTGTTACCTGACTATCTCAGAGAGGGAAACTGGGAACATCTTGTGATCCAAAACTGGCTTATGACCATGCAGGCAGGAGAATGAGGTACACATCACTTCAAAGGCCTTAGGATGCAGTCAGGACAAGGCATGGATTGAACCTTTCATTAATTTGATCATTCACTCAGCCACATGTTATGAGCACCTACTCTGTACCACAGAAGAATGACATTCCCACACCTCAGGGAATGGACCCTCTTGATAATTGTTGACCACTGGCAGCATCATAGGCTCTTGATGGTGGAGGAATGTTTAATCTAGGCCTCAAACACCCCGGACCAGCACTGTCAACCAAACCACCGAGATGGAGGTATAAAAGCTGTTGATGGTCATGCAGTGCCCTCCTTCAATGAAGGAAAAGCAAGGGTTGCATAAATGGGACTGCTCCCCTGTCCTGCTTCTAGAAAGAAAATAAACATCATATGTTATTTTTCCTCTTAATTAAATCCTATGAGTTTATGCCTGCTTCTCTGAGTTCCTTATCCAAGAAAGGTACACTAGAGGAAATATGAGAAGTAAGATATTCTGGCAAAGAGAAGATGTCATGTTTTCATTATTCAACTCATTTTCAAGGACTTACTATGGCTTTTAGACAATATTTCATTTGATCCTTATGAACTCTAGGAAGACTGAAGATTACAGGCATATGTTTACTACCCAAGGCTGATACAAGGGGCAAAACTAGAATTTGAAGCCAGCCCTGGCTTCCTCCAGAGGAGCCCAGACTCTTTCCAGGATGCAGCTTTACATGACTCTCCAGGGCCCCACCAGCTGGCCTCCACCCTCACACCCAAACCCAGGCACTGGTTCCTTAGCCCCTGTTTCCTCAGATGCATTGTTTCTTGTATCTGTGAAGAAACCCTACCCTCCAATAGAGGTCCCCACCCATCTTTTAGTATTATCGAATCACCCAGGATCCCCACCAAATAGTTTCCCTTGTTTAAGAAAACTCATCAGACCAAAACCCAATGTGAATTCCATGATGCTTTACAATTAATTCATTTCTTAATTTTTTTTTAACATTTATTCATTTTTGAGGGACAAAGCATGAGTGGGAGAGGGGCAGAGAGAGAAGGAGACACAGAATCTGAAGCAGGCTCCAGGCTCTGAGCTGTCAGCACAGAGACCGACACAGGGCTCAAACTCACAAACCATGAGATCATGACCTGAGCTGAAGTCAGACACTTAACTGACTGAGCCACCCAATTATTTCATATTTTAACAATCACAAACATATGTACACGTTTGAAAAACAATTTCACAGGGAAACATTACCCATTCACTCTGACTAAAATATCCACTGTGCTATGAAGTAGAAAATCCCTTGAAATAATTCACCTTGAAGTCCCCAAGGGTTCAGACTGGCTAAGGACACTATTTGCCATCTCATAATCTCTTCTGCTTGTTGAACCAACAGAAAGATCTGGTAGTTGGAAGATGCCTTTTGCTTTCTTTTCTTTCTTTCTTTTCTTTTTTTTTTCCTATCTATTACAAGCTAGAATTCTACCCCCAGCACAGTCCGTGCTGTCTAATGTCCTCCTAGCCATCACATTCAGGCCCAAACTTAATCTGACCATCTCTTCTTTTCATAACAATAAATAACACAACAACAACAAAAAACCATTTTCTAGTAGCTGACAGTTCACATATCACATTTACTATATTAACTCACTTAATGTTTAAATCAACCCCAGGTAGCCTCAAAAACTGAGGCTCAGAGAGATTTAAGCAGCTTGCTGGAGGTAGCCCAGCTCATGAGTGTGAAAGCAAGACTCCAAACCTAGGATGATCTGTTCTCTCTCCTATAACATACCCCTCCCCACTCACCCTCCCTCTTACCCTGCCATCTCCTTTACAACCATGGCAATGGTAACTCCCTGGCTGGTTCAGCACAGGTATCCTATTTTGGTAGTGTGGGTAGAATGCCCATATGCCCTGTATTCACTGCCCACATGGCCTCATTCTCCAACCCATTTGTCTTCTTGGGCATCACACCAGGTTGAAATGACAACCCTGTTGGTAATAGGGACTATTCTGCTCTCCTTTTCCTGCCCGAAGAGGCTTCAGGAGACATAGGGACAGCTTTTGGGAAGAGGGAATGACTGTCTCAGGGAGCAAAGGTTCATGGGAACAGCCTCAGAAGAAGAGCAGCTGCAAAGGGCATTCTGGCCAGCTCAGATCTTAGAGGTTTCCCTTGGACCATTTGCTATGGTATATTTTCCTGAAGGCTTGGGCCAGATCTCACAGTCTGAAGAAGTGCTTCCTTCCTTCTCTCTGGCTTTGTCTTCCCCTCTAGGACATCCCTCCCAAATGGCTTCACCTATAGCTGAAACTCTACCTGTGGCATCCAGGGATCCAGTATCCCAAGCCAGCCTGTCTCAAAAAATTCTGCCCCACCTACACCCCCACCCCACAAAGGTCTCAACAGCAGAGCTGGCTGCCATACTCGGGTTAATCTTGAGTGCCTTCCAGGCCCCTCAGGTTAATTGCCAAACAAGCAGCTGCCTAATAAAGAGGTGTTTCTCTTCCCCTATCCAATATTACTGAGGGTGGGACATAGTTTGCACCATCAGGCCCAAAGGCTGTGGCCCATCTGGTCTTTCTCCCTCTCCCTCCTGCACTAAACAGTTTTTGGGCAGGAGATGGCCAGCTGGGTTGAGGCCTCTGGGACTCCTCCCCCTAGAATTACCAGAGTGAGAACCCACCCTCATTCAAGAGCTGACAGGAGCCATCTGTGCCCGAGCTCCAGGAATTGGGCAGGCAATGCACCGAATGTCCAGAGCCCTCCAAGCTGTGAGGAAATCTGCCAAGTCCCCAACTCCTCCCCAACAGCCCTTGACACCAAATATAACCAACAGTTCTCCTGCCTTCCCCCACCAGCCTGAACCAGAGAGCAAGTGCCAAGCCAATCTGATTTCCTGCAACCCCCCACCCTGGGGAGATTCGATTGCTTCAGGGCAAGAAAGAAGCTTTTGGCTACCGATTCTACATCTCCTGGTATCCAGATAATTCAGGCAGCTGACACAGGAGAGATGAAAAGGAAGGGTAAGGAACAGAAACAAGGAATAAGCCTCCAGTCCCACCTTGAACAAAAGGGTTATCAGCTAATATTGAGAACGTGGAACAAAGAAAAGGAAGCCTGTAATTTTAGGGACATAACTGCACCTTTTATAAAATTTCAGAGTAAAACAGTAGATCATATAGTTCCTTTAGTCCAAGCCTTTTATTTTACAGATGAGAAAATGAAGCTCAGAAATGGGTATGGCATAGTCACTGCTAGCTCATGACAGTACCAGGACAAGAAGCCATCTCTCCTGACTCTCTCCTGACTCACCAGCACTCTCCCCCCTCATCTTCTGTTCTCTCTTACTGCAAGCCTCCCTCACCATGAGTCCCATGCCTTGGGCTCCCTGTGTATAAACATTCTGTTGCATAGAGGAGAAGGATACATAAAAGACTTGTGTGGGAGACAGTCCTGGAGATGGCTAATTCATGGGGTCCCCATCTGAGTGCAGAGGGAGCACCCCTACAGGCCTTTTCCTCCTCCTGCAGCAAGTCCTGGGGTGTGTAAGGCAGTGTGGTGTTGTGGGAAAAACACATGAACAGAGCAGTTGGGTTCAAACTTCACTTCTGACATTCACCAGCTCTGCAGCCTCAATGTATAGCTTTACCCCTTTGATCTCCTTATTCCATAAGTAAAATATGTACAAAAAAACCAATTTCAGCATCTTCATCAACAGTGTATCTGTTTTAAAAATACTGCCTTGACAGCTATTCCTTGAACCTGTCCTTCATAGTATACTTAGTGATATGAGGTTGCTAAGAATTCTCTATTACCCTATCCAGACATCTGAGCTACCCCAAACTAAAAGGAGGCCTGTACATGAATGTAAATGATATATAATCCTTTAGACTGGTATTATCCTCAGGAGGTAATATTGTTTCCTTTGGATCTCCTCATGGATAAATATAATATGCTCATTCTTACATTGGTGCCTGTCCTCTCCCTGAAATGTTCTCCCTCCCACTTGTTCAAACGTGCCCCATCCATAATTCCCATTTCTGCAGTGAAGAGCTGTCCACAGAATACTCTAATACTCCTCAATATTCTCTAAACTCTCACTGTGATTCAGCTTCTCATTTTCTTTCATCTTGTCTTTTTATAAGATTAAAAGTTCCTAGAGAGCAGAAATCATATCTTATTTATTTTTAAATTTCCTTCATGGTGGTCTAGTGCAAAGCCAAATATATGGATTGATTGAAGGGTCTCAGTTTGCAAAAAGACCATTTCCTTCTTCACTCTGGTGCTCCTGTTATGGGTTCTTCTATATGTAGGCAAAATGAAAGTATAGCTCCAAGAAGATGGATACAAAGGAGAATTTAGCCACATGCCTGAATACCTGAGGCTTTCTATGTTCATTCATTTATTTCTTCATTCACTAAGGAGGCGAGAGTACCTACATCTGCCAAGCGTAATTCATGCTGGATGGACTTTGGCCAGAGATGGGCACAAACCTGGGACACTCCACCAGACCTTGAGGTAGAATATTTATATCAATAAGAAGTACTAGATGCTTTTCTTGCATTAATGACTCTAAGAGTTTCATCTCGATTTACACATATAAACCTTATAAGCAGGGTCTATCACTATCTCCACTTTGTAGATAATGAACCTGAGGCATAGTCAGATTAAGTCACTTGCCCAAGGTCTCACATGAGTAATCTACAGAGTCAGATCAAATCCAGACCATCTGGCTCAGGGCCCATATGCCTAAGCATTCCACTGCACTGATTGTCAGGTAAGAGTTACAGGGTGTCTAAGGGCGAAGGGGCTCAAGAGTTGTTGAGAGACTGCAGAGCCCTGGTGAGGGAGAATGATGAAGAGCGCCAGCACCTCAGTCTCAGCCATCCCTTATGCCCCTATGAGCCCTCTCCTTAAAAGGACATCTTCAGCCCCTCCTGTGAGCTACCACTTGAAGCTCAGTTGATACAGGGTTTCTGAGAGGCAGCCTGGCATTCCTGTCTGATTGAGATTAGCCAGGCCCTCAAGAGAGAAATCCTTGATTGCCACAAAACCTTCCCTTTACATTTCTATGCAATTCACCCTGTTCTGGTCTAGTAAAATACCCAAAGCCCACCCTCCTCCCACACATACACACTTTCAGTTCACCTAGTAACAACCACAGTCTGTTTCCTCTGTTCTGTGGGTATGGTAGCATTGCAAAGGGAAAGGTCCAGTGAGGACATGAAAGATAATCAAAAGATGCTAAAAAAGAGTGGATCCTCATAGTATTCATTGCTGAGAAAATTGTGGTTGCATCAAGGTTCCCATGAACTCTTGGGCAGGTAGGGAACCAAGCCCCTGGTGGGAATACTTAGTGAGAGGAAGGAAAGAAGCTCAGAGCTGTGCCTAAAGTGATATTTGGAGAAGCTACAGCTGTGCAGTATTGTGGAGTGAAGGCTACTGCTAATAGTTATGGCTGAGTGAATGGGGAGGCATGGAGTAGCTGTGACATAGGACCAGGGCAAACCTATGTGCAAGTGGAGATTGCTGACATCGCTCAAATAGATGTTCAAAGCAATAATTCGTGGAGAAACCTTTACCAGTTGTTGGTTCTATAGTCACTTGTGGACCCTTTTCATGTCAAATCGAGTATAGGCTCAGAGACAGCTTAAGTCCAAGCCAGCTTCATGCTTAATGGTATGAGATTAGCTGACCAGTAAGCAAGCAGAAGTGGGGCTTGCCTGAGAAAAACCAATGGAAATAAAAGGAGCCAAGGACAATCTCTTCATTCCATCATCCCCTTGTGAGCTTTGACAGCTCCAGGTGCAGTTCACTAATGAGAACACCCAAACTGGTGGGGTTGGGGGATGAGGATGGATTGTAGTCAAAAATGCTTACTCTGGCATGGCAGGTGGGTATTTTCCTCAGGGGTTTTCCAGAGCCCATCAGGATCTAGCCCCCCCACTACTTCTCTGACTTTCTCCCCTACCACTCTCTCCTGGCTCATTGTCATTCTTTGAACACATCAAGCATGCCTAGAGCCTTTGCATTTGCCATTCCCTCTGTCTAGAATAGTCTTCCCCTCAGATATCCAAATAACCACATCTTCCTTTTGGTTTTCTGCTCACACATCACCTTATCAGAAATGTGACCTGAACTCCCCATGAACATGCACCCTCCCCTAGCAGCACTCTCGTGTGAACATATCACCACTGCTTCTTTTTCTCCAGATACTCACTGTTACCTGATGGCTGTGTGTGTGTGTGTGTGTGTGTGCATGTGCATGTGCGTGTGTGTGTGTGTGTGTGATCTATTTGATCCTGATAAAACACAAGTTCTGTTAGAACAGACTAAGTTTTGTTTGTTGCTGTATTTCTGTGACCAAAACAGTGCCTGAGAGGCACTCAAAATACTTATAGAATCAAAGTAAATTCTTCTCTCTTCATCTCTGAATAATGATTTCCTTTTGAACTGGGCCTAGTGATTTTCTTTCTTTTGTTAGTCATGTTCTTCGTTTGTTTTCTGAACCCATAAGTAAAATGTAAAATATGCTCTTCCCATAGTCATGGAATGATCAAAGCCCTTGAAAGCAAGGCTTTACTTTTATTCCTGCCACTCCTCAGTGTGAACCCTCTGCCTCACCACATACTTTTCTGACTAATTCTTGCCTCTGGGCACCAGCTGGCTCTGTGTTCACCATCAAATATGAGCTCCCTTCTGCTTATATAAATCCTACTCAAACTTTCAAATTATACTCTGACCTTTTTTTCCCCTTTATCTGCTCACTGATTTCTCCATCCTCTAAGGCCTTATGTCTTCCACGATGTTTAACACTAAAAATTTAACATGTGATAATCTTGGGGTGCCTGGATGGCTCAGTCAGTTGAGCATCCGACTCTTGATTTTGGCTCAGGTCATGATTCCAGGGTCATGGGATCAAGCCCCGTGTCAGACTTCATGCACAGTGTATAGTCTGCTTAAGATTCTCTCTCTCTCTCTCTCTTCTTCTTCTTCCCTTTTTCCCTGTTCATGCTCTCTTCTCTCTAAAATAATTTTTTTAATAAAAATAAAAATAAATAAAATATAATAATCTTATCTCCGTAATCTGACTGTAGTTCTTTGGGAACAACATGCCCTCCACATCTTCTGGTATCTTCCTGGGATGAACACCGTGCAGGGAAGGAGTGCTTCTGTGTTGACCAATTAGTCAAAAAATAAATAAAATTATAGGGCATTATGAAACTGCATTTCTCCTTTTTGCTGATGTGGCTCTGCTACCCCCTTGTTGGTATCCTTTAGATCACTGAGTGAGATAATGAAAAGCATGGGAAAGAAAGTCTAAGGCAGAGATCCTTTGTTCATTTTGTCACTTAGTCAATAAACATTAATTAAAGGTCCAGCACTGGGCTAGCCAGTCTGAAGACAAATTCTAGACTCACAGAACATTGAGCCGGAAGGAACCTTGGAGAGCATCTGGTCTAAACTGTGGTATCAATTACGGTACTTAGCTGCAAGCAACTGAGACTGACACAGCTTCATTGGTCAGGAAAGGAATGTGTTAAAAGGAGGAACCTGGCCTAGAGCTGTGCTTCCAGGAGTAAATCACAACATTATGGTCAGGTGAGAAAACAGTTGCCACTCTCATGGACACTGGACTTTGAAGCTCGAACTGTGGTTGCTGTTGCCTGTTTATAGAGCTGCCACCACCAGGAGGGTCCTCCACTGTCCTTGCTTCCTTTTGATTCAGACTCTGGCCAGTAAATATCTGATTGGGAGAGCCTAGGTCATCAGTCTCTACCCTGGTGTAAAAGAGGAAAGCAAGCAAGCATATCTTCACATTCTTTAGTGAGATGTGAGCTCTGGTTCTGGCCAAAAGTCTTTATGTGGGGATTCCCCAAATGAAGAAAGGTATCCAATGGCAAAGGTACACCTATCTCTCATACCACAGTGGAGGCAATGGTGATTCAGAGAGATGGAGCAAATGTCCCAGGTCACATCATAAATTGCTAGTAGCTAGGATAATAATCCAGGTCTCCTGACTCCATATCTCAAATTCTTTCCACTTATCTCTGTGTAAAAGAAGAAACTAGTAAAAAGGTTAGATGCAAAGTAGGACAAATAACAGGGAGCAAAATGATCAACGACCCATGTCTCTGGCATGGTAATAACCATTTCTTAGATTTTATCACTGCTCTGATTTTCAACATTTACTCCTCACAACAGCCTGATCTCAGACATTACCTCCTCTAGGGAACCTCTTTTGAATCATCAAGACCCTTGGTTCCCTGATTTAACTCTGCTGCAGCCCTATTTTTTGTTGCAATATCTACTTATGGGTCTTCCTTCTCACCAGGCTGTGAGCAATTTGAAGTCAATATTGGTCCAGGGAGTATTATGGAGAGAAGCATCATCATGAAATGTGCATAGGCTGTTAGTGGGAATGCAAACTGGTACAGCCACTCTGGAAAACAGTGTGGAGATTCCTCAAAAATTTTGAAATAGAACTACCCTGTGACCCAGCAATAGCATGGCTAGGAATTTACCCAAAGGATACAGGAGTGCTGATGCATAGGGGCATATGTACCCCAATGTTTATAGCAGCACTTTTAATAATAGCCATATTATAGAAAGAGCCTAAATGTCCATCAACTGATAAATGGATAAAGAAGATGCAGTTTATATATACAATGGAATACTACTTGGCAATGAGAAAGAATGAAATCCTGCCATTTGCAGCAATGTGGTTGGCACTGAAGGGTATTATGCTAATTGAAATAAGTCAGTCAGAGAAAGACGGATACCATATGTTTTCACTCAAATGTGGACCTTGAGAAACTTAACAGAAGACTATGGAGCAAGGGAAGGAGAAAAAAAAGTTACAAACAGAGAGGGAGGGAGGAAAACCATATGACACTCTCAAATATGGAGAGCAAACTGAGGGTTGATGAGGGTTGGGGGAGAGGGGAAAGTGGGTGATAGGCATTGAGGAGGGCACTTGTTGGGATGAGCAGTAGGTGTTGCATGTAAACCAGTTTAACAATAAGTTGTATTTTTTTTAAAAAAGAAAAAAAAAGAAATGTGCATAGGAAGGTCTTGCAGGACAGACATATTTAAGACAGTCCCCATCCCTATAATATTGACCACCTTCCTGGGTCAATACTATACCTGTCATTCACCTCTTATTTCTAGGATGCCAAAAAACACCTTCTTCAGGTGTCTTATAAAGAATCCCAGTGACATGGCACAAAGCACAAATGCCAAATGCTCTCACCTTCATGGATTCACAAAGTCTTGGTCAGGTAGTGGTAGAAAACTAATGGCAGATTTGGCAAAGCAGGTTTGTGAGCACAGGAGGCTAATGTCTATGTTGGGCAGTCTCTGACAGGACAGAAAGTATAGGCAGGTGTCTCATGGCAGGAATAGGCTCTTGGTATTTCAGGCTCCTTGTAAACAATAGGAACAGGCCTGCGGAGACACTGAGTCAACAAGGCAGATGTCACAGGAATGAGGTAAAAGCTCCCTGGAGGGATATGTGGACTTCCCTTAACCTTGGAAAGAAAATATTTTAATATTTGTTTGCACACCTTTACAGGTTCACTGTAACAATCCCTAACTGTTCAAGTTCACCCAACCTCCACACTGACCCACACATGACATTTGCATTGCCATCTCTGTGGCTTCCTCATGGCTATTGCTGAGTTGAAGGAATTCTTTTGAATTCTCACATCCTGTAAAACCCAGCTCAGGCACTATGTCCTCCAGGAAGCTTCTGTGTCCATACTTAGTTCCTTGCTGACATTTCAGGGCAATACTTACTTCTACCATTGGCTTTGACATTTCTTTCCTGTTGTAGTCTATACTATACAATGTGTTTAATATAGGACATGTCTTCTAGACTAGATAAATCTTTTAATGGCTAATCATGTCAGAAGTTCCTTTTTCCTCCACAGTATTTTGCACAATGTTATTTACATAACAAATATTATAAACAAAACAACCCATTGAAATGATGTCATCAAATTCTATACTCTATAATATTTGGCCTCTAATTTTAGATGAGTAAATGGTTTTTACTAACCTCTTTTTAAAATTTAATCTAATTATCAAAGTAGTACATATCACTTGCAGGCACACATATTATATGCAAAATAATACAGACACCAGAGGTTGGCTCAATCAAGCATTCCTAGATGTTTCTTCCTTTCTGCCTGTAGTTATGAGGCTGTAAAAGCTAAGATACTCAGTTTCCCAGTACCCTTTGGAGCTGAAGAGGGGCAGAGGGTACACTTTTCAATTTTGGCCAACAAGACTGAAATGGTGGTGTATTGTGTTCCCTCTTTCCCCTTCTTTTTTCTGCCTGGAATGCTTACTACTAGAACTTCAATAGCCATCTTGTAGCTTAGGTAATAAATGTGAGGAAACAGCCATAAGAACATTAAAGATGCTGGTCCTCCCTGACATTGTCAAGATGCTGAACCAGGATTAAAAGCCATCCATTTTCAAACTTCTAGTAAATAAAGGGGAACCTATTTGAGTAAACCACTGAAATCACATTTCTACAGAGCATTCCTGCTGATATAGGCATCCAAGAGGAGCCAAGAGTATTCCTAACTGATATACGTGCACATTGTCAAAAACAGAAAAGCACACAGATGGAAAATCACCTGCTACCCAACTACTATGCTGGTTTATTGGACACGATTCCTTTTTTTTCTAAATGTGGATGAACTATATTATTCAATTAAAAAATATATCTTTTAATTATATTGCATGCCATAATTATTTAACCATATATTATCCACATTAAAAAAATAATCTTTATTTTTTAGAAAGAGAGACATGGAGTGCGAGTTGGGAAGGAACAGAGAGAGAGGGAGACACAGAATCCAAAGCAGACTCCAGGCTTCGAGCTTTCAGCACAGAGCCCAATGCAGGGCTTGAACTCATGAACTGTGAAATCATGACCTGAGCCAAAGTCGGACACTTAACCAAATGAGCCACGCAGGTGCCCCTATTTTCAACATTTTAAAACCTTGCCATCAAAAAGTATTTTAGGGGAGGGGCTAAAATGGCAGAGCAGAATGGAAGTTCTCTGCTTCTCTCTAGATCAGCACCAAACCATTTTTCATACCTAGAAAATTGATCTGAGGACTAACACAACAATCTGCATAACTTGAGCCACAGAACTTGGCAGATACATAGCATGGAGAAGTGATATGGGGGAGACAGAAGCCATGGAGGGTAGGGAGCTGTTTTTGTTTGTGAAGAGGATGGAGACAGGAGGGAGAGTACAGGAGAAGCATTACCCAAAAAACAACTAAAGAGAAAGCAAGAGTGGAAACACTCACAAGGAACTGAGCAAGAAAGGGAGAAAGGATAAAGGAGAGGGTTTTCTATAGCATTAGGACTCTATAAACAGGGGAGCACAGAGTCAGAAACTCCATAGTTCGATACCTAGGAGTGCTCTGGTGGAAAGAGAAAGGGCGAATCCCCAGGAGTAGACAGTGAGGTACAAAGGGTACTTGGGCCACATGGGGAGAGATGGCTCACCTGCCTGGAGGATATTTGGTACAGGCTGTGCAGCCTACCCACAGGCAAAGGTCCCAGAGGACCCCAGATTGCAACCAAGTTTGCTGGTGTTGGAACAAGGACACTAGGGTGCAGTGCCAGATGTGTGTTGTGATCTACCATAGTCTCCAAACCACTGCTGCTATACAACCGTGCAAAATTTTTCTGGGGCAGGCTGATACCCGGCTACAGTGTCTTGGCCTCTGTAGCTGCATGGTCATGTGAGCATTCCCATGCAAGGGCCAGCACCTGGCCATTGCTTGGCAAGACTCTAACCCAGAGGGTAGAAGCAGGTTCAAGCCATAGGGCCCTCAGAAGTAAGGGGTTTGGAAACACAGCCCCACTGAGATAAAATTCAGGAGGGAGGTGCCACTTGGAAGGCTTATAGCTTGCTCGTGGACAATGTAGAAGTGGAGAGTGGATGGAAGCTGGAGACAAAGGAGGGATGCTTGATTGCCAATTGGTGAGAGCACAGAGTTCTGATGCTAGAGACTGGGAAGCTGGGTGACACCCTTTTCACATCTCCCATGCATGCACATATACACTATCCCATGCCACACTGATCCACCCTAGTAAGCTAAGCAGCGCCACCTAGTGGAAAACGGAAATGTTACACCAACCCCTAACTGCACCAACCAAGCCTTAGAGGACTATGACAAGTTTCTCTGCCTGCTTAATTTATGGACTATAAAGTGTTTCATAGTTTGATTTCAAGCAAAAACTGGATGTAATTTCATTCAGATTTCACTCTGTTCACTGGTCCATTTATTCATTTTTCTCTTCTTTTCTTATTCTTGGATACAGAAAGAGAAAAAAATTATATTTATTTTCTGTTTTTATAAAAAAGATTTTTCTTTAATTTTTTCTAGTATGTTTTTTTATTATTTTTGTAAATTCTTAGTCTATTTTACTTTCTCCATTTCATTTAGTCTATTTTACTCTACACATTTTTTAAAATTTTTAAAAATTTTCTTATATTTTTCCCTTTTTCTTTCTTTTCTTTTCTTACCCTTTTTTCTGTATTCTATCAAGCGCCCTTCAACAACCAGACCAAAACGCACCTAGGATCTTGCTTCCTTTATATGATTTTTTGTGTGTTGTTTTTAATTTTTTATATTTAATTTTTTATTTCATTAATTCTTTTCTTCCTCTAAAATGACAAAATGAAGGAATTCACCGCCAAAAAAGAACAGGAAGAAATGACAGCCAGGGACTTAATCAACATAGATATAAGCAAGATGCCTGAACCAGAATTTAGACTCAAGATAATAAGAATACTAACTGGAGTTGAAAAAAGCAAAGAATCCCTTTCTGTGGAGATAAAAAAAGAAAATCTAGTCACAAAGAAATTAAAAATAGTATAACTGAGATGCAATCTCGAATGGATGCTGTGGCACTAAGGGTGGATGAAGCAGAGCAATTAATCAGTGATATAGAAGAAAAACTTACGGAGAATAATGAAGCAGGAAAAAAAAGAGGGAAACTAAGGCAAAAGAGCATGATATAAGAATTAGAGAACTCAATGACTCATTTAAAAAAATAACATCAGAATTATAGGGGTCCCAGAAGATGAAGAGAGTTAAAAGGGGGTAGAAGATTTCTGTGAGCAAATCATAACAGAAAACTTTCTTAATCTGAGGAAAAATACAGACATCAAAATCCAGGAAGCACAGAGAACTCCCATTAGATTCAACAAAAACCAACAATCAACAAGGCATATCATAGTCAAATTCACAAAATACACAGACAGAATTATGAAATACACCCACAGAATTATCAAAGCTGCAAGGGAAAAAAGTCCTTAACCTATAAGGGAAGACAGATAAGGTTTGTAGCTGACCTATCCACAGAAACTTGGCAGGCCACAAAAGAGTGGCAGGATATATTCAATGAGTTGGACAGGAAAAATATGCAGCCAAACTCTTTATCCAGCAAGGCTGTCATTCAAAATAGAAGGAGAGATAAGGAGTTTCCTAGGCAAACAATAACTAAAGGAGTTTGTAACCACTAAACCAGCCCTGCAAGAAATTTTAATGGGGACTCTCAGAGGGAAGAAAAGACGAAACAAAACAAAAAAGACCAAAAGCAACAAAGACTAGAAAGGACAAAAGAACACCACCAGAAACTCCAGCTCACCAGGCAACACAATGGCAATAAGTTCGTATCTTTCAGTACTCACTCTAAATGTCAATGGACTAAACGCTCTAATCAAAAGGTATAGGGTAACAGAATGGACAAGAAAACAAGGTCCATCTATATGCTGTTTACAAGATACCCATTTTAGACCTAAAGACACCTTCAGATTGAAAGTAAGGGAATGGAAAACTCCACTAAAGAGAACCACAGACCAATTTCCCCGATGAACATGGATGCAAAAATTCTCAAAAAGATACAAGCCAACCAGACCCAAGAACACATTAAAAGAATCATTCACTACGATCAAGTGGGATTTATACCTGGGATGCAGACTAGTTCAATATCCACAAATCAATAAATGTGATACATCACACTAATAAAAGAAAGAACAGGAACCACATGATCCTCTCAATAGATGCAGAGAAAGCATTTGACAAAATGCAGCATCCTTTCTTGATAAAAACCCTCAAGAAAGTAGGGATAGAAGATCCCTCAAGATCATAAAAGCCATATATATACAAGAGACCCACCGCTAATATCATCCTCAATGGGGAAAAACAGATCTTACCCCCTAAGGTCAGGAACATGACAGGGATGTCCACTCTTGCCACTGTTATTCAATATAGTATTGGAAGTCGTAGCCTCAGCAATCAGACAACACAAAGGAATAAAAGGCATCCAAATTAGCAAGGAAGAAGTCAAACTTTTCACTCTTCATAGATGACATGATACTCTATGTGGAAACAATAAAAGATTCCACCAAAACACTGCTAGAATTGATCCATGAATTTGACAAAGCCACAGGATATAAAATCAATGCACTGAAATCAGTTGCATTTCTATACAACAATAATAAAGTGGCAGAAAGAGAAATCAAGGAATACATCCCATTTACAATTGCACCAAAAACCATAAAACACCTAAGAATAAACCTAACCAAAGACATGAAAAATCTATACAACTGAAAACTATAGAAAGCTTATGAAAGAAATTGAAGAACACACACAAAAAGATGGAAAAATACTCCATGCTCATGGATTGGAAGGACAAATATTGTTAACATGTTGATACTACCCAAAGCAATCTACATATTTAATGCAATCCTTATCAAAATAACACCAACATTCTTCACAGAGCTACAACAAACAATCCTTTGTATGGATTTGTATGGAACCAGAAAAGACCCCGAATAGTCAAAGCAATCCTGAAAAAGAAAACCAAAGCTGAAGGCATCACAGTCCCAGACTTCAGGATGCATTACAAAGCTATCATCATCAAGACAGTATGGTTCTGGCACAAAAACACTTAGATCAGTGGAACAGGATAGAGAACACAGAAATGGACCCACAGACGTATGGTCAACTAATCTTTGACAAAGCAGGAAAGAGTATCCAATGGAATAAAGACAATCTCTTCAGCAAATGGTGTTGGGAAAACTGGACAGCGACATGCAGAAGAATGAACCTGGACCATTTTCTTACCATACACCAAACACAAAAATAAACTCATACACACTCATATGGTGTTTCTTACACCGTACACAAAAATAAACTCAAAATGGATGAAAGACTTAAGACTGGAAGCCATCAAAATCCTAGAGAAGAAAGGAGGCAAAAAATCTCTCTGACCTCGGCTACAACAACTTCTTACTCAACACATCTCTGGAGGCAAGGTAAACAAAATTAAAAAATGAACTACTGGTACCTCATCAAGATAAAAAGTTTCTCCACAGTGAAGGAAACAATCAGCAAAACTAAAAGGCAACCAAATGAATGGGAGAAGATATTTGCAAATGACACATCAGATAAAGGGTTACTATCCAAAATTTATAAAGAACTTATCAAACTCAACAACCCCCCCCCAAAAAAAAAACAAATAATCCAGTGAAGAAATAGGCAAAAGAAATGAATAAATACTTTCCAAAAGAAGACATCCAGATGGCTAACAGACACATGAAGAAAATGCTCAACATCACTCATCATCAGGGAAATACTAATCAAAACCACACTGAGATGCCTACCACCTCACACCAGTCAGAATGGTTAAAATTAACAACTCACATAAAGACAGATGTTGGTGAGGATGCAGAGAAAGGGGACTCTTTTGTACTGCTAGTGGTAATACAAACTGGTTCAGCCACTCTGGAAAACAGTAAGAAGTTTCCTCAAAATATTAAAAAATAGAGCTACCCTACGACCCAGCAATTGCACTACTATTTATCTAAAGGATACAGGTGTGCTGTTTCAAAGGGACACATGCACTTCAATGTTTATAGCAGCACTATCAACAATAGCCAAAGTATGGAAAGAGCACAAATGTCCGTTGACAGATGTATGGATAAAGAATATGTGATATATATACACAATGGAGTATTACTCAGCAATCAAAAAGAATGAAATCTTGCAACTTGCAACCACGTGGATGGAACTAGATGGTATTATGCTAAGCAAAATTAGTCAGAGAAAGACAAATATCATATGACTTCACTCATATGTGGAATTTAAGATACAAAACAGATGAACATAGGGGAAGGGAAGCAAAAATAATATAAAAACAGGGAGGGGGCAAAACATAAGAGATTCTTAAACATAAAGAACAAACTGAGGGTTGCTGGAGGGCTTATGGGTGGGGGATGGCTAAATGGGCAAGGGGCATTAAGAAAGACACTTGTTGGGGTGAGCACTGGGTGTTATATGTAGGGTGTTAATCACTGGATTGTACTCCTGGAATCATTATTGTACTATATACTATCTAACTTGGATATAAATTTAAAAACAAAAATAAAAAATAAAGTATTTCCTAAACAACAAAATAAAATGAAAATAAAATAAAATAAAATAAAATAAAAAAGCTAGATTAATCTGATCTGGGACAAGGATGTCTTACTTGGCATTATAATCAACTATGGGAACATGATTTACTTTTATCTGTGAACTAATTTCTTTTAACACTCTAGAATTTTTTTTGTTTGTATGACTGCTGCAACCTTTGGGATATAAAATTACTAAAACATGATTACTAAAGTGATAATTTTTTTAAAAGAAAAAAAAAGAAGTGTTTTATAGCATTATTTTAGGTGATGAATGTCATAATTTATTTTATTAACTCCTGTCCACTTGGTTGAACATAAAGTACTTCTAATTCATCACTTCTTATGACTATTGTTGTAGAAATGTTCTGGTAGATAATTATTTACATAACCTCATAAAGATTTCATTAAGATTTTTTCTTAGAAATAAAATTTGGGCTCAGTTAAGTGTCTGACTCTTGGTTTCAGCTCAGATCATGATCTCATGGTTGTAAAATAGAGCTCCACATTAGGCACTGCACTCAGAGTGGAGCCTGCTTGAGATTCTCTCCCCTTCTCCTTTTGCCTTCTCACCATTCACATGTGCTTGTGCGCACACATGCATGTTCTCTCTCACTATCTTAAAAATTTGTAAAAGTTTGCATATCTTTAAGGAAGGTTTTTGATGCAGTATGTTAATTTTTCTTCTACAAATTTTATATTACTTTTCCTAATAGCACAAATGATAAAACGTGAAACTTCAAACAAAACATTTGTAAATAATGAAAGAAAAATAAATGTCTAAAATAACATAAAGCTAAATAAGCAAGCTTTACAAGTCTGTCAGAATTAAAAATGTTTGTGTGGGGATTCAAAACTTGATCCCACCATCACCATATATGGAATTGGTTCTACCACGGCTTCCATCTTCTCTATTTTAAGAGAAATACATGGACAAAATCCAAACAAATGGATTCCAGAAATAAAAAGCAGTCACAATGAAGATGAAATACACTCCCTAGGGAGTTTCATATGGGAGGATAAGGGAGTCAAGTATATGAAGCACAGTTTTCTTGATGGATATGACCAGATTGAGAGAAATGGCAGAAGGGGGAAATGTTGTGGAGGTAGGAAAATGTAGAGAGTAAGATTATATTCTTCAGAGGATGGGTTACAGGAATTGCTGGGTATGAACGAGTAGATGAGAAGGGATGTTAATAAGAGATTCTATGAAGTGCACTTACATACCCTTGAATAACTGTGAGAGACACCAGTAAGAGTCTTGTGTCCTGCTTGGATTATTGTTCTCAAATGTGACATAGCTCCATGACTAGATTATGTGAATTAAGATTTTGTAAAGGGTCACCCAAGATATGTTTTACTCCTATTTAGCTAGTTGCCCACTACAGCCACCCATATTTTCTATTCTCAACATGTTTCCTCATGATGGCAGGGACCATTTTAAGACTCACTCCACAAAGACTTCTAGCATCTTCAATGCCTTCACCACCTCTTCAGCCAACACATCAAACAGGAAAATGTGTCTGTTTTGTTGATATAAGGATTTACTCTCTTCTCATTCCTGATATGGTTAATTTATGTCTTCTCTTTTTAAAATTTATCTTTATTTTTTTAAGTTTATTTATTTATTTAAGAGAGAGAGAGAGAGAGAGAGCGAGCATGGGAGGGACAGAGAGGGAGAGAGAGAGAATTCCAAGCAGGCTCCACACTGCCAGCACAGAGCCTAATGCAGGGCTCGAACCAATGAACTGCGAGATCATAACCTGAGCCAAAACCGAGAGCCAGACACTCAACCAACAGAGACACCCAGGCACCCTGTTTTCTCTTTTTTATTTATTGAGATAGTCTAGCTAGAGGTTTATAAATTTTACTTATCTTTTTGAAGAATAGGCTTTTGTTCTGTTTTTGTCGGGTTTTGCTTCCTATATTTTTTCCGATTATCTATTTACTATTTTTGCTCTTTACTTTCTCCTGTAGATACTTCGGATTTAATATGCTCACTTGTTTCTAGCTTCTTAAAGTGAAAGTGTAGCTCATTTAACTGAGTTTCTGTTGTTATATCTTCAAGCTAAATAATATTTTCTTTTGTAGTTTCTCTAAACTTCTATTAATTCCATCCAGTGGGTATTTCATTTCATATTTCTATCTTTTTACTCCTAAAAGTTCCATTTGTGTCTTTTTCAATATATGTCTTTTACTTATATGTTCCTTCAAATTATTGAGCACGCTTACATTCATTGTTTTAAAATTCCTTATCAGCTAATTCCATCATTTCTGTAATTTCCCCATCTACTTCTATAGTCTTATTTTTTCTCCTGATTATGGGTCACCTATTTATGTTTCTTCACATATATAGTGATTTCTGATTGAATTCTAGAGATCATGTTTTATATTTTTGTGTGCTGGATTTTTTTAAAGTTTGGGATATTGGAGTTTGTTCTGGAAAACAGTTACATTCCTTGTGGATCTGCTAGATCCTTTGAAAGCTTGTTTTTAGTTTTAAGAGAGTGGGTTTAGAGAAGCTCTTATGCTCTCACTAGTTTGGCATCAATATTAAGGAAGGACACTTCTGAAGTTTCCACTTTAAGCCCTGTTGCTCAGTGAAGACCTTCAACACCAGCTGGTCAGAAGTAAAACACTTTCCAGACTGTTCATTTTAGTGTTTCCCTGAATTGTCCTTTGGCTGGTCTGGTAGAACTTTATGCATGTGCAATTTAATATTCAGTAATAAATTTAAGGTCACTACTATGTAGGTTTATGAATCTCTTTTTCCATGAAGCACCATCTCTGGCACACTGTTTCAGAAATTCTGACTACTTTAGTCTTCCCAAACTCTGTATTCTGTTTGCTCCACTCAGAAAGACCGCTGAGTTCTGTCTAGGACTTTTTCTTTGTGCTGACATCCAGAAAAGGCCTCCAGGAGGAAAGCTCTAGCAATCTTAGAGCTCACATTATTATATTTTTTTAATTTTTTACTTTTTTTTTTTTTTTTTTTTTTTTAGTTTTCTAGTTCTTTACAAGAAGATGAGTATGGTCCCAGTTTATTACAACATAGACTGGTTTGAAAGTCTTATATCTGTTTCATTAAGCCACAAAACCTTCCTAGGTCTGAGCAACAAAGAGCTCAAAAACAAGCACCCAAAGATCCATATGAATCTGACATAGGATCTAATTTTGAGAGACATCCAAGAAGATGAAATACAGGGGAAAAAATTCAGGGATGCTTTTATAGTCATATTTTTTACCTTGAGAACTTTTCTTGGCTAAAACTTTAGAATTCTCTGTACAATATTTGGGTTTCATAGCTCTGAGAAGCACTGAATTTCAAATGCCCAAGAGCAAATAAAGAAAATGAATTGAGGCCTTACTAAGTGGAAGTGATTCCAAAATTCGTATTTTTTATAAGTACAAATTACATGTTTATATTTAAATGAATATTTACATTTATGATAAAATGAGTTTCAAATTTATATTTTTCCTTGCTTAATGCAAGTCCTTCTCATTGATTCCTTACTTCAAGTTAACACAAGCTGTCTGCTGGAATCCTTTCAGCAGAGGTCCCTTCAATTCCCTTTTTTGAGGATCTCATAGAATACAGGAGGTATGACCAATATTCATTTCTGAAGTATCAAAAAGAGAACTGACACTATGTGTCCCTTTGGTCTAGTTATACTGACCTAAACCTCAAAAGTCTATCTCACTGCTATCACCCTATCTTCTCCATCACCTTACTCTTGGACTATTGCCACCAGTCATCACCACTCCAATTCAACCTCCTCATACTGTTTGGTAATATTGCCTATAATTCAGCTTTAATCACAGCATTCCCTAGTTGGAAAACCTTTCTAATTCCTGACTGCTACAATGTTCTCCATAATTTGGCCACCATTTTCTCTTCCAATATTCTGTCTCATTTTTTTCTTTTACTGTATTCTAGCTAAGATATTAATTTCTGATTCCTATTCATGAACAATAATTTCACAGCTTTCTTCTTTCTATCTCAGCTCACAATTTATTTCCTCTCTCTGGAATAGTTTTCTTATCCCAACTATTTGAATATCAAAATGTTGCATATATTTCTTTTTTTAATTTTTTTCACATTTATTCACCTTTGAGAGACAGAGAGAGACAGAGCATAAGTAGGGGAGGAGCAGAGAGAGAGGGAGACACAAAACCTGAAGCAGGCTCCTGGCTCCAAGCTGTCAACACAGAGCCTGATGAGGGACTGGAACTCACTGACTGCTAGATCATGACCTGAGCCGAAATTGGATGCTTAACCGACTGAGCCACCCGGTGCCCCAAAATGTTACATATCTTTAAAAGCCCCACTCTGAAACAGTAACATTCATGAAAATTTTAACATTCTTAGAAGACATCTCTCTTTCCTCTCTGAATAATATTTAACCTAAGCCTCATTTATCCTATATATCACTGTCTACCTTGTATTATAACCACTTCAGTAAACCTCTTGAGAATAGAGTCTGTGTATCATACTTTTTCGTGATTCTTTAAGCTTCAAATGGACTGAATTACACATATGGGTGTTCAATAAATGTTTAAAGGAGGAGTGATTGATTGGAAGCCTGTATCTATTCCTTGTTGTTCCTAATGGTTAATTTTAAATGTATTAGTTTCAACCATATGAAATTGCTGTAGATTCAAAAATAGTCAAATATCAGCAATTTAAAGTGATTTAATCTTGTACATTTTCTTCCCCATTTTAATGTGAATTACGCTTTCACAAATTGTATTACAATATTAAAGTCATAGGATGTCCAAATTAATCAGGGACAAAGAATTTTCACTAATGAAGTAAAATACCAGAAATAATTGCTAATGAAAGCACAACAGAGTATAAAACTGGCATATATCTGTTAAAGAGCTTGCATGTGCAGAAGGATAGATGTACACTCAAATCAAGCTACCTTCCAAAAGGGAAGTATCAACAAGATATTGGAGAACTCATGGTCTGAATAAGGAGACATTGGTAAGGGTAGGAGCCAGGGCAGTTTTGAAGGCCTCAGCAGCAGCAGTTTCTGGGCTTTTATTTCTTTTACTTTTTTTAACCCCTACTCTGTTTTTATTTAAATTCTAAATTCCTAATAGCATCTGAATGACTTGGCAGGGCAAAGTTAAGGTGAGAAAGTTGCCTGGAGCCTGGCCCTATGGACTAGTAGGTAAAGATGGGCAATAGGCACAGATTCATGATTTTTAAAATAAACTGAATATAAATACAAAGACATTTGTATATGACATTCCTGGGGAGATGTTTACTCTGCTTTGTCTTCTGGAGAAAAGTTTGAAAAAGCTTCAAGCTAAATTATCTCTATGGTATTTTTAAACTCTTAATGTTTTCTCAGTCAATAAATCTTCATATGTAGCAAACATTTTATTTTTCCTCCTCCAACCTAGCTTGTGATTTTTCAAGTTCATGTAAATGGCTAGTCTGCTGTTTGTGATGTCTGAGGTGGCAAGAGATAAAAGAAGTTGAATTACTGACACAAATTGATAGTGGGACAAAGAGAGCTCATCTTGGCTCTGTTTACAATCCATTTAATTAAGATTATTTAGCATCTACTCTACAACAAAATTTAGCACTTGACAATACAAAAACCTTAATGTCCAGCATTGCTAGATACTGTGAGAAATACAAAGGAATTGAAGGAACGGTTCCTGCAGCCAAGAAAGTTATAATCTGATTAGGAAACACACAGGCAAGATTAATAACCATGCAAGCTTAGTGACTAAGGGTATAAATGTGTCTTCTCAGATGAAAGTGCTAACATACATTATTTAATTGTAAAATGTTGAATAGGCATGAACCCAAAGAATCATTTATTGCATGATATTATTTGTTATAGAAAACTGGCAGTAACCGGATCAACAGAACACTGTATTTCTGAGTCATTTGCCAAAATTTGGAAATAGTGTTCTTCAAAGCTCCTGAAAAGCAATTTAATTTCTATCCTTTTATGTTCATCCCACCCTCAATGCTGAACAATAGTGAGTTGGGTCTAAGGTTTGAACTGTCTCACCAGCCCTTCCTACCAAGGAGAAACAAACAAGCATTCCATAGTCTTTGTACACAGCCTTTGAAGAGGAAATGAGGGGCACCTGGGTGACTCAGTGGGTTAGGCATCCAACTCTTGATTTGGGCTCAGGTTACGAATTCACATTAGTGAGATCCAGCCTCAGTAGCCCATGCCCAGCATGGAGGTTGCTTAAGATTCTCTCCCTTTCCCCCTCTCATGTACCTGCATACACACACACATTCTCTCTCTCTCTCTCTCTCTCTCTCTCTCTCTCTCTTTCTCTCTCTCTCTCTCTCTCTCTCTCTCTCAAAATAAATACAAATATGTAAAATAAAATGAAGGGGAAATGAGACACAGACAGAGGGAAGAGTTGATGATGAGTTGAAAAAACTCATGAACTAGGAGACAGAAAACTTGATTCTGGTCTTATCATTGATCCTAACTTATTGCCATGCTTTGAACAAGTCACTTAACTTCCCTATGCGCTACTTCGGGAGCAAGTATAAACCAAGAGGGGTGGGAAAAGTTTTAAATTCAACATTCATTTCCTTGGGAGGGTTGTCCCCAAGGAATTGCCCTTAAATATTTCCATTAAATGCTTGTGGACAAAATTGAAAACCTAATTTCAAATCATAGGTCCCTAGACTGACTAATAACTGACAATTAATGGTAAAACATCTCCCCATTTCCAAACCTAGCTACATATCTGACTAAACAGACCAAATGCCTCCCCTCTCTGATGCAGTGAAATTCTTCGAAAATAAGTTAAAGGAAAAAATCATTTGGGGGACTTGATCATTGTTCTGACTGAATTTTAACTTGTTGAAGACTATCCCTTGCAAAGGCATTATGAGTATTTAATGTGATTCTGTACACAAAAACTCACAGAATAATCTGGCCAATAAAGCATTTCTACTAAAAGTTTATTGATGAAAGCTGTGGGCTTTGATAAAGTGTTACTCAGGGACAAGTCCCAATGTTCTTAAACCCTCCTCCTCCTCTTTTGCCTCTGTTTATGCTCTTAGTTCCGGTGCCTTGGGTGATGACAAAAAAAAAAGGGGTCAGTTCTGACTCACAACACCACTGTAAATATCCTGACCCTGGTGGGCTACAGGGCCTGAGATGTTTATTTCATTTCCCTTTCATTCCATACTCAGCTGGGCTCTCAGAGATGGAAAGGGAAGGAAAGCAGCCCACGCTGACTAATCACTCCAAAAATATTTACTGAGCACTGTCCAAGTACTGTACATGATGAGGAAACATGAAGACACATCTCAAGCCCAGGGCTTCCGAGCTGTTCCCAGGCTTTGTGAGGACCCCAAATCTAAAAAAGAACACACTAGTTCTTGGAGTGTGTGGGGTCGGGGAGGGGCCCAGGATAGGAGGTTGCTAGAAAGTGCTTATGACCTAAGGACCTCAGTGCATTAATGCATTTAAACATGTCCCCAGAGAGGACTGATTTCTCTCCAAATGTGATGACTTGGAGGGTATAGTGAGTGTCCTGAGGCAGGGCAGCAGAAATGTAGTGGAGGCAGCTCCATGACCCTTCTGCTCTCTTCTAGCCCCGACTCCAGGATCAACCTAGAAGTCCCAGACTTGGGAGACCTAGAGTTATTATTTTGCATGTTTTAAGGACTGGGTTGGTTGACTTTTCCCTATCAGAGCACTCAGGGTAGCTGATTCATGGAGAGAGGGAAAAGAGATGTTGCAAGTCCAGCCTAGTAGGAACTGCACAAACCAGAGGTGTGAGGCTCAGCACTTGGGCATGTCCTCACCACACTGTCTCAGATAAGCTTTTGGCCCAGTCTAAGGCAGAAAAAATAAAAGCTGCTGCCAATTCCAGACCACATTCTAGGGGCCAGATGCTATGCTAAATACCTCAGTTGCATTATCTCATTTGATCTTCACATCACTACTCTCTGCCCCTCCCCTCTCAGCAAGTTATTACTACTTAGTAATGAGGAGAATAGTCTCAGAGAGGCTAGGTAACTCCTCTGAGTTCACATAAGAACAGGAATAGGCAGATGCTAATACAGGTTTGTCTGAATTCAAATTCTGTGTTCCTCAGTACCTGATATGGCTTGCCAGAAAAGAAGCTGGAAACTCCATGAAAACAGTGGAAGTGGGGAGAGGGCAATGACAGAAAGATGCGGGGGAAGATAGAGAAAGCTGTTCTCCTGGCTTAACATGGTAAGAGCCTCAGGTTTGGTTTCCTGGAGGTGGCATTTTGGTCCATTCTTAGTACAAACTGATAGGGGAATATTTGTACACCAAAGTCTTGGGCAGAGATTTTCCAGAGATGGAGGGCCCAGAGTAGGACCTGTGAGAGCTCATGCTTTGGAGATATATGGAGGACCTCTGACTTGTCTAGGCAGAAGCTTACACTGAGGCATGATACAGTGCCCCTGCACCTTGGCAAGCAATGGTGACAATAAGAGGGGACCAATAGGGACAGGGCTAGGTCTGTGGTACAATTCAATTGCGAGGGACTGTACAAAAGCTACAGGCATGGAGGGGAAGTGGCTGGCTTTCCAGTGTCTGTTGTTTTTGGTATTTTTGAATCCATCTTTCTCCAAGTTCCTTAATAAAACTGCAAAGGAAGAAGATGAACATGGGGAAGTGAAAACTACATCTGCCTGATGCAGTCTTCAGAAATATTAAGAAATGGAAACATTTTGGGGTGCCTTTGTGGCTCAGTCAGTTAAGAGTCCAACTTCAGCTCAGGTCATGATCTTACTGTTCATGATTTCAAGCCCCGCATCGGGCTCTGTGCTGACAGCTCAGAGCCTGGAGCCTGCTTTGGATTCTGTGTGTCCCTCTCTCTCTGACCCTCCCCTGCTCATGCTCTCTCTCTCTCTCTCTCTCTCTCTCTCTCAAAAATAAATAAACATTAAAAAAAAGAAAAACAGAAGTGGAAACCTTTCATTGTTTCTAATGCTGTCAAGTGTTGTTAGGTGGAAGCTCAACCCAGGGCAAAATCAATGAAGTCCATTCCTTTACACATTCACATACACTGCACAAAGAAGCATGAGAAATGGATTCTGCCTTCAAGAAGTACACAAATTTGTTTGTTTGTTTTGTTTTGTTTTCTTAACAACTTTATTGAGATAGAATTCACATATCATACAACTCAATCCAGTTAAAGTATACCATTCAATGGTTTTTAATATAGTCAGAGCTGTAAAGCCAACATCACAATCAATTTTAGAACATTTTGTCTTTCCCAAAGAAACACTGTTCCCTATGTGTAGACCTATCTATCACCCATTAACACCCTACCCTCCAATCCTAGGCAACCACTAATTTTCTTTCTGTCTCTCTATATGCCTATTCAGTACTTCATTCATTTTTATGGTGAAAAATATCCCATAATAGGCATATAGCACATTTTATTTATTCATTCATTTATTAGTTGATAGTTCAGTTGTTTCCACTTTTTGGTTATGAATACTCATGTACATGATTTTGGGTAGATATAAATTTTAATTTCTCTTTAGTCTATAACTAGACTGAAGTTATAACTAGACTGCTGAGTTATATGGTTACTCTGTGTATAACCTTTGAGGAACTGCCAGGCTGGTTTCCAAAGCAGCTGTACCATTTTACTTTCTCATTAGCAATGTATGAGATTCCAGCTTCTCCACCTCTTCCCCAATATATATCATGATCTCTTTTTGATTATAGCCATTCTAATGGTTGTGGTATCTCATTATATTTTGATAACATTTTCTTCATGACTAATTACATTGAGAAACATTTTATGTGTTTGTGAAGCATTTCTATGTCTTCTTGGGAGAAATGTCTATTCGGATCCTTTACCCATTTTCATATTGTGTTTTATTACTTAGTTATGACTTCTTTATATATTCTGGATATTCTTATGTCCCTTATCAGATATATGATTTTCAAATATCTTCTCCAATACTGTGGATTGTAATTTCACTCTATTGATGGTATCATTTGTAATACAAAAATTTTAACTTACCTATTTTTTTTTATTTTGTCAATTAGTCATTTAAAGCATTTAGTATCATATCCAACAAGTCATTGCCTAATACAAGGTCAGAAAGATTTGTACATATGTTTTCTTCTAAGAGTTTTATGGTTTTATTGTGTACACTTAAATTTATCATACTTTTGAGTTCTATTTCTTGGTACAGAATGAGATAGGGGTCCAAATTCATTTTTCTGTATATAGATATATCTGTCCAGCAACATTTTTTGAAAACACTATTCTTGCTCTCATTTAATGCCTTGCACTCATGTGGAAAATCAATAGCTCAGTTTACCATCTTGTTTGAGAAGCATTTTGTGTAACTGAGGACAAGATACTCTATGAGAATTGAGGTAGTCATAGGTATTGCTAATGTTAGATTTCACAGAAAACATTCAGATGGTTAATTTGAATTATTATCCATTATGTTATTTCACAGACAAATTAAGCAGTGGTAAGAATAGCAAAAGGTTTAGAGTAGAATAAACTGGATAGCTTACTAAAAGCAAGCATAATAATGTAAAAGGTTTTATTGGTTTATTCATTTTTAATATACCTCTAGAGCAAAAACTAAGGAAAAGAAGGAATGGACTCCCTACTTAGGAGCTAGGTTGCATAGTATATTTGTTAAATGCCACTTTTATAATCCTGTATAATACAAGTTCTCCCACATGGATGGTGGACAATTCCTCCTCACTTTAGAGGCTTCTTCCACAGGAGGTGTGATACTCCTAGTCTCTCCTACTTCTCACCTCCCAGAGGAAAAGGTATAATTTAATTGGATTAGTTATTTAAAGATAATAAACTGGGAATGCTCAGCTCAGCTCAGTTGCATACAAGGATTTGCAGTTCTCTTCTACTCCACACTAGGTCTTATGTCTTGGGGAAGAGAGGTGTGGTAGGGAGTCCTCACTTAGTTTGACATTTTCTGTTACTAGTTTGGTATGTGTATGTAATTCAGGAAATCAGAAAACTCACTTGCCACAGATATAAGCCATATCTTATGACTTTGCCTTTATCTGCATCAGAGGTGAGGTGGGAAAAAGAGGTACTATTGATTGAATCCACTGAGATGCCATATCATTTGGTGCATGGGGCAAGAAATTGAATTTTCAGACCAAAATGATGATATGGGAATTCTTTTGGTGGGGCCAGGATGTTAAGGGAAAAAATTATTCATTCTGGTACTTGTCAAAGAATGGTAGGGCAAATTTTATTGGGAGGGGGTGGTTATTACAATAGGTTACAGGGATTACTACAGTGGGGTTTTGCTGTAAGGGAGAGAGATTGGGGTCAATTCTGAATACAAGAAAAAGTGGGGATTAATAGCCAAGGAGCAGGGTAGAACCAGTGGATGGAAAATTACTAAGATGAAACACAAGGAGTAAGGGGAGATTTTGATAATCACCTTAACGGGATTCTTGTTGAAGCCTGGCCAAGATGATCAGATGCCATTTGAGGGATGGTATAGGATGAAGAACCTGAGTAGATATCAAAGGTGATCAGATATCAAGGATGGGAGATTCTGGATAAACTGACTTAGCAGGATTCTTGCTAAAACTGGGCTCTTGAGAACATGCCTAAGGACCGAGCGTAGTTTAAAAAGAGCTCAGAAAAGCCTGAGCAGAGTTTGGTCAAGGAGAGGATATTTTTCTGGATTCGAGGATACGGAAAGTCTGTACTGTGATAATTAATTGTTCTATCAACCAACCAAGCTTTTTAAAAGTGAGGTATTTGAGGCTTGGTGTTGGATTAATAAAACTCCTGAGACTCTGAAGGAATTACAGTGAGAATCCAGGGTACAGCTGCTAAAGGAATCCCAGTTCAACTCAATCATCAGGAAGTTCTCTGGCTGAGTCTAAGCACAGTAAGAAATTGAAGAGGATGAATTTTAAACTTTAATTTCCTTGACCTTTAACTCATAGAAACAAGTTAATTTGATTATGGAGATTAGCTTCTTTGAACTTTGACTTAGCAAGGAAATTTAGTCTCTGAACTTTAAATTCCCCCTGGGAATTTGATAATAAGGGGCATTTATATTCAAATCTGGGACAGTCCTAAATTGCTGACATTTTATTATTGAATTGTCTTAAGACAATTTATAATTGGAAGATCTTAGTGGGTCATTTAATTTCATTGAAAAACCTCTGATAAATGTTGAAAAATATAATTAGATATAATTTGGGATTGGAAAGGGAGTCAATTTTCAACCATGAGTACAAAGTAGTCTTGGGTTTATTTAACTGGGGGACTGCTTTGACCCACTTCAGAATCTTTAGGGATAAACTAACCTGATACTCAAAGAAATGATAACTGGCCCCTGAGTGGGAACTGAGGGGACAACACAACTGCTCTAATTTAGTGCTGATCTCCAGCCTTGAAGAGGAAGAACATATTCTTTGTTGACTCAGCTTAATGGCTAAACCCTGTGGGTTAAACAACTAGAGTGGTTAGTAGTTGTCATCCTCATTCTTGATATTTCTTTTAATGTGAAGTGTGGCATTCCTGATTTCTATCTTTCTCCCCACAGAAGGATTTGTAGATTGAGAATAACATTTGCAGGGCACCTGGGTGGCTCAATCGGTTAAGCAACTGACTCTTGATTTCAGCCCAGGTCATGATCTTACTTGAGATTCAGCCCCATGTCAGGCTCCACACTTATACGGTAGAGCCTGCTTGGGATTCTCTCTCTCCCTTTCTCTGCCCATCACCCCCCCAAAAATAAATAAATAAATAAACACTCTAAAAAAAAGAATCACATTTGCCCACTGACTCCATTCACATTCCCCTATCTGGTCTTTGTTAATAATAAAGGTGGTGTGTCAATTTTTCAACCACAGCCACTTTTTCTTTGTATTATCAATATTTGGGTGTGATACATAGTAGAAAAGAATGGTGTTGCTCAAACTGCCCAAAGAACATCACCTAAAATTGCTAGTAGTTTACAAGGCTTATTTCACATATGCATACGTACACATTTGTGTGATAAACAAAATATAATGTTATAAATCTTATAAATAAAATATATTTTATATTTTATATTTCCACACATTATGAAAAATAATTTCATAAAGCATGAAAATATATATTATGTATACAGTTGTCCCTTAAACAAAATGGGTATGAACTGCCTGGGTCTACTTATATCCCTTTTTTTTTTTTATTGATACTCCCCAGATAAACCTATCTTTGGATAATACTTTATGTTTCTTTTTAAGTTTTTGTTTAATTTATTTATTTTGAGACAGAAAGCATAAGTAATGGAAGGGAAGAGAGAGAGGGAGAGATCTGTGTGGAGTCGATGTGGGGCTCAAACTCACAAACTGTGAGATCATGACCTGAGTTGAAGTCAGGAACCAGACACTTAACCAACTGAGCCACCCAGGTGCCCTGAATAACACCTTAATTTCATACTAAAATACTTCTCTTGCCATATGGATCTTAACATATATCGTAATATATATAACCAAGTTCTACTTTCATGGAAGTCAGCCACAACCTGACTTCACCTTCATTCTTTGCTTGCTAGCAACTGGATAAGCAATTACATTCCATGTTTGAAGTAAGCAGCCAATGAACACTTGGATAGGTACCCTTTTTAATGGCAGCCTTCAAGTTTTGCAGAAACTGTAAAGTTCTCCCAAAGAGTGCTAACCACAGGGACCATAGATGCACATGTCTCCACCTCTTCAGAAAGCCAGCAGTCTCCCTCCCTAGTTGTCCCTCAAAGGCCAGACACAGTGACAAGAAGAGAATCTGAATGCCTGCTAATTCTACCATAAGTTCAGACAATATCTTTGTTGATGCATAAGACATACCTGTTAAAGGAGGCATCATTTAAAGTACTAAATCTCTTTTGCCTCAAGTGACAAGTGATTGGGATTATGAGTCTTGTTCTCACCACACACGTAAAGAGGAAAAGTGAAATTGCCCATATTATAAGGGAGGGGCCAGGTCTGAAACTGAGACACAAAGGGATAAAACTCAGAAAACAGAAAGCAAATATTTTAGAGATTTAAACCCCAGTATAAGCAAGGAGATAATTATGAAGCACTCAGACACTTTTAGTGTCTTTGAGACTGTGGTCCGGGGCTCGCATATCTACATCCCTCTTCTGAGAGATTCCTTATGTGTAGAAAAGTATGCTTGTTCCCACACAGTGCCAGAGTCCTGTCTATAGATGATTAGATCAAGGAGCAAGCCTGATCCAAATAGCCAGGGCCATATGGACACTTGATTCTTGAGAAGGATGGCTGACTTAATCAGATCTTCTTGGTGTCCAAAGCAGCAAATGCAGTTGATAGAATAGTGTAAAAGTGGAAAAACACAAGAAAAGACAATAAGAAAAAATCAAGAATAAAAAGAAGCCACAGGCAGAAATAGGAAGGAAAAGAACAGAGAGTAGAATAGGAAAAAGAGGTAGAGAAATGAGAACACCTATGTGGCAGATTGGTTCCCAGCGCTGTCCTCCTTTAGGGGCTGCTTTGGTTACCTCCTTTTCCTTACTCAGAGCCCTCACTGGGGTTGTGCTAAGGCCTTTATTGTTCTTACAATAAACTCTCATAAATTAAGATAACCTGAATAAGTTCCTAGTTCTTACAAACATATCGTTGTTAATAGAAATAAAGATAAGAAGAGATTGTTACAAATTAGGATCCTGGACCCAAACCAAGAAAATGAAACATAATACAAGTAAATTGTGAATTACTTCATTTCAATTTAAAAAATTAATCAGGTCTGACTGAAAAGTAGATTATATAGACTCGAGGACACCTCAATGCAGTGTATTTGGTAAAAAGCAAACTCAGTCTTACCTTGCTTTAACATATATTTAGTGTGTTGACAGAGAGAATGGGTGGATGGGGGAGGGAAAAAGAAAGAGAGAGAATAGCTGCACTCTGCCTTGAACAAATACTTGGACTGATGTGGCATCTTTAGAGTCCCACACTTCATAAGGATCCTAACTAGACATCATGTGGGCACATAGTAACAAGGATGGTTCGTGGCAGCACAGATTAAGTGTTCTCCCCAAAATAGTTCCTAGACATCCATGTACCTTCTGTAGCACCTTGTTACATCTTATTTTATTTGTTCAATGACCTTAGTCCCTACCAGACTCTAAGCTTCAGAAGACAAGAACACACCCATCTTGTTCACTGCTCCTAGCACCTAGCACAGTGATGAGTATGGTTCAAATACTTGAAATATCTTGAAATATTTGTTGAATAAATGAGAAAATCACATCATATGAGTAATGGCAAAGTAAAATGGGAACATTAAATTTGGAAAGGAGGAAACTCCTTTCCACTAGATTGTGGACTCCTTACACTAGATTGTGGTTTTCAAATATCTGAAAGATTTTCATGTGGAAGAGGGAAAGGCTTATTAAGGACTCAAGCAATCAGAATTAGCATCGTGCTGAGGATAAGAGAACCAGACTGGCAGTCAGAGCCAGAGCTCATTCCCCAACTCATGGTAGATTTGTTACTTAGACCAGAACCATAATTTCATCATTTCTAAACTCTGCTCAAGCTTCAACATTTAATGAACAATTCAATGGTAGATAGATATTACTGAGAGAGAAATTTTTATTTTAATTTCACGAAACTCCCCAACATTTACAGATATCAAAGATAGAATGGTTTATCAAAAATAAAATGGTTTGTGACTTCTCTGTTAATATAAATCAATAAGCAGAACTGGCTAACTACTTGTTTTGTGTGTTGTAGTTAGGATTCTTGCTCTGGGTGAGATGTAGGATAGGATAACTTATCCCCATCAAATTCTACAAAATTCATATTACAGGGTGAGTTTTTCAGCCTGGATGTCAAGAATGTGAACCAAAGAAAGAAATGGCTTCTGTTTTATTCTGTAGTTTGTTAATTATACAACTTAATTTTTCTGAGCCTCAGTTTTCTCATTTGTTAAATGGGGGTAATAGTTTCTGTTTTTCCTACATTAAAAGATTGGCAAAGATCAAATGAGATGACGTTTGTACTTCAAAAGTATAAAGTATGTACAAATATATTAAGTCTCTACTCTGGAGGAAGAAAAGGAAATCCTGAAGGACCACATCTTCTGATGACCAGGCCAAGATTCTGTCAACCTAAAGCAAGACTGTTTTTCCTTAAACCCCCTAGACATCTTAGACATAGTTTGCATCTCTCTTTCTCTTTCTCTGCCTGGGGATAATAGGGCTGTTAACTTGTATTTTAGCTGTGGAGATTTCACTTGCTATGTAAATGTCAAGTTTCACTTGACTAGAAGTTAATATATAATGTCTTCCCTTTCCTCATGAGTATAATTCTGTTAAATTATCTCTTTATTCTCACACTGATTTTCTTTTCTTTTCTTTTTCTTTTTGCTTTTCAGTTTTAAGTCCTAAAATAGCATATTCTACCCTACTGCTTTACTGTTTTCGAGGCAATAATGATGGTGTCTTGCATTGTGGGAGTTTAATGCAAATCATAGTGAAGTTGGCTGTGCTTCAAGATAGCAAGAGCACTGCCAAATGGGCATTTATCAAGGATGCCTGACAACCCCAGGAGTTTAAACTACCTCACATTTGCAGCCTTTCCTTCACAATCCCCCATCACCTTCATGCAATCCAAAGGGAAACACAAATTTTATTATCCCCATTTTACTGAGAGGAAAAAACTAAGATAGAAAATAATTAAGTTCTTTTATAAAGTCACGTGGCTGGTGCTGGATGTGAGCTTACAAATTTGGCTTCTTGTTGGCACATTACTCTTACTACTAAGTCTTTAGACACCATTAGATATTAGAAGCTTCTGTCTTTCCCATGGGTTAATTCTACTTCCAATTCAGTTTTATGATATGGCAAGCAGATCTTTCAACTGCTGGCCAGTCTTGCCAGGAAAGGCTCTGACCTTAATCATGGTATCTTTTCAGGCAAACTGAAAGAAGCCCAGGCTAAGAAAGGGTCTTCAGAACAAGAAGAAATAACTAAGAGAGAAAGCTTGTCTTTGTTATAAAATTTCAGTGTCTGGCTCTTAGAGCTTATTGGGAAACATATACTGGGGGCCTAAAGTCTGCATGGGTGGCAGGTACCCTGAGTGAAAGGAATGCAACTGTCATGTATATATAGTGACTTGAGGTTTAAAAGCATTTTTATATTGTCACCTGATTTGGCCTTGGTGACAACTGAGTTAGATATATATGACAGATGTGGGGGGTATTCTGTGCACTTTACAGATAATCAGCTGAGATTAAATGACATTCATGGTCATGTAGCTAGTAAACATCAGAGCTACCCATGAACTCTAATCTTTGGATAATACTAGAGGATTTTGTCTCAGTGTAAATGAATCTCAAGTATTGACTCTCACAGGAATATATTTGGGAAAAAAAGTCTCTTTTGGTTCCCAGAAATAATACTATAGAGGTAAACACTGTCCACTATTCTCCCTTGTAAAAAGCTGACCCTACATTATTAATGGTAGGTTCACTGACACATTACCTTTTCAAGGCCAGGAAGGCCCCTTTTCCCTAGATCTGGCTTTTTTATGAGCACTGCAAAGAGAGAATGTGTTTTTAAGCCAGCTAGAGACCTCCCCATGCCCAGAGGGAGAGGCACTTTCTCAGAAAGCACTCTTGCACAAGAGCCCCTTCCTTTTTGTTTCTCCCTCCTCCACCTGCACCTCAATGGAGAGTTCCTCACCTTTCTCCAACACCCCTTCATTACCAGAATAGCCAACCAGCCACCCTGTCAGTGCATACCTCCTGCCTTCTCACCAAGCATCCTCTTCCTCAACACAGATTAGGGCCATGGCAGGCCAGTAAAATCAGGTCTAATGGTAGAGGGATTCTGAGAAGCTCTTCTGAGAAGCTGCGAGCCAGCAGAGGTGGCTCCAGAAAGCCCCTTCCCCCTCCCAGCACTAGGCTTAGCCCTGCAGCAGTGGCAGCAGGGAACCTAACCACTGCAAGTTGAAACAGGACTCCCCGCCTCCCCTCTCAGCTTTAAATAGGATTAATGAGAGAGAACATGCTAAACACTGTTCTGAGAGGTTCCAGAACAGGCAGTCAGCTACTTCCTCTCAAGCTGCCATTTTGGACAGGGTCCCCTGGCTGCCTCCCCCTTAACTTCAAGCTAGCTCTTTTGTTCTTAGCATCCTAGCTCCGCTGGGAACCCAATTTTGGGATCTCAAGGACAAGATGAAGTCCCATTGCCCTCCCAGGTGACTCCTCTCCCCATGCTAGTGCCATAGAGTTCACTCTTGCCTCATTCATTAGACTATATTCTTTGATAAAATTCAAAGATTTTAGGAAAGGAGGTGGGCAGTGGAGCTAGGAAGGAAACAATATAAACCTATTGGTTTCAGCTTAGTGTGACATGCTCCATTGTATAGCAATCACAGTATCCCCAAGAATTTTAGTAAACATATTTTAATCTGCTTTATATTTGTGTGTGTGTGTGTGTGTCCCTCCCTGTGGAATTACATCGTCAATACCACTCGAAAGTGCCAGAAACTGAGGATATGGGCAGGAGACTTGGCCAAAGTTTCCCAGCTGGGTTTCTGACAGGGGGAGGAGAGGTATCAAAGAAAATAATTAAAGGGGTTTCTGTATGACAGGTGTGGTGCTAAGCACTGTGAGATAGGTACTAGTACTAGGAAACCCCCAGCAAACTGATGCTATTTGACATTTTGCCTTGATTGTATCATGAAAACAAAACTTCTCAAAGTTTACTAAAAGCCTCTTCTGGATGGAATGCTCACCTGGCTGCTGCAACAATCCTTCTTTTTTGTTTCTAGCAAACTTAGCTAAAAAGAGTCAGAGAATGCTGAAAGTAACCTGAGAGAATACCTGGTACAGCTACCTACCACCTCCACTCCTCTGTCCCTTTCCGTAGCTCCTTTATTTTTTGCAGGCAATAAGATTGAAGCCTTCTCATGGTGACTGCCGTCAGTCTGGGAATAAAGCAAAATGTGTGGTCAACATCTAGAGAGGTTCACATATAAAGTATAGGCAGTGAGGTTAACCCCAGAAGACCTAAGGGGAGAATCACAATGCTTGTTGAGAGGTGCAATGACCTGGAGATTTCAATGAAAAAGTCAGGCAGGCCAGCAGTGGCTTCTCATCCCAGAAGACCAGTGTCTGATCCTACCAACTCTTAAGGTACAACATCAGCCTTTCTCTCTGGGACCCCCCCCCCAATCCCACCAGCTTCCTGAGAAATGACTAAGTGTGTGAATTAAATTTCAGCACACAGGGTCTAAAAAGCCTCTGTTATCCCCTCCACCCCCTCCCCCTTGGGGGAAGGAAATGATCATGCCAGCATTCCCCATAAGGGATCTAAATGATTTCCCAGAAGCCATGTTCTCATATGCTCTGTTTGTTTAAAAGAGTTCAGGGATATGAGTAAATGTGAGCCTGACAGGGTCCATTTGCCAAAGACCTCCCTCAGAACTGACAAAGGTCATGTCAACTTCTTCATCTGCATGCAGATCCTCAGCCCTAGGGAGAAATTAGCCCAAGGTCAATTAATCTGTTAGTCACCACCCATATGCTCATCGGCAGGCTAAGTATTATTAGGGATATAGAAAAATAAGAGGTGGTCCCTGCCCTCATTTAGTCATTAAATATTTGTTGAGTGCCTATCAGGTGCCAGGCATTGGGCTGAGCACTTAAACATCTACCAGGAAAACAAGATGCATTCACCTGAAATAATAGAATATGAGTTACAAACTGCACAATAAATGAAAGAATAGCAGGACATAGGTGGGTTATTTGATAGGCTTCAGTGAAGTGGGGGTAGGGGACCCACGAGGACTAAGTGAGGGCTTGGGGAGGGCCTTGAAAGACTTCTATTATGGTTTGAAGGAAAGCAAGGGAAAAGAGATGAATGTGGCTTTGATGAAGGTGGGGAGCAGTATAGAACCAAGGAGACATACATGCTGAGGAAGAGGGAGAAATCAAGGTGAATAGGTAAGGAAGGGGGCATACAGGGAGGTGTTGGAGATACTAGAAAGCTATTTTATCTCTTGTGCTTATAGTGGTTCCTGGAAGACTTCAATTCATTTCGGGGGTCTCCAGTCTTGGGTGGAGCTGAGAAGGGTCAACCTGGAAGTCAACTGGAAGAGATAGCCTGGAACAATAGAGAGAGGAGAAGCTTTTGATGAACTTGCATTCCAGTCCTTTTTCCTTCACTTACTAGTGGTGGGATTTGGCATACATTATTTAATTTATTCATTTGGAAAACAGAGATGGTGATTTCTGTGATTTTTAAGTAAGACACTGTAGATAAAATGTCCAGCAAAGATGAGATACATCATAGGCAAGCAATGACTGTTTTTCTCCATGGCTTCCTCTTCCCCTTGTATACAAAGGTGAAATGTACAGGTATGTCCAAGTATATATTCCACCCCAACCAATTGGTCAAAGCCAATTATGGCATTCTCCTTGAGTATGCCAATGGTTGCTAGATGGTGTCCCCAATCCTATCCGGTGTCAGCTGAGAGCCTTCCAGGAAAGGTTTTCTTGATCTTAAGAAAGAGATGCAGGAAAAAAAAAAAAGGTCCTTTATTTCTCAGCCCATCACTGGTTCTGGGTATGACAACTAGACTGGCATATCCAACCAAAGTCATGAAGCAAACATCCTGAGGGCAAAGCCCATACTCCAAGAATGGCAGAACAGAGAGATGCAAAGACCTCATCTATGAGGACACTGTGAAGCCAAGGTATGAACTAATCTGGAAGCTAATCTCTTAATGTATTAATTCATGAGATTTTTGTTACCTATTGTTTAGGCCAGTTTGATTTAGGCTTTTTGTTACTTATGAGTGGAAACATCCTCCTGATTCACAGTTTGAGACAAACTAGTCAAAACCACAGAAGAGACAGATTCCAAAACAGGTGATAGGCCAGACCAGAATTAGAAATAGCCTATTGCATCCCACTGAAAATGGTATTTGAGGTGAGGCAGGACATGTCAAATCATAATACTTCCTCCTTATTTCTCTGTAATCTAGTTCAACCCTGTATTTACATTGAAGGGTTTGCTAAAGGATTATCACATGAGCCTTGTCAGCTGATGGATGAACAAAGCCTATTTACACTAGAAGCTAGTTAGCACCATTTGAGCCCTGGTTTTGCATTAGCCAATGTGGCTGTTTCACTACTTTCTGCTCAGGGGAAGGCTGCCTGCCTTTGGTCTCCACTAACCAAACCAAACCACATTCAGGCACTGTATCAGTTACAAGGCTTCTGAGGCAGCAATAGGATACATGCCTCAAAACCTTGGGGTCCCAGCTCCAGTAAAGCTGGGTCAATTTCTCACCTTGCTCTTTGACTCAGTTTTCCTTTCAATGAAAGAGTCGGATGGACAAACTTCTTGAGATAACTTGAGCATGCAAGTGTAAATAAGTCTTCATTTGATAGGAATTCTAACATCAGCATGTTCTCCCTAGGGCTCCTAAAGGTGTTTGTTCCCTCTACAACTTCCCTGGTCTCCTGAATACAGATTAAGTACTCAGAATGAAGTTCTACATGATAATCCTCCTGATGATAATGATTAACAATTTCTTGGAGTCATTTAGTACTTTCTAGGAAAGGAAAAGCATTACTCGCATTTTATCCTATTTGTCTTCATAACACCCAGAGAAGTCAAGGAATAGATGTTCCTCCCAATGCAAATAAGAGTTTACTAAAGTTCAGGGATAAGAGGTACAAGGTGTCCAGGGACAAACAGGGAAGGAATGTAAATTCTGGTTATAAGAACTAAACATCTGGAAAATTCCAGGGGAACTGTTTCCCCCACCCCCCAATCATGGAGGGAGACAGGACACTGGTGGGGCATCCTTCCAGGTCAAGAGGCATTAGATTGGCTTTCAGAAAAATCAGCCTTCCTGTACTTTCCTGGGTAGCTTGGATATAGATGCAGTAGTGACTCAGTGATCTAGCACTATATTTTCTCATCTACTTTTGGAGATTACCCAACCTCAGTTAAATATAGTCAGCTTTTTTTTTTTTAAGATTTTTATTTTTTTAAAGTAATCTCCACACCTAACATAGGGCTCAAACTCACAACCCTGAGATCAAGAGTCACATGCTCCACCCACTGAGCCTACCAGGCGCCCCTATAGTCAGCTTTTCTTACTGTCTAACATAAGTATCTGGAATTTTAGACTTGAAATAATATTAAACAACTATTTTACATGTTTTGCTTTTCTTTCCACCTTAAACTTCATTAATTCTTTTCATTTTTGCATCATTGCCACAAGACAGGTGAGGATAATGTTAATAAGCCCATTTTACCAATGAGCAAAACAGAGTCTCAGTAAGGTTTTAAGAAGACCACACATGTGAAGAAGTGGGACTAGATGTGATTCTTTTGTATTTGAGTCCATTTCTCTTTCTAAAATATCATCTTTCCCCCCTCTATAGACCTCATTCAAATATTTCTGAGTGCTTTCTGTATACCAACAATGTACTGGGCATTCAATGTTGAACAAGAAGGATATAGTCTTTTGAATGAGAAGTTTACAGAAGAATTGAACACACAGACAAGATGGACAATTATTTAAGTTGTAATAGGTGAAAGTACATTGAGAAAGGCAGAGGTGTATCTAGTCCAGAGAGGCTGTTAGATTAACTGGTCCATGGGCCTGGTCCTATGTGATCAGTCTGAGATCCTAAAGATAGAAGCCGGAATGGCAAACTACTTGAATCTTAGGTGGTGAACAGATGAGGAGGGTAGGGAATTTTTTTACAAAAAAAAATGCTTTGTGACCCATCTTTCCAGACTAAGCTCAGGCAAAGGAGAGCCTGAAGGATGCAGAGGTCCAGATGGGACACCTGGGGCCCAGTTAGGGCAGTGCCCCTTCACCAGAAAAAGGAAGAGGAGCCACATCGAGAATCCCAACAGGGGTGTCAGGGGCAGACACAGCAAGTCATTGTGTTACCATACCCAACAGCTGAATCAGGGAGCTAATTATGGCTTTCTGCTTCTGGAGACCACATTCCTGAGGCTTTTAGGAACACACACACACACACACACACACACACACACACTACCATGGCAGCTCTCCTCCCCTTATTCTGCTTCCTTACTTCCACCCCCACTTTCAATGCACCCCATTCTATCTTTGAAGCATCCCTTGCACAGGGCATTTCTGTTATTTCATACTGTATCCTGGTTCTACCAACACACCAACACACTGCCCATACCCTTTGCCTAACTCAGTCATTATAAGAGCGCTACACATCATGCTTTATATTCTCCCTAGAAGGTCTCTATCAGAGAGTCACACTATGTCAGTGCTGGATGAATGCCCTTAAAGAGTCTCATCCAAACTACTACAGATGAAGAAACTGAGGACTAGTCAAGGATGTGGCTTATCCAAGAGCATTTAAGTAGTAACTGTAGGGCCAGAATGAGAAACAGACTTCCAGGACTTTTTTCCCCTTCCATGGAATTTCACATCTAAAAACACAAAAATTAGTTTGACTGAAGTCTGAAGCCAACCTGATCCCTTATTCTACCTTCCAAGATAATACCTTTTTTTTTTTTTTAAGTGCTGAGATGTTTGGTTTATATTAAACCACTCAGCAAATGTTTCTGAGAAACTCCCACCTGTGAGGGAGCACACCAAGTCCCCGACTCTACATAGTTCATGGTCTGGAGAAAGACAGACCTGCAGTAACAGCCGCCATGCAAGCAAGCTTACATATGCTGTGTCAATGAATGGGACACAAGAAGCATGGAGCTTTAGAGAAAGGAACTGTCATTTTGACTGAGATGATAGAAGAAGGGATAAATAAGGATTGTGTTTTAGGTCTCAAATTCTGACAAGTAGAGAAAGACTTCTCAGACTGAGTGACAAGTATACACAGAGGTGAAAAAGAAGAGGTGATGTTTAGAGAAGGCTGAATAGCCTTTGGAGTTGATTCAAAAAAGTTGTAATGTTATTTGTAATAGCTACCATGTGTATGTACTTATCACATGCCAAGGATTCTTATTTAATCCTCATAGCAAACCTATGAACTAGGAATTGGTTCATTTAACAAGCAGTTATTGAATGACTACTATATGCTACCCAAGTTTTAGGTATTGAGGATACATCTGTAAACAGAGCAGACCAAAAGAACAAAAGAGAACAAGTCCCTGCCCTCAGAAAGTTTACATTCCAGGAATTGTTACCCCCATTTCATAAACGCAAAAAACAAAAAACAAAAAAACAAAAACAAAAACAAAAAAAACTGAGATATAAGGAAGTTAATGCTCTAGCTCAGGGATGCAGAGAAGACAATTAGCAGAGCCTGTCTGTGCTCTTAAACTCTATGTTGTATTGCCTTCCAGGAAGCCTGGGATTGAGAGTAGGGGTTTTCAGAAGTAGTAAGGATCTCTTACAAAGTTTTGAGCAGTGGGGTGGCTGAAACAAAATGATGTTGCTTCTGTTAGGGCTGTCTTTCCCCACTCTACTTATAACAGAGATTAGCCATCTCCATCTTCCCTCCTCCACACATACACACCTCTTTTGGCTGAAGATGGCATTCCCTGGGTAGAGCTATTCGTGGTTTTAGCGGATTAGCCTGGGTGAACTCTCAGGATCAGAGCTTCATGCCACACCCAGCACCCCATTTAACTGGTCTTTTGTCCTACCAAAGCTTGTAAATTGGGTTTCCTTCCTAGCTCAATTGCTAGAAGTTAAAAGTGGGAGTGGTAGAGAAAATGATAGCGTTAAAAATGCACTGGGTGAGAATTAAAGCTATAAACTTGAAATAGGCCTCAGCTATCACCTGAAACCGAGTCCCCGCGAGGAAGCTGAAAAAGTTTGCCTTTGAAATGTCTTAGGAGTGGGAGTGCCAGTGCTCCGGCCTCCAGTCTATAGTCCTAGCAGGGTGAAGCAATGCCCTTCACCAAAGCTGCGGGTCCCTCTTTGAACCTAGAAATCCAACCTTTTTGCGGGATTTGGGGGTTGCTGTAGGGAGACCGTGCTGGAGAAAGGAAACTGGCGAGTAACTAGAAGGGGTGATAAAGAAGGAGAGGAATACGGGAAAAAGGAGAAAGCGAAGGAATGGATAAAGGAAACCGGAAGGAATAAGAACGGAGTGCACACAATAAAAGGGAAAAAAAAATGAAGGGAAAAGAACAATATAGAACAGTAGGAGAAAGGGAAGGGCGGGGTGGAGGGGTGGGTGGAGAGAAAGACTCAGGGCCGCCCGGCGGGGTCTGCTGGAAGTGAGAGCTGAGAGATGGGGGACGGCGGACGGCGGACGCCAAGGAGCCCAGAGGTCTAGAGCAGCCCCAGCTGTCAGCGGTGAACAAAGGCCGCCGAGCCGCAAGTGAGAGGCTGCAGGCCCCGCCCCAGCCAATGAGCGGTGCCGGCGCTGGCCCCGCCCCACTCCGCTCCGCCCCGCCCCGCCCCGCCTTCGGCTCCGGGACCCCGCGCGGTGGCCGGCGCGCGGAGAGCTGGCGGGCGGTGGACGCGCGGGGAGGCCGAAACTTTCTCTGCCCGCCTGGTCCAGCTAGCCAGAGCCGCGAGTTGTGGCGGCGCCGCGGGACCCGCTCGGCCGGCAGCTCTGCTAAGACAACCGGGAACACACTGCGAAACACACTGAAAAAAAATTCTCAAGTCAGTCCGAGGCTCAACGGGGCAGGTAAGGTGCGGTGGACGAGGGGTCGCTCCTGAGAAGTGTCTGCAGCCGCGGCACCCGCACCAGGGCTCCCAGGGAAACTGCACTCCCCACGGCGTGCCAGTGCGTCCGTGCGTCCGTCGGTCTTTGTCTATGTCAGATTCTGTCTAGGTGTCTTTGTCTCTGCATGTAACTGTCAGGGTCTCTCCCTCTGCCGGGGTGGGTGCTGCTGTTCTGGTCCCAGTCTGGAGAAAAGGATGCTGCGTCTGTCCTCTGTCTTTGTCTCGGTCTCCCGGAGACTGGTTTTATCTACTCCAAGCCCCGAATCTGATCTTGATGGATGTTAAGTGATGTCTGAGATGAGGAAAAGGGGAGTGTGCGTGAGCCCTGAGGGGGCCAGGTCCTAGACAGAGGGTCTGACAGCTGGGGTCCGGTCACTGCACTTTGACTTCTGGAACTATGGAGATGGGCTGTGTCTGCACTCACAGGGTGGCAGGGATGCGATACAGTTAGGTTTGTAATGTTTCACTGAAGGAATATGTCACAGGGGCTTAGGTGGGTAGAGAGGGGGTTAATGAATGAAGGTAAGTGGCACCCTGGAGTTGTGGGTCACCAGGATCAGTCCTTGAGTTGCCATTTAGCCAAATTAACACACGCACAGTTCCACACCCACACATACTACATTCACTTCTTTTTTTCACCCACCATAGGCAGCCAGCCCCCCACTCCCTACACCCCCCACCACACCCTTCAACATACTGAACTCCATCTTTCAGAGCATACAACTCAGCAGCAACAGGCACCAAAACACCACAAGCCAGGTGAGCTTTCTCCTTCGTGCTCCGAGTGGAAAGGAGTAAACTGTGGAGAAAATGAGTGTTCTTCTCACCCACAAGTATGTCAGGCCTAGGAAAGTGCTTGAGACTTGTTAGCTTCAGAGCACTCAGTTCCCCAGGAACAAAGAGTGTTAGGGATCTAAGCATCTAAAGTTCCTGGGTCCCTCCTCTCCCATTCCATCCACACCCTCCTGCAACCATCAGCCCTGATCTTAGGTCTTGGATGCTGGCAAACTAGTGTGGAGGCATTGAGTTCTGGAGAGCTCTTGGCAAGAGCTGTACCAGATAAAGGTCTCCTGCTCTGCTGGTAGTGCAGCCTAATTGCAGTCATGGGAGCTGAGCAGCCCAGCCACAGAGAGGTGAGCCGTCTGCTTGGCAATTCTTCCAGCACCAGGTACCCTTGAAGTGATTCTGTAGGTAGGAGGTAGAGTTTGTAACCTGAGCTTCCTCTAAGTTCAAAAATAATTTTCTGTGGGCATTCTGCAGAAAATACAGGTGTTGAAAGTGTGTATATATTTGTACATACATGAAAATGGGTATTTGAGACTGCATTTACAGGCAGGAAGGGTGTTTGTGTTCAAGGGTGGAGAAGAGCAGAGTGTGTGGGTGGAAATCTGTGGGCAGAGGCATACACACTAATCAGGTGTGGCATTTACACCTTATATTTATCCAGTGCCTTTCTTCTGAGGTGCTTTCTGCACATCACAGACGTTATCTCATTTGTTATCTCCTTTATCCTCACAATGTAACTACCAGGTTGGCATGAGGCATTGTTAATTCTCTGTTTTACCAGTGAAGAAACTGAGGCATGAGAGGGGCAGGGATTTCCCTGAGGTCCACTGCTAATGGGAGCAAAGTTAGGAAGTCAAAGGATAAACTCTCAGCTGAGAAGATGTGAGTGTGGACATTCACTCTTCATGAGGCGAGAAAAAACCCAGGTGGAGAAAAAAAGGTTGTCTCTCAAAAGTGTCTATGTGAGAGCAAGAAGGAGGATGGGACATTTGAGATGGTTGTTATTTAACATTTATGGCAGCCTCTGTGCACTTCATGAAGTAAAACCTGCTTTAACAATCCAGCATGTGCATTTGTGTCTGCAGGAGGAGCCTCCTGTCTGTGTGTGCCACAGTAGATGTGTGTGAAATAGTTGCTGTCAAAGGTGTGTTTTGGGAGACCCAATGCTTTGGGAGTATGTGAGGGAAAGATTTGCCATGCAGTCTTGAGAAGCCATGCGTTTGCCTATGTCTGTCTGTCTGGACAAAGAGGTAGATGGGCTCCAGCCATATAAAAAATGGCTTTCTAATCCTGAAAATTTATTTATATGCCTTTGTACTTATTCAGCATTCACTTAATAAATATTCATTGGATACCTACAAAATGCAAGGCTTTGGGCCAGGCAGTGAGGCTACGAAGATGAATAAGGTAATGAAGGCAAACCTATGGTTAACCAGCTTATAGTCGGTGTAATGGGCAATAGTTAACATTCACTGAGTATACTATGTGCACAGTACTTGTTATGCATTATCTCATTTAATCCTCAGCACAGCCCTGCAGGGTGTATGATTATTAGACCAGGAAATTAATAACGTAGCTAGGGTAGAAAATGGAGGAGCAAGGAATTGAACTCTGCTCAGCTCAGCCCTGGCTATTTTTTTTTTTTTTACTTTTTTTTTTTAATGTTTGTTTATTTTTGAGACAGAGAGCATGAGTGGGGAAGGGGCAGAGAGAAAGGGAGATACAGAATCTGAAGCAGGCTCTAGGGTCTGAGCTGTCAGCACAGAGCACGACATGGGGCTTGAACTCACAGACCACAAGATCATGACCTGAGCCTCAGTCAGACGCTTAACCAACTGAGCCACTCAGGCACCCCTGCCCTGGCTCTTTCCATATTCTTCTGCTTTAAAAATAGAAATACATGTTTCCTCTCTGCAAAATATTCTTGCCCTGTCCCTCTCCCTCTACCTCCACCTAACAAGCTCCCACTTGCAATTCTGGTTTTAACCATGAGAATAAACACCTTCAAGAAAACTTCCCCTCTCCTTTCCCTGAGTTTCTCTGGGTCACATGGCTTCCTCTGAGTTCTTCCATGCTATCCTGGCATTTACTCACTGGCCCTGAAGAGCCTGCTAAGTTCTTAGAGGCAGAGATAGTGTCGTGAATGCCTAACTCAGAGTATAGTTTGTGGCTACTTTGATTAGGCCCTTAATAAATGCTTGTTTAATAAAGTAATGGGAAGGAAAAGAACTGTCAGAGACCATTGGCAGGGAGCATTTTTCCAATAGCAGGTTACTGCATGGACACACTTCGTTGGTGTGGCCTCTGCTTTCCTGCCTTTATTATTGGGTCACCTCCTTCAGGGCCGCTGCCTAGACAGGGCTCCTCCATCTCAGTTCCTGACTCCAGTTTGGAAACCTAAGGAAAATCTAGCTCCCAGCCACCCTTCCAACATAGGCACTCTATGTCAGGTTCAGTCAACCCACAAATATATATAAGCGGGAGTTGCTAGGGTCTAGAATTGAGGTTTTAAAATTGTGCATTTGGAACCCCAGGAGGACAGTGGTTCCAGGGCAATGATGGGGTGTTTCTAGGGGTTTGCCAACAAAGTAGTATCTAGCTGTCTGGGGAATCTTTAGGTAATTTAAGTGGTAGGACTCAGAGGTAGCTTTTGAATAGATCTTTATGCTGCTACAGTTTGAAAACCACTGATCTAAAATAGACACTCATAAGCTGCTGTTGGGAGTGTGAATTGCTACCATGTTTGGGTAAGTAATCTGGTCATGATTTGTCCAAGGTCACATGATTACAGTCTGGTGACTCCCTTCCCATACCCTTTACACAACCCTATTATTTCTCAAAGGTTGCCACATGCCTTCTCAGAGGTCTGAGATTATTTTAGTTTTCCTAAAACTGCATTTCACTATTTATTAAAGATTTTATCCATGCAAGGTACCAGGGAGTTGGGGGATTTTAAGAAATGTTTCAATAATGCCTTGAGAATAAAAATTGTGATGAAAATTGAAAAGAAGAACCAGAACACATGAATCAATGACAAGTACATTGAAAATTGGATTGTACTAACTTTGAACATGGCAGCTGCACAGCATGAGGGAGGTGATCTCAAAGACACCAGGGAAGAGGTGGTCATGAACTAAACCTTGAAGTTGAGCTTCAGGAATGTGTAAAAAGAGTAGACATAGCAGCAGCAAGGTTATAGTTTCAAGATGCAAGCTGAGACCTGAGGAGATGGAGCTTTTATTCCCAAGGGGAATCCTGGTGGGAGCCTGTTTCCTCCTTCCATGCAACTCAGGAAGACACTGAGAGCAGACAGAGCTGGGAAATGAAAGATATGAGGTAACTCACCTCTAACAACTGCCTTCAGCAAAATGAGTGTGCAGAATCACTTTGGATCCCCTTCTCCAAGTATTTAGAGAAGTGGGTGGGGATGTGTCAAAAATCAAGCATGGTCGCATTGAGCTTCAGGCTAACTGCCGTTTGGCAAAGCTGTCCCTGTGTCTGCAATCTCCATCCTGCTTCTGTTACTCTGTTGCTTCCTGACAGACATCAACTTCTACTTGACGGCCTATCATCATCCCTAGGCTTCCTATAATAATAATTTTAACAGCTCTTTTTATTTGTACAGGACTGTCCACTTGAAAAGGGATATTAATGTTGCTGGTGATGGTGTTGTTAGTATAATCATCATCAACCCTGTAAGAAGATATCTTCCACAGTTGGACATATGGGAAAACTCAATGAGCTGATCAGAGGTGAAGGAGCTCACCCAAAATTTTAAGTGGAATGCTGGGATTTGAACTCAGTTTTCCTGACCCCCAGTCCAAGGCTATTACCACCCTATCATTAGGCCTGATGGCAGACAGAATGTGAGGGTGTATGTGTGTTAGCTATCAGCTAAAACTAATTGTTCTAATCAATCCAGTAGAGTGGTGATTTTTCTTATTAAGTGACAAGCAAAATTGGTGTCTAAACAGACGTGATGTGGGTTTTGTCCAGTACCTGGAACAGAGGCAGTAAGGAGCTGCCCTATACAGATCACCCACAGAATTGCTTCCAAGTCAGTTAATCACTGTGGGAGAAGATAACTGCCTTAAGGATGACTGCTAGCAGGCAGACACACACACACACACACGCACACACACACACACACACACACACACCCCAAATTCATTCATTCGTCTCTCCCACTGAGACATGCTCTCCTCTGATATCCACACTCACAGTCACATCCCATAGCATGAATCCTCAGACATTCCCAGATGGCAGGACCTGGAAGATCCACACCTGTGTCTACTTGGGTTGGTCTCTCCATGGCATTATCTAAAGTGTACTTGGCAGCACCCCTCCTTGATGCCACAGAACCTCAATTTCTGCCATGCCCAGAGCAGTCTTTTGAATTGCCATCAGCCCTTCAGAGCTGCAGAAGTTCCCAGGCCATAGCATCCACCAGAAGAGGGATAAATCTAGGTGAGACTCTCAGACTAAGGGGTACACAAGGACACAGACCCCTCAAAAGTGTCAAAGTGGAGTTGAGATCAGGGGTGAAGATGGGCATTGTTCTGGAAATCAATTGATGTTGAAGGACAGACCCTGTCCTTTGCATGAATGTAACTGCAATGCATAGACTGCCAGGTGGCTGAGGCAATCCCTGCCTGAGGCACCAGGGTGGGGCTGTGCACTTGGCTCATTGGCCTGTTGGCTTTGGGGGCATCTTCACTCTCCTTGCAGTTGCAAAGCCATTTGCTGCTAAATCACCCTCCTCCTGGCATCCTGGACTGCTAAATTGGTCTCAACTTGCTGTACTTCCACCCACCACCTTAGTCATTATTCGCTGGCAGCATTCAGAGAGTGGGTGTAAAGCAGCTGAACATTATATTCCTGCTGAAGAGAGAATTGAGTATAGGCATGCAAGGGAAGGAGGCAAGAGAAAGCTAAGGAGGCAGTGAAACAAAGCTTGGGTTTGCCAGCACCTTTCCCCAGGAACTCCAATAACTCTAGATGGTGGGGTGGTGAGCAATAGGTGAGTGTGTCCTGGCTCAATAGGAGGAGACACGAGGGGTATGCTCACTACTGAGGGGCTGCACCTGCTTGGTCTAGAGGGAATAAAGGACATCAGCTATGGGAGAAAGACCGCCCCCCTATTGGCTCCCTTTTCCTTAAATTTGCAATATGTACTGTCACACCCATTGAGCATCTGTTCCCATGTATTAGTATTTAGCTTCTCTATCCTTCCTCCCTGCCTAGATTATAAATCCCTTGAAAGGAAAATATGCCATGCCTCACATGTAGAGCACCAGGTTCTGAATTCACTTAAGGTTCAGACTCAAATGGCTGAGGGTAATGGTAAGGTCTACAGTGGCCCTTCCTTCTCAGATCCTTCTCAGATCTCCCTGTGGTGCCCAAGGGCCACAGAGTTTGAAAACCCAGGCAGGCAAGAAAAGAAGGAATAACAGGGGAACTTTCAAGGCTGGTTCTCTCTCAGCTTTCAAGGAAGCTTCAGGGAGAGAAAGGGTTATACCACACAGGAACCGACCAGCTAGGGAAGCAGAAACTTAAAGACTTTCTGTCCTGGTATAGCGAGACTCTACATGATCTCCAGCCAACAGATGGGGCACTCTTTGTTGGCTCATCCAGTGCCCAGGATTGCACTGAGGCTGGTAGGAGGTGGAGAACAGAATCAGTTCTCATGTCAGACAGCAGAGATAGCATCAGGCAGAACAGAGTGACCTTGACAGAAGGTTCTCTGAGTCACTGATAACATACATTTGGTCTCCCAAGCAGAGGTTGGAAGGGGAATACAGTACCAACACAAGCTGGCCTGGAACCTGATGGATCCCCCAACCTTGGTTCCTTCCCTCCCACCCTCTTATCCATGAAGATAATGAAAAAAACCCTGAGAACAGAAGCCACCACACAGCTAGGGAGGCAGAAACAATGGGGAATTAACTGAGCTTGTCAAGGGATGGAAGTCTGGGGGAATGAGCCCTGAGGTTGCTCTTTACCTTCTGCTGATCACTAAGAGGCAGTCTGACCGGAGTGTCTGGAGGATGCCTGTGCTGGATCTGCCCTGGCCACCTCAGCAGCAAGGTCAGAGGCCAGAGGATTTCAGAAGGACCCTTTAAGCACTCAGAGAACCTCCCATATTTATTGCAACCTTCAGACATTCTAGCTTCATCTCTCTTCTTCTCTTTCCCATTGAAGTGCATCTCAGCAGTGCACATGTGGAGGAGGCTGGGTAGGATTAGACTGTGCTCACATCTTGAGGAGACAACCTCCTCCAGCCCCAATACCACAGTGGCACCAGCAGGCAAACTGAACTGCAGGCAGGTGGGGAAAGCAAAAGCCACCAGGCAGAGCCGCAGCCTCCACCTGCACTAAAAAGGCAGTGCTCCACTTAAGGGAGCTGTCTGCTCCCAGCTGCCTGCACTTCTCCCCTCCATGGGTCTGCAACTGCCCTGCTCAGAGGCATTGCACTGGCTTGGAGTGGGTAGCTCTTGCTACAGACAGGACCTCCAAACCCAAGGCTCCAAGATTTATCAGGAAACTAAAGAGTCTGTGTTGAAGAAATGTCCAGTGTTCTTCATAGAAACACAAAATATCAGAGTTGAAAGGATCCTTAAATTCTATGCTATCCACTCCTCCAACTCCATCCAAAACCTTCTTCCCCAAGTTGCTGTCTTTACTCACCTCCAAGAACTCCTGCTCTAGGTCCCTGGACCCATTTTTTTCTATTTTAGTTGCATTCTCTTAAAGTTGCATATACTAGGTTCATATCAAGCACTCTACCAGCTCCTGGCAGGACCCACAAATGAGACAGAGACTGTTCCAGACAGCCTTGGTATTAGGGGAGACAACAGATGCATTAGAAAATATCCCTATAAAAAGCTAAACTAGTCTAAAAAGTCTTCATGGAAGATATAGAAGTTGAGAAGCACCCTGTGATCTGGGTGTGATTTTATTTTTTTAATATTTATTTGTTTGTTTGTTTATTTATTTATTTTGAGAGAGAGATAACATGAGCAGGGGAGGGGCAGAGAGAGAGAGAGGGAGAGAGAGAATCCCAAACAGACTCCATGCTGTCAACACAGAGCCCCTGGTGGGGCTCGACCCCATGAACTGTGAGATCATGACCTGAGCTGAAATAAGAGCTAGACACTCAACTTATTGAGCCACTCAGGCACTCCTGGGTGTGATTTTAAGAGATGGAGGGAGGGTGGCAAAGATAGGGGACAATAGGTTGTGGGGAAACAAAAGCAGGTTGAATCAGATTGAGAAGGACCTTGTGCACCCCTTGGGAGTTTGCTTGTTATTTAGTAGGCAGTGGTAAATGACAAGTAATAGGTAGACAGTGGCTTAGAGTAAACCTTGGTTTTAAGAAGTTAATCCAGCAATGGAGAATAGAATAGATTTGGGGTTGGAGAGACTTCTTTCTAGAAATAACATTATTTAGTAGAATGACTTTCTTTCCTCCTTCCTATCTCCTGATTGATAGCACGTGTTCCCAGAGATCTCCCACTGCCTGGAAATGTAGGGTAGCTAAGGCTCAAGGAGAGGAAAGTTCCTAGTCTAGGAACTTATTTATAAGAAGATACATGGGTAACACCTTGCTTTGCACTGCTTTAGACCTAGACAGAATCACAGGAGCCTTTTTGTTTTGTTCTGTTTTGTTTTGTTTTGTTTTTGTTTTTTTAAACAGATGAAGGCATGGAGGCCCAGACTGGGGAGGAACTTGCTCAGGGTCCCACAGCTGGTTAGTTGCAGAACTAGGATTGGTGCTCCCACTTCAGACTCTTTACATTAACCTGCTGCTAACTGTGGACAAAGATGGAAGGGCCAATAGAATTCATTAGATCCTCAAATCTTTAGTGTTAGGCAGGTTTGCCCCAGAAGACATATGTCCTTGTCAATAATGGGATATTCTCAGTCTTTGTGGGTCTCTCCCCACCCAAGTCAAGGGAGTCCCTGGACTTCCACTGAATGGACTTCCACAGCCTCCATTTTTCTCTCCTGTATTCCTCCTTATTTTTCTGGGGTCTTCAGATGTTTGATTTCCTTCTTTTCTTTTGCCTTTTTCATTGTTCCAAGAGCTCTGAGAAGCTCACATCTAATGTGATAGTGAAGGTTTACTATGCCAGTCTCAGTTGTGACCAGTTGTCACCTTTCCAAAATGAAAATAGAGTTTGCTGTTTGTGTCTCATATGTGCCCAATTTAAACCAAATCTGAACAAAATGAGAAGGCTGTGGGTGCCGCTGAGCTCTGCTAACCACCCAGAGAGTTGATGTCACATTGGGAGAGATTCTCAGCCAGGAGGCAGATGTCCATTCCAGTGCTCAGAGAGTCAGATATGGTCAAGTAAGGACCTTCTTCAATCTCAGAACTGGGTTCCAGGGGTCCTCCTGCCCACAGCTCCAAAGATCTCAGAACATCATTCCCTATCTTCTTCTACTTGCCCAGGAGCTTCCCTTGTGTTTTCTAGAAGCCTGACTAACCAAGGGAGGATAAGGCCATGGCAGTGTCCTGTGACATCTCCAGCCTCCAGTGAGTCTTTCCTCAGGAAACACTTCAGCTCATGCCATATGCCTTTAGTCTCCAGAGAAGTTCATCCTCACCTGGATGGCAACCTACGGCCCCGGTAGAGCAGGTGAGCCCCACAAGTGAGGCTTGGGTTTTTTCATGCTTGTCAACCCTTAAGGCAAGTTTGGGAGTGGAAAGCAGAAAAAACATTGTTTTTGGCAGTGTTTGACTCTGCTACCTAACAGCTGTATGGCATCAGGCAAGTCACTTAGCCTCTCTGAGCCTGCTTTCTCATCTATAAAATGTATTGTGTCCTAGGTAGAATTTTTGTGAAAATTACATGACCCAATATAAGTAAAGGCACATGAAACATAGTAGGAGCTCTATTTCTGTTAGCCTCATCTCCTTCCTCTCAGCCAATGGAAGGAAGGCCAGCATGAGACTAAGATGTCCATCCAAGAAGGCCATGAGCCCTTCATATAGACATGTCCAGGATATCAGGAAGGGGAAACTTTGGAGTCAGCCAATACTGCATGACAACTATGCCCTGTCTCTCTCCTTTCTCTCTCTCTCTCTCTCTCTCTCTCTCTCTCTCTCTCTCTCTCTCTCTTTAACGTTTATCTAGAGAGTGTGTGAGCGGGAAAGGGACAGAGAGAGAGAGGGAGACACAGAATCCGAAGCAGGCTCCAGGCTCTGAGCTGTCAGCACAGAGCCCGATGCAGGCCTCAAACTCACAAACCGTGAGATCATGACCTGAGCTGAAGTTGGACGCTTAACTGACTGAGCCACCCAGGTGCCCCCTCTCTCTTTTTTTTAATGCTTTATTTTTTTGTTTGTTTGTTTTAATGTTTATTTATTTATTAAGTTTATTTATTTATTTTGAGAGAGAGCATGAGTGGGAGAGGGGCAGAGAAAGAGGGAGAGAGAGAGAGAGAGAGAGAAAGAGAGAATCCCAAGCAGGCTCTGCACTATCAATACGGGCCCAATGTGGGGCTCAATCCCACAAACCGTGAGATCGTGACCTGAGCTGAAACCAAAAGCTTAACTGGCTGTGCCACCCACATGCCCCAATGTTTATTTATTTTTGAGAGAGAGAGAGAGCATAAATGGGAGAGGGGTAGAGAGAGAGACAGAGGATCTGAAGTGGGCTCTGTGCTGACAGCCTAGAGCCCTATGTGAGGCTTGAACTCATGGACCATGAGATCATGACCTGAGCTCAGTCAGCTGACCCACCCAAGTGCCTCCTCACAACTGCTCTCTTATTTGCTTACTCTGGCACAAAGAGACAGTCATAACTAAAAACAATACGGGAGAGGGGGTGAAACACTTCCACCTTTGTCACTCTGGTTCTCTAACTACATTGTCAATTTGACTAAATTAAAATTGGTTAATGAAATTATGTACAACAGATGAGTGTGGCATCATTGAATGTCCTGAGGCAGAGATTCAGTGTTGAAGTAGATCTCTTGCTCACATTGGCTTATGCCAAATGTGTGGAGGACAGGAGGCAAGGGACGGGAGGGCTCAGAGACCCTGAAGGGCCACTGGATTTTCCCTCTGCCCTCAAGAAGACTCCATAACACCATCTGGAGCATGTGTGGAATGGAGTTAGGGGAGAAAGATTTCTCCCCAGGGTGATCGGCTGGATACAAGGATTTTATACTGTACCTCTTTATTTTTTCCTCCTGCCTCTTGCTTCAAAGCCAGTGCCTTCTCCATCTGGGTCATTTTCTGGATTATGTAGCATATAAGGTCAGGAAAAGGGGAGAAAGAAAAACAAATCAAATGAAACTTCTCTCTGCATTTAGTTCATTGGGAGATGAACAGATGAAAGAAGGCCCAAGTTTGGCCAAGTCTCACATAGGAGAATGAAAAGCTGAAAAGTCCACCTCTGTCTTAGGAAATTAGAGCAACATTATTCTGCCTAAATAGCATCATTAACAATATGGGGCAGGCAGCCTGGGTGGACCAAATCAAAGCTGCTGCTGTTTTGACACACATTCTATACCAGGGACAGATACATGAACCCTCCCATGTGAAATGAGCAGTCTGGCATTTAGTGCACCTTACACCTGCCTTCTCAGCTCCTTCTCTGCTTTTTATTTTTCTTTTTTCTTTGTGTGTGTGTGTTTTTTTAAGCAGGGGAAACTTCTCCACTTTGATGGCATGGTACAGAAAGTTGAGGTGGTTTCTTCCATGGCACAAGCACACAGCTATTAGGTCTCTGATCTGACTTTAGAACCTACATCTTCAGAGTCTAGCAATTTCTCCATTCTAGTATGTTGGTATCTGTTGGGGAGAAGGCAGTGCCTCCAGTGACAAGAGGCTCTCATGGCTTTTAGAAACATCTGGGAGAGAGGTTGTTAGCTCAGTTGCAGGGCCATCTGATTCTAGGGCCAGGACAGCTTGAACAGATCTTAAAGAGCTGTCCATGAACAAAGGCATCCACAGGACTTCCCTCCAGCAGCCTCTGCCCTCCCCCATTAGACAGCAGTGGGAACCTCCTGTCTTCAGAGAAAGACAGAGTTCAAAGGCCTGCCCTGGGCACAGTCCCTGAGACAGCAGCTATAAACTCCCACTTGACTGCACTTCATGGATTCAGAAGCTGATGAGAGATGTGGAACCTGTTAGAGAGACACAAGGCAGCCTGGAATTAGGCCTTACTCTCATCAGCATAAATTGGTTTCAGGAAAGCCTGCCAAGGGTCAAAAATAATGGTGCTATGTTGAGGTCCCTACTTAAAATGTCTGCACTCAGCGGGGCCCTAGAGAGGTGTGTCCCAGGATAGGAAAACAGGATGAAGGGTTGGTGACACAAACCAAGAACTCTCCTCTTTCTCTGTTCCTCATACCTTTTCTGCCAGCTACTGAGGACCTTGCTCTATTGCCTGGCCCTGGAGCAGCTCCAAAACAGGAACAAGGAGGCAAGTGGGATTTCTGGGATCTGATCTAATTGAAGCGCCATTTCCCTGCTTTGCCCAGACCTGTGCTGGATGCACAGCACTTCTCAGGCATTCAGGATTGGAGTCTTCAGGGACACAGTGGCAGGAGGACCCCAGGGATCAGCCACTTCTCTTGTTGACCAGAAAGGGCTCTTGGGATCTCACTCTTTACAGGCATATATATTTCCACATTGAGTCATATAAAGGTACTAGTAGAAGGTAGAGTCTTGTTTCTACGACTGGTGTCTATGAAGGTTTCTTTTGCCACAGTACCACAGAGTGCTCAGTATGCACCAGATCCAGTGCAAGAGTGGACATTTCATGGTGCAGACCAGCCTCTGTGCTGCTTCATGTTTACTCCCCTTGTTCCAAGCCACTGAGTTGACATCATCCCTTAGATTCTCCCACTCTCTCTTCTTCCTCTAGCCGCTCCATGGACTCAGGTGAAAAGCCCTCCCCATAGGTGCTCCTGTTTCAGGAGGTGGCAGAAAGTGTGGGCCTAGCAGTAACAGCAAGAGACAGGATAGGCCAACATCACATGCTTCAGCCCAAGAGTATTTTAGGGCCAGAGACCCACAGAAATGCCTCTGGGGAAGACAGAGGTATCTGATTTCATCTACACCCTGGGGCCAGGCTGCTGTTAGCTGGCTGTGACTCAGAGAACATGCAGGGGAATGAGGAGATGTCTCTAGCTAAAAACACCCCATCACCAGCTTAAGGGGTTTTGTCTGCTCCCCCCTATTCATACCTGTGCTTCTGACTATCTGCTCCTTTCCTTTAATGTACTGAGTTCTTCTGGGCAAGGCTCTATGGTAGGCCCCAAGGATACCTCTGGCATCCTCAGTGACTTTACTATCTATTTGTTAGTGATTTCTAAGCACTTTAAGAACAATTTCTACAAAAAAAATCGATACATGTTTACCCATGTTTAAAAAATATCTAATCTCTAAAGGCCCTAAATGGAAATGTCCCAGTTCTTTAGATAATGAAAGAAAAGAAGTAGAGCCCAGAGAACAGCAATGTTGGAGAAAAATATATGAAGAATTTGAGTCTAGAATTAGAGCACAAAAATGCTTTCAGTCACAAAGTTCTATATGTTAAAAAACAAAAAGACAAACATAGCTGCCATTTACTAATCTCTCAAATATGTCCCACTTCCTTTACAAATAAAATCTCACTCATATATACAGAAACTTTGTGCGGTAGGTACTACTGTTAGCTCCAATTTACAGGTAGGAATGGAAGCTTGGAGAGGCTACAGTGTTAGTCCAAGATTAGGGCTGCAAAGGACTAACAAGGATTACAGACTGAACCCAGAGTATAGGAGGAGGTGAAGCAGGAGGAAGGGGCAGGGGGCAGAGTTAGGATGAGGTCTGGAGGAGCAGGTAAGCCTGTGGGGAGAAGGTTGGGCAAGGGAGCAGGAGAAACACTGGCTGGTGTTAAGGTCTACAGAGCATCAGTACCACTAGGGGTAAACAGATGGTGTGTGTGGCTAAAGCTCTGTTGATGGCAGTCTGGGTTCAAAGCCAGGCATTGCCCCTTGCTAGATATAAAACCTGAGACCTCATTTTCTGCATCTGGGGTACAGATTACTCCAGATCATGTATGTATAGTCCTTCATCCAAACCTAACAAATGGGAGGTTAAGAGGAACTATGTCCTCCAGATTGACATCTAAGGGATCTTGACTCTGCTATTTCAACTTGGGCACCTACCTCTGGCCAGAGGCAATGGTAATGTTGGTAAACTATCTCCCCACAGCCTTTCCTGGGCAGTGGCCACCTTCTTCTTGAGCCATGGGAGGCTGGAATCAGCCTTTTCAGAGGAGACTCCTGACAGCATCCAGTTTCTGATTCTTCAGTGAGGTGGAAACTGAAGAATACCTCAGCTCTGTTGGGGAGGGAACTCTGCACAGGGCTCTGCCAACAGGGACAGTTTCTCTCTTTAGAAAGGAGGGAAGATCGCTTCTTGGCCTTTCGGCTAAGATCAAGTGTAGAAAGGAGGAAAGAGCTTGGAGGCTGAAATGGAAGTAGAGGAGTCAAGACCAAGTCCTGGGGACAGAGAGAGGTGGGAGCTGAGGCACACCAGTCTGGCTCCCCCGTCACCCATGAGGGTCTTTCCAGGAGTAGGCGAGTGGAGGAAACTTCACCCTGCTGGTGATAGCCTGGCTCTAGAGGCCTGAGGGAGAGGAGCAGGTCTTCTGCTCCAACTCTGCACTGCATTCTGGGAGCACTGCTGAAGCCATTTTTCTGAAACCACCCTGCCAGCCCCATCCTAAAGGTAACACCACTCTGCCAAGTAGGGGGCAGAGTCAAGAACAGGCAAGCTCAGGAACACTCTTTAGAGTCAGGAAGGAAAAGAGTAGAAGGTAAGGAAGGAGGGAAAGTGTAGGTTGGAAAGTTTATAGATTTAGCTTCTGGCCTTCTTCTTCCTACTGAGTGTCTTTGTTTGACCTGCTATAACAAAATACCATAAAGCAGGTAGCTTGAACAATAAATGTTAATTTCTCACAGTTGAGAGGGCTGGGTAGTCTAAGATCAAGTTGCTGGCAGATATAGTATCTGGTGAGAGGCCACTTCTTGGCTTGCAGATAGCTACCTTCTTGCTGTGCCTTCATGTGGTGGAGAAATAAGGTTCTGGTCTCTTCCTTTTAAAAAAACACTAATCCCATCATGCAGGCCCTATCCTCATGACCTCATCTAAACCTAATTGCCTCCACAGGCCCCACCTCCAAATACCATCACATTGGGGCTTAGGGCTTCAACATATGAATCTGAGGGGACAGAAGCTTTCAGCCCATAACACTGAGCATCTATTGGGCTGCCATGTCCAGCCCTGTGCAGGCAACAAAGGGAGCATGAGGCAAGTAGGATTCAGGGTCCCTGCTTGTGAAGAGATAAAGCCCCAGTGATGACTAGATGTAAAGTCAGGAGAGGGTGTTAAGGAATGCACACAGGGTGGGCTGTGCATCCACCTCTCTGCCTCTGTGAATAGCTCTCTGACTCTCATCCACCTTATGACATCGGACCAGTTCCTTGTTCCCTCTGTGCCTTGTATAGTCATTGGCAAATTGGGAGGTAGAACCACCTCCTGGGGTCAATGTGAGAATTTTTTAAAGTGAAAATTGTACTGAAGTATATGATATACATACAGAAATATGCACAAATCATGTATGAACAAACTGATGGATTTTCAAACAAATTTTACATACATAGAACCCAAGGCAAAAGGTAAGAGTGTTAAAAGTACCCCTGAAACTCCTCTGGCCCTCATACCCTTTGTCCTTCTGTCCCTCATCCTGACACCATAACTTTACCCTCTTTACCAACATCTTATTAATAGGACCATATAGCATTTGCATTTCAACATATAAGCTGCTGGAATTTTCATTGGTATTATATTGATTCTATAGACCGATTTGGAGACAATTCAAATCTTTAGAATATTGAGTCTTCTAATCCATGAACCTGACCTATGTCTACATTTGTTTAGATTTTCTTTATCACATTTATCACAAATTACTTCAAATAATTTAAATAATAATTTAATATATATAATTATATAATTTAATAAAATAATTTAAATAACATTTTAAATAATTTAAGCAATATGGTTTTCAATGCAGAGACCATGTATTACTTCAGTTATTTTTGAAATGTACATTTTTTAAATGGTAGTTTTTAAAATTTCTTTTGCTGTTTATTTGTTGCTAGTATATACAAGTGCAATTGATTTTTGTATATTGACATTGTATCCAGATACTTTGCTACATTTATTGCAAGGATTAAATGAGACAACGGATGAACCCTAAGCACATTGCTTGGTGGGGGCTCACTAACTCTGACCTGCATGCAGAAGAACCGAGACCGGTCAGGGACTCAGTACTAAGGGTATCCTTAGTGAAGGAAAATATCACAATAGGAAGGTCATTGAGCTCTGGAGGGAAGGATTCGTCTGGCTAGTTAAGGGAGTGAAAATCCCTATAAATAGAAATAATAGGAGAATAAGAAAACAATCTTGAATGAACTTTGAGAGAAATTCAAGAGATCTGAATGGATTCTAATATTGGTGCTGCACTTTATAGTTTGTAAAGCCCTTTCACATGCACTGTGTCATTGATTCTCGCTGCACACCTATGAAATCACCACATGTGAGATTTTTATACCATTTTCAGAGATAAGGAAAGGGGCTCAGAGAGTTAAGGTGCTTGGCCAAGTTGTTTCTCTGAGGAAGTGCTGGTTAGATAGGTTTCAAACACAAGCCTTTTGACTATATTACTTAATGGGAAGGTTTCCCAACACTGTCAGATGGTAGCATTGGTCTTGATGAGGTAGACCATGGGAGCAGGAAAAGGTTATCAGAAAGATTAGTGTGGCAAGTGTTGAAATCTGTATTTAGAAGACCTTTGTGCAGAAAGGGTTAGTGGGAAGAGAGGAGGCAGGCCTTCTTGAAGGTTACACGACATGTTAGATATGAGATGATGTAGACCCCCAGGGAGGGAAGGGAGAGCAAATGCAGAGGAAGGAACCACAGTGGGCCAGGTACCCATGGGTCAGATCACAGCTCCCCATGAGCAACACATATAAGTGAGGAATTTCCTTTGGGGCTTTTAGGTCTCAACTCCCCATTTAAAAAAGAGTGAAACTTGACATGTGTTTACCTTTCTTGGATAATCTTATGATTAAAACTACAACCAAATAAAAACAATGAACTCTTTCTTCTTCACCTGCTAGACCCTCTCTCCTAGCTCCTGTTATATACTGACCTTGGTAACTTTTGTAGATCAGCTCCACTCTGGCCCCCCAGAGGTGGCCCACCTTGGTCTGTTCTCATACTGGGAGCTCAGTCCTTTCAGCCAGTGACTACCTTTCAGATGGCTCTGATATGGCCTGTTCTCAGCATGAGACTGAACTTGGTGGTGGGCATGCACCAATAATTCTTTCTTCTCAAAGCATGTTTGGTTGCTGATCTCACCAGAGCCTCTCAAAGTCTTCCTTGGAAAGAGCAGTTGCAGTGCTGCCCAAGAGCAGATGATGAAGGGGAGCCCCAGAGAGAATGACTCACTCAAGACCACACAATCAATCAGTGGCCCAGAGGAGCAATTTAAGGCCCTAGTCCATTGCCCTTTCTACTCTGCTATTAAAAAAAAAAAAATGAGTTGCTGGGGTGCTGGGTGACTCAGTCAGTTGAGCATCTGGCTCTTAATTTAGGATCAGGTCATGATCTCAGTTCTTAGGATCAAGCCCTGTGTCAGGTTCTGCACTGACAATGTGGATGGAGCCTGCTTGGGATTCTCTCTCTCCTTCCCTTTCTGCCCCTCCCCACTCTCTAAATAAATAAATATTTTAAAAAATTGAGTCGGGGTGTCTATAACTCAGACAACTCTGAAATTTCCTATATTGGGTCAATTTTACTTCTCATAGAAGCTAGAAGCTGGTTGTAGACTTGGAAGATTTCCATGTATCCTAGGCCTGAATGAAATACTACTTCTGGAGACTTTTCTCCTTACTCTGTCTTCCCACCCTAGTAGAGATTCCAAGAGCTGAGCAGGCAGAATATGGCAGCTGCAAAGGCCAGATGCACTGAGGGCAGGGTGGGCAGGAAGGCTACCCTCTGGGGTCTACAGTTATAGCTAGCTTCCTCTGAGTCCTTCCTTCCTGTGCTCCAGCCAGGCTAGTGTCTCAGCAGTATCTTCCACATTCTCTCCTTGCTAGTACAAACAGCTTCTCTACATAAGCGATAGTCCTGCATCTGAAATGGGCCATGTATCTCCCAGAACAACCAGGGGAGAGGAGCACATTGAAGCACAAATGGGCAGCCTGCTTACAAAAAAGGCTCTCCAGAGAAACTACTGAACCCATGTTCCTCTGGGCCTCCAGCTACATCACCCTTTTCCCTGGAGACACTTCTAAGACACACCTGAATGTCCATAAAATGTCTGAGGCCATTGAACACCCTGGAGAGATCACTGGACTTAGACACCTTCTACTGAGCTTCCTTTCTAAAGCTACCCCCACTCTACCCAACTAGCACTCAGCACTTTGAGGCTCCAGGGACATTCCGTGGTGGGCGAAGATAGAAGGAAAACTGCCTAATTCTACTTAAAATATCTGATGGGACTAATATTTATTGATTCCTTATTATATGCTAGATGCTGTGGCAGATGCTTTACATATGCTATCACATTATCTAATCTTTAGAACAATCCCAAGGTGTAAATACTAGTGGTTTTTGATCACTCAACTGGGAATGATTTTGCTCCCCAGGGAACATTCAGCAGTATCTATGACATTTTTAATTGTCACAACTGGGCAGGGGAGGGGGGCAGAGAGTGGGTATAATTGGCATCTGATATATATATATATATATATATATATATATATATATATAGAGAGAGAGAGAGAGAGAGAGAGAGAGAGAGAGAGAGAGAGATGAGAAAGTCTCTTACAATAAAGAATTATCTAGTCCAATTTGTAAATAACACCAAGCCTGAGAAGCCCAACTGCAATGGACAAATGCAAAAAGAAAATTGGGGTTCAGAGTAGTGAAGTAGCTTCCCCAAGGCTCTTATAGCTAGTTAGTGTTAGAGCTCTGTCGCAGTCCACATCTATCTGACTTGAAAGCCTGTGTTCTTTTAGTTACAAAATGCCCCCTTTGAAAAGCAACTGCCTACCAGGTCCTATCTTTCCTGAGAGAGAACAAATGTCACTGTCTCTTATTAGGCAAGCAATTTGCATCTGCCTAACCAGAAGCCCAGTAAGCTCAGGAAGCAGCTGCTAAGTTACAGACTTTTCCCTTGGGGTGCTCTGGGGGATTGCAGAGGTATGAGCCTCTGCCGGATTCCCTCTAGAAATTTTGGGTCTCATCTAAGTAGGTATGGTATGTGCACATGCAGAGGACTTTTGAGTGCTAGTTGACGGTATTGCCAAGAAGCCCATGGGCATCAGAAGGATAGTGGGTCCTGGTGGGGAACAGGGAATATCTCCCTCATGGAAAGGCAGGGCTAGATTAGGTCCTGGAAGGCCTGGTAGTGGGATTTCAGTACTAAGAGGAGAATTGGGATCCTAACATCAGGGAGAAATTAGCCTGCTTCTTGGGCCAGGCTGGGAAGAGCAGGGACTATATTTTGGTGGGTAGGTGATAGACAGTAATGAAAGCACCACCATTCCACTGCCTCTTTTCTCTTGTATCTCTTGCTTCACAGTTTTACTTTTGGTGTGCTTCCTCTAATGACTTTCTTCATGGTCCTAACAACCATCTTGTTAACCATTAGTTTAAAAAATGTTGGGGTGCCTGGGTGGCTCAGTCGGTTGAGCATCCGGCTTCGGCTCGGGTCATGATCTCATGGTTTCGTGAGTTCAAGCCCTGTGTCAGGCTCTGTGCTGACAGCTGGGAGCCTGGAGCCTGCTTTGGATTCTGTGTCTCCCTCTCTCTGTACCTCCCCTGCTTGCACTCTGTCTCTTTCTCTTTCAAAAATAAATAAAGATTAAAAAATGTTGAAAAGGTACCACTTTTGCTGAATTGCTGAGGTAGAATAACAGTTCTCCAAGCCATTGCAACCACCTGGCCCCTAAGCAGTGGTTAGGGAAAATATATAAGCAAAGCATGAGCTAAAGATCATAGGAGCAGACCTGCTTGGTGGGAGTAGAATTCAATTCAAGCAGGATATAGCAGATAAGACTGGTGGAAGGTACTTGAGAGCCGTCTTCTGCAGAACCTTGAATGCCAGGTTAATGTCCAAGAGGAAGGCAGAGACTGGATCTCTAGAACTAGCTGGCTCTGGGAGGAATGGGGTTAGGGGAAGGGGATGAGGAGCAGTATCTGTCTGGGGTGATGTAGCTGATGGTGTTTTAGAGAAGAGAGCTGCCAGGAACACCCCCACCCTTTCCTCCCTGCCTGTTCTGCAGAGGCCACCAATTTTCCTGCTACTTCTTGAAATAACATTAGTGCAGTAGACTCCCCAGCTATTAGAGGGGGAGGGTGGTCCCCCATTCAGGCAGTACTGCTTCTTATTACAAGTGTACTCACTGCTAATGAGAAGTGAGGTCTGAACACATGTGCACGTGCCTCTATGCATGTGGCAGTGAGAGGAATTATCCCAGTGAATGTTAATGAATGGACAGGGACAATGAAGTACAATGAATGAGTGAGTTGTAAGAGGCCTTTCATAAGGCCTGAGTGACAGTTGAACTCCAAAGGAAGGGTGCCAGCAAGAATGGTATCCACAACCAGAAATTTAGAGAGGACTTTTACACCTGACAAAACAAGGCTGCAGAAGGAGCTGAAGTTCCTTCAATTAGCACTATTACTGGGCATATTAAAGCAGGAGGAAGGGCACACCCTTAGTGTGGGATGTCTGAGAAGATCAGGGCCAATTCCTAGAAATTCTAGAGAGGACTGAGAAAAGTAGAGGACTTCCACCTCATCTCTACCCTGATGACATTTGGTGGGGTGGGGTTTGCCTAAGGGAATGAGAACATTTTCCTTGGCCAAAGGGCCCTCTGCTCTCCTCCTGTGGTCAGTAGCAGTTCTACTCCTACTGGAAGCTAGCTGGGGGAAAGGAAACTCAATGCTGATTGCAGAAATTTCTGAGGCAAATGGCTAGGTATCTGTCATTTTATATTTTCCTAACATCATACCCCTAACATTCCTTCTTCCAACCTCTTTGAGCCTCTATGTTTTACTTTCCTCCTTCATTTAACAGTCATTGAGCTGAATATGTGAAAACAAATCAAAGTGTGAGTCTTCAAGAACCCCAGAGCCTACTGGGGTGATAGGTAAATAACTAGCAACTTGAGAAGTTACATGAGATCAGTGCTGCCATAGCTTCAGGCCCTCTCTTGTGAAACCACAGGCAAAGAAGCAAGAAGGACAGGAAGGCTTCATGGAGGAAGTGATATTTGAGTGGGACCTTGAAGAGTAGGTTATCACAGGCTTGGGTCATAGGGACAAGTTGTGAAAGAAATTCTAAATTGAGCAAACAGCTGAGCAAGCAAAGCTCTGAGGGTATTATGTACTGAGTGGTATTAGAGGAAATGGTGAAGAACAAGTGGAGGGTGAAGTGGGGAACAGGACTGGAAAGGGAGACTGGGACTCAGGTCATTAAAGTCATGAATGAGAGTGCAGGTCTCTGAGGAAGGAAATTAAGACAATTCTCCAAAGGGGAGAAGGTGAAAAGGACTTTAACATGAACTGATCAGGTCTGTGTTTTAGCAAGGTAACTTCCAGTTGCTTCAGCTGGAAGAAATCTAAGGCAGGAAGTTCATTCAGTGAGCATTTATTCAGCTCCAACTGTGTACCAGGCATTGTGCTAAATGATACCGTGGTGAGTGAGACATTCCGAGGAACTCATAGTTGATAGCGTTATTTCCACAGATCTTTCCCAATGCACCCCAGGACACTCCTGGTTGCATGGAGGGGCTTTCACACACATTCTCCTATTGCCAGCTTCCCTCCAGTCCCAGAATTCCCCAACTTTGCACCAAGCCAGAATTGGCAGTAGACAAGGATAACCCCCCTGGGAAATTTCCAAGATACTGACAAATCCTGTTGTTTTGGATCTTGCACAAGATTCTCACCTTTGTGATGAGTAGAAACATAGAAAAGGGTGCTTTTAGGATAGTTTTACCACCTGGGGTTGCAGAAGTTTTCTGCCACTCTCCCTCCCTTCAACTCTCTAAGGGAAAATCCTCCTGAGGTAAAACCTTCAGAATGAATGTCCCCAGTTAAAACTCCATTCTTAAGTCATTTTGTGTTATTCTGTTAAAATTAGTACCAGCTTTATATACTTACCTTCAATTGTGATATCCTATCCTGGGCACACTTTTAACAGTCCTTAGTTCCCTCTTCAAGGCATTGTATATTAAAATGTGTAAAACAAAACAAATCTATTCCAGGATTGTATTACTTCTTGATAACTTACAGGCAATTTACACATTTTTTTTTTTTTTTTTTTTGGTGGTGGTAGTAATGGGGTTAGGGATAAGTGGCTAGTGGCTTTAAATACTGTTCTTTCTATTAAAATGTGGTCCAGTCCCATGCTTTCTTCTATCATGCTAAGATGCATTCAACCACATACCTCCTTTCTACTAAGCCCTGACTTCTCTCATTTAATAACAGCTCACCTGCCATGTGACACTTGCACAAAAGAAATCAGATCTCCATAACCAACAGCTATGATATATTCTTTGCCTTCATCTCCATGGCTGTTTCAGCACAGTACCCTCCCCCTTCTTCACTCAGCTCCTACTCCCTTCCCAATCAATGCATTTACATCACAATGAAGGCCCTTTCCCCTCCTTCTGCTGTTATCCACTTTCCTTCTCCCCTCTTACTCTCTCCTTCATTCTCTTCTCCTCCCCCCAGGCTTCCCTTCTCCCCTTGGGATCTCTCCCTTCCCAGATCCTTTTAGACCTCCTCCCCTTGCTCAGGCTTTTACCCCACTCCCTGCTCACTTCACTCTGGGGTCCGTGGGAAAGCAGGGAATTGAGGAGGAGTGGACTGGGAGCTAACAGATATGCTCAATTCTTCTGTTTCTTCCCACCTGTTTCTTTCCCACCTGCAAATTAACTCACCATTCCCTCCATACATTTTCTTCTTTGCCCTCCACTGTGGCCCTACAGACACTTCCTTCCACAAGCCCAAAATCACACCCCTGAATGGTAAACCATTTGAGACACACACACAGGTAGCCATTCTTTGTTTTCTATAGCATCAGCCTAGGGAACCACCCAATGAGAAGCCAAGGGCCAAATCAAGGTGTCACTCAGGACTAATTTCAGTCTTCTTTGTGCTAATCCCAATTTCCTAGATAAGGCCATCAACTCATCTGGGTTTTACTGGGACTTTCCCCATTCTAATACTGAAGTCTACTCTCCCAGGAATTTCCACAGTCCCAGGCAAATCAGCAAAATGTGTCTCCTCACAGAATTCTCTTTATAGAATGGAGCTCAGAGTACAGATGACTTAGAAAAATATAGCATCATTAAAGATGTTGAATCTAATGCATGATCTTCCTCCAAGCAGGTTAGGTCATTCAGTTGTACTCTTACCATGTGAGGAAGGTCTAACACACAAGCCTACAAATGCCAACACATCCAAAGCCCTGGACCAGACTAGGGGGCCACTGAGGTACAAGTGCCACACAGAGAAGCCTTCTTTAAAGCACAGTGCGGGGAAATGTCACATACATTCCAGGCTACTTAGTATGTTCCAAAAAGACCCCTGGGCATGGAGGTTAGGGATGAAAAAGTTTATAAATGTCCACTATGTAGTGTTTTGTGGTATTCTAGCTAGGAAAGGGTAGCTCGTGGGACCCATGTACCAAAATATAGAATATGATTTTTATTTTTTATTTATTTTTCTAGAATATGATTTTTAAACACATGCTATCTATCAACAAACATTTATTGAGCTCTGGGATGGGAGAACAGTGTATAAAAGTCTTATAATCTGTTGAGAAAGGTGTATGACTACAAAGGACCTGCACTGCAGTGTGATTAACACTGTTAAAAGACTAAACAGAGGGTGTGTTGAAGGCATAGGAAGGCCTTCTAGTAGAAACCCTGTTTCAGCAAAGTCTCAGGAATTTAGGCCTAGAGAATAGCATGGGAAAACCTGGGAAGTGGGTCAGTGGAAGAATACTACATATTTATAGAACTCAAGTTAGTCAAAATGGATGTAGGGAAGGGTAAGTGAGGGAAGGGATTGACGCCATATAATATGGAGATACAAAGATGAATAGTTCTAATCATGAAGGCCTTCTCTGCCACGTTAGGAAATTTTGATTTTATTTTTTGGACAACAGAGAAGCTTTGGGAGAGGATGGGAAAGAGCAAATAACAGACCTATTGATATCCCAAGGGAAGTATGATAGAAACGTAGATCATAAGACATTGGAAGTGGAGTCAGAGGGAAATGCTGGTTTTTAGGAAAACCAGGAATAACACATCTTAGAGACTGGTCAGTTATCAGGGTGAGAAGAGGGAAAGGGTTCTGAGCTTGGTCAGGTTTCTTGGAATCAGATTTCTGGCTTGGTCACAGTTGTACCATTCTCCAAGACTAAGAACCTAGAAGGAGAGACATGCTGGGGGAAGGTGGGTAATGGCAAGGAAGAGAGAATGGTGAATTCCATTTCAGATATGTTGAGTTTGAGATGTGGTAGCCTATCCCAGTAAAGATGGCCAGCAGGTAGTTGAATGTTCAGGTCAGGAGCTCAGGAGAGAAGTTTGGCTATGGACACAGATCCAATCATCACCATGTGGATGTGGCTACAGCCATGGGAAAGTGTGAGCCAACCAGGACCAGAGGAGAGGGTCCAAGATGGAACCCCAAATAACACCACCTTTTCAGGTCAAAAGAGGGAAAAGTGACAGAGGGAGAGGCGAAGGGGATAGGAGGAAAGCCAAGAGATCATAGTATCATATAAGCCAAGGAATGAGTGTCTCAAAAAGAATAGAGTAAGAAAAAAAGAACAAACAAATATGGAGTGACTGAGAGGTCAAGTTTGTAACTGTTAGAAAGTGTCAGTTGGATTTATTAATATCCCTGGAGAACATTTCTAGTGGATTATCAGAGACAGAAAACCAGGCTTCTGTAGACAGAGGATAAGTGGGAAATGAGCAAGTGGCAATAGTAAGTAGGACCTTCTCTTTCAAGAAGCTTGTCTGTGAACAGGAGGAAAAGGCAGTGATTTCTAGGTGTGTGGGGGGGAATGGAGTTCAGGAGCTGGTGTGTTGCTTTTAATTTGGCAGACATATGCATGTTTAAATGGTCATGTGAGAGAATAATGGAAAGCCATGGGGCACCTGAGTGGCTCAGTCAGTTAAGCATCTGACTCTTGGTTTCAGCTCAGGTCATGATCTCATGGTTTCAGTCGTTTGAGCCCCATGTAGGGCTCTGCAATGACAACATGAAGCTTGCTTGGGATTCTCTCTCTCTTCCCCTCTCTCTCTCTGTCTTCCCCTCCCCCATTCATGCTGTCTCTGTCTCTCTCAAATAAATAGGTAAACTTTTTAAAAAATTACAGAAAAAATAGAAAGTCAGAACTTATAGAAATAGAGGAATAGAACATAATTCTTAGTGCCAGACCCCTGAGAAAGTTGGAGTTGATGGAACCATGCCATAGCTAGAAGAATTAGCCTGATATGAAGACATTCCATTTTGACAGGTACAAAGCAGGCAGGAATCACTTCAACTCTAGGTAAGTTCATGAGTTCAGGGAATTGAGGGAGTTTGATCCCAGTGCTTCTACTTATGTCTGTACTATAGAGATGAAGTTATCTGCAGGGAGTAAGATGCAGAGGTGGTACAGAGCTTACAGAGTGGAGAGGTTTTACTAGATGTGACTTGAGAAATACAAAACGTAGCAGTAAAAGCCCAAGATTGCTAGGAGATCTTGATTCTTTGGTGCAGATGTAAGCATCTGGACTCAGAAAGAGTTTATTATCCATTTGGGTGACAAAAGCACTATTTAGCAATACACAGTGCTGAGCAGAAAAAGGCAGGGAGGGCTGGATCCAGCAGAGGGGGAGGCACTGTGCCTCAGATGAGAGGGTGTAGCACAAGCAAAGGCATGGAGAAGGGGAAGGACTAGACAGGACTCTGGGCACAATCAGGGATGCTAGCAACGAGGCCATTCTGAATGTCAGATGCAACCCTGAGTGTCTATGACCCTAAGTTCTGGGACTAGTTGGGAAGAGTGTTTCACTGGCAAAGCTTGAGATAGTGGGACATAAAGTTAGAAGGCAGGTTGAGGTTAGATTGGACAGGATGTTGAATGCAAGCTAGATCTGTTATTACATGTCTATAGGGGCTGACTCCATTCTGTTCACTGCCATGTCTGTAGAGCCCTGATAGTGACTGCACATAGTAAATGCTCACCAAATACTTGTGAATGTAAGACAAAGGCACAGATACTCCCAAAAGCTCTCCCCAACAGTTACAGATATCTCTTTCTGTCAAAGTGACCACTGGTACATATACTGGGAGGTGACACATAGCTGTGGCTACTCTACCAGGCATTTCAATCCTGTTTTCACCTTGCTTGCCCCATGACTAGGCTGTGTGAGGCAATAGATGAGTTCTGGCCTTTGAACCCAAGTCCTGGGTCTACAATCAGTTTTTCTACCTGTAACACCTGGAACTCTGCTTACCAATACCTGTCCAGGGTGTGGTCAGCACAGATGAGATAAGAACCCAATGCAAAGATGATTGAAGTATAAGGTCTCATAGCACTCTACGTATCACTATAGATAAAGCACCTGATAAGTGGTCCATTTAGCAGGACTTACTACTTCCTAGTTGCTTCCTGTTCCTTGTTTCTTATAGTCAACAGAACACTTAATAGCTGAGGGGAGGGGATGGGGGCCAAGAGATGCCAAAACTCTTTTTTTGACATCCTCATCCATGGCCTGGCCCTCATGGGGAGAAATAATGGCTGATACATAAGGTGACTATATGCCTCAGTTTATGTGTGCTGTTCTGATGTAATTTATACTAGTGTCTTCTTTCGCTCTTAAAAGTGTCCAAATTATATGATCTCCCTACTATAACCTGTAATGTGTTCACAGTTTCTGTGTTCCCTGAGAAGACTTGTGTTTGCAAGTCACTGACTTTAGTTGGAAACGGAGAAAGTCTTGCTTGGCAAGTTGGCTAAATAATATATTTATGCAAAATATGTATCTAATTGGCCACAATCAGTGCATCTTCTAGTTATACTACCCACAGGGCAGAGAGAGAGAGCCCCATAGCCAGTACAGCAGGATGGAGAAGGTACTAAAGGGAGTTCTCATACTCTCTACTCTCTTCCACTTTGCTATAATGCAGTGGGTCACAGTGTAAGCAGGCTACCCAGGGGTATCCTTGAAGGACTCTGTGTACAAGGGGGTTTGGGCCAGACTTCTTTGCCCTGGTTTTGCATTTTGAGAGATCAGCCCCACCTGAGAAGCTCCTAAGTTTTTAAAGTCTTTGCAATGTTACTGGGTCAGGGACAATATTTCATATCCCTAATCCAAACTTTTTCAATATCTGGAGCTTTCTGATGCCCCAGAAGTACCCTCTACCATTACTCTACATTCACTGTCAATTTCATGAGCCCAAAGTGGATACTTGGGAAGATGGAAGTAGGGGAGGGAGGAAAGAAAGGATGCAGGAATGACGGATGGAAGGTGGTCTTCTTTCATTGAAGGCAGGTAAGATTTTCCTCAGCACCTTGGGTGGATGAGAAGGTTGAAGGAATCAAGAGACAGGGTCAGGGAGGAATGGGAAGTTACAAATTACTCAGATTAAATCTAATTAAAGTGCTAACCTAAGTCAAATTCACAAGGACTTCCCCAGAATTTCCTCAGAATATAAAAGGTCCCTACCCTCAAGGAACTTACAGTGAAAATTTATGTCAGGCTATGATTAGTACAATGATATAATACAAAGAAAATTCCACAACAGTGGTTGTCAAACTTTTGTTTCTTCTGGAAGTCTGTTAAAACACAGATTGTATGGCCCCAGGCTCTGGGTGGCCTGAGAACATGCATTTCTAACAAGGTTTCTGGTGGAGCTGTTTTTGGTGGTATGGGGGTCACCCTTTGAAAACCATTGCCAAAGAGGATCTAGAGATTGACATGCCTCCACTTTATGTGGGAAGGTCCACAGAGGAGGCAACACTTGAAGTGGGCCTTGAAAGATAAATAGTGTTTGAAATATCATATGATGATAGCTGACAGTTATTGAGAGCTTACAATAAGTTGGGTGTTGAGTCTAAGTGCTCTACTTGCATTGCCAATTTACTCCTCAGAAATACGGGATGAAGTAGATATGGTTATTGTCCCCAGAGGCACTGAGGACACCAAGTATGCTATTGCAGCTCAAAATATTTAAGGGACACAGCATAGGAGATGTCACCTAGGGTTGTATAAGAGCCCCTAGCTGGAAGTCCCCTCCTCCTGCCCAGATCTCAGCTTCTTCTCCAAGCCCCCCAGTATAACTGTGGTATGCCCAACCCTCTCCCTCCCCTAAAGTGTAGGTAATGGATATTTGTGTCTTGGGTTTGATTTCCTAGCATGGCATAGGACTGGCATTCCTTCCTTATGACACAGCCAAGGAAGGCAGTGGGAGGCAGAGGTGCTTGTCTACCTTTCCCGGTGATTCAAAGTCAGGGAGATCATCCCTGACAGAGGGAAGAGTGTGTGAAAAGCACTGAGTGGCAAGGATGGCAAGTTGGGAAACCATGAGCCATTTAGCATCACTGGAACATGATGGGCAAGGAGGGACAGGACCAAGGCTGTAGTAACCCTCAAGTCCCAACATCTTTGGGTAGCACTTCAGAGTCTCTTTATGTGTAACCCTTACCAGAAGGTGTCACAGAGCTGGTGGGGACAGTAATGAGGAATTTAGGGGCATCCATGGGCCATCCTTCAGGGTATCTAGACTTTGGAGAGAGGTTAATTATCTCACTTTCAGGACCAGTGGGGGCAGGTTCCAGGAAGGCAGGGGGATTGCCTTATGTTCACCAGAGGCTCCTTTGCAAGGTGTGAGGCTTCAAGTTCACTGACAGGAACACTCCCTGGGAAAGGAAGGAAGGAAGTTGAGAAATCAGGGCAGAGGTGACACAGAAGTCAAAATTCCCCAGCCAGACACATCCAGTGGTACTAAGAGAAGATTAACTCAGGACATGTGGAGACTCATCAGGAATGGTCACAGGATTCCCATGTTGTGCACACAGATCCCAAGAGACAGACCATGCCATTGAACACTCACAAACACACTCAGATTTACACGGACAACTCCAAATCTCAAAAGCCACACTCCCTAAAGGACCAGGTTGAACTCTTCAAGCCACTCTAGGTCATTTCTAGCATCCAGAGGTCATGAATCTGAGCTTGGCCCTCTGCCAGGGCTTCCCCAATTCCAATCCCTTTCTGAGTACCAAAACCTTCCAGGTATCTTCCCTGTCCCCTAATACATACTTTTACATACTGGATATAGTCGTTGGGTATAAAAGCCAGTAAGTGGTGGGGATGAGGGGGAAAGGTGAGGAGGGAAGGGGAGCTTTTTTAGGACAAACACTCACATTCTTCCTCCACTTTATCCACCGTCCATCCTTGTCTCATGCATCCCCACCTTCTGGAAGAGTCAATGCTTTCTGTTGTAAGATCTTACTCTTCTGTTCCCTAAATGGTGCTCTCACAAGGGTCTTGTAGGTGGAAAAGTCTTTCTGCTCTGCCTACTTCTTTCTACTCTTTCTTCCTCTTATTTCTTGTCATACCCTCACACCAACCATACTCAGATGCTCCACTTATCCTTTGATTTTTTATGGAACAATACTGCTTTTCACCTGGCCTCAGCCCCTGTTTATGGCTGGTGATGACACATGAAGTCACAGGTTGCTGGGATATGTGGATTTGATTTCATCTTTGATTTGACTTTTTTGATCTGAGCAATTTTAAAGAGTATATCTCAACATAGAATAGTTCCACTCCAGCCCTTTTTCCTCTCTTGTTTAACAAAGACCTAAGTGGGAAGAACACCAGCTAGGGAGCCAGGAGGCCAAGTCTCTAGCCCCAGTTCTCCTCCCTTGCTGTGTGGCCCAGGAAAAATCACCCAACCTCTTTGGGCCTCAGTAGCCTCTTACTGTGGAACATTGAAGCAGCACCTCTGGGCTTCAAAAGCTTTTTCCCTTCTGTTTTTCTACCTATGATCTTGTGCCAACTTGTTTCTTATCCTGATTGCCCTGAGGCTCCTGCCCTCTTAGGATGGGTTTCATGCATAAGTAATTAGATAGTTGTCTCTGTGATGCCACTGAAGGGTCTTAAAGCCCTTTTACTGTTCAGGTGGCCCTTCCCCTCCCACTGGCTCCTTGGATGAAATGGTGATAGGTCACCTGTTGTATTTCCCTTTGACCAAGGAAGTTGGTCTGGAGAGTGAAGAGAACCACAGTATGGAGCTGGGGATAGATGAAAGAAGAGTTGGATTTTTGGTGAGGTGGAGCCACAAAGGCATTCCATAGAGTTAGAAATCTGTGGGAACCTCGAACATCTCCCATCCAATTCAAGATGCTAGGTTGTCTGATTTGCCAAAGGCTAACCAGGCTCCAACTTTGGTACCTGGACCAGGGATGTCATGTAGCTAATGGTGTGTCACCACACCCCTTTCCTAAACCATGGCCTGCATTGCTAATTTGTTACAAATTCTTCCCTACTGAACCTAAATTTGACCTCACAATACTTTAGGCAGCCACAGAGATGGCAAATAGATAAAACACATTTCAGTCACTGTCTGAGTCTCAGTTCTGACCATCAGTCAGTCACTCAAACACAGACCTATCTTCAAACCCACCCTTCCAGGAGGTACCCCCACTTAGTGTGCACTCTAGGGTGGTAAGGATTTGGCAGGAAGGGGAGCTGTCTGTACCCTGCATTCTGGCCTCCAAAGTCCTAACTGGTCCGGAGCCCCTTATGTCTGATCAGGTGAGATGGAAAGGAGCCTAGGAAGTTTCCCAGCCCTCCTCTAGATATCTCACCCAATCTCTCATTTAAGATCTGAGCCACTGTTCTTTAGATGCTTCCCCCTTTACCAGGAAGAGAAGTGACTCTCTTCACTGGGTGCTGCCTAGCTCACATGGGCCCTTGTGCCTAGTAGCACCTGAGTCATGAGTGTGGATGAAGCTTGCCTTCTGCTTTCTCACATGGGAGCAGCTGCTGCACTAAAAGCAGCGGGGTTAAATTTGCATGAGCTTTGCGTGTAACTGTGGCTTTATTTTTGGAAGAGAGAAGGGCAAGTTGGGATCGGTGGGTAATCATATTCCTGAGGAGAAATGTCAATCATCACTGCTAAGACACAAGCTGCCCACCAGGATGGAGGAAGGCTCAGCCACAGCTGAATATTGACGACCTGAACACAAAAGGCTGCCAGGCAGAATGGCTTTTGATTCCTCCTGAGCAGTGGGAAGCAGCATTGCTTCCGATTGTTCACCCTGGTGGTATGACTCAGCCTGCCAGTGATTTCTCTTTCACTTTCTGCCTTTCCACAGACCCAAGTGCACTTAAGTGAGAACTGCGTAGGCTTCTGCTCCCAACCCTCAATCAACATGCTCCCCCTCAGACCTCAGCCACTCCTCATGCTGCCCACACTCCCCCACCCTCTTTCTCCTCCATTCTCTCTTCCTTTTCATTCACCCATTCACTCAGAAAATATGTACTGAGCTTTGCACATGGAGCCCTCCAGGCGTCAGCAAACCAAACTTCAGCAGGCTTGCAGACTGAGCTGAGATGATTAACCTGCCCCAACCCTGGCCCCAGCCCCAGCCCCTGACCCTCATCTAGAGCAGCAAATGGAAGGAGAGGTTAAGGACAGGAATACAAACATTGGAATTCTAGATAAGGAAAGCTGAATCAGACAATATACTAGAGGAAGGAACAGAGGGTCAGGGGAGAGTCATCTTGAAAGGAGAGTCAATTAACTCTGGGTAAGTGTCCCATTTAGCCCCAGAGAGACCTCTGCTGGGGAGCTGGCTATGGGCCCACCCACCAGCCTGGTGCAGCCAGAGTCCCCTTCCCCACCCTCATCCCCAGCTGGCAGTTGCCACGGGGCTGCTCTCACATCTCTGCAAGCCCCAGCTGCCCTCTGGTAGTCAGAAAGCAGGTCTAGCTGCTACAATTCCCCATGAATCCAGCCCTGCCTGCCATAGGGAGATGGGGGTGGGAGTGAGGGGTGGCAAACTTTCCCTAAAGGTCTACTTTAGGTTTTGGTTTTTTTTGAGTGTAGTTCACACATAATGTTACATTAGTTTCAGGTGTACAATATAGTGATTTGACAAGTTGATACTCACCACAAGTATAGCTACCTTCTGTCACCATACACTGCTGTCACAGTATCATTGACTATATTCCTTGTGCTGTGCCTTTTATTATCATGCCTTATTCATTCCATAATTGGAAGCCTATATCTGCCTCTTCCCTTCATCCATTTTGCCCATTGTCCCATCTCCCTCCGCTCTGGCAGCTCTCAGTTTGTTCTCTGTATTTTTAAGTAAAACCTGCTCTTTTAACTTCAAGACATGTGAGGATCTAGTTCTAGCATCTTTCCACATTGATTTGTAATTTCACAAGCACTCGGTTTAAATTCATCCCATGTGTACCATTCTTCTTACTGGGGCCAAGCATTATCATGTATGTGATTTCATTTAATTCTGTGAATACCTGATCTGTCAGGTAGGTATAAGCTGCTGTGTTGATCTAACGCATAAGGAGATAGAGATGCTGGAAGATTAAATCTCATGCTGGATGACAAAACAGATCCACCAGTCTGTGAACCTTTGTTGAGGCCTAATGTGATAATGCAGGTAGAACACACCACCAGGTAGGGGGCCTAATGAATGGTACCTGATGGTTATTCCTATGGACCCACAACTGTGCAGGCACAGGTCCTGTCTTTGGGGAGTTTGCTTAAAGGAGCAAACAATTTACAGCAGGTAGGGACAGAAAGCAAATGTTTTGTGTGTGCCAGAGCTGGGGTGAGGTAGAACTAGAATTAGAACTACACTTCCCTGACTTCCCACCAAGCATCTTGCCATTATAGGACTCTCCCCAAAGAACAGGTCTGTGTACTTTGGGACTATCAACACTATCAAGACAGAGAAGCAGTAGGGAAAACTATAAAGACAATGCCAGAAACAGGGTAACCTGATAGCCTAGGCAGCGTTTTCTGCCAGGGTGTCTGGTGTGTGGGGAGGGGGGAACATGGGGTGGCTAGCTCAGGCCACTATAACAAAATACCACAGACTGGGGGGCTTAAAACAGACATTTATTTCTCACGGTTCTGGAGAGTGTGAAGTCCATTATCAACGCACTGACAGATTTGGTCTCTGGGGAGAGCTCTCTTCCTGGCTTGCAGATGGCCACCTTCTTCTTGTATCTTCCCATGGAAGGAAGGGAAAGGGAAAGAAAGGGGGAGAGAGATTGAGAGTGTGTGTGTGAGAGAGAGAGAGAGAGACAATGAACAGTGCAAGCTTTCTGGTCTCTTCTTGTAAGGGCACTAATCCCATCATGAGGGCCTCATCCTCAAGGTCATCTGAGCCTACTAATATTATAATAATTACCTCTTAATACCATCAGTCACATTGGGGGTTATGACTTCAACATTCAATTTTTATGGGTGCACAAACCTTCAATCTATAACAGGTAGATGTAGGGTGAGAACCTTTATCTCACTTCTATACAAAAGAAAAAATTTAAAAACACTCGTGTGCTGGGGGTAGAGAACACTGGCTCTAATTCAGCCAACTACTGCCAGTGTCTCCTGTGTTTTCAATTAAACCAGTGCTGATTTTTAGACTCTTTATCTAGGTGTATTTGTCTTACTTCTCAACCAGATTCTTAAAAACAGACACTGCCTTATATTTCTTTGTCTTGGTCAAAAACTTTGGATAGGACTGGGGAGTGAAAGAGAGGGTAAATTTACTCTGCTCCAAGTGACCATTTGACTCAAAGTCTAAGAAATGGAAATTTGGATTGAAACCAGATTTGGATTCTAGTTTTTCATAGACTTGCCTTCCTACCTACCTGTTGTGGGACCTCAGTGTAAGTCATATGTCTTTGCTATGCTTCATCTTCCCTTCCAGAAGCTCGCTCAATAAACCCCTATGTTCCCTGTGAGCTGATTTTATTAAAAATGTACCGAGCACCTTCTTTGTTCTTAGCACTGTGCTCAATACCAAGGGGGATACAAAGAAGCTTCAGCTCCATCTCTGACTTCAGGAAGGTTTAAAGATAGTTGGAGTGGGGCGCCTGGGTGGCTCAGTCGGTTAAGCGGCCGACTTCAGCTCAGGTCACGATCTCGCAGTCCGTGAGTTCGAGCCCCACGTCAGGCTCTGGGCTGATGGCTCAGAGCCTGGAGCCTGCTTCCGATTCTGTGTCTCCCTCTCTCTCTGCCCCTCCCCCATTAATGCTCTGTCTCTCTCTGTCTCAAAAATAAATTAAAAAAAAGTTAAAAAAAAATAAAGATAGTTGGAGAGATGACCATTCATCTCTGAAAGATTAAATGCTGCAGAAGCCATCACTGGACCTTGAAGTCAGTAGGAGGTCATGCAGGAGAAGGTCTATAAACATGCTTAGTGAGAGGTTCTATGGATCCTTTACTTTTCCTCTCCTGTCCTTCTTCCCTCTTTCTTTCCCCTTCTTGAATCTCCATGGTCAGTGTGATTGCTTATTTTCACTGCAAGTACATACAGTACTCTGGGCCAGGAGGGTTTTGTTTCCCAGTAATACAAATGTGCCCTTTTGTCTTGTCCTTCCTGAGGGCAGAGGTAGCAAGTCTGGCAGGGTTGGGTAGATGGAAAGACCTAGGGTTTGGGAACTAGGATTGATCCACATTTCTGTAATGCTCTCTCCAAGTTGAAAACAGAACAAGCCTAGACACTTAAAGGTAATTAGTTTAGCTTCAAGTAGATCTGGGGATAATCTCAAACTTCAAAGCTCCTCTGTGTGTCAAGAGCTAGGAAGTGGAGAACAGGGTATCTGGACCTACAGGACAGGAATAAACTCAGAGGACCAGAGACCACCATCCTAAACCCACTCCTCTCCTTTGCTCCCTGGCATCACTAGTCTTCTTCCTCTCGATCCTGTAGAGCCTAGCACAGTGCTTGTGCATCAGAGGTGATCCATACTGCTGCTCAGGTGAACCAGGGAGCTTACCTGTCCCTAAAACCTTGTTGTCATCTGCCAAAGGGAAACAAAGCTATGGCTAGAGGCCATGGACCTTGATTTCTCCTCCAGGCTTTCCTCCATCCTTGGAAACTTACTTTGCCATCCTAACATCTCTGAGCCTTACTTACAGTCCCCATGAATATTGTGCTGTAGCAAAGAGATCATGGAGTTTGGGTATAGGTTAGAGTCCCAGTTTGGCCACTGGCCAGTTAATTGACAAGGACCACATCATGTAACCTCTTTTAGCCAATGCCTCACTTCCTCATTTTTGTTCTAGGAGCTATAAATTTGAAGTCTTTGCTTTCATAGAGCTTACATTCTGGTGTAGATGCACACAATAAACAAAAAATAAGATTATTACAAGTTAAGCAATTGCTATGAAGGAAATAAACAGGCTGGAATAATAGTAATGGGGACATAGATTTTTTTCCAGCATAACCATAGAAAGCCACATGCAGGGGTAATATCTGAATTGAGAACTGAAGGATGAGAAAGATCTGCATGAAGAGCTAAGGAAAGAGAATTGTCAGCAGAGGCAACAGGAGATGTGAAAGCTCCTGAGTGGGAAAAGGTTTGGTGTATTCAACAACAGAGGAGAGACAAGTCTGGTTATACTTGTGGATGTGAGCAAGTAGGAAATGGGGTGAGATAAGATTGGAGCAGCAGGCAAAAACCAAGCTCTTCCCAGTGCCTTATTCTAGGAACAATTAGAATCTTTGAAGGGTTTCCATCAGGGAGCATGATACTGTGACACTTCAGATGCTTAGGAAGAACAGACTGGGGAAAGACAAATGTGGAGGAGGGTCCACCTGAGAGGGGATGGTAGTGGAGCAAGAGAGCCACAAATTCATGCAATATGTCTACCCAATATTATAGTTATACTCCAACTATGTTATATACTTCTTGAGGACAGCACCCTCATCTTGGACTTCTGTTGATCACACATACATCTGTAGAACACTGATCATGCACGAAGCACTGCACTTGTTAGTTTGCTTCATCCTCATATTGGTCCTATGAAATAGTTATTTTTTTTCCATTTTATAAGCAAAGAAACCTCACAGAGGTTAATTTTGAAATCCATATCTGTCTGATGCCATAGCCAACTGTTGTATCTCTACAACTTTGTATATATAAATATTCATAAATGTGTACTGGGTAGGTACAAACTAAGTCACCCATTACCCAAGTAGTGTAATGTGCAGAGTGCAGGCGAGTCTTTGGGCCAAAAATAGCTTTCCTCACTCTGGAAAACAGTATGGAGTTTCCTCAAAAAATTAAAAATAGAACTACCCTACGACACAGCGATTGCACTGCTAGGTATTTATCCAAGGGATACAGGTGTGCTGTTTCAAAGGGACATATGCACCCCAATGTTTATAGCAGCACTATCAACAATAGCCAAAGTATGGAAAGAGCCCAAATGTCCATCGATGGATGAATGGATAAAGAAGATGTGGTGTGTGTATACACACACACACACACACACACACACACACACACACACACAATGGAGTATTACTCAGCAATCAAAAATAATGAAATCTTGCCATTTGCAGCTACGTGGATGGAACTAGAGGGTATTATGCTAAGCGAAATTAGTCAGAGAAAGACAAATATCATATGACTTCACTCATGAGTTTAAGACACAGAAAAGATGAACACAAGGGAAGGGAAGCAAAAATAATGTAAAAAACAGGGAGGGGAACAAAACATAAGAAACGCAAAAATGGAGAATAATCAGAGGGTTACTTGAAGGGTTGTGGGAGGGGGGGATGGGCTAAATGGATAAGGGGCATTACGGAATCTACTCCTGAAATCATTGTTGCACTATATGCTAATTTGGATGTAAATTAAGAAAAAATAAAATTAAAAAAATAGCTTTCCTACATTTGGACAACTTCTTAGGATCTGAAGTCCCAGCTAAGCAAAAGATAGATGATGTGGGGGACAAAAAACACAATTTGTCTTTGTCAGCTGTTAAATTAACAGAGGAACCCTGTATTCCTAAGTAATACCATTAGAGATTGGGGTGCAGGAAAGTTGCATTTGGAATTGAGAGCACTAGTTCTGGAAAATGAGGTGAGGCATTGAGGATAACATAGGGGTGATGAATGCTGGAGAGAGCAATGATAGATACCAATGAAAATACCTACCAGTTGTGGAGTGCCTATTAGGTACTGGGCATTCAGTAGGCATACCAGACCTGTTAGATTATTTTGGTGCTTATAAACTTCTCATAACAATCCTATCAGTAGACATAATTGTGTTTCCTTGATTCTAAAAGGCCATCAATTTAATAAAAAGCTTTTCAAAGAAAACATACATTGCACTTACACCATGATGTTGTATTGTGTTTAGTTTCTACTAATGGAATATAGAATGCATTTATTCATAACATAACTATTTTATAATTCATGATAACAATGCAAGTTTGAGTTCAAGCCTTCATATTCAGAGTCTAAAGAGTCTTTTTGTTCTTTTTCACTGTGCACGTACAGTGCTGTATAACCCACCTGGAACTTCTTTCACAACTTTAGGTTTGACAGTGTAATTTAGAGCAGAAGAAAGAAGAAAGAGTTTCTTCTGCATTTCCCATTTTATTAAACTTATAGTTTCCCTCCCATCATCTGTCTTTTGACTCAGAAATACTCCTTCACAATGCATGACAACCACAGTTTTTCCCAGCTTTGAAAATCATGTGACCTATGCTTAGAGATTTGTTCAAATCTACAAATATGCTGGTGTTGACATCCCAGTGTATTCCTCTATGTGGTGACTGGCAAGGTTATTGTTATGTTAAGCATTGATTATAAAATACATTCCTTTAACTTTTAAGTTTTTTATTTTAATTCCAGTATAGTTAACATACAGTATTATATTAGTTTTAGGTGTACAACATAGTGATTCAGCAATTCCATATATCACCTGGTGTTCATCACTGACAAGTGTAGTCCTTAATCCCCATCACCTATTTCACACATCCCCCCACCCACCTCCCCTCTGGTAACCATCACTTTGTTCACTATAGTTAAGTCTGTGTTGTGGTTTTTCTTTTTCTCTTTTTTTCCCTTTGTTCATGTTTTGTTTCTTAAATTCCACATACGAGTGAAATCGTATAGTACTTGTCTTTCTCTGACTTATTTAACTTAGCATTATATCCTTTAGCTCCATCCATGTCATTGCAAATGGCAAAATTTCATTCTTTTACATGGCTGAATAATATTCCAGTGTGTGTGTGCATGTGTGTGTGTGCGCATGTGTATATCACAGCTTCTTTATCCATCCATCCCACTTAGGCTGCTTCCATAGATTGGCTATTGTAAATAACACTGCAACAAACATAGGGGTACATGTATCCCTTTGAATTAGTGTTTGTATTTTTGGTGTAGATACTCAGTAGTGAGATTACTAGATTGTACATTCCTATTACTTTTAAAAACATGTTAAGTGTGTTTCAGAATCACTTTGCGAAACTGAAGGTACTTCTCAATGTTTGAGGGTACAATTATTTCCCTCCTCTTTCTCTCCTGAACGCTCTCTGGTAAAGTCTTTTTTTTTTTTTTTTACTCCTTCACCCAAACTACTCTCATCGAGGTCAGTACCTCCACCTGGCCAGATCCATTGACCAATACAGTCATCATCGGCATGTTGACACCATCCTTATGAAACAGTTTCTTTCTTATGTCTCCTCTATCAGTTAGAGCCTTCTCAGTTTCTCTTTCTGATTCTTCCTCACCTTCCTGACCTTCATTAACCAGTCCTCAGACTTCCCTTATCTTCCTGCCTTTACTTCTGTAGTGAAGTCATCTAGTGACATAGCTGGCTTCTAGAACAAACAACTTTTACATGGAAATCTACAGCTCCTCACCCATCCTTCTGCCTACCCTACAGCACTCTTTGGATGTCTAATTGACTCTGCAAACTTAATGTCTTAAACCAAACTCCTACTTTACACCCCATCTCATCCTAAACTGGCTCTTTTTGTAGTCTTTTGTTTCTCATTAAATGGCAACTTATGTCCTCTAGTTGCTTGGATAAAAACATTGAAGGAGGCACCTGGGTGGTTCAGTCAGTTAAGTGTCTGACTTCAGCTCAGATCATAATCTCACATTTCGTGACTTCAAGCCCCGTGTCGGGCAATGTGCTGACAGCTCAGAAACTGGAGCCTGCTTTGGATTCTGTGTCTCCCTCTCTCTCTGTCCCTCTCCTGCTTGCACTCTCTCTCTGTCTCTCAAAAATAAATAAACATTAAAAAACAAAGCATTGAAGTCATTCTTGACTCCTTTCTTTCTCTTATGTCTGGCATCCAGTCCAGTAGCAAATCCTATCAGCTCAACTCTAAAATTATACCTAAAACGTAATACACTGCTACCACCCTGGCCCAGCCATGTTAGTCACTCACCTAATGTAATTGGCCCACCACTTCCATCCAGGCCAATCAGCAGCCCACTGTCTCCAACCTGCAGCCAGAGTGACCCACCACAGCCTAAGTCAGATCAAGTAATAAGCTTCTCAGAGTCACTCAGGGGCTCCTCATCTCAATCAGAGTAAAAGTGCAAGCTCTATGGCCAACCACGCTCTATGTTTTCTGGAACCTGCTAGTTCTCTGACTTCTGACTATTGTACACCGCCCCCATTGCTAACTATCCTCCAGCCAGACTGGTCTCCTGGATGATCTTACATATGCCAAGCACAAGCTACCACAGGGACTTAGAGCTTTTGCTCTTGAGGCTTCTGAGCATCTCTCTTCCCCAGATTTCCACATGGCTGCTCCCTCATTTTCTTGAGGTTTCTTCAAGCAGTATCCCAATAAAGAGGCCTCCCTGTGCCACCTGTATAAAATAATGACCTCCCAGAATTCTATGCTGCTCACTGTGCTTTATTTCCCCGCTCCCCAGCACATATATCCTAAGGATGGTAAACATTGATTTGTTGATGGCTTGTCCACACTACATTGAACACAAGCCCCATGAATGTGGGGACAATAGCCATGTTAGTCACTACTGTATCCCAGGACTTAGAGGAGGACCATCCCAAAGGAGGGTCTCAGTGATGTTTGTTGAATTAGTAGACAAAGGAAGAGTGAACAAAAGAGTCCAGTAACAGAGTCAAGGCTGAGTTTTCATCAGGAGAAGCATACATTTCTCTACTGCTCAGATCTGGCCATCAGAGCAGCTCCTCACGAAAGTCACCATTGAGGACTGTGCCGTGGCTTGCTCATCTCAGGCTGACTTCTACCTTTTGTCCCCTTACAGGTCTACAGCTCTCCCAGGTTCTGTGAGGCTTCTGCTATGACCGCAGCTTCTTCTTGGTACCAGGACTGCCCCTTACTGCTGCAGCCACATCAGATCCCTGCTCTGCCCTGTCTGTCTTTAGCCCCAAGTCAGCATGGGTAGTGTCAGTAGCCTCATTTCTGGCCACAGCTTCCATGGCAAGCACTGCCGAGCTTCACGGTACAAGCTGGGCAAGTCCTCCCATCTCAAGAAACTCAATCGATATTCAGATGGGCTTCTGAGATTTGGCTTCTCCCAGGACTCAGGCCATGGCAAGTCCAGCTCCAAAATGGGAAAGAGTGAAGACTTCTTCTACATCAAGGTCAGCCAGAAAGCCCGGGGCTCCCACCACCCAGATTACACTGCACTGTCTAGTGGGGACATAGGCGGCCAGGCTGGGGTGGACTTTGGCCCGTCCACCCCACCCAAGCTTATGCCCTTCTCCAGTCAGCTAGAAATGGTAAGCAAGTGTCTTTGGTAAGAGTGGGTGGGTTGGAAAAGCAATAGAGAGCAAAATGGGAAGAAGAGAGTGGGGGCAAGGATGGGAATGAAGGCAGTGATACAAACATTTAAAAACCCAAGAAGCCAGGGCAGTGGTGGTGAGGGTGGAAATGCTCAGTCACACCACAGAGATCAAAGGCTGGACGAGGGAATTGAAGCACTGGTCATGCCCCTAAACTGGAAGTCTTGAGTGAGCCCTTACACAAAAAGCAAAAGAGAAATGAAAGCCTTTCTGAGCCCTACTGGAATGGAACTCTGGATTGTCAAAACAGGACCAACAGCAGCATTTTCAAGTACATGGCAAGGGGAGGGAGCTCTATTATCATCTGGAAGAGCCAATGGAGAGTCTGCTTGTAGAGAGCTAGCAGCTTTGCTGCTAGCAGGCTCCTGGAGGTGGGCCTTTCCCTCACTTGCTGCTGTTGTGGTGCAGCAGCTCCTCACTCAAGCCAGGCCTTGAAAGTGTCTTCGGTGGGATAAGAACTGAGTTTGTTATCATCAGTTTAGCAGGGATGAGGTAAAAAGAGGCCTATAAAGTCAGAAATCCAGCCCTTATGCCAGCTCAAGTTCTCATGGGCCCAACCAGTGGACTTGAGAACAATTTCCCTAGTTAATCACATGCCCCCACCTGGGGGGATGAATCCATGACTTTGATATTCTAGGAAGTGACCCACTTAGTTTGCATAGAGCTTTAAGCTTTCCAAATTTAAAGGGTTTGTAGACTGCAAGGTACTCTTCCAAGGAAAATGACAGTTTTAAGAAAGGATTGTTGGGGCACCTGGGTGGCTCAGTCAGTTGAGCGGCCGACTTTGGCTCAGGTCATGATCTCACGGTCTGTGAGTTCGAGCCCCGCGCCGGGCTCTGTGCTGACAGCTCAGAGCCTGGAGCCTGCTTCAGATTCTGTGTCTCCCTCTCTCTCTGCCCCTCCCCCACTCATGCTCTGTCTCTCTCTGTCTCAGAAATAAATAAACATTAAAAAAAAAAAGGATTGTTATTGCAAGTGGTCTTCCCAACCCTTTGATATTAGTCACAGCCAGTATTCTTGCTTCTGGCCTACTGGAAGGGGCAGTGAAGGTGAAGAAGGGATGCTTGTCGACCATGCTTGTTGAGCCTAATGCCCTTACCCTACACCACACAGAGACCCAGAACCAGAGCCCTGGCCTAGGGATCTCAGCCAGGGAACCTAAAGATGCTATTCATCATCTCACAAGGTCTGGGACAAGCTGATGACAGGTTAGTAGTTTGTAAAACAAAGTAACTCAGTGATCCTTAAGTACATCCCCTACCCACAAAGGAATTCCTCCTTCTTGAGAGAGACTCACCATATTCAGCTGCTTCATAGCAACAGGCAAGATCGCCTATGGTTATTACTAAAAAGGATGCTGTGTGGCCAGCACACACACCCAGCAAGGGAGGGAAAGGTGAGAGGGGAGTTGAAGTGAGACATGGAATCAATATGGTTGTTTTCCTCACCAGGGGTCAGAGAAAGGTGCAGTGAGGCCCACAGCATTCAAGCCTGTGCTGCCACGGTCAGGAGCTATCCTCCACTCATCCCCTGAGAGCGCCAGCCACCAGCTGCACCCTGCCCCTCCAGACAAGCCCAAGGAACAGGATCCAAAGCCCAGCCTGTGCTCTGGGGCACTGTCTGACTCTGGCCGGAACTCCATGTCTAGCCTGCCCACGCACAGCACCAGCAGCAGCTACCAGTTGGATCCACTGGTTACACCAGTGGGGCCCACCAGCCGTTTTGGGGGCTCAGCCCACAATATCACCCAGGGCATCATCCTCCAGGACAGCAACATGATGAGTCTGAAGGCTCTGTCTTTCTCCGATGGGGGCAGCAAGCTGGCCCACCCAAGCAAGGCAGACAAGGCTTCCTCATGCATCCGCTCCCCCATCTCCACAGATGAGTGCAGCATCCAGGAGCTTGAGCAGAAGCTGCTGGAGAGGGAGGGAGCACTCCAGAAGCTGCAGCGTAGCCTTGAGGACAAGGAGCTGGCCTCCAGTCAGGCTTATGAAGAACGGCAGTGGCGCTGCAAGGAGGAGCTGGATGGCCTGGAGCAGAAGTGCAGTGGCAAGTTGAAGCAAGCCTCACAGAAGAGCCAGCGCACACAGCAGATGCTGCACCTCCAGGTGCTCCAGCTCCAGCAGGAGAAGAGGCAGCTCCGGCAGGAGCTTGAGAGCCTCATGAAGGAACAGGACCTGCTGGAGACCAAGCTCAAGTCCTATGAGAAGGAGAAGACCAGCTTTGCCCCTGCACTGGAAGAGACTCAGTGGGAGGTGAGGCTTATGGTGGGGGCTTGGGGTGGTCAGCTATTTGATACCAGTCCCCACTTCTCCTCCAGGTTCTAGCCCATGGTGTGTGTACACAAATTGCCCAGACAAAGTGAGCCAGAGTGCCAGCCTTGTGACCCAAACAAAGGGCTCCATGGTGAACCATGTCGGGAGTACAATTAGTGTGAGCTTCCTACTCTCTCCCGCCTCAGGGCCTCATGGCCTCCAGAATTCAGTTTGCTAACTGAGTCATTGACTGAGGAGCTGGAACTGAGGGAATAGAGGCCTCACTGGGCTGAGGGCCGACCCACTTCATCTGCTTGCAGAAAGCTCAAAAGAAACACAAGCCATGCCTGAGCATGAGTTCACGCTGGTTCAAGAGCCCACAAGAGAGCAGACTTTGTTATTTTTGAGAGAAGGGACCCCACGCACTAGTAAGAGTGACCTCATTTGTGGCAGGTATCACTGACAGAATGGGCCATTCTACACAGAACTGTAAGTGGGGCTTCTAGTTGGTGGGCTGCAATGGAAACATAGAAGAGCAAGAGAAGGGCACACCATACCTGGAAATGAGGCATCTGGACCTGGCTTAGCTGGAGAAGCTAACCCCCACATTCTGATCTCCAGAAAATAGCTTTTCTCACCTGAAGGGCCTCTCAAGGTGGATAGGGGTGTGGGCATGGTGGTTCTTTTATTCTCCCCAAAGACTCCTACCCTGGAAAGGAACTGAGGAGGCACTGTGTCTGATTAGACCAGTGCCACCCCAGGTCAGGGTGACACAAGCTCAGCAACATAAGCACCTGTTTTCACTGGAGCTTTCTGTACTCATTCTAGAAATTAGAGTGACAAATGTTATCAGGAGTAGAGAGGAAAATGATCCTTTCTATGAAAGAGATGAATGGGGGCACTGGACAGGTGAGAAGGGAAAATCACTTATTTGCCAGGCTTCCCACAGAGGAAAGGATGCTGGCCATAGGGGTCTTTCCTCTTTCCTATTGATGATGGCACCGAAGACCCCACCCTAACTATCATTTCTCAGCCAGGGATCAGAGACATTTTGGGGCACCTCAAAGATATAAGCTCGTCCTGGTGCTAGGCATCCATGCTTATTTGTCCAATTCCCAGCTAAGCTAGACATCACTGTGACCTCATTCCCAGATTGTCCAGTCTAGACAGTAAAATAAATAAAATAAGTATTTATAATATCACATAAATATATTGCAAACATATTTAGAATAGTAATTTATCAAGTGTTTATTAAGTGCCAAACCCTAGGTTCTCCCATTTAATCCTTATAATAACCCTATGAAGTAGGGTTATTATAAATAATCCTTAATTTAGTTAAGAAAACTGACAACACAGAGGTTATAGTAGCAAACAACTAGTTAAATGACTTGCCCAAGATCACCACATAATAGGTATCAGAGCCAGGATTTGATTTAATGATTTGGCTCCAAAGTTCACATTTTTAATCACTACCCCATACTATCACCAAGATCAGCCAATCATATACATATGTGGTCAAGCCAGGATTCAAAAGCAGGCCCATGCCTCAACCATGACTCTATGTTGCTCCCTCCATGAAACAAACACAGGTTTTGCCTTAGAAAGACATTCCTGGTCCCACACAAGCATTGTGGATGAGGTTATGCATTGCTTCATAAGTGGCTCATGAGAGCAAGGAGTTGGGGGTTCCTACTATGAGAGAAGTGAGGAAAAATTAAGGTAGCTTCTGGTCTTGTTCCAAGAATCCATTCTGTAGAGGCCCAGGCTCTGACCTTCATTCTGTCCAGCTTTCCCACAGGCCAGCAGGAAACATTCTTGTGACACAGCCAACCAGACTGGTCTAGGTCATCTTTTGAGCCACCCATGACCCCAAATGGTCAAGACCCCAGAGATGCATGGGTCTGAATCAGTGCCTTTGATTTTGTCTGCTGCTTTTGGCCAACTTTCGAAGGGGAATAAGAATAGAAATGGTGGAGGGGTGGGGCAGGGGGAGAACATAGTAGCTTGCCATTTGGCAGATCTGAATTGGACACTGTCTCTGAGGCAGGCATGTTGCTGGTCACTGGCATGTAGCTGGTCATTGGCGTGTAGCAGTTAATGCTTGAAAATAGTCTTTATCCCCAGTAGGGAAGGAGGGGAGCCAGGTATGCACAAGGGTGAGGTCAGAAGATGTGGGCACAAACATGAATGACAGAAGTTTGCCAGACATGGAACTCAAGGTCATTAATGTTAAGTGTGGATGATGGAGCTACCAGTAGTGAGCATTGGTTTACACACAACCATGGGTTTGGGTACTGATTGAGATATAGACTCTAATTTGGGGTTGAGACAGGCATGTGGACAGACTAAGACTACAGAATGACAGGAACCTCAGAGAGGGGCTTGGCCTTCACGGGTCACCCAGACCATCATGCCTGGGAACTCTCTTGAGACACCGTGTCAGGACCAGCCTAATTCTTTAGGCAGTTAAGATGTTACTCTCCCCAGATAAGGACCTCTTATATCTTATCACCTTCTCTTCTTCCCAACCCAACCCTTGGCAGGTGTGCCAGAAGTCGGGTGAAATCTCTCTTCTGAAGCAGCAGCTGAAGGAGTCCCAGACAGAAATCAACACCAAGGCTAGTGAGATCCTTAGTCTGAAGGCACAGCTGAAGGACACACGGGGCAAACTGGAGGGCATGGAGCTGAAGACTCAGGATTTAGAGAGTGCTCTGCGCACCAAGGGCCTGGAGCTTGAGGTCTGTGAGAATGAGCTTCAGCGCAAGAAAAATGAGTCCGAGCTTCTCCGAGAGAAGGTGAACCTGCTGGAGCAGGAACTGCTGGAGCTGCGGGCCCAGGCTGCCTTGCAGCGGGAAGCTGTGTCTCTGGGGCCAGGGCTAGGGCCAGGGCCTGGGACTACCTTCTCTGAGGACATCCCCGCCCTGCAGCGGGAGTTGGAGCGGCTGCGTGCAGAGCTCAAGGAGGAGCGGCAAGGCCACGACCAGATGTCCTCAGGCTTCCAGCATGAGCGGCTGGTGTGGAAGGAGGAGAAGGAGAAGGTGATCCAGTACCAGAAGCAGCTACAGCAGAGCTACCTGGCCATGTACCAGCGGAATCAGCGCCTGGAGAAGGCCCTGCAGCAGCTGGCCCATGGGGACGGTGCAGGGGAGGCCTTTGAAATTGACCTTGAAGGGGCCGACATCCCCTACGAGGATATCATAGCCACTGAGATCTGAGGGGCCTCCTGGGAGAGGGAGAGCCTGGGACCTGACATTGGGAGGCAGGGGTACAGAGCCTGTCAAGGAGGGGTCCTCTTCCCACTACCCTGCTCAATAACTCATGTCTCCGAGAGAAGCCTTCCCCAAGGCACAGACCTGGGACCCAACAGGGGAGGAGAGAGAAGGAGAAGGACTGCTACATGACTTTTCCAACCCTTGCCCACATTCCAGCATTTACCATCCCTCCAGCCCACCAGACCTCTAGCTTTCCCAACAGATGCATCCAGGGATCTCCATCATTTGGTTAATAGATCCCTAAACCTTGTCCTTTGTTTAAAAATATTTAGACCCTCTCCCAGGGATGATGGTGACTGCCATATTGGCCAATGGCCACCCCATGACAGAAACTCCCTTCTGTGTGTTCCCACAACTACCTTTCTGCCCCTGGACACATTGGGATGCCTTGGGAATAGAAAGAAGCCATCTGTGACTATAAGCCTTGGATCCTGACCTGTTTATAACCTGAGCTATTCTCCTGTGGTCTCCGAATTGTAGGGCTTGTAGTCAGGTGTGGGGAACCTTGCTTAGCAACATCAGAGCTGTCCCAATTCTGGACAGCCACAGACAGGAGGGGAAAGCTGGGGCAGCCCAGGAATGTCTAGAGTCAGCAAAGCCCAGAGAAGGTTAGAGGGAGAAGCCAGGCAGTAATGACCAGACCCTGCTGGGCCCTGCTAACTGGAGATGAGCAGCCTTAGACAACTGGTAGCCCAAATTTGACTTCAGTGACCACTCTTCTTAAAGCCATAGACACTGAGGCCCTGGGGAGGGGGAGATTAAAAACACCTGACACAGGGTGGGTGTGGCTTATAGGTCAGGAGCAGTCCCCAGAGCCCCAGGCAGAGAGAAGAGGCACAAATACAGTCTTAATGAACAGCCCCAGGGCCACTGGCTAGCCTCCCTCCACCTGGGCCCCATAGGAGCCCCCAGCTGTAAAGAAACCAGAGGGCTTCAGCTTTCTGGGGGCTGGGCCAGTACCTGGCAGGGGAAGGCGGAGCGGGGAGGGGGTGCTGGTGTTTCTCTTCTAAAGATGTGTAGAGCTGGGGGAGGAGAGAATGGTAGAGTTTCTCAGTTGCTTGGTTCAGAGAAAAAAAATTTTTTTTGGTCTTCTTTCGTCTTTTTTTCTTTCTTGTCTTTTCAGAAGCAAGCCAGATCTAGCAGGCAGCCAGAACTGTTCCATGTTCTATTTTTGACTCAAGCTACAGCTGCTGTTCTTTCTTAGGACAGCCAAGCCTTGCTGGATTCCTGAGCTTCATGCCTGCTTGCTGAGAGGGGTTCACTGAGGTAGGAGGGATGAGAGTCTGGGTATTTAGCAATCTGAGACCAAACCCCTGGTTCTGCCTCCCTGACCACAGTCTTTTCAAGGACCCAGAGTGGGAGTGGGAGCTGCTTCTCATCACCCTCCCCCCACCCCAACTACAGCCCCCATTCCTCCAGAGCCACCACGTTTTTTCTGAGTTGGGCTGAGGGCAGGGCCACCTTCTCTGCAATTGGCTCTGCCTTCTAGTCCCTGAGGTTAAACTGTGCCTGTCCTGCTGCCTTCATGTGACAGAGAAGCTTTTCTGGAATTTCAAGCAATTGCTCTTAGTCATAGGCTAGATTTAAACCTGAAACGGATAGACTAAAAGCCTCCTTCCTGCCTGGAGTGCAGTGCCCTCCATAGGGCACAGTGCAGACCCTCAGGTCAAAGATATCCCATTCCCTAAGCCACACTGTTAGAAAGTGGAACAGGGATGGTATACTATCTCCCAAACTGAGAAGGCACTTTGAGACCAGAAAACAAAGCAGGTGACTCCATTCAGTTTACACAGAATTTTATTCAGGGTAATGTACTGACAGAATAGGGTGGGGGATGATCCAGGCACTCTACACAGCTATTCTCCACAAAGTCTGGACCTTAGTCCACAGATTTTATACAGCCAGGGAACACACAGAAGGGCATTATAGTAATATCAAAGGGTTTGCATGCACCTAATTGACAGCTAACCTTTAATTAGATCTTGTGGCACCACCTGTTCATCAGGAAGAGGAAAGACTGTGTTCTAACAGATTCATGGGAGGCTGAAACAAGCCTCCCCCAATACCAGCCTTGGAAGGCATGTCTAAGGTACGTATGTTAATCTCCGAGGGGCCCAGAACACGTATTCCCAAGAGAGGTCATCAAGTGAACACGAACAAGATGGAGGGCCAAAAATGGAGTCTATATTGTCAGCACTCCTACACACGGCCCTCATTCTCTCTATTTTCACCAGCCTGTGCCTTGTTTGAGTCCTTTTTCTCAGTGAGATTGCCACGAGATAAAGGGGCTGCTGTTTCCTTCCCAGGCTGGAGATACCCCACCACTCCCCACCCCCAAAAAGCAGCCAAAAGCCTGGCCGGCACTCTTCGCTCAAGACCTTGCCTGAGAAGAGGTGTGTGCTAAGCCCAGGGGAGGGAGCTCAGGGGCAAGGTTTGCTCTCCACCATGGTGTGACACTGCCCTGCACTCTGCATCCTGACCTAAAGCCAAACCATGGATGCCCTACCTGGTCTGCCACCAGCCCAAGGCCCCAGAGTAGCCCAAAGTGGCACCAGAGTGCAACAGTGTAACATAGCGACCTCACTGCCATGTGGTTTTTCTTCCCTTCCCCATGCCAAACTCAGCCTTTCTGGAAGGAGGCTCTGAACAACAGAGGCTGAGCAGGGACTGGGAAGTCAGATGACAGGGCTTCAGAGCAGAGGGTCTGGCCCAGGGCCAGCCAGCAGGAGCTGGCTGCCCTTTGCTCTGAACACTCCTGCTGGCATACTTGCTCATTCAGTCAGATCCACTGGCTCTGCTCTTCCAAAGGATGCTTGGTCTGAAAATGCTCTGGCTGCCTACAAAGAGATAGCAAGCAGCATCCAGCACCACTTCACCAAGAAGGGGACTCTGCCTCCGGGCCTTGCAATGACCAGACTCTCTCAGGGTTCCCCTGGGGGTATTTCTTCTGGCTGCTGTGTCCTGCTGGCTGCACTCTGGCCTCCACAGGCACTGAACTCTACAGGGACCGGGGAGAGCTAGCTTTCCCCTGAGAAGCACTTGCTGAGCCTCTGCTCCTTGCCCTGCTCTTGCCCCGGCCCAGCTGAGAGGGATACCCAGGGGAAGGCAGGCTGGGGCAAGCAGCTTTGGGAGAGGGCTTTCCCCATGGATCCTGAGTTCTCCTGAGCCAGAGCTGCTGTGGCAGGAAGCTGTGAACCCTGTACAGTGGATGCTTCCCTCACCTGTTGTGTGGTCGGTCTTGTGCTGAGTCCACAGGCAGAGCTAGAACCTCCAGTCAAGGCTGGCTTTGGACAGACTGGCATTTGGAAGAATATGCACATAGTTATTTTTCTCTAGGTGGTTTCTTGTTATTTTGTTTGTTTGATTGATTTGCTTTTGACAGCTTTGTTTTATTTTTGATGCCCAAAAATGGCCATGTAAACTATTTCTGATAATTTTATGTTTCTATTTATGAATAAAGAATGCCATTTCTCATGCCCTCTAGAACCACTTTTGTCTACTCAAGCTACCCTGCTTTTCCAGGCTGTGGCATGGCAGCTCCTTGGGGCTTCTCCACCTGGAACAGGAAAGGTGACATCTCAACCTGCCAGTGAGAGAGGTGCAGACAGCCTTGATGAAGGCAGTGTTGGCTGGTGGCAAAGCACGGGCCTTGGCATCATGTGGACTTCCAGCCAGTCTCTACTACTCTCCAACCCTGTGATTTTATCTATGAACAGACCCTGGACTGATCCTGAGGGAGGAGAAAAGGAGACTAAGGGACATGGTTGTCTGCAAGGCACAGGGTCCTCTCCAAAAGAGAACCCCTCCACCAACCCTAACCTCGGCCTCCCCTTTCTTATGTTCTAGCTGCTCACCTCACCAGCCAATTCCTTGGCCTATTGAATCCAGCCTCTTTGGCAGGAGACCAGGGTGGCTCTCGTTGCTACTACCTCAGAGTCTCCCAGCTGGGAAGGTGCAGTCACCACAGTGGCCATCTGTCTAGCCTTCTCCAAGCCAACCTGCCTGTTTCACCTTGGCAAGCATTCCCAGCTTCTCTGGACTCAAATCCTACACTCAAAGGGCTTCTACTCAGATGGCAGGAGACAGAAGGGACATGTAAAAAGAAAATTGAAAACACAAGGTAGCCTGTGGAATGCATGAGGGGTAGATGGCAATGCCTCAGAGAGGGGACAGATCAGGGTGTCTGGGAAAGGAGGCAGGCAGGAGAGTGCCTGGAGAGCAACCATGGGACATAAGAGGCACAAGCAGAAAGGGAAAGACAGGAAGCACATCCCAGGACAGGTGTTCACATTTGCCTGTCTATACAGGTGACAGGAGCAACACTGAAGGTTGGAGAGGCAGGAGGCCAGGGTGCAGTAAGCCTCCAAAGCCAAGGAAGGTCAGGCAGCTGAGAAGTGACCAAGCCAGGATGGGAGCCTACATCTATCTAATTTCAAGGCCCAGTACTGGAACAAAGGGGTCATCTCAGGCCTGGAGTAACACGTCTTGTTCTTCCTCCTAGATCTGACTCATGTTGGGTAGGCTATTGCATTGGTGACAGCCACTGCAATATGCCTTCCCCTAATCACACCCTGGTGGGGCCCCTCCCCTTTAGTTCTGGAAGGCCCTGGGACTCACTTTAACCAATTAAAGTCAGCAGAAGCGATGCCCAACCCATTCTAGCCTAAGCTTCGAAAGCAACCTAAGCTTGGAAGCTTCCAAATGTATATTCCTGGGGGCCCTGAGCTGCCAAGTAAAAAGCCCCTCTGGTATGCTGGAGAGATCATCAGACTGGGTCAGTCATCATCCATTGAGCAGGAGTAATCCTGTTGTCCCAGCTAGGCTCCAGCTAAGTGCAGCTGATCCAGCAGACCCCCCCTTTGAACAGGGGTTTGCTTCCCCCCATCCTGCCCTTCCAGAATCCTGACCTCAGGACCATGAGCACATTAAATGGCAGTGTTTTTAAGCCACTAAATTCATGGTGATTTCTTATGTGGCATAGAAATAGCCATTCTCTAGCAACCCCATTACTTGCTGCTCCAACAAGCCTCTCTCTGTCCAACAGGCTAGGAGTAATAGAAAAGCAGGACTCTTCGAAATGTGTGGGGCTAAAGACTGCTTTAGCTGTAGGAGGGGCAGCAAAGTAGAGAGCAAAGCCTTCTTCCTGCCCATCTTCCCCTGAAGTGCTGTTGAGGACACAAGCCTTTTCTTAAGCCCCCAGACCTACTTATTATTTTAGAAAAAAGGGCGGGGGGTGAGAGAGAGAAAGAAAAAGAGAGAGGGGCTCCTCCTCTCCAGAAAACAAGCAGCTGGAGCCTCAGCCTGTCCAGTACTAGGAGCACAGTCTCAGGGTCCTCATAAAACCAGGAACATAGTGTGCACACTTGCGCCTGTGAGGTGGGAGGCAGAGCGGCCACTGTCCCCAGGCAGCCTCTGCATCAGGTGCTTTCTGAATTATATGAAGAAGGTCACACTGCCTCCAAACTTCTCCCCAACCCAGGCATCGCAAGTCCTGAAATTTCATCATTTCATTCATTCATGTTAACATACATGTATTTATTCAACACACATTTATTAAGTTCTACTTTATGCCAAGCCCTGTTCTAGATACCAGAAATACAGAAGTGAACAAAAATAGTGAAGGGCCTTTCTCCTTATGGAGCTTATACTCTGGAAGTAAATCAGATGATTTTCAATTTAGATAAGTGCCATGAAGGAAATTAACAGGGTGATAACAGGCATTGGTGGTACTGTATGGAAAGGCAGCACGGGGGAAATTGGCATAGGAAAAGGAAGGTTGGAAAAACAAAATGTCCTCTTATGTCAATATTTTGGGAGACTGGGTCATCATCCTTTCCTAACTTGGACCTCCCATGCCCACCCCAGTTCCCTCTCCTAGGAATCTCCCCTTTCCTGGGGGCCTCCGCAGACACCTTAACAGGGGACTTACAGTGCTTCTCCCACCTCACCTTCTCTCTTACTGCCCCAAACATCTCCTACAACAGCCCTCACCTTCCTCTCTGTCAGAAACAGTTCCTCCCATCACTTCCAATGAAGATCACCAAAAAGCCTGAAACATCAAATGTCCTTCCACACATGAAAATTATAAAGGAAATTTTGGGTCAGGGCGCCTGGATTGCTCAGTTGGTTGAGTGTCTGACTTCAGCTCAGGTCATGATCTTGCGGTCTGTGGGTGCAAGCCTCACATAGTTGGATAAGTTACTTAACTTCCCTGTGCTTCAGACAGTTGTTTTTGACAATTAAATGAGATAATGCCCACTGAAAGTTAAAGTATTGCTATTATTTTTATTAATACTATAATTTATTGCTATCATTATTTGTTAGTATAATGTCACTGCTTCCAGCTATGCTGAACTACACTGATGCCCAAGACTCTTAGCAGCCTCAGCAAAACCCCACCACTTGAAGAACAGCTGACTGTCTCCCCCACCCTCAGCTTTTCTCCCCAGCTCTCAACTCCAGAAAGCTGGCTTGTGGGGTAAAACCCCTGGGAGAGACAGAGGGCACAGCTGGGAGAAGAAAGGAACAAAGAGGGAATTGCTAGGGGGTGTGGTGGAGCAGGTCTGTGCTGGAGCCAGCCTGTGACACTGACCAAAACCCCATGCCCAGGGTACTCAGTTACAATCCTATTCACCACCCCACTAAGGGCAGCCTCTCCAGTGCCAGCACCAGCACACATTTATGCACACACCCCAAGTCCCCATTGTATTCTCCCTTCAGGGCCCGCCACCCCCTACCACCTCAATAAGGGCTAATTGAGTTGTAAGTAGACTTAAGATGGTGTTTGTAATCAGTGACAGGTGAGACAAATTAAATTCCTTAAACCAAAAGTAACAGGACAGTTTGAGCCATCAAGACCCATCAGCTGCTGGCACTCTCTTGGCCAGTGGAGGCCCAGAGCCAGGCAGTACACATATAGCCTGAGTGTTCAGGGTCCAAAGTTCCCTTTGCTTGACCAGTTCTTCCAGGCAAGAAGACAGAGGTACAATAGAGCAGGCTAGGGGGTTAGGGCAAGGGGGTGCTGCCCATGTTAAGCAGAAGGGAAGTTAACCTTTACTGGGCTGGGGGCTAGATGGCTTCTCAAGCTAGCATCTGCATTTACCACTTATAACAACCCTGTATTTTACATATGATAGAATGGTGGCCCCCAGTGTGTGGGACCTAATTGTAGCCACAACACAAGCTCTCACTTTAAAAAAAAAAAAAAATGTTTGTTTTTGAGAGACAGAGCATGAATGGGGGAGGGGCAGAGAGAGAGGAAGACCACAGAATCCAAAGCAAGCTCCAGGCTCTACACTGTCAGTACAGAGCCCAATGTGGGGCTTGAACTCATGAACTGTGAGATCATGACACAAAGTCTTTACTCAACTCCCTCACCTCCATCCTAGTCATCACCTGGGGCCCCCTTAGAAGAGGTGTGGCTATGGGCTAGGAAGCTATCTGGAGCCAAGAGCAAATCTCAGAGAGGGACTCAGCTGACAGTTGCAGCCACTACACTCCCAGCAGGTGGGAAATTATCTTCCTAGAGGGGGGTATCTAGGCCATCCACCATGGTCTACATGTTCCCTACTCTGTCTTCTCCCTCTCTTCCCTATACCCTTATTATTGCCACCCACCCTCCCACAACACTGCACCACAAGCAAAAGCATTATGGATGGCGTGATATCCATCCTAGTTCTAGCCGTCCCACCCTCCAAGCCCTCATGGATGACACCAAGACCAAGCTAAGAGTGCTGTGTAAAGCTGAAATACAGGCTACCTTCACAACTCCCTTCTTCCTGATTCCAAAATAAAATTGTAGAGATGCTCAGTAATGCTTACTGCCAAGAACCAAACTTGTTTATGAAGTTGGACAAATTACAGAGGAGAGAAGGAACATATGTTAAATATCTCCAGTGTGCCTAGCTGACATACACTTTTTATTTTTTTTATTTTTTTTAACGTTTATTTATTTTTGAGACAGAGAGAGACAGAGCATGAACGGGGGAGGGTCAGAGAGAGGGAGACACAGAATCCGAAACAGGCTCCAGGCTCTGAGCTGTCAGCACAGAGCCCAACGCGGGGCTCGAACTCACAGACCACGAGATCATGACTTGAGCCGAAGTCGGCCCGCTTAACCGACTGAGCCACCCAGGCGCCCCCTGACATACACTTTTTAAAGATCCCTGGATGTCTCCAGCAATTCTCCAGTGGTGGAACTTTAGGCATATGCAGGGCAGCTGGTCCAGCCAGAGTTAGGGTTGGCAAGGGAAGGAGGTCTAAGGGGGATTGTGCTGTGTTGTGTCGTGTTGTGTTGGGTTGCATAGAGCCAGGCTGACAGTTCACCTGTGGTTAACCTCTGAGCAGTGGCCTCACAAGCTGGCCCAGCAGCAACATGGCCACAGTGGATGTGGCCTGGATGGGGAGTCAGACTTCCCATGGGTCTCCATTGCCAGTTCCCCCAAATGACCTTGTGCAAATGTCTTAACTCCAAGGACCCTGGCTTTCTGTACCCACATGGTCCTGGAGATCTGGAGGGTACATGGCAAGTCTCTTACCCTATGGCTACCTGGTAAAGCCATCCCAGGTAGTAAATGACAGGAAGTAGACATTTCCAGACTATTGTGCTCTACACAGAGGAAAGGAAAAAGGTGTAGAGACAAATGACTGTGACAGTGGGGAGGCTGGTCTGGGGAGAGCTAAGGGCTCTCCACCCAACAGCCTAATTAGGCAAGCAGAAATCATTAAGGCTGCTTCAGCATCCTAGAAAGAAGGCTGGAGCAGGACTGGGCTGGGGAAGGATCTCCTGCTTTGTGTTCCAAAAAGGGCAGGCATAGTAACTATCCCTCCTTTCTCTCAGAGTCACAGAGATGAGGGAGCCCAGCAGCTCTGAAGCCTGTGAGGAAAAGCACATTGGCTTACGTGGCTTCAGGTCCATGTCCCACAGGAGCCATGGCAGCTGTGATATATGGTATCCCCATTTCACAGGCATACTGAATGACGGGGACACCGCAGAGGTCCCCCACATGGCTAATGACCTTTGGAACAATACTTTCTCCTGGTTCCCCCTTGGTTGTCTCTCTCCCTCTTGTGCTCTAATCTGTATCTCCTGAGCTTACCCAAACTGGCTTCCTTCCCTGGAATGCTAGTGGCCAAAATTTCTGAAAGGAAACTTCGATGAGGGCTGTTCCACAGTAACTAAGGGGGCCTGGGTTGTGGGTGGGGATGTCACCCCCCTACCCCTTGGATCCCAGCACCCTCACTCTGACCTATTAGGACACCCATAGCAGTGGGGTTGAGGGGTCTTACAGTAGTCATATTACAGCCTGCAAAGACCCTCATGCCCCAGGTCGGCAGTGCTCTTACTGCCCCATTTCCTAGAGGCCATAAGAAGACAGCCACATTTCAGCAGCAGGGACAGAAATGACCTCAGGGTCTGTGCTCTGGGCCAGGACATGTCTTGGTACTGCTGCCTTCCTGCTGCTCACGAGCCTGGAAGGAGTCGAAATACATCTTCCTTCCTGGTCTCCTTCAGACTGTAAGCAACTTGAGGGTGCTAATAGCTTTCAAATCCCAACCACACCCTGCATAAGAGATGAAGTCCGTTAGCATTTACTGAGTGGAGAAAGAGCAGGGGAAGAGAGGGAGGCAGCTTCTGCACTCAGGGCCAATGTTAGGCTGAGGAGACTGACACAGGAGTAATCATGAGGCCGACTTCACAAACAGCTGGGGTAGGGGGGATCCTGGGAAAAAGGAGATTGATCTGTCTAGTCTTTCCATTTCATCATGTGGTTTCAGTGCCCTGGTCACACCTTAATTCCCATGGGGTTAGTCATGGTGGTGGGGGTTGTGGAGGTGGCACCAGGGCTGGTCTCCTCTAGTCACAACAGACTGCTCTGGGCTTATAGGGAGGCCCTTGTGAAACTATGCCGAGAAGAGTGGTATGTGAACAACAGAGGCCCCACAACTTCAGCTTTGGTCCCCCTGGGAAGTCCACAAAGTCATGGTAACTCTCCAGCTTGTTTCCTGCTTAAATAGGGATAATGCCACCCACCTTTTAGGGGTCTATTACTGTACTAGGGCTGCCTAACAAGCACCCCGAACTGGATGTCCTAAAGGAAAGGAAATTTATTTTCTCACAGTTCTGGAGGCCAGAAGCCCGAAATCAAGGTGTTAGCAAGGCTTCACTCCCTGTGAAGCCTCCAGGGGAGGATCCTTTTTTCTTCCAGCTTCTGCTGGCCCCAGGTGTTCCTTAGCTTGAGGCAGCATCACACCAATCTCTGCTGGCATCTTCCCCTGGCCTCCTCCCCTGTGCCTTCCTGTCTGCACATGTCACTCTCAGTGTCTCTCTCCTCTTGAGGACACAAGTCATATTGGATTAGGGGTTACCTCACCTTAACCAATTACATCTGCAATGATCCTATTTCCAAATAAGTCACATTCTAAGGTACTGGGGGTTAGGACATTAGGACGTCAATATCTCTCTTTGGGAGACACAATCCAACGCATAACAAGAGGTGTTGGGAGGACTGCGATCAAGGGCATTAATACGGGGTGGGGGGGTAGCTAATCACCACAGCCCTTCATGCCCAGCGAAGACCGAAACAGACCCCAACCAAGAAGAGCTGCAAGACAGAGGAGGAGGGTTCTGGGGAGTGTTCAGGGAGTGCGCTTTAACTCCGGGTGTTTAAAACCGCCCTCCCATTAGGAAGGGGGTGGGCCCCAATGGCTAACTCACTCAAAGCAACTTGATTTTCCCCAGAACAGACACAAGTCCCAAGAGTGGGGAACTGGGGCCTGTCCCCCTTTGAAGTGCAAATGCAGGCCCCACTGTGCAACCCCTGCCCTGAATAATCAGTGCCTAGCATCTGCCACAGCCGGTTCTGCCCCTGCCGGAAGTGCGCCCCGGCCAGCTGCTCCTGTACTCCCTGGTGCCCCAATGACCGAAGTCAGGTGGCTGGAAGGATCAGCCCCCAGGCAGTCCGGGTAATCACCACTTAGTGGGAGAGGGAATTAAAAAAACAGCATTTAATGTGCTGGGCAGCAGCTGCGGTCCTGTTTCACCATTTGCTTAGATACCTGCTGCCCCCGCAGGACTGTGGTGACGGGGGAGGGGAGGAAGGGCTCAAGGGACTCTTTGTTTAACGGGCAGTTTACTTCCAGGCAGACTTGGTGGCATCTGAGCTAATTTATAAGATGGGGACAGGATATTTGATGGTTTTGATAAGAACCAATGCGTGAACTTGGGGATAAGAAGGCACAGGGGGCCCGTTGGCAGAAGGGGCGCTCTAGGGACACCATTTGGCTCCACCTCAAACCCCAGGGCCAAAGTCAGCACCCAAGATAAGTCAGGGTTCTGCTCCAAAAGCCTGGGACTGGGAATCCGCACAAATATGGTGACCGTTGTTGGTACTCAGCTTCTGTGGAGCTTTGGTCATGGTTAATTAATTTGAGCCTCAGTTTTCTCATCTGTAAAATAGGAATCAATGCCTACTGATCGATCATGAGAAAGCATATATAACACAGTGCCCATCAATAATAACATTTAACAGACTCTTTCCCCCTAGGACAAAGGTTTAAGCCCCAGAACCACTGTTGCAGGATTCTTTACCTCAAAACCTGGGGTTCCTTGTCTTGCCACTTCGAAGAATGAGGAGGTGGACACAATGAGCAGTAGGCCGAAGTTTATTAGAGTATAAACTCAGAAAGTAAGAATAATAGGAAAGCTCTCCTTAGAGAGAGGGGGCGTTCGAAAGTGAAGGCCCGTGACTGTAGGTAAGGGTCTTTGTTTTATAAGGTTCCGATCAGCACCCCTTCCCTTCTCCCTCATTCCTTCTCAGGTTCTAGCCTTACTGGCAGGATAACTCCAGGTGCTGGATTATCCATTCCTGATTGGCTCTATTCCATTGTGTGAGGAGTCAGACTAGTCATACTGTCCTTCTTATAAGTTTTATGGTTTACCTTTTTTAGCTAGGTATTCTGATTGTTGAATTCCTGAGGGGATCCTGAGTGGGAGTAGGTAGTGTCTGTTACATTCTGAAGAGGGACCTTATGCCTGAAGGTTTGGCTGTAGTTAAACGCTCCCAGCATTGTTCCAAAAATATGTTTTTCCCCACCCAGGGACCTCAGGTCCTAACCTTTCCCTCTCTGTCTGTTTTATCCTATCTTTCCCTATTATACCACCCCTGGAAGGTGGGCTAAATAAAGTGTGAGGAAAACATGAGGCAGTATAAGGCTCAGGCTTGGTGCTGAGACATGCAGGAGACATGATTGTTCCCTTCCTTCTTTCTCCTTCCATCCCCTTCATCTGTTCTTTCTCTACCCTGGTCACTTTACTACTGCCACTACAGATGGCAGGGTCACTTGCCTCTTTCAGGGTCATCTGTCTTGGCTAACAGGGCATGGTCCCCTAACAGCTCCCAACCTGAGGGTGAACCAGGCATTACCTGAAATGCAGGGCCCACCCAATATTTTACATATTTGATGATCAAACCATGAGCAGTAGTGGCTGGGCTTGTGGTCTAAGGACCCGGCCAGAGCTCGGAAGAGGACTCCCTCTCTCAGGCTGTCCAACTGCTGCCTAGGGCTGGGCCAAGGCTGTCTTCTGAGAACTTCTTCTTGGGGAAGGGCACCCTCTCTTGGAAGGGACAGTGCTGTGTCACTGAAACTCTCTGAAGCCTATAGTGTAAAGCCTTCTTGGAGCTGATGATACGTGCTTCTGTGCCTTCCTGAGCCCCTCAGGAGCCACAGGATCCTGTCTTGCCTTGAGGTTATGAGGATTCCCTAGTCACTGCCACCTCTGCCTGCTGAGCCCTGGTCCTCAGTGGGTATCACTAGCAGAAATGGGTCCTCAGTGGGTATCACTAGCAGGTTTTCTTGGTCAGTGGGATAGTTGGACCTCCCTGGTCCCACACAGCCACCCCCATGGCAGCTCTCTTGAGGTTTCTCTGCTGTGGTGGTGGGTGGGGAGAGAAGGCAGTACTGAGTCACTATGCTTTGCTATTTTGTTTTCCTCTTTTGCAAAAAGTTGCCAGTCCTGACCCCTCTTCCCTTAAACAGTTTTATTTAGGAATGCAATCCTAAACAAGCCCACTTAGAAACTTGCATGACTCACCTTTATGGCTATAGGTCTCATTTTTCTAATAAGACTTAAGGTCTTATTCATGACCTTCTTACCAAAAAAACCATTGTCTTTGGAGAACAAACTGTGAATTAAACCCAGTCAATTGTGTACTATCTATGTGACCTTGGGCAAGTTACTTAATATCTAGCTTCAGTGCTGACATTAATAAAAATGGAAAGTATCTCACCAGCCATATAAGAGATGTATTAGCTTCCCCTGAACACTTAAGGCTTAAGATCACAAATTCTTTTAAGAAACATGGAGTCTTAATATTTCTACATTGTTTTGAGATCATGCACTAGAAAGTAGTTTTCATTTACTTTTGATTTCTATTACCACATGATGGTTGTAGGGATGGCCCTGCTCAGATTGATGTACAGTTGAGAAAGCTAAAAGTAATTGATTTAGTCATTGAGGTGTGGGCATTCAATTTCTCCATAGCTGTGAATCATTTGATCATGAAAAAAATGTTTTCCTTTCCTTTCCTTCTTTCCTTTCCTTTCCTTTCCTTTTCAAGTTTATTTATTTATTTTGACAGAGAGAGAGAGAGCGAGAGAGCACATGCACACACGAGTAAGTAGGGAGGGGACAGAGAGAGAGAGGGAGAGAGAGGATCTCAAACAGGCTCTGGGCTGTTATCTGACTTGGGGCTCAATCCCATGAACCATGAGATCATGGCCTGAGCTGAAACCAAGAGTCAGACACTCAACCATCTGAGCCACCCAGGTGCCCCTTTTCTTTTCTTTTTTAAATAAAAGATGTATTACTATAGACATAGAAATGAAGGGACAGAGATAAAACAGTATTTCAATCAGTAAGAAAGGCGCACAGCCAGGATTCAAACCTAGATATTCTGCTAGGTATTTGGGGGTGTTTTCACTTAATCCAATAGTTTAGAGTAGGTATCATCCCCATTTATATGATAAACAGGGTCAAAGATGGTAAATGACTTGCCTAAATTCTTGTAATTTTGTGGTAGAACATAGATTTCCTCTTAGGCCTGTTGTTCTCCAAAGTCCATGATTATCCACACTAGGCTGCCAGAGTCTGAGGACTCCTAACCATAGCAGAGGTAAAGAATGACAGAAAGTCACTCAACTAGATTTCAGGATCCATGAGTTCCTGTTCTACCAGCAAATCCAAGTAATTGTTTAACTTGCTTGCTTCCTGGATAAAAGGGAATAATGTTATCCTGCCCTATCTTGGGATGGTTGTAAAGACCAATATGATATGGTGGGTTTAAGTGGGCTTGAAGGATAGTGCTAAAAACAGCAATATACTTAGATCTTCCAAGAATTTCTGAGGAAATCCCTATTTCTTATTCCTTCTCTTTACATGGCAGCAGCAGAGAAATGCTCCAGTCTCCTGAATTTTTGGTGACATCATTTGTGGTATGTTAATTCTTGGGTGTCAGTGTAAGAGGAAGACCAGGAAACAGAACAGATAAGGCAGGGCTGGAGAAAAATGCCTGATCTTCTGAGAAAAGTATCCTATGTTCTCAGACCTGGGAAAATAGTTCTCCCATTCCAGGCTTGTGCCCAGGTCTGTGGGAAAAGAGCAATGGCTTCCTAAGATACTTACTCCATCCTGTTTTAGAAAAGAGTCACCACTTATAGAAAAGTTGATCAGGGGTAGATCCATGAGTTTAGCGGTGGTCTTATCTTGGGTAAAATGTTTCATTCATGTGAAAATTCTATTTCTGGCTTAGAATCCTGGAGTGGTATCCTCTGGAGATTGGCTTGATGATGTATGAGGGGCATCATTACCTAAGCAAGATGATAAGAAAGTCCCAGTGGATTCCCAGGAGGGATACGGGACATTAAGAAGCATGGCACACTGACCCAGGTCAAATCTGAGATCCTGAGATTTAGAAATGATATGGCTGCGTTGTTTCCCACCCAAGGTTTGAACTGAAAATAAGGAAATCTATCTTTGCAAAGTATAGGACCTAGATTTCTGAAAGAAACACAAATGGCTAAAAAGGTTAGGGATTTGTGGTAACTTGATTTATTATAATATACATTTTATATGAATTAAATTAGCATAGCTTCCCCACACTCTCTCCATGGTATTAGAAGTTAGGATAGTGGTTTTCCTGGGGAGTGAGTGGGGAATGGTTGGGTCATGGAAAGGAGCATGATGGTAATTTCTCAGGTGCTAGAAATGTCCAGTCCATGGAGTTGCGTCTGGTTATATAGGTGTGTTCACTTTGTGAAAATTCATCAAGCTATACATTAATGATTTATGTAATTGTCTATATGTTACCTTAATAGAATTTTTTTTCTTAAAATCAAGATGCTGTTTTTGATTATATTTAACAAGGAGAAACACTCAGGTGAGTGTGGGCAAAATGAAATGAACACTCATACACTGATGGTGGGACCATAAGTTGTCATAAATATGTTTTAAAAGCAGTTTGCCAGTATAAGTCAAGAGCTTTAGTAGTGTTTGTACTCTTTTTACTATACTTTTGGAAATCTCTTAAGTAAATAGCTCACAATACAATTATTTATATACCAACAAATGCATCACAGCATAAGTGAGAGTTAAAACTATCTCAAGTGTTAAACAATAGAGGAAATATGGTCTATTTATGATAAAGTATTATACAGTCATTAAACTGTCTGAATGCTTGATAAGTGCAGCTTCACAGGCAATTAAGTAAAAAGGCAGGCTGCAACATTCATATATCTTCAATTTCAACTGTATTTAAGCAGTTGGTCTCATAGTAAATAAAGGTCTAATTTTAAAAATGGCATTAAATACATCTTTAAAAGCACAGTAAGTAAGATTTCTAGAAGTTACTCGCTTCTCAAGCAAAACGTTCTTTGGTATTAAAAATCCCACCCTCACACACTGCTGGTGGAAATGTAAACTGATGCAGTTGCTTCGGAAACAGTTGTGTAGTTCCTCAAAAGATTAAACAGAATTACCATGTGACCCAGTAATGCTACTTCTAGGTTTATACTCAAGAGAAATGACATATATGTCTACATAAAGGCTTGTACATGAATGTTCATAGCAGTATTATTTAGAAGAGTCACAAAGTGGAAACAACCCAGATGTTTATCAACCGATGAATGGATAAATCAAAATTAGTATATCCATACAATGGAGTATTATTCAGTAATAAAAAGAAGCACGATACATGCTTAGACATGGATAACCTTAAAAACATTAGGTTAAGTGAAAGAAGCAGTTATAAAAGATTACATATTACATAATTCCATTTATGTAAAATGTCCAGAATAGGCAAATCCATACAGACTGATAGGGTCTGGGGAAAATAAGGAGTGCCTTCTCATTGGTACAGGATTTTGGGGGGGGAAATATCAGAATGTTATAAAATTGATTGTGGTGATGGTTGCACAACTCTGTGACTATACTTAAGAACACTGAATGGCAAGTATTCTAAGTGGGTGAATTGTATGGTATGTAAACTCTATCTCAGTACAGCTGCTATTAAAACACACACACACACACACACACACACACACACACACACAAGTAACCATTCTCCTGCATGACCTACAACCGCATGACCTGCAACAGTCCAGGGCACATTGAGTGCTTCAGGTAATGATCTGTCAAAGCAGATTCTCCTATAAACCATGGCATGCAGCCTGAACCTGTGATTAAATTTCTCCACACCAGCCCTTATTGGCTTAAAACACCTTTCATACTTGTGTTTTTTATCTTTCAGAATCTTTGGCAAAACATACAAGTAACTGCCTGGCATTATTGAAGTACTCAGGGGTACATTTCATGGGCCAAGTCCCTCTCTGGATGGCCCAGAAATGAGCATACAACCTTTCAGGTTTTACCCTGCCCCTACCCCTGACTTCAAGTAGAGTGGGGGCTTCTAGCTTTACTGGAACCTCAGCCTGCTTTCCTTCTCCACCCTCCCACAGGGTTCAGCCTGACCACCCTGGTTTCTGAGGTCTCATGATAGGAAAGGGGAGGAGAGCATAGAAAGCAGCATAATGAGGGGCTGTCTGGGTGGCTCAGTTAAGTGTCTGACTTTGACTCAAGTCATGATCTCACGGTTTGTGGGTTCAAGCCCCATGTTGGGCTCTGTGCTGAGAGCTCAGAGCCTGGAACCTGCTTCAGATTTGGCGTCTCCCTCTCTCTCTGCTCCTCTCCTGCTCATGCTCCGTTTCTCAAAAATAAACATTAAAAAAAAAATTTAGAAAGCAGCATAACGGAAAAGTTTCCTCAGACCTGACTGTGGCCTTGATCAAAGCCACTGAAGGAGATAGAAGTAGTGGACCAATAAGAAGGGGCTTTTAAGAAGTACTGTGTTCATGGTAGTTGAAGAAATCTAAACAAAAGAACTTTATTTTGAAATTATTTTTGTTTTACGTGCCGTGTTATTTTAACCACTCAATTAAAATACATAGCTGTTTTGTAAGTGTATGTATTAAGAGTTTGTAGTTTAAACTTCCATAATCTGGTATACATAGTATCTAGGGAAAGAAGCCATAATTGTTAAGGGATTCTATATGACAAACTGTAAATAGTTTCTTCTGAGTGGTAGGATTATAGGATTCTTATTTCTTTTTACTTACCTGTACTTTTTGAGTCTTATCTGTACAATGAGTATCTATTAGGTAAACCATTAATGAAATTCCCTAGTGCTTGGGTTCCACCTGAGTGCTACTGAATAAGCAGATCCTGGGGGAAAGTACAATAGAACCAGAGAACAGAATGTCTTAGTTCAGAGCATATTGAGATTTCCAGTAGCCTAAGCTTGAATCAGCATCCTAGCCTCAATGGGAGTTAGTCCCAAAAATCATGTTTAGTGTTTTCATGATTTCAGTTCCAGAGACTACTTGACTCTCATGGGCTGAGCCTTTTGAAGAAACTTCTTATTCTGGGGACAACATAAAGCTTAGAACAGAAGTACAAAGATTCCCGTTCTAGAAGATCAGATGTGGATCCTATTAAGTTACTGAAAAATTCCATCACCCATAAAGTGAGGGGTCAACTAGAAAAATTTGACTGAAGAAGACTTAAAATTGGCAACTATCTTCAGAGCAGTGTAGGGTTATCACATGGAAAAGCCCTGGTGGACAGGCCAAGATTTAAAAAAAGAAAAGGTAAAGTTATCCAGAGGCAGTTTACCTTGACTTGGGTGCATCCCAATCATCAGAGAGGCTAATCCTTGAAGTAGACTGCCTCCTGAGACAGTTCCATGTTCACCGGAACCGGGGTTTCCATGTTTCCGATGCTTAAAAGGGCCTTCAATTATCAGGAGAGAGTTGGACCATATAGGCTCTGCAATCTTTCTAATCTAGAACTTCTGAGTCCAGTCAGAAGTTGCTCTTTGCACCAATTTTGGTTTTGGTTTATTTTTATTACAGCATGTTTCCTTGTAGCCCCCAGGCTTAGGTGTAGCCCCCAAAACACCATTTGATTCAATGAGTCATTGATTGTCCTGCTGCTGCAGGTGAAGTGTCCCCATTTCTGGGGCTCAGTGTTTAGCCAGAGCATGGCTGTTGAAGAGCTGTTGCCCTCTTGTGGAAGTGAAGAATATAACTGGTCAAAAGTAATGAAGATGGACTTGAGGTTCTTGTCAGCTCCTACAACCCCGTCTCACCTCCCCTCAAAAAGCTTAACTTTTGGTGTAAGCCCTGAAATTCCTAACTCTAGCCCTTCAGGGCCACTCCTGCTGAGGATACAAAGCTCTGTGAGTGATTAGTCACTGAAAGAGATTTCTCATTATTTCTAAACACAGAGTCACCTCCTCAACTGTTGCAGGGCTTCATATAGAGGATGAAGACACCACACAGTTCGCTTAAGCACTAGGTAGGGGTTCAGCCCCAACTTGGTAAAAGGATGTGGAATAAATTGGTAGTAAGTCACATAACTTTCATTTTTAAAACCTAACACACAATGCTTTGTTGACCTCAGACATTTGAAAATAAAACAGCTTAGTGAGGTATTTATTAGTCTGAAAACATCTTTTTACTTCCATGAAATCTCGCAAAGTGAAATGACAATCAACTAAAAGCAATAAATGTTTAATTTAGAGTCATCTAGTTAGCCTGGCCTTTGAAAATACTTTTTCTCTTCCCAGAAGTAGACTGAAATATTTCCTTTTTTAAATTACATAATCACAAGGGTCCATGTTAAAGTCTCATTTTTAACTGGTCCTTTAATTAGGTCTTATCACTGGCACAAAAAGGTACATTAAGGGGCACCTGACTGGCTCAGTCAGAAAAGCATACGACTCTTGATGTTGAGGTGGCAAGTTCAAGCCCGTGTTGGGTGTGATTATTTAATTAAACTTAAAAAAAGGTACATTAATGTTTCCACTAAAAAGTAAGTAACAAGAGTTGTACTAAGTCAATGTTTCCTAAGTATTATGTAAGAATACTCAGTCAAATCTGCCTCAGTAAGAGTTTGTTAATAAAAGTGGTCTACAACGAGTGCCTATCAGGGACCGGGCACTGGCCATAGTCCTTTTAACAACCCTAAAAGGAACACAGAGTCAAAATTTTTAAAGACTAAACAAGGTCCCATGAATACTGGCAGAACCAGAATTAGAACACAGGTCTACCTAGTTCTTGCATGATTGGGTCCCTTCCTCCTCTATTATCTCCTAACAACTGCTTTGAAGAAGGGAGAGAAATGGAAGCCTCCATGATGCCACACCTTTGTCCTTAACCACCATGTTTTCTTTATATTCTGGATGTCTATTTAAGGTATTATTTGAAGCAAGTTTTGGCATGCTTCAATATGTGTTTCATTTTCTATTTATCATCCTCTTTCATCCATTGCAGATAGGTTCTAGAGGTCTTGAAAAATGTTTTAACAATGCTGTAAAACACTTGTAGTAACTCTCAAGCTTGAATCAAAACACAGTATGTTGGAAGATATATTACTGTGGAAAGAGCTTGGAAGGTAGAAAGGTCAGCCTGAAGACAGAAGGATATAAAACATGGGCCATATCCCTATAACACAGGAGGCTGGTGCACAACACTAGTTATGATGTTCAAAACTAAATCAGAGAGGTGATTATATATTATATATCCACTTGTTATTATTGTTTTTCTGATTAGAAGATACAGAGTCACTCTAGGTAACTTCCATTTAATTTAACATTTATTTTCATTTTATATCCAGATGTCACATTTTCTACATTAAAATATAATCATGCTGACTCCCCCCACCCCTACACCCTCAGAGAAAAAAGAACTTTACACAACTTGAAAGATGGAATGCACAGAGAAGTTGCTATTGCACCCAAGTAACAAAGAACACAAAGAGACTAAACAGTAGACATGGCAAAAGTGCATAGAAGACAGCTCAGGGCTCACAATAGGAAGGAGCGAGAATTAAAAGGCGAAAGCTTTTAAATGCTATCACTTGTATCACAAGATTAACCTGAAAAGGCAGAGATGGGTCAGAACACAGGACCAAATAGGGGGTCTTTCAAAGGCTGCTGTCAACAGAGTTTAAAATATCCATACACAGAAAAGCTTTCTCTTCCCCACCTTGCCCTCAGCGTCTGGTAAACACTTTAGAAACTTAAGCCACTGTCAGCATGTCAGAATGTAGAATGAATATGGGTTTTTCCTTCTTCTTTTATTATACCCCAACTCTTTCCAAGCAACAGTTCTATTAGTTATTTTAATTATGATTCCTCTGCAGGGAAACCCAGTAAGGATCATTAAGACAAGGCATCTCACTACTATCAGAGTGATGCCAGCTGTGCAAAAGCTGCAGGATTCTGTGTCACTCAGAGGGAGGGAGAACAGTAAAACACAGGATTCCCAACTCATATGGACTAAAGAGAAAAGGGAAACTCCTTTTCTAATCTAGTCATTAAGTAGGAAAAAGCAGGTGGAAAGTTAAACCATCTGCTTAGAGCAGCAGCACATACCTACGAGCACAGCAACAATCCAAAAACAAATGCTCAGGGAAAAGGCTCTTGGCTCTTCAGACAGGAGGCTTCTTTTAGACCTGATCCTGGACCTAACTTGGAGATCAAAGCGTTATAATTTCAGACAGTGATACTCTTGAGGGGGCTGAGAGATAAGGTAGAGGAGACCCAAATAATGAAGACATTATTAGGCAACTAACTGTACCACTATGTACAAACACACATCAGTAAGAAAAATTCACCTCCATCCCTGAAGCTACTTTAAAAAGAGCACTGATGACCTGGGTTTTCTCAACAGGGGATATTTTAAAGTCTGTTAGAAGTTTAAAACATTGCAACACTGGCACAGCATGTTACTATTCTTTGTTTTTAATTACAGGGTAACAAGGCAAACTCCAACACAGAGATGGGGGATTAGGGAGTGCAAAAGGAATAAAGAAAACAGAACACTATTTCACAAGTGTATCGAGCCAGCGATAAAGTAGCAGCTAATGCTTTGCAGAGTCTCGAGGATAAAATTCACTCAGGGTGCTCTGAGGGATTCTCTTCAGCATTTCTTTAGGGAAGATTCGGAGCAGTTGCCAGCCAATGTCCAAAGTCTCATAGACAGTGCGGTTTTCATAAGGTCCTTAGAAAAAAATGAGATTGAATGAGTAACGGTAAACTACTTACCACTTATCAGTGTTATTCATTATTTATGGCACAGTAGGGCTGTGAGCATCGAGTATAAACAAACAAACAAACAAAAAAAACAGAAACAAAGCAGTTAGGTCTCCTAAGACTGAAAGCAACCGAATGTGTAAATGAGGATACAGTTAAGTACCATCAGGAATCAGAGAAAAGGGAGAGAGGCCTGCAGGCCAGAGAGGGCAGTCTGGTGTGTGGGGGGACAACTTTTTGGATAACTGGGTAGGATCCTAAATACCTGGAGCAATGGAAACTAGACCCAGTATTCTGTCCAGAGATTACAAGAAAGGCACTTTTCTAGAAACAGAGGATGAATTTGAGGGAGGGTTGTACACACTGAGAAACCCTAAATGTCAACTAAATACCCTGAATAGGTCAGTCATTTTCAAAGTTGTTACTAATTATTTTTAATAGCAGAATCACTCTTATCCTCAAATAAATTTCATTTCTTGCCTGAAGAATCAGAGTGGCTGAAATTCTGGGTTCTTTTCTCTACTAAAAGAACTTCATTTTAATCTTTTTAAGGTACTATGATTCTGCATTAAAAAATTATCCACATTTTTTGGGGTTTAATGTTAATAAAAAATGCATCACATACATAGAAGAGTGCACAGATCCTAAGTGTATAGCGTGATGCATTATTCCAAAGAAAACACATTTGTTGTAAGTACCACTGAGGTCAAATATAGAGTATTAGCAGCATTAGCAGGTGGCAAAGGAGAGACCAATCAAAACAGCTTGAAAACCCTACATGTGCTATTTGATGAAAACCATTATAGAGCCTTTTTTACTAGAGGGACAATCAATAAAATTAGTAATAAATTTATTCTAGCAATGAGACGTAGAGTCAGGAAAAGTGATGAAAAAGCTGGCACTGATGACTAGGATGATGGGAAACGGGTATGGACTAGGCCTTAAGATGCAAAGTGTGGTCAGAGATCAGTAGCATCCACATTACCCAAGAAGTTGTCCAGATACAGAATCTCTAGCTCCATCTAGAACTACTGAATCAGAATGTCTAATTTAACAAGATCCCAGTTGATTCAAAAGTGTATTAAAATTTGAGAAACATTGGACTAATGTACTGTAATGGAAATGAAACCAGAATAGGATATCTTATTTATTGTTTATTTCCATTTATTTTGAAAGAACATGCACAAGCAGGGGAGGGGCAGAGAGAAAGGGAGAGAGAGAGAACTCCAAGCAGGCTCCGTGCTTAGGATATTTTAAATAAGAACACCACAAATTAATAAATATTTGGTCACTGGAGAATAAATGAATAAAAGTGAAGAATAATGCCCAATTACTGAGCTTGGGCTCAGTAGGACAATGCTCATGCAAGAGATAGATAAACTGAAAAGAGAACTGCTAGGCAGGTGTTCAGCAAAAAAACAAAAAACCCCAAAAAACTCTGGGTTCTGACCATGCTAAGCCTGAGGAGATGGCAGCATAAACAAAAGTATCGTAGTTGGTGATGTGGGATTAGAGCTTTAGAAAGAGGATGAGGATCCTACATAGCAATTTAGTCAACAGCATAAGAAAAAAGTTAAATCTAGAGGGAAAAAAAAAGCTCAGAAAGAACAGGAAGCTAAGCCTCTGAGAAGGAAGAGGAAGATAAGATATCAGAAAAGGAGATGAAAATAAGTGAATCAGAAAAGCCCCAAACCCCCAAAGCAAGAGGAGATCATTGCAGAGGGGTTAAGAGGAAGGAGAACCAGCAGTGGAGGCAGCAGAGCAGAAAGCCAGGTGAAAGAGAAGGAAAAATTCAGATGGGAGCTGAATGGATAATGGAGTTGAAGGCAAAGGGGAAGGAGCTTGAGGGCTAAGTGCAAAAAGACATGATAGACAATTGGAAGAACCTCTTCTCTACTCAGAAGGAAAATCATGTAGAGACCAATGTAAATTGTCCAGACTGGGAAAGAAGTCTTCAAAACTATATATGAGGTTTTTATATTTGTGAGAAAACAGTCATCTTACCCTGAGCAATAAAGTTCCTCTCAAACTTCTGCAGAAATTCCAAGTAAAGAAGATCATCTGAGGTAAGGGCTTCTTCTCCAACTACGGCTTTCATGGCTTGTACATCCTTACCAATAGCATAACATGCATACTAAAGAGAAGAAATGCTTATATGAATAGGGATAAGATTTTATAAATGTTAACAGTAATCTGGGCTATATATTTAGGAGTATTTCTATACCTATCTTCATGTAAGAGACCACAGAAGGAATTTCACATTATTTACAAACATAATTCACATAAAGTTCATATGAAAGTATAAGAAAAATTTTATTATAGTCTCACTGAGAAAGGAGTCTTCTGGCATGCAGTCCATAGGCACTACTAATATTCTCTAAAACATACACTTCCTCAACATTCAATGAGCTTACATTTTAATAGCATGTGAAGTCAGAACTCATACCACAAAGAAATCCATCTCAAAGTTCAGAAAAACTATTTGTGGTATGAGGTTTGCTTTTTTTTTTTAAAGTTCACTTATTTATTTTGAGAGAGAAAGTGTGATCAGAGGAAAGGAAGAGAGAGAGAAGTCCAAGCAGGATCAATGCTGTCAGCACAGAGCCCAATGTGGGGCCCGAACCCACAAACCATGAGATCATGACCTGAGCCAAAATCAAGAATCAGATGCTCAACTGGCTGAGTCACCCAGGTGCTCCTAGGCTTACCATTTCTACTTTAAGGTCAAAAGTATTTTTCTTTATGGTGCTTGGTGTACAATCTCATACAACTACAAAAACCAAGGACTTCACAGAATATACAAAGCTGTATCCCTTAGTGTTCTGGTGATTGCTTAAGATCTTAAGTAAGAAATTACAGTATCATTCAGGAATACTCTGGGGGAAAAAAAAAAGACTTGGTTCTAATGAATGATTATATATTCTACACATGCAACCTTTATTAAAGTTCTACTTGGATTGGGAGATAAGTACAGTGATATGGGAGAAAGATAAGAGGTGTAAGACAGCAAATGGACTAAGAAAGGTATTCATTTCTTTAAACCCCATCCTTAAGATGACATACATACCAGCTGGTTAGATACATCAGCATGATCCTTTCTGGTCATACCTTCTCCAATAGCAGACTTCATTAACCGTGATAAAGAGGGCAGCACATTAATAGGCGGGTAAATCTTGCACAGAACATGAGGAAAAAAAGTACATTTAAATACAAAATTCAAGATTTACTGGTAGTAAAGAAGCATTTTGAAACTCATTATTATCCCTTAAATTATATAAAACTGCATTATTTGTTTCCTAGTTAAGTTCTAATATCTTTTCCTAGCAAGAAAAGGAAGTGAGACTTTACGGCATAGTATTTCTTTTGAGAATCAAACTCAAAATGAAACCTACAAAAAAAAGTACAAGAGCATATTGAAAAACTAGAATTTTCAACATCTGCCTACAGTATCAAATCTAAATAGCCTTCTGAGCTCTATGTGATTCATATAATCACATATGAAATAAAAAGATTAACTAACAGTAAGTAATTCCACCCAAAAGCTGGTATTAGAAGCCACATCTATTACAAAACCATCAATCTTTTTTTGATTATTCAGCCATTAAAAAAAAATCTTGCCATTTACAACATGGATGGGCCTTGAAGGCATTATGCTAAGTGAAATAAGTCAGGCAGAAAAAGATAAATACTTTTATGTTCTCACTTATATGTGGAACCTAAAAAATCCAAACCCAAAAAACTGTGAGCTTACAGATATAGAAAGGAGACTGGTGGCTGCCTGAGATGGGCGCTGGGTGAAGGGAGTCAAAAGGTACAAATTTCCAGTTATAAAACAAGTAAGTCATAAAGATGTAATCCAGAGCGTGGTGACTACAGTGTGTATAATACTGCATTGCATATTTGAAAGTAGCCAGGTGGGTGGATTTGAAAGTTCTCATCATAAAGAAAAAGTGTTTTGTAACTATATGTATTGATGGATGGTAACTGGATTTACTGTCATCACCCTGCAATACATGTAAGTATCAAGTCATTACTTGGCACACCTAAAACTAATAAAATGTACTGTCACTGATACTGCAATAAAAAATAGAAAAATATATTTTTTTGTATTAATAATAAGACTGGTAGATTATACTATTATGGAATAGAATACCCAAGAAAGTTCTTTGAGAACTCTGACTCCATTTTAAGAAAAGTGGAAACTTCATTCTTAGTATTGGCATTCTTGTCCACAATAGGACTTAAGTATAGAGAAATGACAATTTTATAGCTGTATTATAAACAATTCAAGTTGACATTTTCTGACAAAATAATTCCTAAAAGCAAAGTCAAAGTCACTAAAGAGAAACTGAAGAATAGATTTGTAAGATTGACAGCACTGCTCAAATGTCAAATACCTGTCTATTGTGCAGCTGTCTGTCCACATAGATCTGTCCCTCTGTAATATATCCAGTCAAGTCAGGGATGGGGTGAGTGATATCTACCAGAGGAAAACATCTGACATTAAAGTGTCCATATCATATGAACAAACCCACAAGAAGTGAGAGTACATTACCTATAGCATTACATAAAATGGTGCTCTTTAGAATAATTTTCTGTGATAGAAAAGTTCTGTATCTGTGCTGTCCAATATGGTAGTCACCAGCCTAATGTGGCTACTGAGCACTTGAACTGTGGCTAATGTAAGCAAAAAACTTGATTTCAAATTTTACGTAATTTTAATTAACTTTAGAGTTTAAGCAGCCAAATGTAGCTAGAGGTTATCATATTGGTTGGTGTTATTTAGAGTTGCAGCACATGTATTGGGCATTTAAGGTCAATTAGCTGCATTCAGAAAAAGTACCATGTCTCCTAGTTATTTCTCTCCAAAATATAAATAAAATTCCATTTTAAACACAAAGTTCCCTGGCAGAAGTTTACCAATTTAATATATACTGAGAGAACATGCTTCGTTCATAAGCTATTTCAAGTGGATATGCACCATTTCAACACAGAAAGTATAGGAATGTTAGACAAGCAAACCACCACTATGCAGGCAGCACCAATAAAGTTCCACAAAGCAAGACGTTTTTAAGTTGGTTAAATGCATAAAGTAATTTTGTAGGTACTTTCTTGGAACAAGTATTTTCATGTGAGAGGCAGTATAGTGTGAATTATAAATTCAGACTGTCTAGGTTCTAAAGCTATCACTTCTTAACTTTAATAGGTTACTTTACCTCCCTGTGCCTCAGAGTAGAACATTTACCTCAAAACTGCTATGAGGAACAAATGAGGTAATACTTATAAAACACTGAAAACAGTGCTTACAGTGAGTTATTACTGATTCTGAAAATATTTTGTAAAAGTGCTTTTTAAGCATGGAGGTAAGGACAAAAAGGCAGTAACAGAAGAGGACTACTGAATGGTTTCACTCCCGAGCATACACTCACACAGGCATTGCACTGTGTACTTTCACAAAATAAGAGTCCTTTTTTTAATATTTAAATTCTAGTTAGTTAACATATAGTGTGGTATTGGTTTCAGGAGTAGAATTTAGTGATTTATCACTTACATATGACACCCAGTGTTCATCCCAACAAGTGCCCTCTTTAATGTCCATCACCCATCTACTCTGTCCCCTCACCCACCTCCCTTCCATTAAGAGTCTCCTATGGTTTGCCTCCCCCTCTAAAACAGAGTCATTTTTAAGCAGCCTTTGGTGATCACTCTGTCTCTAAAGTCTTGTGGCATTTCTTATTTGTGCTCTTCATTTGGCACTTAAGCTACCTTACTAGTACACATACATAAAAAATATCCAACTAGGTCAAGTAACTTACATTAAAGAGAGACTGAATTAAAAACACAAAAGGAATTCCTTATATCTAGATCTGTGTCCCCAATAATAGCAGTCACCCAGTAGTAATTTAATAAATGAAAATTGAAAATTTTAATTATAAAGAAAATTGTTTTTCTTCTTCCACAAAAGGATGATTATTATAGGCAGTTATCAAATGAAAAATTTTATTTAGAAACAAATCACTAAACTCTTGAAGGATAAACTCTCAAAAGGATTTCAACTCCAAAACAAATGAACACAGGGGAAAAAGGCTAACCAAGAAACAAACTCTTAACTATAGAAAACTGATGGTTATGGGAGGGGAGGTGGGGAGTGGGGGGAAATGGGTAAATTCTACACCTGAAAGTAATATTGCACTGTATGTTAACTAGCTGGAATTTAAATAAAAACTTTTTTTGGGGGGGGGGGCAGAATTTCAACTCAAAAAGGTAAATGTTCTTCTGTCTTAGAATCAAGTTCTTACAGTGATTAGGTGTGCTATAATTCAAAGACCAAAAGCTTACCATCATTAGGCATGGTGAGAATAGGGATTTGAGTAATGGAGCCATTTCTACCTTCCACTCGACCAGCACGTTCATATATTGTGGCTAAATCGGTGTACATGTAACCTGGGAAACCTCTTCGACCAGGAACTTCTTCCCTGGCTGCTGAAACCTGACAATAAGTCAAGAAGGAGAATATCACATACCAGAATATGAAAAGTAAGCTTAGTTAGAACATGTTTTCTTAAACATGCCCAATTACAATGTGGGAAGTATCCTCTTTTAATTTTAAACAGTCTCTAGAAGATGACTTAAAAACCTAGCAACACAAGTTCAGATTATTCTGTAACAAATATGTTGGGGGGGGGCAGAAGTTTTTCTTTTTTCTTGCTACAATCATATCACCATAATGCAAATCTTCAAATATGTTGCTAGAAAAAAATCTATAAATCAATCTATAAATTCTATAAATCAAAGGAAGTTATTTTAAAACTAAGAGAACATTCTTAGTTCACAAGATTTATTTCATGCCACGGATCTTGCCATATTTATGTAAGCTAACTAATGCTGAAAAGGTCAAAAGGAAAGGAAATACATACCAGGGATCATTTGATGCAGCTTACATATTTAATTTAATCCTCACAACAATCCTGTGAGGAAGGTAATGCTGTTAACTCCAGCTTACAGTTGGAATCAAGGGTTGGCTAAATAATTTCCCAAGATAACAGAGCCAGGAGTCCATTCATTACACAAAATAAGAATAGTTATAGTCTTTCTCTTAGAGACATGCACACTACAATATAGGCATATATATTAACCTACAACCACCAAGAATTCTAAAGTATTAAGCCCAACTTTTAGGTGTTACTTTGGCACCTCCAAAAGAGTGTGCTACAGTAGTGGTACTCAAAGCATGGTCTGCAGACCAGCTTTTATCAATGTGTAATGAGATAACACAGAAAGTAGAATAAGTATTTAAAAAACTGATGGCAATCTGACATCTGTTGAATCTAGTAAAAGTAAAATTCCAGGCTTGTAAGTTTATACCTTCTTTAAAATTTGCTAATAACTCATTTTAACTGTGCTTTAAAAAAGTACTGGTCTGTGATGGGTGGAAAAAAAAAACTCCTATGCTGAAAAAGCACTGCAATAGAATGAGATATGGTGATGGATCATAGGGAGTTTTAAGAAGCTGGGTATTTATACAGCATGTCTCTTCAGAAGTCCTTTTTCCCTTTTTACATGTTTAAAAGAGTAACTTACTCAAAATTTCAGTAACTTGTATTAGAACAAACACCCCAAACTTCTGGGTGGTAACTACGAAAATCTTAACATTGTTCCTAAAAAAACACTGAGTTTTCTGAAGGAAAAAGTTCTAAAGAGGGTGCTATCAGAGTATGCTGTTTTATTTAAATACTAACATTATTAAGAATGAAATTCTGAAAAGGGTTAAAAATTGACAATCTGGACAAAGAACATCCTAGGAGAATAACTGAATAAACAACTTGCATCATTTGCTCTCTTTTAGAATCAAGTCTTAAATGCATGGAGCTGGTTACAGTACGATAACTAGGCTAATAATTTAAATCTTATCCTATAATAATTTCAACTAGGTTAACAAAAAAAAAAGTTGTGTTTTCCTTTCCAATTAAGGTATTTTACTAATATGTGAGTGATGAAGCTTAAAAAAATGATTAAAGAAAAATAAAAACTTGTAAAGAGACAAGATAACTCTGAAAAATAATCCATTTTTAGAAAAAAGTTACCTCTCGAAGTGCTTCAGCATAAGAACTCATATCTGTTAGGATAACCAATACATGTTTTTCACATTGATAGGCCAGAAATTCGGCTGTGGTTAGAGCCAAGCGAGGAGTGATAATTCGCTCAATACTGAAATGGAACATTAAGTCCTTTGTTACTCAAATTAAAAGGCCAAAGACTAAACAACATGATTCTGGAAATAACAGTACAGTTTCCCTTCAAAGTTTTAAATAGATTGCAGAGGATAAAGCAATTATTACTTTAAAAGTTCTAAAGTAAGCAGTTATTTTATATATTTTTATAGTAAGAATTACTTAATGCTACAAAGTTAGATTATTTTAGAAACGGGCCCCTAATTTCTCAGAACTACATTGTTCTTAAAACAGAGAGAAACAGGGAGGGAAGAAATAGGCAAGGGCTAGGTTTCTCAAGTAAGAGGAAAAGATCACTTACTAGGTACTAGGTAATTTATATGTATTATCTCACTTAAAATGCACAACAGTATGAGACAAGTATTATTTGTCACATTTTATGAGAGAGACAACTGAACTTCAGAGCCAAGGTGATTAGCCCAAAGCCAATTAGCCAGCAAGAAGAGCTGAATTTAATTAAACACAGCTCTGCCATTCCTATCCCCATGTTGCTTTCACTGTAACGTTTTACTTCCCTTGGCTTAGTAACATTTTTGATCTAAAGCCTGAATGAGCAGAAAGAAATAGCTCTATTTACTTACGTTGGGTCATTAGCCAAGTTCAAAAAGAGGCAGACATTGTCCATTGAGCCATTTTCTTCAAAGTCAGATTTGAAGAACCGTGCAGTTTCCATGTTTACCTAAATAACAATGACTTCATCAGTGCAGGGAGAAGAAAAATTCTCAGTATTTATTTCTGATGAAGGCTAAGCTATGGATCTACACTGTTCCTTCTTTTAAAGTTTCAAGTACTCCCCAAAATTTCACAAAAGCCAACAGAGTAAAAACAGCCTGCTTTGGGTATAGAGAAAATTATTCTTAAATTTTGCAGTCAAGTGCTAAATTTTAATCCTGAGTTTACCCCAAAATGCCAAATTGCAACTTCTCTACCTAGAAATAAATCCAACAATGTCTGTGTTGTTTCTGCACTGTTTTAATAACATAAACAATTAATTTTATATGTCATATTAAAACAAAAAAATTATACTTACACCCATAGCAGCAAATACAATTGCAAAATTTTCCTCACTGTAGTCCACTACATCTTTGGATTTCTTTACCAAACCAGCCTGGCGACAGATTTGAGCTGCAATCTGATGACAAGTATAAACGAACTGAGTTGAAATCTAAAATTTTTACAACAAAATCGTTTTTATCCTAAACTTTTTGAAATTGGAATTATAAATGAAACGATGTTCTAAAGGACTTTACCCAAAAAAGTTTTTGTACTTTTTGCAAAGATTTGTAAGAGTAAGCAAGATAAACCTCATGCATGAAAAATACAATACTGTTGAAATGGGCAATGGGTACAAGTGAGTATTGCTGAAAACCCTTTATTTGGTTTCCTACTAACAGTGAAGCATTTGGAAATTCTCCCTTGTGATGAAGCGCCTGGGTAGCTCAGTTGGTTGAGTGTTCAGTTCGGGTCATGATCTCATAGTTTGTAGGATCGAGCCCCGCACTGGGCTCTGCACTGACAGTGTGGATAGATCCTGTTTGCGATTCTCTTTCTTCCCCTCTGCTGTTCCCCCCACTCGCAATAACAAGCTCTCAAAATAAATAAAACATTAAAAAAAAAAATCTCCCTTGTTAAATTTCACACAAAACAGATCCTAGTTCTCACCTCATTGTGTGGTAAGCCAGCAGCAGAGAAGATTGGAATTTTCTGCCCCCTAGCAATACTGTTCATGCCATCTATGGCTGAAATGCCAGTTTGAATCATCTCCTCTGGGTAGATTCGACACTGAGGATTGATAGGCTGGCCTAAAGTAGTTCCAAAAGATAACATTTAATACATTAAGACTATAGCCATATAAATAATTTCTTTCTACTCTTAAAGAATCAGTTATTTTTAAAAATCTGAAATTGTTTAAGTAACTTTTCCATTAAGTAACATTTCCAGTCTTTTGTAGACACAAAATATATGGTAGCAGAACTCAAGTTCCTAAAACAAAATAAATAAGAGAGAAATCCTAATTTCAAAATCCTTTACATTTCAAAGCTATTTATATTTCAGATATACCCTAGTGATATTTTATAATATCTTAAAATATTTTATATAAAATTTTAAGATTTCTAGAAAAAAATTAAATAATACAATTAATATGTATCACATTGTCTACTTAAAATATCAAAAAAAATCACTCTCTGACAAAGATATTATAAAATAGAGGCTATTTTCTTCAAAACACAGAAATCCATTTATTGCTCCTACCCATGATGTCAAGGAAGTCTTCAGCCAGTACAACAGGACCTCTATCGATAGGTTTTCCTGATCCATTGAATACCCTACCTGTAAAACAGTAACAAGACAGTACAGAGTGGACTATGACTCAAACAGTCATAATTTTTAAGAAAGACTCCATGGAAATATGTTTAAAAGAAAACAGATCTCTGCTCACAACGCATAACATCCATTTACCAAGCATATCCTCGGACACTGGTGTTCGGAGAATATCCCCAGTAAACTCACAAGATGTTTTTTTGGCATCTATACCTGAAGTCCCTTCAAATACCTATTGAGAAAGAAAAAGTAATCAGAAGAGTAAAAGGGATTTAGATCATAAGTACTTAAATATTATTTTTGTCTGTTAAACAGCCTATATAAAGTAAAATACATCAATGCATACTATTTTCATAATAAACAGAGAAATGTCCCTGGTGATGAACCAAACTGCCAACCTCTAAACCAAGGATTGTGCCTCTAGGCCAACTCCATCAAGCTAAGAATGTTGTTTACATTTTTAAAGTGTTTAAAAACAAAAAAAAGGAAAAGAAAGGAAGAGTAAGAATATGCATCACAGACCTTAGGTGGCCCCACAAAGCCTAAAAATTTACTATGTAGTCCTTTACAAAAATTTTGCTGATCCTTGCTCTATAGTACTTTTTAGAGGAACATGTTATTTGAGAAAGCTGGCATTTCTCATAATTGGTAACATTAAAAACTAGGTATTATACAAGACAATGAAATAAACAAACTCAGATCTTGTTTTGGTTTCATCCCATAAGCTATAAATTCTGTCTTTTCATCTTTCTCTTTCCATGTGATTATCTGCTTTGTTTTATTTAAAAAAAAAAAAGCCATTTATCAGTGGAGCTATTGGGCTAGAATGAATATAGATGCTGACATTTGGCAAGACAACAAGAAAAAATTTTTTCTACCAATAGCCAGTAATCAAGATATACTTACTCAATAATTGCTAGAAAAGACAAGACGTGTCCTTTAATGTTTTTGTTCAACTGGCCAGGTTTTGAAAATGATGCTTACCTGAACCACTGCTTTGGAACCACTAACTTCTAGAACTTGCCCACTTCTCTTCGTGCCATCCGGTAATGTCAAGTGGACAATCTCAGCGTATCTGGGAAACTGTATAAGAAAAAATAAAAGATCAATAACCAACTTTTAAAAGCTCCCCAAATTCCTCTGTATGCTTCTATCTCCATCATAGCATGTATGCATGTAAAATCTCCCCCAAAGGTATATACTGAGAGTTTATAACATCGTCAGGTAGTTTACATTCTTTAAACACTTAGCACCTGGTACATATACTGGTAAACACAGCATAAGGTACAGAGAAAGGTCTTAAATCCATAAAAACACAGCAATTAAATTTTTCTTCTCTGTGTATATGTCTTAAACTTTGAAACTAAAGAAAGGCACAAAACTTACAAATGACCACATTCCCAGTACTCAGAACTGACGTTTATTTCTGGGTTGTGTGTGTACTCACCCTTATACTTTGTGGGGAGGGGATAAAAATGCCAACTGAAAATAAGAAGATAAATGTTCCCCCTCAAACTCTCCTAACCAAGTATGTATGCCTCTTCCGTTTTTAATATTTTATTTTTTTTAAGTTAATTTTTGAGAGATAGAAAGAATGCATGCATGAGTAGGGGGCATAGAGAGAGGGAGAGAGACAATCCCAAGCAGGCTCCGCATTGTCAGCATAGAGCCACAGAGCCTGCTAAAGGACTCCAACTCATGAACTGAGATCATAACCTGAACCAAAACGAAGAGTCAGATGCTTAACCAACTGAGTCACCCAGGCACCCCCCACCACTTTTAATATTTTAAAATGCAGATTTCCCAGAAATATATTTTAGTGTTTTGTTTACATAAATGGCAACATATTATATATATCATCCTGAAGCTTTTCTTTTTCTTCACTTGATCTTATGTTTTAGATCTGTCATGGTAATACTTACCTCTTTTATCAACACAATCTATTGCAAAGTGCATCGCTCCCTGTGTGATGTGAAGGAAAACATCTCTCCATTAAACAATGGTGCATCACTGATTTTAAAACACTCTTTTAAAAATTTTATTTATTTTAATGTTTTTATTTTTGAGAGAGAAGAGAGAGCACATGCGAGTGGGGGGACAGAGAGAGAAGGAGGCAGAGGATCTGAAGCGAGCTCTGCGCTGAGAGCAGAGCCTGATATGGGGCTTGAACTCACAACCCATGAGATTATGACCTGAGCCCAACTTAGACACTTAACTGACTGAGCCACGCAGGTACCCATAAGACACCTGGGGATGCTAACATGTGAATAAATGGGCATCCCAAAATTAATGTTAAAACAAAACAAATGTAGTTAAAATCAAATGACACCACATTTTATTCAAGGTTATTCCAAATTTACACTATTACAAATATGCTACAAGAGCATTCTTGCACGCAGCTCCTCATGCAAGTGGGTTTTCCATAAGGTATTTGGTTACCAAGTGATGGGCTAGAGGCTGTGCCCATTTTCTCTAAATTTTCATACTACTCTACAAAGGAACTGTATTTTTTTAAGATCTCCCTAGCAGTATACAAAACTATCTTTTCCCTGTATTTGTGCCAATCTTTTATTATTTGAACTTTAATTTTTGCCATTTTAATGAAGTAAAAAATAGCATCTTTTCAATATGTATTTTCCAGATTCTCCTAATATGGAACAGCTTTTCATTTCCATTGACAATTAAGACTTCATTACCTATGATTGGCTTATATCTCTTCTTCACTTTTCAAATGGATCTGTTTTTTCTTTGATTTGTAGGAGTCTTATAGGTACTGGATATTAATCCTTCTGTAAGTATGTGGTTCTACTGTTTCTTGTCTTTTAATTTTCTTTATGGTATCATATCAAAACTTTTTATGTAAGAAAATAACTTGTCTTCCTTTATGTTGGTGCCTTTTGTGTCTGGTTTAGGAAAGAAAATCATCTAATCTAAGTCGTACAAATAGTCTTCAATTTTGTCTTCTAGTAAGTTTTTCAGGTTTAGGCTAACTTTAATCCAATTGCCTTTGTTTGTGGTATCCATTTTTTTTCTCATTTTTATTCTTTTTTCACATAGAAAGCCAATTACCCCAAAAATATTTATGCAGCACAAATGTCCCCCATTGACTTGCAATGCTGCTTTTATCATTTACCAAGTCACAATCTGCACTGTGACAAGAGTTGGTTTGAGGGAGCTTAATTTTGCTCCATTGATAACAATTGCTTATGCCTGCACCAAATTTTTATTTGTAATTTCTCTCTGATTCTGTTGCCTGAGAAGAATCAGTATCTTGCCTATTCTGAGTCTTTTCATTAATGAACATGGAATCTCCACTTATTTTAAGTCTTCCTTTTTGTCTTCCAACAAAGTTTTAAGGTTTTCTGTAAATAAGGAGTTCTGCCACATACAACACTCCTGATTTCTATAGACTGATTCTTGTATCCAGCAACTCTGTGTTACACCATTGTTTCTAGTAGTTTGCCTACTGAATGACTTGGGTTTTAGTTAATGGTATTATCAAGAAATAATGACACCTGTGCCTTTCCTCTAATACCTTTATACTCTTCTTTGTTTTAGCCACAGCACTGGTCAGGTTCCAAGTACAAAGATAGAAAATGGTGGTGACAACTAGGCATCCTCAGCTTTTTCCTGATTTAAATGGGAATGTTATTCGAGTCTCTCCTTAAGTATGTTGTTTGCTGTAGGTTATGGTAAATATCCTTTAAGAGGTTAAAACCTTTTGTTTTTGTAGAAATGAGTAATTTTATCACCTTTTCTTTATTAATTTAGAGGAGCACAAGCACTTTCTAGTTTGATCCATAAATGAGCTGAATTAAGCTAAATGACTGATATATTTCCTAACATTAAATTATCTTTGTATTAATGGGACAAACTCTACTTTGTCACAATTCTATGGATTTTTTACATACTCATTTTTGCTAATCTCCAATACATGACTATTAAAAATTTATTAAAAATTTTGGAATCCGTATTTATAAGCGAGGATAGTTGTCTTTTTTTCTTTTCCACTACTACCCTTTGTCTGGTATGGAAGCCAAAGATGTGCCAGTTTCATAAAATGAATTGAGCAGTCTCCATCTTCTTCTTTTCTGACACAATTTGCATAAAATTATCTGTTCTTTAACCTTTAAATTCTAAAAGCTACTCTAAATGTGGTGTTATAAAGCCATTTCTACAACTACATATATTTACCAGTTTTTCCTCAGCTGGAGCAAACATCAATGAAACTTTTTGATCACTCTTAAAATTACTTCCTGAAAGATATTTTCTGAAGTCCTTCTCAGGGCACCTGGGTGGCTCAGTCACTTAAGCATCTGACTCAATTTCGACTCAGGTCCTATCTCACAGTTCGTGAGATCGAATCCCAAGTCAGGCTCTATGCTGACAGTGGCGTCTGCTTGGGATTTTCTCTCTCCATCTGTCTCTGCCTCTCCTCAGCTTGTGTACGTACATGTGCTCTCTCTCAAAATAAATACACTTAAAAATAAAAATCCTTTTTGTTACCGACTCTTATAGCATCCCACACTTAGCCTTCATAGCAATACTAACTAGATATTTATATATATATGTATTATATTTGCTTCTCCACTACATGATGCTCCACGGGGGAGGGCCCATTGTTCACCATCATATCTTCTGTTCTGAGCTCAGCGCTTAACATAATTGAAATGTGAATATTTTTAATTGTTTTCAATAACATTTATAATGAGTCAAAAATGTTATCTAACAGAAAAAAAAAGGAGAAATAAAGGATAAAAAAAAAAAAAAGAAAACATCCAATCTTTTCCTCAAAAATAAAAGTGTAGGCTCCACTTCACAAAACATTAATGGGCACCTGCCTACACCCTGCACAAACTGAGTGCAATAAATTAAGGCTTTAAATCAAATTGCAGACTAGCATGAGACTGTGGCCAGAAGATGCGTTTGTTATGCTTAATCTTAAGGTTAAAATTTGTAAAGGAACCTTGTCATGCATAAAAATATAATCTTAGTGATAAAGCTGAAGAGACAATGCACTTTGCCCTTTCTTTGAGGAAATGTTTTCCGATTTATTTTCTGCTTCCAGAGAGGTCACATGTCAAACATATTTCCACCATTACTTCTCCCAACAAACTAATAATTGTGTGCTTCTCCCCTAATCCACCCCAACACCAACCAATACAGAATTATTGTTCTAGAGAGTATACTACATAAATTATTTTCTTGCAAAATATTTTGATCATACAGCTCAGGTAGGAGGCTTTCCCTAGGATATTCAATTATAGTCTATATCCTATGCCTCTTTTTCTATAATAACAGTAATAGTGTTTTTAATTCTTAAGCATAGGTGTAGCTAAATAACCAATATGTAACTAAAGATCCTTACAACAGACTGAGTAAGTAAAAACTGTTCTTTAGAGTTTCAGTCACTGCTGAGATAACCTGTTCTTGTTTATCATTACTTGAAAACCAGTGTCAGGCCCTCAAAGATAAAAGTAACTTTGTTTATTCACTCAAAGACCTTAAAATTTAGTAAAGAAGACAAATACTATTAACAAATAAGTATAACACATGGCAGTCTATGACAACAGCCAAAAGATATCACATAGCTAATAATGATCTATAGGTTATAAAACACATTCATAGATTACTGTTGTTTTTCCTCAATAAACCTATGAGGTAGGATTGACACCGCTCCCCAATTTTCTCTTTCTTCTTTTTTTTTTTAATTTTGCAAATGAGGAATTCTAGGCCATAAACAGAATCCACAGTAGATCCACTACTGGAATCCAATATTCTGTCTTTTGATTTTAAAACTAGTCTCCTAGATAGCACTGACATTCAGACCAAAGAATGGCTTAAAAACAGTAACACAAAATTTAAAGTGTGCTGAACAGGACTTAATGCCATGTCTTTAATTACATAAATGTTTAAATGATAATCATAGTGGTATTACCTTAACATGATCTAAGATCACTAGTGGACCATTGACTCCTGATACTGTCTTGTACGCTGGAAAGAAACACAGAAGAGTCAGCTTTAGTCAAAGAGGACAACAACCCACAATTGTCTCTGTAGTATTACCAAAAAGCTCCTCTCTACTGCACCTATTATAATATGGAGCAGTGAAACAGTTAAAAACTTTTCATTGAATTTGTGAAATATGCCTGTGCCTGTACAACTTTTCATAATCCATCCTCATCCAACCAAAAACATTTTGTGTTCTTACTGTAAGTCACTTTATTTTATGGACCCAGGACACAAAAACAAAGATGGCATAGAGGGGCAGAGCTCTTTCACAAGTTCCCAGTTTTATATGGAGAAGTGGGGAGAGTTAAGGGCTATAACAGACATAGAGGGTTTGTGGGAGCACAGGAAAAACCTAGCAGTTCTTACTTCAAAGAGAAAAGATAATGCTTTAAATAAGAGGTGGCACTTAACAAAGTAGATAAGGAAGGGAAAGGAAGTCCTCAACAACTTTAAACACAAATGACAAAACTCACAAAGGAAATCTGAGAAAATGTAATCTGTGAGGTAAAAAGCCATAATTAAATGATGTCATAAAAATTACAGGGAAAAGAACTTTAGGAAGTGGGGAGTAGGCAATGGAAGAGGTCAAATAAGATCTTTTTTTTTTTCTTAGAAAAAGTAAAATGTTACTGTCAGTTTAGAGGCCTGTATTTTTCTACTGCAAATTATTCTCTAGGAATAAACTACCAGCCAATAAGGTACTACCCAAATCCTTCATTTCAGAAAGGAGCCAGCTATCCTACACCGACAAACATGTCAAATGTAACGCTATTTAGGTATAAAACAGAACACTCAGGAGACAATAATTCTAATCTCAGAATTAACTAAATTTCATAATCAGAACAGCTGAAAAAATGAAATAAATGAAGAAAACTTAATACAAGGCTTTAAATACATTTTAAGAAATTGTCATCTGAGAATTTTTCATTTGCTTCATTTCTTGTGAGGTCTTGGGATGGAGATTTTTGGCACAAATATAGACTTCCAAGAATGAGGAAACCATTTAATATAACTAGTCTGTCCACTCAAGGGGGTTAAAAACTTGAAAACAATTTCTTCAACCAGAAAGCAAGCACCCTGGGACAAATGCTGGAAGCAGGAAAGCACTATCAGGGGCATTTGTCTTTCATGCTCATAGGACATTTAAACCTGATACCAAATATTTGCTTGAATATCTGTAATTGTAATTATCTCAACAGAGGGCCCCAAATGACTTTTTTAACCTTGGATAATAAAAACCAAGTCACAAATTTAAAAAGCTAAGTTACTTGAATGGATGGTAATGTAAAACAATTAATCCAATTCCCTTCAAATTACAGAAACAGAAAAAAAGAGGCTTTTTATGAAAATCCTCCCCACTATATGAAAATAATCTGATACTCTTAAAAATAATTCCTACTCCTAAAAAAAATTAATTTTTCTCATTTTGAGTGAACTTGAACATTCAGTTTTTCAATGACTTTCTAAAACTATGTAGAAATGCAAAGGGAGCTACATCTGAAACATGTTTTCCTAGAACACAGCTTTTAAAAATATAGGAACGGGGCGCCTGGGTGGCTCAGTCGGTTGAGCGGCCTACTTCGGCTCAGGTCATGATCTCACGGTCCGTGAGTTCAAGCCCCGCGTCGGGCTCTGTGCTGACAGCTCGGAGCCTGGAGCCTGTTTCGGATTCTGTGTCTCCCTCTCTCTGACCCTCCCCCGTTCATGCTCTGTCTCTCTCTGTCTCAAAGATAAATAAATGTTAAAAAATAAAATAAAAAAAAAATATAGGAACAACACATTTTCAAAACCTTCACTTAGTCAGGGATAAGAGGAGGGTCTCAGCTGGTGGGCTGGGGGTGAGGATCTAGTTTTGAGATTTATAGGCAACTATGTTTTAACTTTATTTTTTTAATGTTTATTTGAGAGAGAGAGAGAGAGAGAGAGAGACAGAGACAGAGAGACAGAGAGCAAGCAAGTGAGCACACAAGCAGGGCAGGGGCAGAGAGTCGGAGACACAGAATCCAAAGCAGGCTCAGGCTCCGTGCTGTCAGCGCAGAGCCCCAACGCAAGGCTAGAACCCAACAACTGTGAGATCATGACCTGAGCCAAAGTCAGAAAGAAGCTTAACCAACTGGGCCATCCAGGTGCTCCTAGAGGCAACTGTTTTGAATAAAATGTAACCAACAAAATTCTTCAGATTCTGAAAATTCTCTCTACTTTTTCACCAAGATTGGCATCTTCTCTGAACTTTTAGCCTCCGCAACCAGATCCTTCAGAATCTCACGTTTAAATTCAAGCTCATTTCAAATTATGAAGTTTTGCCAGTCACAAGCAAAAGCCTGACCAAGAAAAAGAAACACTAGTCATTGTTTTTGCTGGAAACAATGAATCAAGTTGACTTCTATTACAGAAAATTCTATTTCATCAAAAGCAGTCTCTAAATTTGCAACAATGTACATACTTTAAAAAGTCTATAAATAACCATTCAAATTAATTGTTTAATACCAACACCACCAATATACAGTTAATAAGTAATTGTCAGGAATTCTCACTTAATCTCCATTAACAGATCAGAGTTAACGAATATTATTCCAAGTTTTAGAAGAGAAAAAGGACTCTCAGATAAGTAGTCAAGTAACTTGACAAGGATCTGAACTTTTTTTTTTTTTTTTTTTTTAAAGTGTATTTAGTTTGAGAGAGGGGGAGAGAGAGAGATTAAATCCTAAGCAGGCTCTGTGCTAACAGTTCAGAGCTCGAACCCAGGATCCCTGAGATCACGAGCTGAAACGAAATCAAGAGTTGGATGCTTAACTGACTGAGCCACCCAGGTGCCCCAAGAATCTGAACTTATATATAGCCTGGACCCAGAGCCACTTGTTCTTTTAACTCTGTACTGCAGCTCAAATTCCAAAACTGAACTGGTTGTTTTCCGTGGTCTGGTACACTCTTGTAATTATTAGTAAGACTTAAGTAGCTATACCACTCAAAACAATTTCACAAGTCTGCAACTTTAGCTATGAAAAAGTAAGTTATTGTTGCTATTTAATGCACTGGACAATACTTCTCTTGTGTCTAAATTTTGTCACTACTGCTACACAGTCTTTCTACAATGGCATATAGCCACTGGCAGAGTGGGAGAATCTAATGGAGATGCTTACTTCTTTCCCCTCACTGGAAAGCTTAAAAAATGCAAGGAGACTACTTCAGATACAAATCAGAGCTTAAGCAACATCTTGATTTAAATTAAACTGACATATACAAACCGAACAAATAAAAGCTATAACCCAAACTAAATAAAAATATTACCAAACTTTACATTTAGAGAGTGTTTCACACTATACAGTGTGTCGTCAGAGAAGTTACCTCATTTCAGATTCACAAAATGCTGGGAGATCAGCAAGGCTGATAAAGCCACTCTACACTTAAACTAAGGCTCTGACAAATTTGTTACTAAATGTAAGAACCGGACTTAGAATTGGATTTTTGGTTTGTTTGGCTTTTTCTCCCCCTAATTCTAAGGTTGGTATTCTATGACCCTGTATTTCTGAACTTAGTCTCCTATATAATTTAATAAATATAGAGGTGACACAATTCCTAGCATTTTGACTACAAACAGGTACTATAAGACAGTTTATATATACCAACTATAGCTCTTTTCCATAATAAAACTATTTTTAAAAAATACAAGCAGAGAAAATGATACCAAACACTACTTTTTACCTCTCAACAGTGTTTACCCAGCCTTCCTCACAATTACTATTAACAGCCCAAAGCAGAGAGAAAAGTTTAGAGTAAGGCTGCCAAAGACATCAAGCTGCTCTACGAAAAGTCAAAACCTATTCACAAATTATATAAACATTTGTATTTACCAAAATAATGACCACTCTTATGAAAATTCCCAGATGAGTAAGTTGAGTCTGCAGGGGATATTCAGAACTTCTGACAACATAGATACATGTTTACATTACATGTTGAACACATTACATCTTTGATCCTTAACTATCAAGCAAGTACTATCAAGTAATATTTATGGAGTAATATTTTAAAATCAAAATTTACAAAGGTTTTAAGAAGCACTTATTTTGTCAGATGACATCCTCTTCCTCCTGCAGGATATGATATTGTTCAACACTAGTAACACCACTTAATGATTGTGAAATTTTCAGAGAAAATTAGACAGTCATTGCATAATACCAGATCCAGTGCTCTAGCCTCCACTTTATTAGCAAAACAAAAACCCTAAGCAATCATCTTCTATTATGCAAGAATAGTAGAGACCCACACCCTGACAGGTGGGTACTGAGAGGTTCTAAAAAAAGGCAAACTGATAATTCCTTTACTTGACTTTTCACTGAGGCTAACTCTGCTCTATGAACTAGGAAACATAAGGTTAGTTCTGAGGCTAACTCTGCACCATGAAATAAACTTAAGGTTAGCTCTGATCTAAGTAAGGTCTTAAGAACAATAGAGATTATCTAATTCAAAATGTTCAGTGTATAAAAGTTCTATATGTATTACTGAATTTTGCTCACAATTTAAAAGAAAATTAAGTTTTCTTTCCTTGTGATTAGAAATTCAACTAAAATGCTCATGATTACTTCAAGGCTGTATATCTCATTTTCCATTTCTCGTTAACAGACCCATAATTGTGATGCTGTTTTAAAACAGGATCGAATTTTTACAGTGGAACTGCCGAATTAGTTCCACTCCTTTATTCAAAAAGCACACATTAAATTACTATAATAACATATCACCTAAGGTGGTATAATCAATCTTTAGAAAAATTAAGAAGTTAATCAATATTTACTCAGAAGCAATTAAAACTGTGGGACTAGAATCAAGAATATGGCAATATAAGAAAAGGATGATATTCAAATATAGTTAACTGTTAGCCTAAATTCAGTATCATTTATGCTTTTCAGAATAACCCAGACACAGAAGGGCAACTCAAATAAGTGTCCCAACTCCCTACTCTGATTCCACCCACATTAAGAATCTCCTAAACTATTAAAACAAGGGGTTTAAATGCAGGTTATCAAACAATTACAAGACACCTTCTATGTGTCAAGCACCTTGCTACACTGAGGATACAAAAAGGATTCCTGAGGTTCAGTTTTAAGCATTATATTGTAACAATTCTGTCAGGAGGCATCTCCTCTGGAGTTCTTTAGCGCTGGCTAAGCACACAAAGAATAGTGAAAAACCATACTCATCTCTCTTAAGGATTAACAACCATGTTTTAAACAATTTTATTATTTCAGTTGATACTCTCTGAATTAACACTGAAAGAAAAATTATATGGAAACTATTGCACCCTTATAATCTTTTCCTACAAGTCACTAATGTTTACCTGCTCTACCCAGAAAAGCAAAGCATGCAAATGCAATTCATAAAATAAAATGTGTAATTGTTGGGTATAAATTTATTGTCAAAATCTATATAATGTAAAAAGCACATTTTAGTAAACCATGGAATCAACTGTGTTTTCCTCTTCCACTCACTGCAGTGCTGTCATATGACCTAGTGATAGATCAGGATAGGATTAGTCAGACTGGAGAGCCCTAGACTGGAACCCTTCATTTGAAATTTTTTTTAACCAAAGAGCCACCCACAAACAGGCATTCTGGCAATTAACCAGTGCAAACATTGTCTCACCACCTGGGGAAACATCAGGTGCTTCCCCAGGTTTTAAAAAGAGTCAATTTCCAGGGCTGATCCCTATTCCTAAGGAAGCTGTGAAGACATCTGATGCTACACAACTGTACTGTTTAGTAATAAAAATAAATAAATAAATAAACATTTCTTTTGGTAGTCCACTTAAAACATGGTTTATTAAGGCAGGTTTTTTTTACAGTCACAACAACACTTAAACATGCATATGTATGATATGCTTTGCACATAGACTATATAATACGGGCAAAGCTGCTTGGCTTCCCCAGGATATCCTTGCACTCAATCGTGTTAGGTTTAACTCATCAGTAAATGAAGAGACAATGGTAGAAAAGGGCCCAGAGAAAATTAAGAAACGGAATTTTAATTCCTGCTTTGCCAATCATTTAAGCATTTAAAGTCTGGAAGTCGTGTACTTCCCAGACTGTAAGCTTCACACTGTAAAATGAGAGCGTTAGACTAGATGACCTGCAGAATACTTTTCAGCTGTAGCATTCTCTGATATCAAGGTGTCCTCCCGTGGAGCAGCCCTTCCACAAAACATCTCCCTCTGGCTGTGGGCCTGACCTCCATCAAGTAAAAGCCAGACCACGTCAGCGATGGCATTACAGAGTCTCCCTAGGCAGGAACTCCAGACTACCCCTAAAGGTCTATACCAGAGGGAGGAGAGGGTACATATCCAAATGATACGGGGCAGGGGCAGCTGAAGACTGAAGTCACAAGAAGCGGCCTTGCCTCAGAAACAGGAAGCAAGTGCCTGATTAAGCTCCAGTCTAGGGAAGTTGGAGAGGGCGGGGCAAATAGCCCGGAGCCCACCACCCCCAGGAAAAAGTTCCTGGCGGTTCTCTTGCCCTTGGCCTACCTATGTTACGAAAACGTTAGGTACACTCATATCTCCTTCTAAGAACAGACTTTTGGGTCAGGGTAGGGGCGGTGAGAGAGGAAAAAATAAATCCCCCCTCCCCCGCTAAGCAGGTGAATGAGAGCACGGGACTGGGTAAGGAGCAAAAACAAGATTCGTCTTATTCTCTGATACTCACTGAGGCGAGGCTGGGAAAGGTAGTTCCGGCTAACTGCCAGCGCTTGCTCCCGAGATCCCACCACCGGCCTGCTGGTGGGCATGGGTAGCTCGGGTGCGGCCCCGTTCACGATTCCCCGCATCGCCCGCAGCGCCATCTTGTCTCCTCCGTCCCTACTGGCCCCGCAGCTGCCCAGCGCAGGCGCACATATAGCAAGGGCGGATGGTGTGCCTGGCTCCGCCCACGCGCGCTGCGGAGCCGGGGCCTCGCCCCGGCTTCGCCCGGGCCTCGCCCCGCCCGCTAAGCCTCCTGCTTCGTAGCTCACCGCCGGCAGACTCGTGACTCCGGCTCCGTGTGGGCGGGTGTGAGTCCGCCTACCAGCGAGAGGAGCTGACCAGCGTGCTGTGAGGGAAGGCGCCGGGCCAGGGAGAGGGAAGGAGAAGCGGAAGTGGGTCCCAGAAAGAAAGGCTAGATTTAAGAGAGAGAGAAGAAATGAAGACGAAAGGGATCCACATGAAGGGAAGGAGGGGGAAGAGAGGCGAGCATGTACAAGAAAAGGTCACCCATTTTCATGACACTGAATGAGGAAAACTCAAGTTCTGAAAAAGCACTTTGAAAAACGGAAAAGATATTAAACCTATTCCGTGATTAACATAGGGCACTATGTGCCATTATTTATTGCACTTTACTGTCTTCCTGTCCGATTTATTCCCTCATGTATCTATTTAAAAAAACATTTGGTGGAATGTTTAGGGTGGTGATTGAGCAGTGTGAGACACGTGTAACATATTCCAGTACTATTTCAGAAATAGAAGGTCCCCTGACTCGGTTGGTTAAAAGTTATACTTTGGCTTGGGTCATGATCTCACAATTCCTGAGTTCCAGTCCTGTGTCTAGCTCTGTGCTGAGACCTCAGAGCCTGGAGGCTACTTTGAATTCTGTGTCTCCCTCTCTCTCTCCGACCCCCACCCCCACCCCGATCTCTCTCTCAAAAATCAGTAAACATTTTTTAAAAATTAAAAGATAGAACTGATACAAGAACGACTAGCTAGTTGTAGGAGGTGACCGTTGAGGCCTAGGGTCTGAGCGATTGAATTGATTGTGGTGCTGTTTATAGTTCAGAGAATAGAGAAGAAAGTGTGGAACTTTGCAGACGGTGGTGAAGGAAAAGATAAAAGCTAATTTGGGGATCTGTTTAGTTGTTTCCAGTGGAATATTCGGAATGAGATTTCTATTGAATTGCATAGGTAAATATCCCACAAGAATATATACAGGCTGAATTGAGATAAAAATTTGTGGCATCACCATGTAGGTAATATGGAAATAAAAGAAGTAAGTCAGTGTGTGTACTGTGGGGAGATGCTAAAGACCAACTTTAAGGGTTCACTAAGATTAGGGGATGAACAAACAAAGAATATCTTGCAATCAAATTTGGAATGATATTAGAGTTGGAGAAAACATAAAGCACATGTCTTAGAAGGAAAAGGAAGAGAAAATCTTTAGGAAGGATTATTGTATAATACCAAAAACTGAAGAGAAGGCAAAGGATAGAAGTACTACAAATATACATTGTATGTAGCCTCTAGAAAACCATTGTGATATAATGAGAGATAGATACTTAACGGAGAACAATAAACTTTCTCACATATGTGAAAATTTTAGAGTTTGAACTACATACCTGATCATATATTACAAATTAAGTGAACATTACTTGGTTATTTAGTCTATTTTAGGTGAATCATTTCCATGCCTTTGGTATAAATACCCACAGCTCTTTCAAACTATAACACTGAAGCAAACATTCCTTAATTTTGAGTGAGATTGAGTATCATTTAGTATGTCTTAATAATTAAAGAAAAGAAAGGGAAAACAATATGAGACACCATTTTGTTTTAATTTGTGAGAATGACAGCAATTTTGAACTAATGTCCAAAGTTGGTAAGAGCATAAGGAAACAAGAATTTTCATATTCTATTGCTAAAAGCATAATTGGTATGATATCTAGAAAAGCAATTTGGTGGTGTCAGACTCATCTATTTATCTTTCTGTATATCTATCTATCTATCATCTATCTATCTCAGTATATGTGATAAATATTTTAAATTGCATATATACATCATGTATATTATTATATGATATGTAATCTATATTGATCTATATGTATGTACATGGATATATACAGACATATTCATTGAAACATTTTGAAATAGGAAAAATCTAGAAATAATCTAGATGCCCATTCCTAAATTACAGCCTACCCAGTCAAAGGTATTCCTTAACCTTTGAAGAATTCAGTATAGCCTTAAGTGTTAAGAAATCCTTCAAAATAAATTATAAGATTTTTAAAAGCAATTACAAAATGGTATGTAGAGTGGATTAATTTGTATACATTTTAAGTATACAAATATATAGTATTTTAAGTATATATGTATATACTTATATAAGTATAGATGTATGTATATATGTGTATATCTCCGTATATATGCATAAATACATATATAAAATGTATGCACATATGTGTGAGAAAATTCTACTTTTAATTTAATCTTTCTGTGTGATTTCAATCCTTTATTAGGTGTTTGCACTGATTTTTTTTTTTCAAAATACAATGTATGACAGCTTCTTTTTTTAATAAAAATTACAATTAGGTCTTCTCATGCTAATTTTTCACAATAGTAGGTACGTTTCAAATATGAATATCAGACTATTAGCTATTGCCATACCTGTTTTTCTTGTTTTCTAAAATTTATTTTCAATCAAACAAGTAATACAGTAATTTATTCTCGTTTCATGTTTTTTCCTGTTTTGTTTTTTTAATGTGCACAATACAAATATGTCAAAAGTTCCTCTTGATTCCCACCCAGTTCCACCCAGGGGGAGCCACTTTTGTCAATTTGATAGGTATCTGTCTAGATTTGGGGCAAGTGTGTGTGTATTTAATATGAATAAGATCATGTTGTGCATACCATTCTGTGTTCTGTAACTTGCTCTTTTCATTTAATAATAAATCCTGGGCATCATTCTATATCAATAAATAAAACTTTATTTCATTGTTTTGAAACTTTACACAATATTTCCATAGTAGAATCTACAGTAGTTGATTTAGCATCTCCTATTAATGGACATTTAGGCTGACTCTACATTTTGAATAACAAAAAAAATACATGTGAATTAATATAATTACACTTTTTTTTTTCTTTTTATCTTAGGAGTAGTTTAAAATTTTTACTTTTTTTTCCAGTTTATTCATTTATTTCGAGAGAGAGACAGTGCAAGTAGAGTAGGGGCAGAGAGAAAAGGGAGAGAGAATCCCAAACAGGCTCTGTGCTGTCAGTGCAGAACCTGACATGGGGCTCAAACTCACAAACCGTGAGATATGACCTGAGCTGAGATCAAGATTTGGACACTTAACCAACTGAGCCACCCAGGCACTCCTCAAATTTTTACTTTTTAAAAAGTTTTCTTTTATTGTTTATGTGCAAGACTCAATTATGGTCTACAGTGCATGAACAAAGTATTAACCTAAACACTTATTTAACAAATATTTGAACAATTTATCATCTGTACTGGATACTGTTCTAAGCTCTAGAGATACACCAGTGAATAAGCAAAGTCTCTGTCTTCATGGCACTTATAAGAGTGAGAAAATCAGAAAACAAACAACACATTAATGAAGTGCTTAGTAACAAGTGTGATGAAAAAATAGCAAAACAGGGTGAAGGACAGATTTGAAGTAGTGTGGTCAGGATCTCAGCCACCTGAGGCCTAAATAAAGAGAGAAAGATAGTCATGGTCAGAAGATGTGTGATACAGGCAGAGACAAAAGTAAGTGGAAAGTCCTGAGGCAGAATTAAAGTGGAGCTAGAATGAATTAAGCTAAGCAGACAGCAGTAGGAGAAAGGGCTTGGCCAGATCAGATAGAGCCTTGAAGATATGAATAGGGGGGTTGAATTTTATTAGTGTGAGTAGAGAGGTTTTTGAAGGAATAATGTGATCTGGTTATGCTTTAAAAAGACATCTTGTTCTACCAGGCAAAAAATGAACTGAAACAGAAGGCAAGAGCAAAAAATGAACTGAGACAGAAAGCAAGAGAGAAATTGAGAGATCAGTTAGGGTGCTGTTGTAATTGGGTGAGCAATGATAGCTTGTGGCTCTCCTCCAACACCTCCACAGTTCTCTGGCCTTATCTCTGTCACAGAACTCAGTGCTGTAATGACAACACTGACAAGTGTCCATTTATATTTTTCTCCTCTACCGTTCCTCTCTGTAACCTCATACAGAACAAGGGGATTGGCAGGAGGATGTAGATAAGAGCATAGTTAGGAATATTTTGAAGGGAAAAATGATAGAGATAAGTCTAAGACTACTGTAAAACAGGTGTCATTATCTGGGAATACATGGAAATCTGTGAATCCTTATGCAAAAAGAATATTATGCATATGGGCATTTTCCAGGGAGATGACCAATAGAATTTTATCTGATTCTTAAAGAAAACTAAAACTCTTGTTTATAATTATTTATTTATTTATTTTGAGAGAAGAGAAAGAGCATGAGCAGGGGAAGGAGCAGAGAGAGAGGAGAGAGAATTCTAAGCACACTCCATGCTGTCAGTGCAGAGCCTGATGAGGGGCTTGATCTTACAAACTGTGAGATCATGACCTGAACCAAAATCAGAAGTTGGACACTCAATGGACTGAACTACCCAGGAACTCCAGAAAACCAAAACTCTTAAAGAAAATAAATAAGTAAGCATAACTGAGTAATTGGATAAGTGGTATATCCATTTATAGAATCATAGGTGTTAAATCAAATTTCCATATGGTAGTGTCAGATAGTATTACTTGGCATCTTCTCTAATGTCTTGGACAATTATAATTATTTTTATTTTATAATTTATTAAGGTTTTATGATGATATCTCAAAATATGACTCGATCGAAATTGAACATGAGAGTTTCTCAGTTGCTTAGAGCATTAATATTTAAACACTTTAAACATGTTTTAAAAATATTTTTAAAATATTTTCTTTTTAAAAATTTATTTCTTTAAATTCAAGTTAGTTAACACACAGTGTAGTATTGGTTTCAGGAGAAGAATAATTTTTTAATATATAAAAAGACAAAGGTTAAACAAATATTTTATGTATAGAAAAATGAAAGTAGGAAATTATGGAAAAATTTTAGTTTTCCTAATAATGAAAAAATTCTAACTGAGAAAACCATAAAGTTCTATTGCATCTGTTAAAATTAAGAAAACTAACCAAATGATTTTTTTTTAAGTATTGGCAGGATTAGGGACTAAGAAGTGCACCAAAACATTTCTCCTAGCTTTGTAAATTTACCAGTCCTATGGGTTAGGGATCACAAAACTGTTCATAGTGTGTGATCCAATAATTTGTCTTGGTAATCTCAAGAACAGGATTATTAACCAAAGGAATATGTTTATAGCTTGTTATAACAATACTACTATTCATCATAACAAAAATGAAGTAATAACCTAAATAATACTAGTGAACTGGACAAGGAGTTTGTATCTGTATCTATATATGGCTTTTAACAATTTTATTTTTAACTTAATTTTTAAAAACTGAAGTATAGTTGACACACAGTGTTACATTAGTTTCAGGTGTACAACATTGAGATTTGACAATTTTGTACATTATGCTATGTTCACCACAAGTGTAGCTACCATCTGTCACCATACAATGCTATTACAGTACCATTGACTATATTCTCTATGCTGTAGCTTTCATCACCATCATTTATTCTTCCCATAACTGGAAACCTGTACCTCTCACTCCCTTTCACCCATTTTGATCATCCTTGAACCCCCTTTGCCTCTGGCAACCACCAGAGGGGTTTCTGGTTTTTTTTGTTTGTCTGTTTTGTCCTGTTTTGTTTTAGATTCCACATATCAATGAAATCATATGATATTTGTTTTCTCAGCCTGACTTAGTTCACTTAGCATAATACCCTCTAGGTCCACCCATATTGCAAGTGGATCTCATTCTTTTTTATGGTCGAGTAATATTCCATCACACACATACCACATCACATCACATCACATCACATCACATCACATCACATCACATCTCTATATCCATTCATTACTAATGGACACTTAGCCTGCTTCCATATCTTGGCTATCATATACAATGCTGCAATAACCATAGAGATGCATGTATCTTTTTGAATTAGTGGTTTTGTTTTCTTTGGGTAAATAAAATAGCCAGTAGTAGAATTACCAGATTGTATGGTATTTCTAGTTTTAATTTTTTTAAGAACTTACATATTGTTTTCCACAGTAGCTGTACCATTTATATTCCTACCAAGAATGCATAAGGTTTAGTTTTTCTCCATATCCTTACCAACACTTTGTTATTTCTTTTCTTCTTGATACTAGCTATTCTGACTGGTGTGAGGTGATACCTCATTATGGCTTTGATTTGCATTTCCCTGATGATCAGTAATGTTGAGTATCTTTTCATGTGTCTGTTGACCATCTGTATGCATTCTTTGAGAAAGTATCTATTCAGGTCCTCTGCCCATTTTTAATTGGATTATTTGGGGGTTTTTTGGTGTTGAGTTGTATAATTTCTTTGTATAGTTTGGATATTAACCCTTTGTTGGATATACCATTTGCAAATATCTTCTCCCAAGTTAGTAGGTTGTCTTTTGTTTTCTTGATGGCTTCCTTTGCTGTGCAAAAGCTTTTTGTTTTCATGTAGTCCTAATAGTTTATTTTTGCTTTTGTTTCCCTTACCTCAAGAGACAGATCCATGAATATGCTGCTAAAGCTGCTGTCAAAGAGATGATGGCCTATGTTTTCTTCTAGGAATTTAATGGTTCCAACTTTCACATTTAGATCTTTAATCCTTTCAAGTTTATTCTTCTGCATGGTGTAAGAAAGTGATCCAGTTTCATTCTTTTGCATATAGCTGTTCAGTTTTCCCAGCACCGTTTATTGAAAACACTGTCTTTCCCCCATTGGATATTCTTGCTTTCCTTGTTGTAGATTAATTGATCTCATAAGTGTGGGTTTGTTTTTGCACTCTCTATTTTGTTCTATTGATCTATGTGTCTATTTTTGTGTCAGCACCATACTATTTTGATTACTATAGTTTTGTAGTATATCTTGAAATCTGGGATTGTGATACTGCCATCTTTGTTCTTCTTTCTCAAGACTGCTTTGGTTATTTGGGTCTTTGTACCTCCCTACAAATTTTAGTATTATTTGTTCTAGTTCTGTGAAAAATGTTATTGGTATTTTTATAGGATTGCATTGAATCTGTAGATTGCTTTGGGTGGTATGGACATTTTAACAACATTAATTCTTCCAATCTATGAGCATAGGATATCTTTTCATTTGTTTGTGTTATTTTCAATTTTTTTCATCAGTGTCTTATAGTTTTTATTTTATTTTTTTTATAATTTTTTTTAACGTTTATTTATTTTTGAGACAGAGAGAGACAGAGCATGAACGGGGGAGGGTCAGAGAGAGGGAGACACAGCATCTGAAACAGGCTCCAGGCTCTGAGCTGTCAGCACAGAGCCCGACGCGGGGCTCGAACTCACAGACCGCGAGATCATGACCTGAGCCGAAGTCGGCCGCTTTACCGACTGAGCCACCCAGGCACCCCTCTTATAGTTTTTAAAGTACAGGTCTTTGACCTCTGTGGCTAAGTTTATTCCTGGGTACAGTTGTAAATAGAATTGTTTTCTTAAATTCTCTTTCTGCTACTTCATTATTAGTATATAGAAATGCAACAGATTTCTATATACTAATTTTATGTTCTAAATTTAGTGAATCCATTTATTACTTCTAATAGATTTTTGGTAGAAGGATTCTACATTTAATGGATATTGGTATGCATATAATATATAGCTAGTAGACTTTTTTAAAGTTTATTTATTTATTTTTAGAGAGAGAGAGAGAGTAAGGTAGGGGCTGAAAGAGAGGGAGAGAATCCCAAGTAAGGTTCCATGCTGTCAATGTGGAGCATGACACAGGGTTCAATCTCACAAACCATGAGATCAGGATCTGAGCCAAAATCAACAGTCTGATGCTTAACCAACTGAGTTATCCAGGGGCCCCTAGCTAGTGGATTTTAAGTATATGGAACTATTTGTACAAAATAATAGTGAGTAAAATGAGCTAAACACAGATATAGACCAATTGTAATAACATAAAACACCTTTGTACATTTATAAAAATCAGGAGACATTGTGCAGTGATATAAATAATTGATATTGCAATTTTTTAGGAGGTATCATTATTTTCTTTTTAAATGGACATTAATAATCCAAACTCACATACACTCACACAGACAGCTTGACCTGAGGAAAGGGGTGAAATTCAGTATTAGGGTTAAGAGGCTCTGGAGCTAGACAGATTTAATTTAAATCCTGATTTTATTATTTCTATAACCTTGAACAAAAATTTGTTTATTTATTCTTTCTAGGTCTCATTTGCAAACTGAGAATCATAATACTACCTTCCTAATAAATACTCACCCTTATGCTGGTTATTGTCCTTTTCTTATTTGTTGAAATCCTGTCCTGACTTTACCCACAAGGAATGCAAGACCAACTGGCCCTAGCAGTAGGGAATGTGGTCAGAACATGAGACTCAGAGTCACCAGCCCCAGATTCAGTGTGGACTATCTCTTAACGCACAGTGTAACTGTGGGCTGATCCTCAATTCCTTTTGTCTCTGAGTCTCCATATGTCAGTTGGGAAGATTTTATGTGATAGTTCTCAAGGATTTAAAAAGAGAGCTTTTAGAAATCAACATCTCAGAAAAAAAGGCAAAAGCTTATTCTTTTATTACAAAAGATTATTGTGGAAGAAAATCAGAGAAGGGAAGTAAAAAAAAAAAAAAAAAAAAAAAAAAAAAGCTCATGCTAGTGACCTAATTTTCCCCATAGAAGGTGTTTCTCTTTTCATTTGCTGGAAAATTTTGATCAAGGAAAGCATTATAAAGACAAACCACAACAGAGTATAAAACAGAGCTGTACATTTCCAGGCAACAAGGCAAAAACTAGCATAAGATCATCAATATAGAATTTTGGGCATCAGATGGGAAATTAATTCCTGCATGTGTGTGTGTATTTTCTCTTTCTTGTTGTTAATGTTGGTTATTTTGTAATTCTGACCGTCAGATGCAAAGTGAGCTTTATAGGCTGAAAACTGTATTGACTTCCTGAAAACAGATCTCTGGTTCTATTCTATATTATTTTCATTGTCACTAAGATCACTGATGTGTTGTGGAAAGAGAGGGAACAATAGAGGGCCCCCTACAATCAGAATAATGACTAATGAGCAAATGGTGCAAATATTTAAACTTACAAATCCGAGACAAAGACAATGGTTGGAAGTTCCTTTATCAGGTGCTGCTTGTATCATTGCTTAGCAGTGTGAAATGGGAAGAGGTTTGAAACTCCAGGTAACTTTTGTCAAAGCCTTTCTTTTGTTGCCAGATCAAAACGGCCTTTTCTCATCCCAAATGTATCCATACGTTTATCCATCAGTTGGATAAATGCTGATGTGTCTATTTGATGGAGTATTATTCAGACACCAAGGCAGATAGAAAAATATTTTAAGCATGGGAAATTTTTCACAATACAGTATTAAGTCAAAATTCTATATGAAATGGCATATACAGTATAATGTCTATTATCTGTATGTGAATACATACCCTCAGAGAAAATATTGGAAAGGAATACATACACATATTAACAGTGACAATCTCTGAGTTATGGAAGGTTCTGTATTCTGTCAATATACGGTATATATACACATATATATACTATATGTATATACTATATATACTATATATATAGTATATACTATATATATACTGTATATATATACACATATATGTATACACATATATATACACATATATATATATGCTATATATACTGTATATATATACACATATATGTGTATATATATACACATATATACGTATATATATACAGTATATATATATAGCATAAGCCTCCATTGCATTTTTTAATCTGCAATAAAATTAAGAATGTTAAGATGCTTCTGTTTAAAATGGTACAGTTTTTGTTTTAACAGGCAGATTTGACTAGTGGTAAATAAGCATACAATCAGGCAAATGAAAAGTTTTATATTATAGAGATTTGAGAGGAAGCTGGGTCAAAGAAAGTAGTGACAGATGACACAGAGTCAGCATTTGATGAGAACTCATTGTTTCACCTCAAAGACTAGAGGTCTTGGGATAGACCTTACAAATCAACCAGACTTAACTCTCTAATTTACAGGCTAAGAAACTCAGGGAAGTAAAGTGATTTTTCCAAGTTCCAGAAGCAAGGTTGTAGAAGGGCTAAGACCTTCTACTTCACTAGACTTTAGATCTTAGAACTTCCTAGACCTTAGGTCATCCTTTTTGGTTTGTTTGTTTGTTTGTTTGTTTTTGCTCCATAGCTTCCATAGCTTCCCAGTTCTGGCTCTATCACCTGTGTATACATTTCTTTTAAGTCTGGCAGATTCCTTCTGATGCAGGGCAAATATAGGGTCTGTTCTATCCCTATTTAGGAGACTTTTGGAAGACCAAATTAATTCTAAGAGAGGTGGGGGTTTCTGATTCTTTGAAATAAGAATCCAAGGCCCAGGCACTGACCTGGTGTCTGTCTGAAACCTCTACTCTGGTTGCAAAGATGACCTGGGGACAAGCTACACTTAGAACATCTGGGATTCTCAGGAAAAAACCTAGGGACTTATTCTGCTCTGGATCAACTCTAATTTACCAATAGTTGTCATGGCAGTGTGCCTGTACTATCTCAATGTCTGAATCTGACCATCACTAGGAAGGCCTTATGTCCCAGCTTACTTGCAACATACTTATTAGAGAAGTATGGTTAAAACTTGAATGATATTTTCTATCAACAAGTGCATAAGTGAATACTGATAATGAACTCAGCATGGTTCTAGGCACTGGGAAACCTTGGAAACACTGAAGGACATGTTTCTGCTCCCAAGTGGTAAGTGTATTGGACTGAGCTTTGTGCTTTTAGCCAAACAGTTTCTCTAATCCTGTAACAAATTGTTAAAGCAAAGGTGACATATTTGTGAAATGTTATTTATAAGAATCTAAAGGTTAAATTGTGGAGACAAGATTAACACACTTGATCCAACAAAAACAACATGCCAAACAGCATGAAATGTCATGCTGATTGTCTAACTAGAAAGAGAAAAGTCAGCTAAGATTTGCTTAGGTTAGGGTGGTCTCCACAGAAAGGCAGATCTTTGAGAGGATTTGGATTAGAAGAATGTTAATCAGGTGTCTGATGTGAGTCTTGAGCAAGGCACATAAATTCTCATGGTAAGCAAGAAGTAATAGCTCTGAAGCAGTTCATGGTAGATATTCAATTTAAAACAGAAATTTATTTTAGGGAACTTAATGTTTGTAAATTCCATTCCAAAACAGAGTTTAGTTGAAGCAAAGTCAATGTTTTACTGTTTCTTTGATAAATAATTTCATGGAATCTAATATTATGTGTCTACTATGTGACAGGCACTCTTACAGGCACTTATTGCTAATCTACTCATTGAACCTCCACCACAAACTCTATAAGTTGGCAAACCAAGGCACAAAAAAAAACAAAAAAACAAAACAAACAAACAAAAAAAAACAGGTAGTTTGTGCAAAGTCTCATAGCTAGTGAATAGCAGAACCAGGACCCAAACCTTGCTAATTCAGGTGCTTCTTTTCTTTTCTTTTCTTTTTAATTTGTTTAATGTTTTTATTTATTTTTGAGAGAGAGAAGGACAGACAGAGCACAAACTGGAGAGGGGGCAGAGAGAGGGAGACACAGAATCTGAAGCAGGTTCCAGGCTCTGAGCTGTCAGCACAGAGCCCGATGTGGGGGTCGAACTCACAAACCGTGAGATCATAACCTGAGCTAAAGTCAGATGCTTAACTGAGTAAGCCACCCAGGTGCCCCACAGGTGATTCTTTTAGACTTCCTGGTGTTTATAGAAAGATATTTACAGAAAATATGGCCCTTGTTTTTAAGATAGTACCACTGGCCTTTCATACCCTTCTGAAGTCATGGATATTTCTACAGACTCTCTGATCCAGTGCAATGGTGCATGAGATAATAGATTTTCCATCTCTGGTCTATGAATTAAAGTTAATAAGGAACCAATGCTAAGGCCAAGATCCCAAGGGTCAATGGTGGATTTCAAAACTCTCACCTCTGCTTGCTGAATTCTGCTCACACAGTCAAGATGGGTGGGAGCTGAATTCCATATAGAAGGTGGAATTTTCTTATTATGTTTACACACACACACACACACACACATATTTTTTTCTTTTTTCTTTTTCTTTTTTTTTTTTTTTTTTGAGAGAAAGCTGGGGAGAGGCAGAAAGGAAAAGAGAAATCCCCAGCAGGTGTCAGCACAGAATCACACATGGAGATTGAACTCATGAACCTTGAGATCATGACTGGAGTGGAAACCAACAGTCAGATGCTTAACAGCTTAACCAACAGAGACACCCAGGCACCCCTCCTTATTCCCATTCTTAAGCAACGAGGCTCTGGGAAGTGCAAGTGTCCTTCAGGGTATCTAATACCTTGCCAGTCTTATGTGATGCTCAGTGAAGCAAAAAAGTTCATCAGCATCTCATCATCATTATCACCAACAGCAACAACACAGAGTTATATTGAGTACTTCAACTGGGGAATATGCCAGATGCTATGTAGAATGCAAAGATAAGGAAGATAAACCCCTGCCCTTAAGTAGTATACGTTCTAGGAGCAGATAATTGCAATGCAAAGAAAAATGCCACAAGTGGAATAAAGTATTATATCTCTGCTTCTGGCTTTTGGCCAGTCTTGTTCTTAACCAATTCTTGCATGGCAGTGGGCACTAAAGAAAAGGAGATGGAAAAGTGCTCACTGGTAACTGTACTGGGGCTTCATTTCCTAAGCATGGTGGGTCACACTGGGCTTGAGTCACACTGGGCAGAGATGATACACACTGATAATTTGGGGGAAACACCCAGGCTGAAACTTGATAACAAGGGAGGATTTTTGAAGTGACATACTGAGAGGCAATAAAAAACTAGAAAGAAGGGAGGGACTTCACCAGGTTAAGTTAGAAGAATGCAGAAAGTATAAGATAGACAGTCATGTAGATAAAAGAGGCTTAGGTCTCTACCAAGGAAACAAAGGACTGAGGTAGCAGGTGAGAAGCAACAGCCAGAAAAGCCTCTTAAGGACAAATTCTACGAAGACAATCTACCACTTAGTTTTGCCTTGTAATGGGACAGATGCCTTGTAATGGGACAGATGCAGGCTTCTCCTGGTAGCCCTGTCTAAAGGAAATCCAGACTGAGTTTGAAGGCACCTGGCTCTAAAGATGAGAAGGCTGGTTTCACAGAGGCAGATTTTATACCTTCTTTGGTTTTAAACATTTCTAAGTCTGCTATCTCTACAGGCAAGGCTATCTTCTCAAGAGCACTAGGGATCAAGAGATGTTGGTTGGGAGTGGGGAAGTGCTGCATTTCCCTAGCTCCAGTGTACTTATTTATTTACTATCCAGTTTGTCACCAGGGTCCCTACAATACAGTTATTCAATGAAGTTCCAGGTTGTTTTAGGTTTGGTTTTAAACCACCTTATGTCCCTTGATCTGAAACAAACTCTTTCCTCACTTTACCAGGCATAGCAATTCCCTATAGTTTTGGACACAAATCCACCCCTACAGGGTCTAAAATGCCAGGTAGATCATAGCCATAAAGTAACATCTTCCTGGCCTTCTTTTCAGAAGCCTATGACCGAAACCAAAAGCTTCTAGTTTGAGGCTGGAACTCTGACATATACTTGGTATAAGAGGAAGTCTGAACTGATCGTTAAGTATTTCAACAGCAAGAAAAACAGGAAGCAATGAAAAACAAAAGCACCCTCTAGGTCTGAGCTAGAGGACTATCTGCTCTGGCAGGCCATGTCAGTCACAATTAAAGGTAAGTATAATTAGGTTATGCATGTTATTTGTCTGGAGAAAGAGCTGTCTCTTCTGATGCTGCTGTGTGCTAGCCACTTTAACTGGAGTGATAACCACTCTCAAAGAGCCTCAAACGTTCATTTCCATCCCAAATTGCTCTCAATAACCTGCTCTGGCTAGAAATCATTAGTTTGTATCAAGGATTCAGAGTTCACCAGCTCAAATGCATATAGACTGGTGACTTTTTATCTTTACATTTTCTATTATAATTTAGATAATAAATAATCACCCATAATTTGCCACTTAGCATAACCACTAATATAATTTAAATATATTTATCCTATGATATGGAGTTTTTATAGGTATATAATTACAATATACATAAAATTTTGAACACCTTTTGGTCATGGCAAAATATGCATAAAATTTATTATCTTAACATTTTTTGGACATGCAGTTCAGTAGTATTAAGTATACTCACATTGTTGTGCAACCAATCTTATTCTTCATCTTGTAAAACTGAAACTCTATATATAAATTAAACACCAATTCCTCATTTCCTCCTCTTCCCCAGACCCTGGAAACTACCATTCTACTTTCTGTTTTTATGAATTTTCACACTCTAGATACCTCCTATAAGTGGAGTCATACAGTATATGTCTTTTTGTGACTGGCTTATTTTACTTGTTAGCATAAGGTCCTCAAGATTCACCCTTAAGATTAGCGTGTGTCAGAATTGTCTTCCTTTTAAAGGGTGAATAATAGCCCACTATATGGATATACCATATATGTTTATCCATTCACACATCAGTGAATATTGGGGTTACGCCTACCTTTTGGAAATTGTGCATAATTCTGTTATGAATTTACATAAAGTGTTATGTCCTACCTTTCACTTCCCATTATATCTAGGTATAAACATAGATAAATTTTTCTAGATTGATATATATAGTTTGCATAATAATCTTTTCTTCTCTGTTTTAATAGCAACATGATAGTTCTTCAATCCCATGTACTTAAACATCTAAATTTTTTTTAACATTTATTTATTTTTGAGAGACAGAGACAGAGTGCTAGTGGGGTACAGGCAGAGAGAGAGGGAGGGAGACACAGACCCTGAAGCCAGCTCCAGCCAGCCCAGAGCCCAAAACGGGGCTCAAACCCACCAGCTGTGAGATCATGACCTGAGCCAAAGCTGGATGTTTAACCAACTGAGCTACCCAGATGGCCCTTAAGCATTTTTTATAGTTGAATATTTGATGTTTGACATGCCCAATTTTCCCCTAAATGCTATGGTAAAAGTTTTGTAGTTATCATGTTCTTTCCATATTTTAGCTTATGTTTTTTAGAATAGATTTCTTAGAAGTGAAATTTTGGGTCAAAAGATATGAATATTTTATGACTTAAATGACAAAAGTTAGAAACCCACATTGCTTTCTAAAGAACTGTATCTGTTTGCATAGCTTCTAATAGTATATATGAATTTCTATTTCATTATACACACATCAGCTTTATTTTTTTTACATTAATAAATTAAACAGGAGAATTAAAAAAATACTTGAAGTGATAAATTAATTCAGTAAAGTCACAGGATACAAAATCAATGTACAGAAATCCATTTAATTTCTATACACTAATAATGTAGCAACAGAAAGAGAAATTAAGTGAATAATTCCATTTACAATTGCACCAAAAATAATATATCTAGAAATAAACTTAACCAAAGAGGTGAAAGACCTGTACTTTGAAAACTATGAAACACTGGTGAAAGAAATTGAAGATGACACAAAGAAAAAGAAAGACATTCCATGCTCATGGATCAGAAAAACAAGTATTGTTAAAATGTCTATACTACCCAAAGCAATCTACACATTTAACGCAATTCTTATCAAATTACCAACAGCTTTTTACACAGTACTAAAACAAACAATCCTAAAATTTGTATGGAACCACAAAAGACTCTGAATAGTCAAAGCAATCTTGAAAACAAAACAAAACAAAACAAATAAAACCTAGAGGTAAAACAATTCCAGACTTCAAGTTACATTACAAAGCTATAGTGATCAAAACAGTATGGTACAATCACAAAAGCAGAGACCTAGATAAATAGAACAAAATAGAAAACCCCAAAATAAACCTACAATTATAAGGTCAATTAATCTTTGACAAAGGAGGCAAGAATATGCAATAGGAAAAAGACAGTCTCTTCAACAAATGGTAGTGGAAAACTGGACAGCTACATGTAAAAGAGTGAACCTGGACCACTTTTTATTCCATACACAAAAATAAACTCAAAATGGGTTGAGGACCTAAAATGTGAGACCTGAAACCACAAAAATTCTAGAAGAGAGCATAGGCAGTAAATTCTCTGACACTGGTTGTAGCAACATCCTTCTAGATATGTCTCTTGAGGCAGGGGAAACAAAAGCAAAAACACACTATTGGGACTACATTAAAATAAAAAACTTCTGCACAGTGAAGAAAACAATCATTAAAATTAAAAGGGAACATACTGGATGGGGGAAAATATTTGCAAGTCAGAGACAGACAAACACCACATGATTTCAGTTAAATGGGGAATTTAAGAAACAAAAAAATGAACAAAGAAAAAAAATGACACAAACCAAAAAAAAAAAAAAAAGAAAGAAAAAGAAAAGAAAAATAGACTCTTAAGTATAGAGAACAAAATGATGGTTACCAAGGGGCAGATGGGTGGGGAATGGGTGAAATAAGTTAAAGGGGATTAAGAGTATATTGTCTTGATGAGCACTGAGTAATGTATGGAATTTTTGAATCACTATATTGTACACATGAAACTAATATAACACTGTATGTTATCTACATTGGAATTAAAATGAATAAAATTAAACAGGAGGAAGATAAAAGCTCATTCCTATTTACTAGACAAAACTCTGACTGTTAACAGTGATGAGTCTTTGTGAAAATACCCCAGATTTGGCTAGCCTGTAAATGCTAATATGGTCATAGTCAATCTATATAAATATAAACATATATATGTATTAGAAACATGACTTACATAATGGGTGCTCAATAAATGGTAGCTATTATTATTGTCGCTGTTGTTTCTATTAATGCCCCAAGTATGATGATTTTCAGTCTGTATCTGGTCTCTCAGGCCCTCAGCTCCTGTAAACCATAGTTTTCTGGTTATGTGGGGCATTCCCAGTTCTAAAGTATCTCAGAACAGCTTTTTCTTCCTGCAAAGATGCTTCATCTGAGCCCTCTGCTGTTGGTGCTCACTACTAGTCATAGCTTTGCTTTGCTGGTGGTTTCCCTAAGCTCCCAGAGTTCCAGAACCACACTAAGGATAGACAGCATGATGACAGAAGTGTCACCTGGGCTTCAAATAGGACATCACCTTATGAGTGTCTATATTAATAAGGCTCCTCCATCTTTTGGCCCCAACCCCCTCTCTTCACAAAGGCTCAGGTCACAGGGTATGTAAGGGGGGAAGTACATCATGCTCCCTGCAGTAGGCAGAATAATGCCTCCGGAGATGTCCACATTCTAATCCTGGAACTTGTGAATATGTTACCTTACATGGTAAAGAGCCTTTATGGATGTGATTGAATTCAGGATCTTGAGATGGAGGAAATTATTTTGGATTATCTGGATGGGCTTAGTGCAATTACATGAGTTCTTAAAAGTTAAGGGAATAGACAGAAGCTAAGAATTGAGAGAGAGAGAGAGAGAGAGAGAGAGAGAGTTAAATGAGTTAGTGCCTTGTTGCTGACTTTGAAGGTGGAAAGGAGCTGCAAGCCAAGAAACTCAGGCCATCTCTAGAAGCTAAAAAAGTCAAAGGAACAGAGCTTCTCCTAAAGCTTCAAGAAGAAATGCATTTCTGCCAACACCTCGATTTTTAACCCAATAAAGCCTGTTTTGAAGTTTTGACCTTTATATCTCTAAGATAATAAATATGTGTTGTTTTAAGTCATTAAATTTGTGGTTATTTGTTATAGCAGCAACAGGAAACTCATATGCTCCCTTAAATATCCTTGCCTCTTCACCTTATTTCTCTTTCTAGATTTCCTTTAAAGCTCTTTCCTTATTTTTTTCCCCTAAATTGAAAGTCTTCAAGTTATTTAAAACAATTAGGAGAAACCATAAGGTGGAAACTACTGTTGCTACTCTTGCTCTTTTGTAAACTGTTAATGTTCTTTGACCCACTGATGACTCTTAGTGTCAGAAAAATATAAATCTGTAGTGCCACTCCAAGACCCCACAGTGAGTCACACTCTCTCATGTAGCCATTCATTCAGTCATCCATCCAAGAAATATTTACTGAAGGCCAATATGTGCTTGGCAATCAGCTAGCACCTTTATGCAAAAAATGGCAGCATGAACTATGTCTTTACAGAAGCCATAGAAGTTGGATTTTTATGATTTGAGAACAACTTGCATAGTTTTTTTTTGTTTGTTTGTTTTGATCCTGTGGGTGTTCCAGGATTTGTTTCTTTCCAGAAAGCAATTGGGGTATATGGAGTCTCTTTGACTAGGTAGCAAGGGACAGGAGCTGTACTGTGGCTTCATTCTATCTTCCAATTTACATTCAGATCCAGGCAAGAGTTAATTAGTTCAATGATAGATAAGCACAGAGGAAAAACAACACAGCCCAGTCCATCTTCGCATAGGATAATTTCCCCTTCACTTTATCCTCTCTAGTCCCGCCTTCCTGCTTCTGACTGCAGGGAACAAAGGGTCTGAATGAAACCTGTTGGAGGTTCCAATTAAATCTTTGTGGACAAAGGGCTCACATGACATCCTCAGATAACAGGTGGCAATAAATACATCAGCACATCTACTCAGAGAACAGAGTCCCTGCTGAACAGCAAACAGCTGTCAATAACTCATTGAGTACCTCACAAAAGATGGGCTTTAAGGTAAGATGTTTCTCTTCCTGAACACATTTAATCCTTCCTTATAATTTGCGTCCTCAACAAAGAATTTTGACTAAAATTCCCTAGTAAACTAAGTTTACTACGATTGGTTGGCAAATTCTTGATTTGGTTTTGTTGGTTTTGTTATATATTTTTTGATCTGTCCATATAGTACTTATTCCATTTTACATGTAGTTTTCTATTGCTTTTTTTTCTTAGTCTCTTATTTTCTTCCTTATGTATCCCAGGTTAAATTTGTATTTAGAAATACCTTATTTATATAGAGAAATGAAGGATCTTAAATGATTGCATGCATTTTCTGGTTAAAACTTATCTGGGAATTTGGTTCAGTGGGGGAACCTCTTGGTCAATTAGAACTGTCATATGGATGATGTTTTTCTCTCAGCTCTGGTCTTAGAACAGAACAGAGTAGCTCAGTACTTAGGATACTCCCAACATTGGAGGCCCACTGTTGAACTCCAGTGATAATCATTTAAATTATTTACTTCTTATATTATGAAAATAGTTTAAAATATTTAGAAATTATAGAAAAGCAAAAACAAAATGATTTAAGCAGTGATTATAATAGCTGACACTGGGTGTATATCTTTCTAATCTTTCAAAATATGCACATTTTTAATTTTTTATGTGCTTAAGATCAAGCTGCAAATACAGTTTGTTTTTTAACTGTATTTCTAAGTCATTAAAATCATTTGAAAAAAAATGATTTTAAGAGCTGTTTATATTCCACCATTAAAATGTTTTATTTTTTCACTGATATCAATAATTTGGCAATTAATAATTTTAAACATAAATCTTTGGGTGCACTTTTGATCTTTTCTTTAAGATTGGCTCTTAGAAGTGGGGTTACCAAATCAAAGGTTACATAATTTTAGAGCCTGATATATTTCATGACAGTAATATATTTTAAAATTTATATAATTGTCATTGTTGATACCACAACAGAAGCCACACACACAAAAATAAAAGTATTCCCAGAAACTGTTATTACCTGAAGTTTAAAAAAAATACTGTGACTTAATGCTGATTAATGATATGAAATCCTAAGGAGAGAACTAGCCATGACAGTATTTTATTTACACATAGTAACACACTTTTCTGAGCAGACAAAATAGAAGTGCTTCAAGTACCACAGAGCAAGGGAAGATGGTGGAATATAATCCTGCAAGTTAAAAAGCTTGGAGCATTATTACAGTTTAATACTAATTGTGTCACCTGAGACAGATGTCCTAACTTCCTGAGTCTCAGATTTCTCATCTGTGAGATGACAGTGTTGGTCTAGGTCAGGTTGAGGCACATGAGATATTTTGGGGTGGTACAGACCATAGGCTATAATTTTGGGTTGGTACATAGGCATAAACCATATTTTTTTTCAAATGTTTATTTTTGAGAGAGAAAGAGAGAGAGAGACAGAGAGAGAGAGAGAGAGAGAGAAGGATAGAGGATCCAAAGTGGGCTCTGTCCTGCCAGCAGAAAGCCCTATGTGGAGCTCAAACCCACAAACAGTGAGATTATGACCTGAGTCGAAGTCTGATGCTTAACTGACTGAGCCACCCAGGAACCCCACCATACTTTTTTCTTTTCTTTTGTATGGCATATTTATTTCTTAAAACAACAGTATTTTGATTTTTAAAAAGAGTTGATTTAGAGAAAAAGATTAAACAAGTGATAATACAAGTAGTCCTCAGATATTAACATAAACCATTGAAGTGATAGGCAAATGTCTGACATGTGACAAAGAGAGTTAGGTGAATAGAGCTAGAGTCTGCTTAATGTGCTAGGTAGAATTCCAAACAAATGAAGCAACAAAAAAAAGAAATCAAGTAATTTACCATTAACAATTGCACCCCAAACCATAAGATACCTAGGAATAAACCTATCTGAAGAAGGAAAAGATTTGTACTCTGAAAACTATAGAACACTTATGAAAGAAGTTGAAGCGGATACAAAGAAATGGAACAAATTCTGAGCTCATGGATTGGAAGGACAAACATGTTAAAATGTATATACTACTCCAAGTAATCTATTTAATGAAATTCCTATCCTAAAATTTATGTGGAAACAAGACTCTGACTAGCCAAAGCAACGCTGAAAAAGAAAAGCAAAGCTGGAGGCATCGTGATTCTGGATTTCTAGTTATGTTACAAAGCTGTAGTCATCAAGACAACATGGTACTGGCACAAAAACACATAGATCAATGCAACATAAGAAAACCCAGAAATAGACCCACAACCACATGGTCAACTAATATTCAACAGGTAGGAAAGAATATCCAATGGAAAAAAGTCAGTCTCTTCGACAAATGATGTTGGAAAAACTGGACGGTGAAGTGCAGAAGAATGACACTGGACCACTTTCTTACAGCATACACAAAAGTAAATTCAAAATGGATGAACGACCTAAATGTGAGACAGGAAACCATCAAAATCCTAGAGAAGAGCACAGGCAACAACCTCTCTGACCTCAGCCATGGCAACTGCTTACTAGACATGTCTCCAGAGACAAGGGAAACAAAAGCAAAAATGAATTGCTGGAACTTAAGATAAAAAGCTTCTGCAAAGCAAAAAGAAATAATCAACAAAACTAAAAGGTAGCCTATGGAATGAGAGAGGATATTTGCAAATGACATATGTGATAAAGGGTTAGTATCCAAAATCTATAAAGAACTTCTCAAACTCAACACCCAAAAAACAAAAATCCAATTAGAAATTGGGCAGAGACATGAATAGACATTTTTCCATAGAAGATATCCAGATAGCTAACAGACACATGAAAAGATGTTCAATGTCACTCATCATCAGGGAAATGCAAATCAAAACCATGATGAGATACCACCTCACACCTATCAGAATGCCTAAAATTAATAACACAAGAAGCAATAGGTGTTTGTGAGGCTATCGGGAAAGAGGAACCCTCTTGCATTTTTGGCAGGAATGCAAACTGGTGCAGCCATTCTGGAAAACAGTATGGAAGTTCCTCAAAATTTAAAAACAGAACTACCCTATGATCCAGCAATTGCAGTACTAGGTATTTATCCAAAGGATATAAAAATACAGATTCAAAGGGGGCACATGCACCCTGATGTTTATAGCAGCATTATCAATAGTAGCCAAACTATGGAAAGAGCCCAAATGTCCATAAACTGATAAATGGATAAAGAAGATGTGATACACACACGCTTACACACACACACACACACACACACACACACACACACACACTGGATTATTACACAGAATTCAAAGAGAATGAAATCTTGGAGCACCTGGGTGGCTCAGTTTGACATTTGGTTAAGCGTTTGACTTTGGCTCAGGTCATGATCTCACAGTTTGTGAGTTCGAGCCCTGCATCAGGCTCTGCCCTGGTGTTGCACTGGTAGTGCAGAGACTGCTGGGGATTCTCTCTCTCCATCTCTCTCTGTCTCTCCTCTGCTTGTGGTCTCTCCCTCAAAATAAATAAATAAACCTAAAAAATTTTTAAAAAGGAATTAAATCTTGCCATTTGCAACAACATGGATGGGGCTAGAAAGTATTACGCTAAGTGAAATAAGTCAGTCAGAGAAAGACAAATACCATGATTTCACTCATCCGTGGAATTTAAGAAACAAAAAAGATGAACATATGGGAAAGGGGAAAAAGGGAGGGGGGATGAACCATAACAGATTCTTTCTCATAGAGAACAAACTGAGAGTTGATGGAAGGAGGTGGGTGGGGGATGAGCTAGAAGGATGATGGATATTAAGAAGGGCACTTGTTATGATGAGCACTGGGTGTTGTATGTAAGTGATGAACCACTGGATTGTACTCCTGAAACCAACATTGCACTGTATTTAGTGCAACTAAGTAGAATTTAAATAAAATAATATTTATATTTTTAATATATTATATATTTAAATATGTATATATATATATATATATAAAGAATTCAAATAAAAATTTAAATAAAAATTTGAAAAAAAGAAAAAAAATATGCTAGGTAGAATTCCAGATATAAAAAGATGGTAAGCAGTGCTTTCTTATAAGGCATTCCAGGAACCCAGTAGAATTGTTGAGATGTATAAGTGAACAGAGACACAGGCATGGAAATGGTTCAAATACCTTCCTAGTATCTGCAACTATTTGCACTTTTTTATTTTAATAGTGAGTTCCACTTGTCTGGGCAGGATTTCTCCCCTCTTCTGTAAAGGCTGCAGAAGACCTATAGCTGTAAGAGGACCTTCCATAAGAAACTGGAGAAGACACCTTCAGCCCAGCTCTCACCATGCTCAGGATAGTTTGGGATGCTCCTCAGCAGTTGCTAAAGGAGAGGAGAGAGTCCCGGAAGCTGGTACTGGTGGTGGTGTTTGTTGCTCTGCTCCTGGACAACATGCTACTTACTGTAGTGGGTATGTTTGGATGTCTCTGCCCTGGGGGTTAATTTGGTCTGGGCTCCAGCAGGGAGCACACACCCTGCTAAAATTTAGCAGTGAGTGGACTTGAAAAACACAAAAGGTAAATGAGGTTCAGAAGTGTTCTGTGACTTCCCTACTAATAGATGCTAAGTTGGGGTTCAAGCTCTGTCCAACTGATCCCAGAGCTAGACCTTCTTGCACTATACTTCCCTGACCCTACCATCTCCATTCTTTGCCATCTCTGTATGAAAGCTGAAACAGTAAGACAAAGCTTGCCTTGTTCAACCTCAGCTATGAAAGTGAGCATCTGGTGAGTTGAAAATTTCCCCACTCTCTGTATGTATGTTTGAGAAAAATTGTGAAAACTCCATAAATAATGATTTTGTGATTAAAAATAAATGTTAGTGAGTAGGTGATTGGCCCATACAGAATCCAGGAGTAATGCGACCAATTTTATGTTAGTTGGAATTTACTTAATCTAAAAGGATAATTTGGATGGCGCAGTCTTTTAGTAGGCTTCAAATCATGTCACACTGAGCATGATATAGAGCCTATAGTAATGCCTTTGAACCAATTAGCATTAAAAAGTATCCTTAGCCCTCATCACTTGTCCTTCTTGACTTTCAGTGCCTATTGTACCCAACTTCCTATATGCCACAGAGTTCAAAGAAATCAACACTCCTCTGCACCTTGGCACCACCACAGTTTCCCAGCATGTCCTTACTCCTCGTGCCTTTTCCACAATCTTCTCCTTCTTTGGAAATGACACCATGGCTATTAAAGAAAGTGCACCCAGTGGCACAGCATGGACAGATCGCACTTCTGATACCATCCCTCCTCTAGTCACTGAAGCCATCCCAGCACAACAAAACAACTGCTTGCAAGGCACAGAGTTTTTGGAGGAAGAGAACATACGGGTTGGGGTTCTGTTTGCTTCAAAGGCTCTGATGCAACTTCTGGTCAACCCATTCGTGGGACCTTTCATCAACAGGTATCTCAATAAGTTCAGTGCTCTACATGGTACTCACTGGCTCAGAAGCAAGAGGATGGGCTGTGGTATCATAAAGGTAGTTAGAGGAAGAAAAGAACTCACTTGTCTATCTCTGGGGAGTCAGCTGTTTACCCAAAGGATAACATGGTATTGATGAAATGCCATGGAGCTCAAATTTTCTTAATGATGTACTGACTATTGAGTACCAAGAAAAGAACCAATGGTCAGAAGTATACTGTTGATGTTATTTCAGTGCTCTGGAACATATCTCAAAGGCAGGACTACTGCAATCTAGAACACTGGTTTGTTAGAAGTGTTTGGGATTACCCTGATGTTTCAAAGGGATATATACTCTGACTAGGGCATCCTTCCTGGAAAAAAAGATTTTGGCCCTGGTCTCTGGGTAAATTTGCATATTTGTTTATTTGCTTATACACATTCATATGTCATATTCATCTCTAAACTTGCATTCAGAGACATGTTTTCCAGGTACTCAATAACTGCATTTATATTCCCAATTATAAGAAAAAAATATATAGTCCAAGTATATGGATGCCTATTGGGACTGTATCTTTTTCTTTTTAATTCTCTTTTAGGATTGGATATCACATCCCCATGTTTGTTGGCTTTGTTATCCTGTTTCTCTCCACAGTTAGTAAGTAATTTGCTTCATCTTTTATTTTATTCATTGATTACCTTTGATTTTATCACATGCACTACAATAAAGAGAGTAGGGTCAAGCTAGCTAGGTAGTATCTAAATAGCCTGACACTGATTTAAATACTTTGCTGCTTTTGATATAGGGACTAGAGCAGTAGTGGCAAATCATTCTACTTGGAATTTGTATATTCTGCTATAGAAGAAAAGACACTTTGCTTCCATCAGCTGGGGAAAATTGTAAATACTTTTTAAATAGGTGGGCTATAGTGTGTGTGTGTGTGTGTGTGTGTGTGTGTGTGTGTGTGTGTATCAGTAGTCCCTTGAATGAGTTTAGTACAAACCTCCCATATTTGGAGAAAGTTTGTATTATTTTGATACACAAAGGTAAAGGGCCACCAGCAAAGAATCTAAATTGGACAATAGCAACTGGATAATACCAAAGAGTCTACTGCCTTCAAGTAAAGACATTAAAGGTTATAGTTTAGAGAAATAATTTTGTTTAAAAAAAAAGAAAAATAAAGACAGTCTATCCAGTATAATATAAATGTTCTAATAAAATAGAGATGGAATAAAAATAGTAAGTGAACAAATTATGTCTGGAAATTGACCCTGAGAATTAAAATAAGAAGGAATGAAGGGGGGTGGGAGGTTAATACAGGAGAAGGTAGCTTGCCTCTGCTTACTCTGCTTCCAGTAACATTATTTCCTTCTCTCTCCTGTTTTTCTTACCACCTTTTTGTTACTTTTCTGCTTTTTCTATTGCCTTTCTTCAAGTTTTCTTCCCTTTCAGCATAGGGCTTAACTCTTATCAACCAATGCTTAACAGGAATTTGTTGCATTCAGGGTTGGAAAGCTGCAAAGAGCAGAAGCTTGATGTGTGAAGTTTTGAGGACTGCAGCTTACTTGTGAAAATTCTAGCTAAATAAAAGAAAGTGAGGAAATTCAAGTTAGAAATGTTTATTGAACTTGTAGAATCTCAGTCCATGCCACATAATAGATTAAAAATGAATAGGATTCTGTTTTATCAAATGAGACCATAATTCTCACCAAAAAACTTTGTAGAGCACACATATTATGTCTTGATGGCAAAAGCCATTGAGGGGAGTTAAAGAATGAAATGACATGGTTCCAGTCCAGAGGTTTATGATGTGTGTCTGGGGAGATAAAACAAGCACCCTGCAAAATAAGATAATGCTATAGTATCCCAAACTCTTTAGTATAAGGTCCTTGCTTGATTCTCTGCAATTAAATAATAATTATTGTTTCCATGCTATAACCAGTGTTGCTATACTGAATTGGCCTAATTCTAGCAAATGTTTGCTCTTTACAGAATTTTATGTGGCATCTCTTTAGGGTTTTTTAAATACTGAAAAGAGGTTGCTGATGCCCATTATTACCCTTAAGGGCCTCCAGCTGAGACCTATGCTTAATGTAATTAGGAGTGAAATGGCAGACCATGTTTGGGGGCAAAGTGAGAAAGAAATTGTTTTGGTTTTCCTACATAGGGTTATCAACCATTCTATTTTGCCTGAGATTCAGGGGCCTTCCAGAATGCAAAGTCTTTGGCAAACTGTAACAAGTTGGTAACTCCATTCTCAAAGAAAATAGGAATAGCCAACCTTGAACAGACTGAAAATCAGAAAGCTTAGGAGAAGGCATTAGAAAGCCAGCAAAGAGAAACCAAGTCCATGCATGTTTGAGAGACTATGATCATGTCAGGAAGTAATGGGAGAAAATTATAAGACAGCAAACAACCAAACACATCTGTAATGAAAGGGTAAATGGATTCAAATTCTGCTGATTCAAATACTTTGGGAGAGAGTCTTCTTTCTTTCAGGGACATTGTCCTGAAATGGAGGTGAGACATGTCTAGATTTACCAAGCTTACTACCAACACCCTGTAATTTAGTTTTTGATAATGTATTTCTATTTGGTACTCAGTTTTTTGTATGCTAGTCTTGAGTAGGCTGAACCTCTTAAAGGGCATGAACTGGATGTTTTCTTTATTTCACATCTGCTACAGAGTCTGTATATGATAGCTGTGTGTTTGGTATTACTTAACACATACTCACTGATTTGATTTGGTTAAAAGATCTTCCAGGTAAAATAAGAGGAAATACCTGATTGGATCACAAGATATTATTTTCTACCCAATGCCAATGGTCCTTCAATTACACATAGCTTTTGTCCTCTCACTTTAGATGACCCAATGGAGCCCAACAATGGCAAAGGTCAAATGTGGGTGTTGAATATAAAGGATTGAGAAGTAGGATCTAAAGGCATTAAAGTTTTTGGGCAGCCATGATTCCAATGGACAGGATGTTGAGCTTTGGACAGGAAATGTGGAAATCCAGCCTTCCATCCACTGTGTGGTGAATTGGTTTATGTTTCTGTGGTTTCTCAGTTTTCATGTCAATGAAAATTAAATCCTAAATAAGGCATGGGAGATTAGAAAGACAAATCCAAAAACAGAAAGCAGTGATCATGCTTTATTAAAACATATATCTAGTGGCTTATATCTATAATATCATGGGCATATTTTCTGGTGGCCAGGGATAAAGACAATTTACTAACTGGAGCATTCTTGCTGTTCTCTTTACTCAGTGTTTGCTTTTTCTGGTACCTATACCCTACTTTTTGTGGCTCGAACCCTTCAAGGCATTGGATCCTCATTTTCTTCTGTTGCAGGTAATACTGACATCTTATGCACACACACACACACACCCAACACACACACCCATACATCTCTTACCATCTTCAGACCCTATAAGATTTATATGAATAGATAAGAAAGTATCCTAGTAGGAAGAAATTATGATTCAAAAACAAGACAATTGGGGGCATCTGGGTGACTCAATTAGTTAAGTGTCCAACTCTTGATTCTGGCTCAGGTCATGATCTCACAGTTGTAGTATCAAGCCCTGCATCAGGTTCCATGCTGACAACGTGGAGCCTTCTTGGGATTCTCTATTCCCAACCCGCCCCCCCCCCCACCTCCCCCTCCTCTCAAAAATAAAATAAATAAACATTAAAAGAATAAACAAAAACAATATAATTGTAGTTATTGGCAGTGTTATAAACACCTAAGCCTGACACAACTTCCTCTGATAATATTTGGATACAGCCATCTTAGGTCCAAGTAAGTTCAGTAAGACCATGCAGTAGGCCAGGTTTGTATTTAATGCTACTCTATGGTCTTTTCTCTGTCCCCCTCTTAACATTTTATAGGAAGAATAATGTGAATACTACCAGTAACCCTATCACACTTTGAAAAGTATCATCAAATACAACATTTAATGTAATCCTATGAAGTAGATATTTTATGCCATTTTTCACATGAACAACTGACATGAAAGCCCAACCCATGCTGTCTTCCAGATACTCTGTTTATGTCTTCCTTGAGCACCTCCATTGAATAGAATAGTGTTCTGTGTTTATAGATTTTTTCCTTTTTTGACCTACTTCATATACATTCCTTCAGGAAAATAAGATAGGGAATGATAAAATGCAATGAAATGCAGAATCAATGGACAGTGGTATTCTGTATTACCCTTCCCAGAGACTTTTACACTTCCAACAATATTGTGAGCAGAAGGAGACAGCGATGTGAGAGTTTGGGGGACCAGTGAGGACAGTATTTATAAAGTACTATGCATTAAGTTTTATAAAAACCCTCAAACTGGAACTCTAGGTAAGATGATCCCTGAAGATATAATAGGGATAGAAGACTAAGAACTAATAGACCAAGAATTCAGTGAAAGAGGCAGACAGAGGGCTCCTGTATGCTAACTCCATTATGTAACTCTTCTTTCAGGTCTTGGGATGCTGGCAAGTGTCTACACTGATGACTATGAGAGAGGGCATGCCATGGGAATTGCCTTGGGGGGCCTGGCTTTGGGAGTGCTGAGTAAGCATAACCTGGACCCAAATCTAGGTTCAGAGGGTAGGGTAGTGCATACTCTTTGAAGATGGATCCAGGAGGCAGGTGTTTCTAAGTTCAAGGAAGACAGTATTTTTTTTTCCCTTTTCTTTCCAATTACATGTGGAGTCCTTCTGAAATGTTTCCCAAAAAAGGCAAAGTCTCTTTCCCCTTAAGAAGCTTAATAGCCCATGAGGGCCTGGGAATGGTCCAGAAACCCATGTTAGCAGCCACTGTCTCACTTCAATTTCCACACATGGCTAGTGCTCTCAAAATGAAAGGAGCTCCTTGACAGATTTTGTGCTAAATATATTGCAGACATAATCTCTCTTAGTCATCACACCACTATAAAGGAGGAATTATTGTCTTCATTATACAGATGAGAACTAAAAAGTTTAAGCAACCATCCAAGATTACACATACAGAAAATGCCAGAGCCAGGATATAGACTCACATTTTCTGGCCTAAAAACCCAAGCTGTAACATACTTCCTTTGAGGTTCATCTCTCATACGATTCATTTGACTAGTCCAACAAGTCAAATATTTTACGGAGCACTTATTTCATGCCAAGCACAATGTTAGGACAGAGGGGATATGGGTAAGAAGCCTCACACATGGTTTCTCCCCTCCTTGCAATCTAATTGAGGGAAAAACACCAAAGGTCTGTTCCCTGGTCCATACCCCACCTCCCACCAAAACCATGGGAGAAGAGGGAACAAAAACCCTGTTCTTTGTTAATATCCATTTTCCCACCCAAGCTAAAATTTTGGTTCATCTTGGTCTCCTTTATCACTTCTCACTCTCAAATGGATAAGCCCAGTATATTCTGTATAGCTACTTCCTCAAGGTTGGTTCCTCATCACATCTCAGTTGGAACCAGCCTACTGCCTGATCTCGTTCACCTTCCTTTCTTCCCCCAAGTTGCCACCAGAAAAAATGTCCTATGCCCAGAGCTGGTGGCATTTCTCCCCTGCTAAAAAAACATGTTTCTCCATAGCTCACAAGGCCAAATACATGCTTTATCTGGATATACGGGGCACTTGACTATTTGGCATCAACATTCCCCACCTCTACTCTTTCTCTCCCAAATACTCACATTCTAGTGACTGAACACTGAACTGACTTCATTCTATTTCTTCTCCAACTACAGTCTTTTTTATGACACCTCAATGTTCTTCACTTATGCTTCTTCCCCACCTGTATTATCCACTTGACAAAGCCCTTGTGGCCACCTGAACTCACTGCACTGTGTTTACACAGCACTTTGTAGATTGAAACTTTCCTGTTGAACTTTACTTTTCACCATGTTTTAATTATTTGGGTCATCCCACCCCACCCCAATCACATGCATTTTCTCTATTTGAAAGTAAGCCCCTGGGAACCAGGTCTTCTTCATCTCTGAATCCCCAGAACCTCATGTGGAGCTCAGTGCCTCGTAGAGCTTTGGTAAATCTCATTGGATATATGTGGACAAATCACACCAACTAGGAATTGACCCTTACCTCTGAAATCTGTTTTTCTTTTCCAGTGGGAGCTCCTTTTGGAAGTGTGATGTATGTGTTTGTTGGGCGGTCTTCACCCTTCCTTATATTGGCCTTTCTGGCACTACTAAATGGAGGTAAGTCACCATAAGAGATCACCAGACAGATGATAGCTTAAATCAGGTTGGCAATGTACTCTGCTATGGTGTCAGTCTTGACATACTTGAAAAATCAAGGACTGCCCCATTCTTGGAAAGAAGGAAGAAATTCAGAGAGTTAGATCTCTACATGATAGGGTGATAATAGCAATAGAATTATGGCTGTTACTGGAGTTTCCAAATAATCAGTGGACAAACTAAACTGTCTCTTTCTCTGCCTCTTTCTTTCTTAGCACTCCAGCTGTGTATCCTACAGCCTTCCAAAGTCTCTCCTGAGGTAAGAGGGCACCAAGCTCCATTGCCAAGGGATATATAGATGGTTAAGTGCTAAGACCCAGTCTCCCCTAGATCATCCCTGTCAAACCATAAGAAGAAAGGTGAAGAAGAGTGGAGTGATGGAAAGTGAGAACTATATCTGGATTCCAAGATAGGTCCATATTTAGGGTAATGTTGGGGATGGTGAGGGCGTCTGGTTTGATGTTGGACAAAGATGGAGGAAGGACCTTATGAAAAATTAAAGAAACATTACAGAATTTATATATATGAACTCAGAACAAGAGGGAATGACATTGGGACCTGTGAATTCATGGTTATAACACCTCAGAGCTAGAGAAGACTTTAGATGCTGTTCAATCTCTCCACCAAGAGCATCTTTGCACACTATCATCCTATCATGATTAAATATCAGAGTTGGGGGGCGCCTGGGTGGCTCAGTCGGTTAAGCGGCCGACTTCGGCTCAGGTCATGATCTCACGGTCCATGAGTCCGAGCCCCGCGTCGGGCTCTGTGCTGACAGCTCGGAGCCTGGAGCCTGCTTCCGATTCTGTGTCTCCCTCTCTCTCTGACCCTCCCCTGTTCATGCTCTGTCTCTCTCTGTCTCAAAAATAAACGTTAAAAAAAATTAAATATCAGAGTTGGTATTTGTCTGACCCCAAGCCAAAGATGGCTCTGAGAAATTCATACTAAACCACATAGAATAAAAGACAAGTAAGTACAGAAAATGTGGGAAAGTTTGATCTAAAAACCTTGATTTTATAGCCACATCAGACAGAAGTGTGGGTAATATGGGAACACACTACTTGCAATTGGGATCTGAAGTGGGGGCAGTCTTGCGGGACCAAGTTGTTAATCTGTGGGGTGTGTGCTAACTCCAAGTACTTAGTGTCAGAATTGAATTACATTCTAGGACAACCAATTGGTGCCCACAAAGAACTGAAGAATTGCTTGGTGAAAGTTCCCACATTCAGTGTCAAAAGTGTTGTGAGAGGAGAAATTATTTTCCTTTAATATCTTTTTCAATAATTTTGACTTAGATGGTAATGTTACAGATATGCAAAAAATTCAATTATTATTTTCTGGCTGTATGAAATGCCATTGTGCATGTACCATATTTTATTCAATCTCATAGATTTGAACATTTAGGTAGTTTCTAGTACTTTGCAATTATAAATAGTGCTACAATTAATAACTTTATGTATATACATTTTATTACATTGGAAGTAATCTATAGAATAAATTTCTAGAGGTGGAATTTTTGGGCCAAAGGGCTTATTGGACTTCTTTATGTGTATTTTATGATTTAGATTTGTCTCTTTAATTTGAATTATATGTTTAGTTTTAATATCTCTGAATATTTCAATCCACCCTAGTGTGTATGCACAGATGATTATCATACCAAAACTATTCATTCTATTACAAGATAAGATGTAGTTAGCACCATGGATTAAGGCACAGAATTCAGGAAGTTTGAAAGTGGGAGAAGCTCCAGCTACTGAGTCATGGAATACTGTGGAAAAGAAGGAGCTATTTAAGATTGACTATGAAGAAGGGTAGAATTGGGACGATTTGGACCTGTAGAGAGAAGGAAGATAGTTTAGGCAAAAATAACCACGAAGTTAGTTAGGCAAAAATAACCCACTGAATGAATGGGAAGAAGATGGAATGATTGAGTTTAGCTGGAATAAAAATTTGCTGGGGGTAGACAGAAGTTAGAACTGAATATTTAGAACTTATATTTTATTTTTATTTTTATTTTTTAAAGTTTATTTTGGTATATAGAGAGAGCATGAGCAGAGGAGGGGCAGAGAGAGAGGGGGAGAGAGAATCCCAAGCAGGCTCTGCACATCAGTGTGGAGTCTAACGCAGGGCTCAAACTCAAGAACCACAAAGCCATGACCTGAGCTAAAGCCAAGAGTTGGACGCTTAACAGGCTGAGCCACCCAGGTGTCCATAGGCTCACATTTTAATCTAGATATTCAAACACTTTCTGCTATACTTGTCTAGTATGGCTTAAAATGGTTAGAATAAAGCATTCAGAATGCTTGAGAAGCTTTCTAAGTTATCACCTCTGTGTTCACCTTTAGGATTCAGTACTTTGCCTGTGGTTCTCCCAGGACAAACATTAATGCCAGTGAGATCTAGTGGTAAGGCCCAAGACCAGAAGTCCAGATATCCATTGTCCAAAGCTGGCCTTGCTGACAATCCACTCTCATCTGGTTGATGATCATTTGAAGGCCGGAATCATGTATGGAATATGTTGTCCTACTCTTTATGACTACTACATTGTCTGTCTTATATACAGGAGGTAAACTGCCAGGTGACTCTGTGACATTGGACAAGTCACTTTATCTCCTTTAACTTGTGTGTCTGCTCTCTTCAGTAACATAGATGGTCATAGCTGACCATCTTGTAACATAGCTGACATAGATGGTCTCTAAGGTCCTGTCTGCATATTCTCAGATTATATGAAAATAGGAGAGATGTACACTGTACAAATGGATGTTTTTTTGTTGTGCATGTTCTCAGAGTGCCAAGGGGACTCCACTTCTTACACTTCTCAAAGACCCTTATATCCTGGTGGCTGCAGGTAAGCTGACAATGCCTCCCTTTGGGATAGGAAGAGTCTGGGCTTCAGGGTAGCCATGGGGGCTCACAGAAATGTCTCTCCAGGCTCCCTCTGCTTTGCTAACATGGGAGTGGCCATGCTGGAGCCCACACTGCCCATCTGGATGATGCAGACCATGTGTTCCCCTGAGTGGCAGTTAGGTAAGTGACCTTATTCCCCAACTTGGGCTTGGCCAGAGGTGTGTGCCATGGCCATTTCTCAGGTAATTGAGAAGCATTATCAGGTCCAGGTCTTCAGGGTCACAATGTGCTTCCTTTGTCACCACTTTTCTTTTTTTTTTTTTTTTTTTCATTTGTATTTTCTCTTTCCATACTTATAAATTGAGCCTGAGTGGCCAGGCAGTACCTCCAAGAAGCATCCTGAGATGGGCGGGGTGGGAGGGATTGAGAGGGGCTATGGAGAGTCAACATGCCCAGCTAAGTCATAGAATGATCAATAATTTTTAGTCAAAAGACCTCGGTTTTCATTTCAGCTCCATTGATTGGCTATGCAAACTTATGCAAACCACATCAATTTTCTGAGAATATTTTTTTTCATCTCTGAAGAGGGCATCAGAATACTGTCTAGCTCAAAGGGTAATATGAGGAATACATGTTATAATTTGTGGAAATGCTTTGCACCTGTGGAATATTAATATGCACCACCATTAACATCCACACTTTTCTCTCTTCAACTCCCCTTCCCCTAGATTACCCTTTTGCTATCTTTTTACCTCTAACAAGGTGTTTATGGAGTATGTTGTTCTGTGAGAAAGGCCTCTAGCCTCCTCTGATTCATGGTGAGAGGTACTCATGACTCATCTGAGCTTAGATGAGCTTAGGTTCAGGAAGCCTAAGAAAAGGGAACATAGAAGGCTACATGTCATTCAGTCACTGTAGAGAGGAGAAGCTTATGGGACCAGAGGGGAAGTTGATATGAATTTGATAAAATTCAGTATACAATAAAAAGTACTATATCTAATTTTTTAGGGGACAATTCTAAGCAAGGCTCCAAGCTGCACTCCTAGCCTCAAATTGAATTTTTCTGGGCTGCGACTACCTCTGACCATGACAATTAATTGAATTGGTGCTTGTAATAGAAAAGCATCCTCTGCTCCAAGGCTCTGCTGGCTCAGGCTCTTGGTGCACATGGGCAAATACAGCTCAGAACAACTCCTCTTCAGCCTTTCTTCACCCTATAGGAGAGAAAAGTGAACCAGCCTTCAATAACTGCTGAATTGTTGACTTTGGGTTTAACTGTAATTGTCATGACAGTTTCTTTTAGGGACCACTATTTCCTCTAGGTACAGAAAGGCATAGAGAGGCTAGTGACACCAAAAGAAATTCACTGGGCTGATTCCACACAGTCCCTTATGGAGGTGAGGCTGCAGCAGAAAGCCCTCTGGAGAGTAAGTCAAAACACCAATAAGGCTTTGTCTCCCACCATCCTTTACAACTTTCCTCAATGCTATCTGCATCTGTAAGTCTAGCTTCAAAAAGTCTCACATCATCTGAAAAGCTTGTTAAAATTCTGAGTGTTGGGCCCCACCCAGAAATTCGACAGAATCAAGTTTGCATTTTCATAAGTTTCCTGGTGATGCTGATGTGGTATCAGTGACCACACTGAAAAATATTGCACTAAATGGAGACAACCTCTCATGGTTGTTAGGAGTTGGAGACAGCAGTTTTGAGGGTGCTTTGTAGTCTGTGACTGGACACTTTTTAAGTGACCCAGCACTCTAAGTGGAGGAAACAGCACAGGCTTTGGAAATAGGCCCACTTGGCTTTGAATCCTGATTACTTACTGGTTGTGACCTTGGATAAGTTATTTAACCTCTTCATACCACTTCACACCACTTTTTTTTTCCATTTGTAAAAAGGGAGATGTTTTCAGGATTAAATATATCTATGTATTCTAAAGGGATTAGCATAGTACAAGAATACAGGATAGTTATACTCAGCAAATAAAAATTATTATTTTCATCATTATTTTTCTAGAAATTATTTAAACAGTCACAGATATGTGTAATTTCCTGCTCCTTTGAAGATATGCTGTGAAAAATATATGTTTGTCTGTAGACATATAGTTTGTAACACCTATTTTGCACAAAATACTATTGAAATGCAACCTATACCCAGATCCTAAAGAACAAGCCACGTTAGTTGAGGAAAATCTCATTTAGAAAATTCCATGTCATTCAAAGCAATATTAAGGAGATGTATTTAAGTGGCTAGTGGGCTTCTTAGAGATGCTCATTTCCAGATCTCAGGTAAAAAATGGAGTAGGTATACTTTTAAATTTTTAAAAGCAATTACAAATAAACAACTGGGTACAGTTTTGATGCCCTGTACAAATAGACAAATACACTAAGATATGCTTCACTTTCAGCCCATTGAAGAGAATATTAAAGTCAAACAAGCCATTGACCAATAACTGGTGAATTGTTGTACTTTGGGTTTAATTGTAATCATCATGACAGTTTTCATCAGGCAACACTGCTTCATATAGCTACAGAAAGGCATAGAGAGGCTAGTGAGACTTGAAGAAATTCACACTGCATTCTCTACAGTCCCTTATGCCAGAGCCATCTGTGCTCTCACACCACTGGTATGGGTAGTGGAGACACAGGAAGTCGGAAGGAGAAGGCCTGGGTTCAAGTCCTGATCCTGCTACTCACTGGTTATGATGTTAACAGTTAAGGCTGGTGCTCTGAGGGCACTTATTGTGTCCCAGACACTGTGAAAAATGGTTGGCATACATTATCTCAAAGCTCACAACCAGCCCATCTGGTAGGAATTATTATTAACGCCATATTTCATATGGGCAGTATGGAGGGCATTTTTTGGGATGAGCACTGGATGTCATATATAAGAGATGAATCACTGGGTTCTACTCCTGAAGCCAAGACTACATTGTATGTTAACTAACTTGAATTAAAAAAAAAAAAAATTTCTTAATCTTTACACAATTTCCTATTTTCCCCTCCAAAAACTCCCTGGCTTTGTAGAACCTCCTGTCATTGACATGTGTCCCCGTGCCTTCATCTTCTTCTCCAAACACTTCCTTCATCTTCTCTTGGCCTGAAACCCTAATGTTTCCTGAGAACACCCTTTCCCAGCCCTCTTGATGGAAGTCCACATTCCTCTAGACTTTGCTTACTTTTGCTGCTGCTGGATCATTTCTTCTTAATTCTCCTTCAAAGACCCAAACACTCTTGAAGATCATGTCATCATATTATACCCCCCTCTACCTCTCTTCATTGCAATCACCTATTGACCCCTTACTTACCCATTCTCGTTCATTAAAGTTGTCAATACCTGGTTCATATTCTTTTATCCTTTACACCTATAGCCACTTTTGGTGGCTTCAATATCCAGGTGGAGAACTTTACCAACATCTTGGCCTATTCCTTAATCTACTTTCTTACAATAATCTTTTGCAATTTTTCTTTCTCCTCTCCACCTCAACCAATCAAACCTTTAATTGTATCACCTTTGAAATTTCAATTCCAAGCTTTCAGGTTATCAACTTACATATTCCCTGCTCAGGTATTCTAATATCTCCATATCAACAAATTTTGGCTACTCTAAGCTCACCAATCCATTGGCCTCAATTCTTTTCCTATTTCCATCATTTCTCATATCCTCACTTATTCATTTACTCAGCTTGGATTCCATCATGATGTTACTCTTTTGAAAGCATTGCTAATTCCTTTGCCTTGCTCTCCCTCTAGGGTTGTCAGCTGGCACAGCATTAATTCTGGTTAAGCCAATCTGTTTTCCCACTCCTTGTCTGCACGTGAGTAGTGGATTGGGGCTGTAGGAAAACACACAACTAGGCTCTCAGTTTAACCTTATATTTATGGCTACAAATCTAAAGTAGGTTTTCATAGGAGCACCTGGGTTATTCAGTTGGTTAAGTGTCTGACTCTTGATCTCAGCTCAGGGTCATGAGTTCAAGCCCCGCATTGGGCTCACTGCTGGTTGTGGAGTTACTTTACAAAAATTGAAGTAGGTTTTCATATTACCCAACAACATTTTTCTAAGTCCCCAGTTTTGTTCTCCTTCCAACTTTCTGAAATGATAATTTTACACTTATCCATTCAAACTTCCTCTGTACCCTGATTCCTTTACCTTCATCCTTCTCATCTCCTAGTCATTGAGAAAATAGAAGCAATGAGATAGGAACTCACATATTCCCTGCACTTGTACCCACATTCGTTGCCTTCTCTTTATGGTTGAAGCATCCCAACTCCTTCAGAGGCCAAGCTACTTCTACTGCTGCTATTTCTACAACCACAACAACTAATACTACTACTACTACCACCACCACTATCACCACCATCACCACCCCACCCCCACCTGCCCCCAGCACCACTATTACTACTTTTTCTTCTTCTTCCTCCTCCCCCCATCTCCACCTCTTTCTTCTCCTCCTCCCTCGCTCAACTCCCTCTTCCACCTCCTTTTTTTCTTTTATCTTCTTCCTTCTCCTCCTCTTCCTTCTTCTCCTTCTCTTCCTCTTCTTTCTTCTTCTACTTCTTCTTTTTCTGCATTCCATCCCTTCTCAACCACTTCTTTGGCTACTTCTTATTACCTTTGTTAGCTCCTCTTCTTTTGCTAACTTTTAAAGTTAAGAGTCCCTGAAGGTTCAGACCTTGGATTTCTATTCTTCTCTATCTGATATTTCAGAGGTGATCCCAGCCCTCCCTATGGCTTTAAGAACCATGTATAAACCAATGAGTCAAACATTATATCTGTGCTTAGGATCTGTCCTTGGAAGTCTAGACTTGTATGCTCACATCCTGACATCTCCAGTTGGATATTTAATACACATTTCAAACCTTTCATGTTTTTTCCCCCAAGCTCTTCCTCTACCAAATTAAGTAAGACAAAATTAAGTAGTACACCAAATTAAGACAAAAAAGAGTGATCCTTGATTTCTTTCTTTCCCTCACTCCCACTATGCCCACGCCCAATCTGACAGAAAATTCCACTGACTCTACCACCATAACACCTCTGATTTTATTCACTTCTTTCTATTGTGACCTCTAAGCTGAAGCATTGTCACTTTCCTCTTGGGTTCTACAAATAATCTTCTGACTTCCATGCTTGTCCTGTGATCCCATTCTTCTAACCACAACCAGAGGACTTTTAAAAATGTAAATTAAAATATGTTGTTTCCCTCCAAAGTTTCCCATTGCACTTGGAATAAATCCCAAATTCTAGGCTTACATTTTCTTTCTTTCTTTTTTTTTTTTTTACTTAAATTCAAGTTAGTTAACATACAGTGTAGCCTTGGCTTCAGGAGTAGAAGCCAGTAATTCATCTCTTACATATGACACCCAGTGCTCATCCTGAAAAGTGCCCTCCTTAATGCCCATTACCCATTTAACCCATTCCCCCATAGACCTATATTTTTTTATCACTCTTCACTTTGCTCATTGTGTTTCAGCCACACAGACTTCCTTTTTTTTTCCTGTAACAGACAAATGGTTTCTTCTTTAAGGTATTTGCATTAGATGTGCTTTTTCCCCCCTGCTTTGAATGCTCTGCTTTGATTCGCAAATCTCAGTTTAAATGTCATCTCCTCAAAAAAGCATTCAACTCCCAAACTGAAGTTAGCTTTGTTCCTGGTCACACTTCCATGTCACCACATTAAATTTTCTTCACAGAACTTACCATTTTACAAAATTATCTTTTTTCATTCATTTGTTTGTGTGTTTATTATTTTCTGGCTCCCCTCTCTTGGAATGTAAACTCTCCAAAAGCTAAGATTTTGTCTATCTTATTTACCCCCTCTAATCCTAGAACACTTGAGACATAGTAAAAGCTCATTAAAAGTAAACTGAATGAATGAATGAGACTCAGAGAGGGTAAGTTGCCCAAAGTCACAGAGCTAAAAAGTAGCGAAACTAGTTTGAACCCAAAACTGTGTGGCTCCAAAGCCCATGATCTAAACCACCTGGCTCTACAGTCAGAGAAAGCAATGTAGCTGGTGCTTCAGTTTACAAAATACTTTTACATACATTATACAATTTACTTCTCAGTGTAAATTGGTATGATAGAGTCATAGCTTTGTTTTTGCCAGATGTATATACCAAAGCTCAGAAAGATTTAGTAACATACCCAAGATCATTACCAGAGCAATAGAAAGAAAGGTGAATAGCAAGGCAGGAATTTCACGTCCCAAGATATATTTATTTCTCTCTCTAATGCTGATGGTCTTATGCTGATAATCAAAAGGATTTTATACATGAAAATGGCTCATTAGAGCCATTCTTCAAGAAGTTTAAGTGGGGAGCTTGGAACACATTGTATTAAAGCTAAACAAAGTCCTACTCCTGAGGAAAATGGAGGTGAGAGCCTTATGTCAACTTCTCTGGGTTTGCACAAGGATCTCCAAACCACAAAACAAAGTGGCTTGGGGTCCTTGAAGGTAATAGGTAACAAAGTGGCTTGGGGTCCTTGAAGACTTAACTGTCTTGTAGGAAATAAATTATATAATAGTTAACTGGGAATGTCCTAAGATGAGGACCTTTGTCTTTCCACAGGTCTAGCTTTTTTGCCTGCCAGTGTGTCCTACCTCATTGGCACCAACCTCTTTGGTGTGTTGGCAAACAAGATGGGTCGGTATGTAACCTGGGAATCTGTGGAGAATAAAAAGAATGTAGGATGAGAGAACCTTTTGAGGTTGTCCCTGAGCTTAGGATAATGAACAGCTTCTCTGATATTTAAAGTTTAGAACAAGTACACATAGATAAAAGCTTCCCACAGGGAGGATGAGGGTGGGTAGTTGGTGAGGACAATATAGAGAAAGGATGGCCCTGAGCTGGTTGTGAGGGATAACCTTTATTTCCAGTTGTTTGTTGTCTAGTTGAAGTGCTAAAATAACCCCACAGAGAACAGTCATGAGAAAGCTCAGTACTTTGGGGGCAGTGGTTATCAGATTGTGTTCCATAGATCCCTAGAGAGTTCTAGAGGGACCTCAGAGGCCATCAAGTGTAAAAGGTTGAGGGCTAAAAATATGAGTATGGATTCTGTTCAACTACAGTGAGAAAAACTTTAATTTTATCTTTGGAGTTCAGCATAAAGATTTAAAAAATAAGTTCTTAAAACCCCTGCTATAGGAAGTCAGAAAAGGAAAGAAGTATGGTATTTTCTGTGGCTTTTGAGATGAATCTTGAAGACCAGAAAAAATATGAATAGGGGAGATATAGTGTGAACTGGGAGTAGCATGATTTATGTTTGAGGGTTACTACCAAGGGGCAAGTACATTCTGAGTAAGTTGATTCCTCTTCTAGAGGAAGAAATAATATGTTCCGTTGCACTTCCTCTGCTTCTACTATGGAAAGAGATATGGAGCCTGGAATAGATGAGGGCAATGAAAAAACAGGGAAAGATCTCTCACCTGGTTATAAACAAGTCATATAGAGATGTCTTCATCTTCTCACATCCTAAGGGATTCCTGGAATTAGGGGTGGTAGGAATTTCTCCCTTTAGCAATATTTGCTGATGGCTTTTTTCTTCCAGGTGGCTCTGCTCCATGATTGGGATGATGGTTATAGGTACCAGCTTGCTTTGTGTAAGTATAAGTCTAGGAGGGAGAGAGAGAGAGAGAGAGAGAGAGAGAGAGAGAGACAGAGAGACATTTAAAGACCATTTTCCTTTAAAATAAACGGAGGGTTAACTTGGCAATGATTGTTGGAAGGACTGTTTCTGCATAGGTAGGAATTGAGAACTGGGAGAGATGCCATCAGGCATCCCATTAAAGGAGGAGGGAAGGAGGGAGGAAGTGTAATTGGGGCAGATGTAGCCAGAGGTCTGAGGTCCTATGTATGGGCACATGAAACTATCCAAGTTGGTATCTATTTCTGGGGCCAACAGAGTGATGACTTTTATGACTTAATTTATTCATCCCACCATGACAGGACCCTAGGGGAACCATCATCTGAGTTGCAGGCTCTGGTGCCAGAATATTTGGTATAAAAAGAAAGAAAGAAGAACTTTCCTATTTTCAAGAGCCCCCTTCAAGCTCTCTAAACCTTCATTTTCTCCTCTCCATAATGGGAATCATCAGCACAATTGTCTCCTAGGCTTGAGGGAGATGAGACTAGAGCTGTAAAGCACTGAATACAGTGTTCAAGAAAGGCTGGAGGTCCTGATCAGGAACATGAGCTCCACATTCATTCTCAGATTTTCCACTTGCTGCTTGTGTGACTTGAGCTAGATATGTCACCTCTTTTTGTTCAGTATCCCCATCTGTGTAGAGAGGATTCTGTTAGCATTTCATAGGGCTGTCCATATAAATAGCAACAGTGTCTGACACATAGTGAGCCCACAGTAAATCTTAAGACAACTGCTGGTAAAATATAAATACCCCTTGGGAATAATCCTTAAAATTGTGTTTAGCCACTAACATCTAAATGGTATTTTAAACCTCTGAGGGGTAAATGTTTTGGGGCAGGTGTAGGTAACAGATGCTCAAGGAGAGAGGGAGGGAAGGAATCAGCAAAAGAGGAAAGGAAGGCTCTCAGTGGAGCACTGGTAAGGCAGAATAATGAGTTTCACAAGCTTGCTGATATAGCACCCCAAACATGCCACCTGCCCCTCTAGATTATGGGTAATTTGTTGGTGGTGTATTTTGTCTTCCTCCAGTGGCTACCAAGTTAGAATTTAACTAAAACCTTTGAATGTTCCTAATAGAAAAGGGAGGAAACACTATTCAATGAATAGTGAGGACAGAAATGTATGTCTGGGGTGGGGGGGTGGGCGGTGGTTAAAGTAGGGGGAGGGCTCATTCAACAGAAGCTCAAGCATTGTTATAGTATAATGGAGTCAAATTTGAGGTTTAGACTTAATCTTGCCACTTATTAGATCTTAACTTTGGATAGGATGTTTAATCCAAATGGCACCAATCTAACTTTCATATCTTTAAATTGGAGGTAAAGATTCTTCTTCATAAGGAGATGTGAGAATCCAGATAGATAATACATGTGGTACACAGCACATGGCTAATAAATGCATTCCATATGAAAACGCTTTGTTTCTGTGGTGATTCAGCTGGACTCCTGATGAACTCTTCTCCCTTCCCTGTTGCAGGTTCCTCTGGCTTATAATATTTTTGGTCTCATTGGCCCCAATGCAGGACTTGGCTTTTCCATAGGTAAGAGTACTTTTAAAGGAGATAAGAACCTCCTGAATTTTGGCTTTGGGTCAGATAAGAGGAGGTATATGAAAAGACAGAAGGAGCAGGAGGGCAGCTGGCAAAGATGTGGACTTCTAACTCCTACCAGGAATAGGTGTCAGTGCTGAGTGGGAGGATAGCAGGCAAAAAGACTAAAGGAGAATAAGAAGGAAAGATGCCACAAAAAGGGAAGGGACTGTGAGTAGAGCTGACAGTGTCCTGTTTCCTCTGGCTACAGGTATGGTGGATTCCTCTGTGATGCCCATCATGGGACACCTGGTGGACCTGCGTCATACCTCGGTGTATGGGAGTGTCTATGCCATAGCTGATGTAGCTTTTTGTATGGGTTTTGCTATAGGTATGTTGGCAGGGGAGAAGGGAGCACCCAGGACCTGGTTTCCATTTTCTCTTGTTTACTGTTTACCAACTGGAAATAGAGTCAGAAGGCTGATTCTCCTAAGGTTCTGGAGATATTTGACTTCAGGACATCCTCTGGGTCACCTATTGCCCCTTGCATGGTGTCTTCTATGTGATCAAGGCTCAATAAACACTGGTAAATTTGGTTTATTCCTCACAGGCCCATCCACCGGGGGAGCCATTGTGCATGCCATTGGCTTCCCCTGGCTTATGGTCATCATTGGGGTCATCAACATCATGTATGCTCCTCTCTGTTACTACCTGAGAAGCCCCCCAGCCAAGGAGGAAAAGCTGGTAAGGGGCTCTGACTGCTGCTAAAAAAATAATAATCTGGGTTTTTTTTTTTCCATATCTCTCTCACATTGTTTTTATCCTATGCCATTTCCTCCCTCTTTGAGTGTTTTTCTGCTTTGCCATGTTTTCTGATCTAATTTTCACCTTTATGTTTCCTTTGTTTTCTTCCTTATTTTCCCTTTTCTATATAACCACTTTGCTTCTTACATCGGGTGGTTAAAAAGGGTCCTAAGTAAAGAAGAACAATGAGAACCTTAGGTGCGGGGGCCATCAAAAGCATCCTGTACTTTAGTTACTAGCAAAATATGAGTTACCAAATTATTTCCGCAAAGAAGGCAAAATTCCACCAGGCTAATTCATTCATTAATTCATTAATTCATGTCTGCCATTATATATATATATATATATATATATTTTTTTTTTTTTTTTTTTTTTTTTTTTTTTTGGTCTGCCATTATCTTTACCAGGTCATCATTTAAAGTACAAAACCCAGGGAAGAGAACCACAACATATGATTTTAGTTAATAAGATACTTTCTTTTTATTGCAGCGTGAGCACCCTAAGGGTGCTTAGTGATGGATATGGGGGCTGCTCAAAGGGATGGAAGAAGACAGAGGGGTCTGATAGGGGATAGTTCCAGTTTCAGCTGACTCCCTGCTATAGTTTGTATTACCACTGTTAAGATTCAATTAAAAGCATTCCAGATATTTCTCTTGACTAGAGTTGCTACACCTAGGTGCCTTGGGAGGCCTGTGCCTGTAAACGAAGCAGAAAAAGAATCCTACCCCATTTCTTGACTCTTTCCCGAACAATACTAGACTTGAGTAAGCTAGTGAGGGAAGGGAACTGGGAGACTGGTAAAATATATGCAGTAATTTCTCTTCCTGACTCTTGCTTCAGGCAATTCTGAGCCAGGACTGCCCCATGGAGACCCGGATATGTGCAACTCAGAAGCCCACAAGGGAATTTCCTCTGGGGGAAGACAGTGACAAGGAGCCTGGCAGTAAGCAGTAGCAGCAGAAAGTGGTCTCTGAGCCTTGTCACATGTTGGATCCATGAGCCTTGGACTTCAGTGACCAAAGAGTGACCACCTCTTTCCCTAATCATGAGATCTCTATGGGCTGCTCAACAGGATTTACTTCCCTCTCCCCTGGGTATACCTCCCCCTACCCCCGACTTCCATGAGTGCCATTCCCCGGTTCTCTCCTTATCAATGTAACCCATAGCTCTTCCTCTAATGCTTTGCTACCTCAGCTGGCCCATCTTTTATGGGAGGACATAGCTATGCTTTCTCCTAAGCTGTTGTAAGCCTGATTAAACTTGAGCTGTGGTGGATTCTGCAAGGAGTGACTCATTCCATTGAAACAGCTTTGAGCACAGTGTGCCCCTGAAACCAATGGGGTAAATGACAAACTGCATTTCATCTATTATCTGATATTCTTTGGCACATCCCCAACAGACCATAAAACTTTGTCCTCTGTTCCTCCATTTGGTCTTTCCTGAGTTTTCTCAGCTGAGTTGAGAAAGTGTCCTCAACATTGTACTGCTGCCAAATTGCCAATGTGGGAAATTGTTTGCCTGGTTCTTAGAAGCTGAGTAGTTTTTCTGTGGCTAAACCTAGAGCTGCTAAAGTGACTTTGTCCTCGGTGAATGGGTGGCCGTGTTTCTACCTTTCCTAAACTTCTTTCACTTTTAGAAATAAAAGCAGGAGGGCAGAAAAAAAAAACATTTTTTTATCCAATATTTTATCAGAGGAAGTGAAAAGAAACTTCCCTGAAATCCCTTCAAACAGTGGATTTCCTAATACAAATATTATAATGAGGAATTGTTCTCACTTGTTAATGAATAAGTTATTAGCTAATTCAGACATAGTAAACTAGATGCTCTTTTATATCAAAAGAGAATGTGTGGGCAAATACATAGGTCCTATAAATATTTTGACATTTTTCTACCTTTTTCAAACATTTATTAAATGTGGGGTTTTAAAGAGATGAGAGTCATGGCACCCACTTGTAAATAGCTTCCCATGTATTTTAGCAAATAGGATATACACAGTATGAAAATGATCATTAATGCAAGTTAGTATACATTCTGTGTTAAAGTACAAAGAGGCAGAAATGCGCATAGTCTGGGTGGGAATAATGGTAGAGATAGAGGCAGAGGTAGAAATGGAAAGACCCACAGGTGCAGGCTGTGAGGTACTTGGATATCAGATTGAAATGTTAATGGTGTCTGGCTTTGATTATTACATTTCTTTGCAGGAGTTTGTTGGGCTCAGTACAAACTCCAAATTACTGGAACAAGTTCAAGCTGAACAGCAGTGAATCCTTATTACTTGGACAATGGATAGCTGATTTATGGATATGTTTTTAGAGGGTTAGTATTAATTAGACTTACCTGATTTTTAAAACCAGGTGTGCTTATATTGTCATTTAGTCAAGATGATATTGTCTCAGAATTTGAAGAGCCCAAAGGTAAAATTAGAAAATCCTTTGTCAGAATATGTAAGCTGTAACTAAAAATGTACACTGAGTGAATGGTCACTGGATCCCTGTACAAAAGTGGGAGTGAGGTTAAGGTAGGGTGCAGAAGAGTCAGGAGTACTGATAATGATACACTCTTACATGTGGAGGAGAATTTATAATAAAGACTGGGCTTATTACAAAAATTGTACCACATTTATAAAGTAGGAAGAATTTTTAAATTTAAATTTTAGTTAACATACAGTGCAATATTGGTTTCAGGAGTAGAATTCAGTGATTCATCCTTACATACCACACCCAGTGTTCATCACAAGTGCCCTCCTTAATACCCATCACCCATCTAGCCATCTTCCACCTACCTCCCTCTGTCAACTTTCAGTTAGTTCTCTATCATAAAGAGTCTCACTTAAATTTAAACAATAATAAATAAATTAATAATAAAAGAGTCTCTTGTGGTTTGTTTCCCTCTCTTCTCAAAAATAGGAAGAATTTTTTTAAAGAACTCATCTCAGGGATGCCTGGGTGGCTCAGTCGGCTGAGCGTCCAACTTTGGCTCAGGTCATGATCTCACAGTTTGTGAGTTCAAGCCCCACGTCGGGCTCTGTGCTGATAGCTCAGAGCCTGGAGCCTGCTTCGTATCCTGTGTGTGTGTCTCTCTCTTTCTCTTCCCCTCCTCTGCTCACATTCTCTCTCTCTCTCTCTCTTTCTCAAAAATAAATAAACATTAAAAAAATAAAATAATAAAGAGGAACTCATCCTTGACTTGTTGGTTAGCGTTGTTTAAGCAATATAAAACACATATTTAAGGGGAAAAAAATGGATATAATTTATTGTAATTATAAGTTATTATAGAAAAGTCAAAAACACATACTACAAAGTAAGTCAGGGAGCATTTTTTTATTTTAGATCACAAATAGATCATAAACATAGTCTATGTTTGGAAGAGTAAAAAAAGGAGAATCCTATAAAAATAGAAAATGGGATTGGTATTTATTCATGGCTTTATATATGATATGAAGAAAAGAATGTATTATAAACTTTCCACATTCATAAGTGATACTAAGTTCTTCTAAAAATGAAAATATCAATCCAGCAAAATGAGCCACAATATATATTTTTTTAAATAGCATACAATGTCAGATGACCTCCCCTGTGGAAAAGATGAAGATGTGAATTTTCTCATCTGGAAAGAGAGGAGTTGAAGAGACCATAAACATGTTTATAAGATGATGGGCTCTGAATTATCAATTATGGTGCAGCAGAAAAGACAGTGGGACTAGTGAGACATTGTGTTCAACAGGCCAGTGAAACAATAGGCACTCTAAGAGGGACTGTTGGAAACAAACCAAAAGACATTTGTTTCCAAAGTATAACACCTGGGTGGAAGCCACAGCACCACAAATTAAGGCAGTGACTGTGGAGTCAGAGAAAATGCAGAGGGGACTCTGATGAATGTGTGGCAGGAAGAGCAGCGTGGAGAAAGACAGAAAGATTTTTTTTTAAATAAGCTTCATGCCCAGTGTGGAGCCCGATGAGGGGCTTGAACCCATGACTCTGAGACCAAGACCTGAGCTAAGATAAAGAGTTGGATACTTAACTGACTGAGACACTCATGTACCCCAAGACAGGAAAATTCTTACAGGGAGGGACCCAAATCTGAGGGGATATGACTAAAGTAGCTAAAATATTTAAGAAAGTCCCAGTCTTAGTGATCACAGAGTCTAAGAACACTTCCACAAAGAACCACTCTAAAAGCAATAGAAAACTGAGAGTTAATATTAGGGAATATTATCTTTTACTGTGTTGTCTTACTTGCAGAATTTATTATTCCAAGATATAGCCCAAACTGACTTGACTCTATTCCTGGAGAAAGCTCTATAACGTTTGTGTGAGTCTGTCCTCTGAGGCTGACACAAAGAAAGGGAAATGCAGTCCTTCCACCTAACATCCCTGAATATCTCTGGATGGGATGTGGCAGATTACCTCTGTTGTCTTTAATACCCGTTAGTTCTCTCCAAGTATGCTGAGCTTTATAGGCAGTGCACCAGAGCCACTGTTACACAAGTCAGTCCTGCAGAGTTCATCCCTGCAGCCTTGTCTGCAGGAGAAAAACATTTTCTGAAACAAAGGAGGATTGGAACAAAGTAGCTTTGGAACACAGCACTCTCCATACTTGTTGTATTGAAGGTCTTAAGAGAGGAATGGTTGTAGGTCATAAGGTGATAGAAGGAAAATCAAGTCAGGAGTAGACAGGCCTAATCCTAATGTTTTCATCTAGCTCTCCCACATTTTAGTTGTGTGGCCTGGAGTGGATCATTTCATATTTCTGGGCTTTTGTGTCACCATCTGCAGAAATTTATATGTTTCCTTTCTCCATTGGATTATGTGGGGGCACTTCCACTGAGGGCCAGAGGCAGGGCCTTTGTGAGCCTGAGTCAAAGCTGAGAGGTCACTCCAATGTTACACATCACCTCAGAAATACAAATGTCCCTTGAGGTTTGAATTTCTGCTTTCAGGAAATTACTGGAAATAAAATGTGATTCCTCTTCCTCTTTCTTCTCCTCCCCCTTTTTGTCTTTGTTCTTCTTCCTTTATAGAGTGAAGAGCACAGTGGTAGCAGAGGCAAGAGGAGTGATCAAGGACTATTTGCATTTATCCTCCAAAGTGAGTTATCATAAAGTATCCTGAAATTACAAGAGACATGAGTGAAGTTGAATAGAATCTTGCTTCTATTGGTTACTCAGACTCTTGGACTAGTTCAATAACTGACAACTGTTCTTAAAGGAAGGGTTGCAAAGTCCGGTGTGTGTTCTCGGTCAGCAGACAGGGTGGAGGACACAACAGATAGCTTGGGAAATCTTCAGAAGAAAACAAGAAAGGTAAGGTGTAGTGCATGACAATGTGGAGATGGCCTGGTGTTCAACCTACATCTACCATGGAATGTCAAGGCCCTGGGGAGAGGAAACAAAGCAGTGGTAGAACTCCACTACATAAAGGAAATGTTATAATAGAAAATTCTTATTTGTTAAGTGGGAATAATAGTAATGCTTTCACAACAGAGCTGTAATGAGGATTAAATAAGATAATAAATGAATAAGAACACATTTTATAAACCATAAAGTATTTAAGTGCTATTTTCTTCTATCAGTTATTCCAACTCTTTCAGCTCACAGAAGAGGAAACTGAGATTCATTAAGGGAAAACAAGCTGCCTAAGATCACACAACTAGAAGGAGGCATAATCTGCATTCAAATCCCTTACAGATATATGATCTGCAAGTATTTTCTCCTATTCTGTGGGTTGTCTTTTCACTCTCTTGATACTGTCCTTTGGTGCACAAATGCTTGTAATTCTGATGAATTCCAGGTATCATTTTTTTTCTTTACAGCCTTGTTCTATTTTATGACCAATGAAGATTTATACGTGTATTTTATTCTAACAGTTTTTAGGTTTAGCTCATCTCTAACCCATTTTGTGTTTGTTTTTGTATATGGTGTGATGTAGGGGTTTCACTTCATTCTTTTACATGTGGATTTCCAATTTTCCCAGTATCACTTCTTGAAAATACTATTTTTTCACCATTGAATTTTCTCAGAACTTGTTTTGAAAGTCAGTTTGGAGGAATATGGCAGTGTAGGAGGACGCTGGGCTCACCACGTCCTGCTGATCACTTAGATTGCACCCACACCTGCCTAAATAACCCAGAAAACCATCAGAAGACTAGCAGAACAGATTCTCCAGAGCCAAGCATAGACGAGAGGCCCACGGAAGAGGGTAGGAAGGGCGGAGAGGCAGTACGCACTACACGGACTGGCAGGAGGGAGCAGGGGTGGTGGAGGGGCAGCCCGACGGCAAAACAGAGCCCTCAACTCTGGCTTGTAAAAGCAGAGGGGCTGGACGGAGTGTGTTTGGACAGCAAGTGGGACTTAATATCTGGAAGGTTATAAGCTAACAGCTCTGCTCGGAGGGCTGGAGGACTATGGGAGGGAGAGTTGTTGAGCCCAGATGACAGAGCTCAGCATGGCGGGGAACAAAGGCGTTTGCCAGTGCCATCTCTCTTGCCCATCCTCCAGCCAAAATCCCAAAGGGAACCAGTTCCTTCCAGGGAGCTTGCTTGCACCACCGAAACACCCAATGCTGTGCTTTTGCAGATCCATCCCTACGGCAGCAGGTCTGACTCCCTCCCGGTGGCCCAGGGCCCCTCCTGAAGCGGACCTCCCAAGAAAAAGTGAGCTGGGCCTGCTCCTCCTGCCCCCGTGCACCTTGCTGATCCACCCCAGCTAATAGGCCAGATACCCAGCACCACAAGCCTGGCAGTGTGCAAGTAGCCCAGACGGGCCACGCCAACCCACAGTGAATCCACCCCTAGGAGAGGGGAAGAGAAGGCACACACCAGTCTGACTGTGGCCCCAGCGGCGGGCTGGGGGCAGACATCAGGTCTCACTGTGGCCCCACCCACCAACGCAAGTTATTCAAGACAGCACAGGGGAAGTGCCCCGTAGTTCCCCACCACTCCAGCAACTATCCAAAATGATGAAACAGAAGAATTCCCCTCAAGAGAATCTCCAGGAAATAACGACAGCTAACGAACTGATCAAAAACGATTTAAACAATATAACAGAAAGTGAATTTAGAATACTAGCAATAAAATTAATCGCTGGACTTGAAAAAAGTATAAAGGACAGCAGAGAATCTCTTGCTACAGAGATAGGGACTAAAGAACAGTTAGGAGGAGCTAAAAAATGCTATAAATGAGTTGCAAAATAAAATGGAGGTGACCACAGCTCGGATTGAAGAGGCAGAGGAGAGAATAGGTGAATTAGAAGATAAAATTATGGAAAAAGAAGAAGCTGAGAAAAAGAGAGATAAAAAATCCAGGAGTATGAGGGGAAAATTAGAGAATTAAGTGATGCACTAAAGAGACATAATATACGCATAATTGGTATTCCAGAGGAGGAAGAGAGAGGGAAAAGTGCTGAAGGTGTACTTGAAGAAATCATAGCTGAGAACTTCCCGGATCTGGGGAAGGAAAAAGGAATTGAAATCCAAGAGGCACAGAGAAGTCCCTTCAGACGTAACTTGAATCGATCTTCTGCACGACATATCATAGTGAAACTGGCAAAATACAAGGATAAAGAGAAAATTCTGAAAGCAGCGAGGGATAAACGTGCCCTAACATATAAAGGGAGACTGATAAGACTCGTGACCGATCTCTCTACTGAAACTTGGCAGGCCAGAAAGGAATGGCAGGGGGATCTTCAATGTGATGAACAGGAAAAAAAAAATATGCAGCTGAGAATCCTTTATCCAGCAAGTCTGTCATTTAGAATAGAAGGAGAGATAAAGATCTTCCCAAACAAACAAAAACTGAAGGAATTTGTCACCACTAAACCAGCCCTACAAGACATCCTAAGGGGGATCCTGTGAGACAAAGTACCAGAGACATCGCTACAAGCATGAAACCTATGGACATCACAATGACTCTAAACTCATATCTTTCTATAATAACACTGAATGTAAATGGCCTAAATGTGCCAACCAAAAGACATAGGGTATCACAATGGATAAAAAAACAAGACCCATCTATTTGCTGTCTACAAGAGACTCATTTTAGACCTGAGGACACCTTCAGATTGAAGGTGAGGGGATGGAGAACTATTTATCATGCCACTGGAAGTCAAAAGAAAGCTGGAGTAGCCATACTTCTATCAGACAAACTAGACTTTAAATTAAAGGCTGTAACAAGAGATGAAGAAGGGCATTGTATAACAATTACAGGGTCTATCCATCAGGAAGAACTAACAATTATAAATGTCTATGCGCCGAATACAGGAGCCCCCAAATATATAAAACAATTACTCACAAACATAAGCAACCTTATTGATAAGAATGTGGTAATAGCAGGGGACTTTAACACCCCACTTACAGAAACAGGTAGATCATCTAGACACATGGTCAGTAAAGAAAAAAGGGCCCTGAATGATACATTGGATTAGATAGACTTGACAGATATACTTAGAACTCTGCATCCCAAAGCAACAGAATATACTTTCTTCTCGAGTGCACATGGAACATTCTCCAAGATAGATCACATTCTGGGTCACAAACAGCCTTTCATAAGTATACAAGAATTGAGATCATACCATGCATACTTTCAGACCACAGTGCTATGAAGCTTGAGATCAACAACAGGAAAAAGTCTGGAAAACCTTCAAAAGCATGGAGGTTAAAGAACACCCTACTAAAGAATGAGTGGGTCAACCAGGCAATTACAGAAGAAATTTAAAAATATATGGAAACAAATGAAAATGAAAATACAACAATCCAAACGCTTTGGGATGCAGCGAAGGGAGTCCTGAGAGGAAAATACATCACAATCCAGGCCTATCTCAAGAAACAAGAAAAATCCCAAATACAAAATCTAACAGCACACCTAAAGGAAATAAAAGCAGAACAGCAAAGACATCCTAAACCCAGCAGAAGAAGAGAAATAATAAAGATCAGAGCAGAAATAAACAATATAGAATCTAAAAAAAACGGTAGAGCAGATCAAGGAAACCAAGAGTTGGTTTTTTGAAAAAATAAACAAAATTGACAAACCTCTAGCCAGGCTTCTCAAAAAGAAAAGGGAGATGACCCAAATAGATAAAATCATGAATGAAAATGGAATGATTACAACCAATCCCTCAGAAATACAAGCAATTACCAGGGGATACTATGAAAAACTATATGCCAACAAATTGGACAACCTGGAAGAAATGGACAAATTCCAAACACCCACACACTTCCAAAACTCAATCAGAAGGAAATAGAAAGCTTGAACAGACCCATAACCAGTGAATAAATTGAATCAGTTATCAAAAATCTCCCAACAAATAAGAGTCCAGGACCAGATGGCTTCCCAGGGGAGTTCTACCAGACGTTTAAAGCAGAGATAATACCTATCCTTCTCATACTATTCCAAAAAACAGAAAGGGAAGGAAAGCTTCCAGACTCATTCTATGAAGCCAGTATTACTTTGATTCCTAAACCAGACAGAGACCCAGTAAAAAAAAAAAAAAAAAGAGAGAACTACAGGCCAATATCCCTGATGAATATGGATGCAAAAATTCTCAATAAGATACTAGCAAATCGAATTCAACAGCATAGAAAAAGTATTATTCACCATGATCAAGTGGGATTCATTCCTGGGATGCAGGGCTGGTTCAACATTTGCAAATCAATCAATGTGATACATCACATTAATAAAGAAAAGATAAGAATCATATGATCCTGTCAATCGATGCAGAAAAAGCATTTGACAAAATTCACCATCCTTTCTTAATAAAAACCCTCGAGAAAGTCAGGATAGAAGGAACATACTTAAATATCATAAAAGCCATTTATGAAAATCACACATCTAACATCATCCTCAATGGGGAAAAACTGAGAGCTTTTTCCCTGAGATCAGGAACACGACAGGGATGTCCACTCTCACCGCTGTTGTTTAACATAGTGTTGGGAGTTCTAGCATCAGCAATCATATAACAAAAGGAAATCAAAGACATCAAAATTGGCAAAGATGAAGTTAAGCTTTCACTTTTTGCAGATGACATGATAGTATACATGGAAAACCCGATAGATTCCACCAAAAGTCTCCTAGAACTGATACATGAATTCAGCAAAGTCGTAGGATACAAAATCAATGTACAGAAATCAGTTGCATTCTTATACACTAATAATGAAGCAACAGAAAGACAAATAAAGAAATTGATCCCATTCACAATTGCACCAAGAAGCATAAAATACCTAGGAATAAATCTAACCAAAGATGTAAAAGATCTGTATGCTGAAAACTATAGAAAGCTTAAGAAGGAAATTGAAGAAGATATAAAGAAATGGAAAAACATTCCGTGCTCATGGGTTGGAAGAATAAATATTGTCAAAATGTCATTACTACCCAAAGCTATCTACACATTCAATGCAATCCCAATCAAAATTGCACCAGCATTCTTCTTGAAACTAGAACAAGCCATCCTAAAATTCATATGGAACCACAAAAGGCCCCGAATAGCCAAAGTAATTTTGAAGAAGAAGACCAAAGCAGGAGGCATCACAATCCCAGACTTTAGCCTCTACTACAAAGCTGTCATCATCAAGACAGCATGGTATTGGCACAAAAACAGACACATAGACCAATGGAATAGAATAGAAACCCCAGAACTAGACCCACAAACGTACGGCCAACTCATCTTTGACAAAGCAGGAAAGAACATCCAATGGAAAAAAGACAGTCTCTTTAACAAATGGTGCTGGGAGAACTGGACAGCAACATGCAGAAGGTTGAAACTAGACCACTTTCTCACACCATTCACAAAAATAAACTCAAAATGGATAAAGGACCTGAACGTGAGACAGGAAACCATGAAAACCTTAGAGGAGAAAGCAGGAAAAGACCTCTCTGACCTCAGCTGTAGCAATCTCTTACTCGACACATCCCCAAAGGCAAGGGAATTGAAAGCAAAAATGAATTACTGGGACCTTATGAAGATAAAAAGCTTCTGCACAGCAAAGGAAACAACTAACAAAACTAAAAGGCAACCAACGGAATGGGAAAAGATCTTTGCAAATGACATATCGGACAAAGGTCTAGTATTCAAAATCTATAAAGAGCTCACCAAACTCCACACCCGAAAAACAAATAACCCAGTGAAGAAATGGGCAGAAAACATGAATAGACACTTCTCTAAAGAAGACATCCGGATGGCCAACAGGCACATGAAAGGATGCTCAACGTCACTCCTCATCAGGGAAATACAAATCAAAACCACACTCAGATATCACCTCACGCCAGTCAGAGTGGCCAAAATGAACAAATCAGGAGACTATAGATGCTGGAGAGGATGTGGAGAAACGGGAACCCTCTTGCACTGTTGGGGGGAATGCAAACTGGTGTAGCCACTCTGGAAAACAGTGTGGAGGTTCCTCAAAAAATTAAAAATAGACCTACCCTATGACCCAGCAATAGCACTGCTAGGAATTTACCCAAGAGATACAGGAGTACTGATGCACAGGGGCACTTGTACCCCAATGTTTATAGTAGCACTCTCAACAATAGCCATATTATGGAAAGGGCCGAAATGTCCATCAACTGATGAATGGATAAAGAAATTGTAGTTTATGTACACAATGGAGTACTACGTGGCAATGAAAAAGAATGAAATAGGGCCCTTTGTAGCAACGTGGATGGAACTGGAGAGTGTTATGCTAAGTGAGATAAGCCATACAGAGAAAGACAGATACCATATGTGTTCATTCTTATGTGGATCCTGAGAAACTTAACAGGAACCCATGGGGGAGGGGAAGGAAAAAAAAGAGGTTAGAGTGAGAGAGAGCCAAAGCATAAGAGACTCTTAAAAACTTAGAACAAACTGAGGGCTGATGGGGTGTGGGAGGGAGGGAGGGTGGGTGATAGGTGTTGAGTAGGGCACCTGTTGGGATGAGCACTGGGTGTTGTATGGAAACCAATTTGACAATAAATTTCATATATTAAAAAAAAAGAAAAAAAAAGAAAGTCAGTTTGACTACATATGTGAGGATTTATTTCTGAGATCTACCATTAATCTATTTTACTGCTTATGCCCTAATATAACTTGAATAATGTAATGTAATCTTTATGCCAGTGTCCCCAGTCTTGATTAACGTATCTTGTCTTGAAATATACAATAGTTAAAATGAAAAAAGGAAAATAATTCAAGCGTATATAAAGGAAAAAAGCTGTGCTTTGCTTCATGCATCCTCACCCTTGAATCCTATCCTACAGTTTCAAATTTTTAGGTGTTTTATTTATTTATTTTTGTTTTTATTTTTACATCTAAGAAACTTACTCAGCTCTTTCTGGATTTAATACCCTTTAAAATTATTTTTAAATTAAGTTTTCTATTTTAATTCCAGTATAGTTAACATACAGTGTTTCATTAGTTTGGGGTATACAATATAGTGATACAACAATTTTGCACATTATTAAGTGCTCATGATAAGTGTATACTTCAATCCCCACCATATGTTTCACCCATCCCCCAACCTATCCTCTCTGTTCTCTATAGTTAAGAATCTGTTCCTTGGTTTTTCTCTCTTTCTTTCCTTTGCTCATTTGTTTCTTTCTTGAATTCCACATGTGGTGTTTGTCTTTCTCTGACTTATTTTACTTATCATTATACTCTCTAGCTCCATCCATGTTGTTGTAAATGACAAGATTTTATTCCTTTTTATAGCTGAATAATATCCCATTGTATATATATACCACATCTTCTTTATCCATTCATCTACTCATGGAAACTTGGGCTATTTCTACAATTTGGCTATTGTAAATAATGCGGCTCTAAACATAGGGGTGTGTGTATCCCTTTGAATTAGTGTTTTTATACTTTTGGGGTAAATACCAAGTAGTGTGATTTAAGGATCACAGTGTAGTTCTACTTTTAATTTTTTGAGGTGGCTGCACCAGTTTGCATTCTCACCAACAGAGCACAAGTGCTCCTTTTTCTACACAACCTCTCCAACACTTGTTGGTTTGGGGGTGTTGAGTTGTATACTTCTTTACATGGTTTTGATACTAACCCTTTATCAGATACATCAATTGCAAATAGTTTCTTCTATTCCCAAGGTTTCCTTTTAGTTTTGTCAATTGTTTTCTTCATTGTTCAGCTTTTTATTTTGATGTAGTACCAATAGTGTATGTTTGCTTTTGTTTCCTCAGGAGACATACTTAGAAAAATGTTGCTATGGCTAATGTCAGAGACATTATTGTCTGTGCTCTCATCTAGGATTTTTATGGTTTGAAGTCTTTAATTCATTTTGAATTTATTTTTGCATATGGTGTAAGAAGGTGTCCAGTTTCATTCTTTTGCATGTAGCTCTCCAGTTTTCCCAACAACATTTGTTGAAGACACTTTTTTTCCCATTGCTTATTCTTGCCTCCTTTGTCCAAGATTAATTGACCCTATAACCTGTGTTTATTTCTGGGTTTTCATTTCTGTTCCATTGAATTGTGTGTCTATTTTTGTGCTCATACCATAGTGTTTTCATTACTATAGCTCTGTAGTATAATATGAAATCTGAAATTGTGATACCCCCAGTTTTGTTCTTTTTCAATTGTTTTGGCTATTCAGGGTTTTTTTTGGTTCCATGCAAGTTTTAAGATTGTTCTAGTTCTGTGAAAAATGTTGTTAGTATTTTGATAGGGATTGCATTAAATTTGTAGATTGCTTTGGTTAGTATAGATATTTTAATAATATTTATTTTTCTAATCCATGAGCAAGTCTTTCCTTTTTTGTGTGTCATCTTCAATTTATTTATTAATGTTTTATAGTTTTCAGAGTACAGATCTTTTACCTCTTTGGGTAAGTTTCTTCCCAAGTATTTTATTATTTTTGGTGCAACTCTAGACAGAAGTGTTTTCTTAATTTCTCTTTCTGCTGCTTCATTATTAGTATGTAGAAATGCAACAAATTTCTGCACACTGATTTTCTTATCCTGTGACTTTACTGAATTAATTTATCAGTTCTAATTTTCTGGTGGAGTCTTTAGGGTTTCCTATATAGAGTGCCATGTCATCTGCAAATAGTGAAAGTTTTACTTCTTTCTTACAAGTTTGGATATCTTTAATTTCTCTTTGCTGTCTGATTGCGGTGGCTAAGACTTCCAGTACTATATGAATAAAAGTGGTGAGAATGAACATCCTTGAGTTGTTCCTGACCTTAGGGGGAAAGCTCCCAGTTGTACCACATTGAATATGATGTTGGCTGTGGGTTTTTCAGCTATGGCCTTTATTATGTTGAGGTAGTTCCCTCCCAACCTACTTTGTTGAGGGTTTTTATCATGAATGGATATTGCACTTTGTCATATGCTTTTGCTGCATCTATTAAAATGATAATATGGTTTTTATCCTCTCTTTTATTGATGTGATGTATCATTTTGATTGTTTTGTGAATACTGAACTGCTCTGCATCCTGGGAATAAATCCTACTTGATCATGGTAAATGATTTTTTTAAATATATTGTTGATTTCAGTTTGCTAGTATTTTGTTAAGGAGTTTGCATCTATGTTTATCAGACATATTGGGTTATAGTTCTCTTTTGGTGATGTATTTATCTGGCTTTAGTATCAGGGTGATACTGGCCTCATACAATGAATTTGGAAGTTTTCCTTTCTCCTCAATTTTTTGGAATAATTTGAGAAAGATAGGTATTAACTCTTCTTTAAATGTTTGGTAGAATTCGCCTGTGAAGCTATCTGGTCCTGGACTTTGTTTGTTGGGTGTTTTTTGATTACTGATTCAATTTCATTGCTAGTAATCAGTCTGTTCAAATTTTCTATTTCTTCCTGTTTCAATTTATCATTCAGAAATGGATAAATTCCTAGAAGGATATAACCTTATATATAACCTTATATATATTTGGCAACCTAGAAGAAATGGATAAATTCATAGAATATATAGAAATAGATATAGAAATATTCTATGAATTTATCCATTTTTCTAGTTGGTCCAATTTGTTGGCATATAATATTCATAATGTTCTCTTACAATTGTTTTTATTTCTGTGGTGATGGCTGTTATTTCTCCTTTTTCATTTTATTTTGTTTCTTTGGGTCCTGTTTTTATTTTGTTTGTTTGCTTGCTTGTTTGTTTTTTTAATGAGTCTGCCTAGAAGTTTATCAATTTTGTTGATCTCTTCAAAGAATAAGGTCTTGGTCATTGATCTGTTCTATTATTTTATTAGTTTCTACATCATTTATTTATACTCTAATATTCATTACTCCTTTTCTTCTGCTGGGTTTCAGTTTTGTTTTTTTCTTCTATTTCTAGTTGTTTTAGATGTAAGGTTAGGTTGTTTATTTGAGATATTTCTTGCTTCTTTATGTAGGCTTGCATTGCTAAAAACTTTCCTCTAAGAACCACTTTTGCTGGCCATCCCAAAGATTTTGGATTATTTTGTTTTCACTTTAATTTGTTTCTATGTAATTTTTGTTTCTTCTTTTATTTCCTGGTTCACTCACTCATTGTTTAGTAGCATGTTATTTAACCTCAATATACTTGTGGTCTTTCCAGATGTTTTCTTATGGTTGATTTCTAGTTTCATAGTGTTGTGGTCAGAAAAGATGTAAGGTATAACTTTGATCTCTTTTAATTGGTAGAGATTTTTTTGTAGGATAATATGTGATCTATTTTGGGGAATGCTCCACATGCAAATGAAAAGAACATGTATTCTGTTGGTTTAGGATGGAATGTTGTGGATATATCTGTTAAATCTATATAGCCCAGTGTATCATTCAAAGCCACTGTTTCTTAATTGATTTTCTGTTTGGATGATCTGTCCATTGATATAAGTGGGGTGTTAGGATCCCCTATTATTATTGTATTACTATAAATTGGTTCCTTTATGTTTATTATTAACTGTTTTATGTATTTGGGTGCTTTATGTTGGGTACATAAATATTTACAATGGTTTTATCTTCTTTTAGGATGGTCCTCTTTATTTTTACTTAGGACCTTCTTTTTCTCTTGTTACAGTCTTTGTTTTAAAGTCTATTTTGTCTGGGGTACCTGGCTGACCCAGTCAGTAGAGCATGTAACTCTTGATCTCAGAGCTGTTAGTCTGAGCCCCATGTTTGGGGTGTAGGGATTACTTAAAAATAAAATCTTAAAAAAGTCTATTTTGTATGATAAAAATGTTGCTACCTCAGTTTTCTTTTGACATCCATTTCATGATAAATGTTTCTCTAGCCCCTCACTTTCAATATGCAAGTGTCTTTAGGTCTGAAGTGAGTCTCTTGTAGGGAACATATGGTTGGGTCTTATATTTTTCATATAATTTTTTTAATGTTTATTTATTTTTGAGAAAGAGAGAGAAAGAGACAGATTGTGAGTAGGGGAGGGGCAGAGAGAGAGAGAAGGAGACACAGAATCCAAAGCAGCTGTCAATCCAAATCCGAGCTGTCAGCACAGAGCCCAACACAGGGCTCGAACTCATGAACCATGAGATCATGACCTGAGCTGAAATCACTTAACCAACTTAGCCACCCAGGTGCCTCAAGATTGGGGCTTATTTTTTAACCACTATGTCGCCCTATGTCTTTTTAATTTTTTTTTTTACATTTATTTATTTTTGAGAAACAGAATGAGACAAAGCGTGAGCAAGGGAGGGGCAGAGAGAGAAGGATACACAGAATCCGAAGCAGGCTCTAGGCCAGCGGTCAGCACAGAGCCTGATGTGGGGCTTGAACCCATGAACTGTGAGATCATGACCTGAGCCAAAGTCGGACGCTCAACCGACTGAGCCACCCAGGTGCCCATACCTGGGCATTTTTTTGACTGGAGCATTTTTTTCCCATTTCCATTCAAAGTAAATATTGATAGATATGTATTTGTTGCCATTTTGTTTCTTGTTTTGTGGTTGTTTATGTAGTTTTTATCTGGTCCTTTCTTTGCTCCCTGTCTTTCATGGTTGTTGGCTTTCTTTTGTTATATACTTGGACCCCTTTATCTTTATTCTTTGCATATCTATTACTGGCTTTTGAATTGTGGTTACCATTAGGTTTGCATATAACATCTTCTGCATATCACAACCTATATTAAGTTGATGGTCACTTAAGTTTGAACTCATCCTTTATTCCTTTCCTCCTCATGCTTTAGAAGTTATATTTTACCTCCTTTTATTTTATGAATTCCTTGGCTGATATTTACAGAAGCACTTATTTTTATTGCTTTTTAAAAAACTTTTCATACCCTCACAGTCTTTCCTTTCCACTGAAAGAGTTCCTTTTAATATTTCTTGTAGGGCAGGTTTAGTGGTCATGAACTCCTTTAGTTTTTGTTTGTCTGAGAAACTCCTCACTTCTATTCTGGATGATAACTTTGCTGAATAGAATATTCGTTTTATTTTATTTTATTTTATTTTATTTTATTTTATTTTATTATTTTTTTCAATATATGAAATTTATTGTCAAACTGGCTTCCATACAACACCCAGTGCTCATCCCAAAAGGTGCCCTCCTCAATACTCATCACCCACCCTCCCCTCCCTCCCACCCCCCATCAGCCCTCAGTTTGTTCTCATTTTTTAAGAGTCTCTTATGCTTTGACTCTTTCTCACTCTAACCTCTTTTTTTTTTCCTTCCCCTCCCCCATGGGTTTCTGTTAAGTTTCTCAGAATCCACATAAGAGTGAAAACATATGGTATCTGTCTTTCTCTGTATGGCTTATTTCACTTAGCATAACACTCTCCAGTTCCATCCACGTTACTACAAAGGGCCATATTTCATGAATAGAATATTCTTTATTGCAGATTTTTCTCTTTCAGCACTTTGAATATATAATGCTACTCCCTTTTGGCCTGCAAAATTTCTACTGAAAAATCTGTTCATTGCTTTATGGAGTTTTTCTTGTATGTAACTATTTTTTTTTCTCTTGCTGCTTCAAAATTTTTTTCTTTAGCACTACTTTTTGCCGTTTTGATTACTATGTATCTTGGTGTGGACCTTAGGTTGATTTTGTTGGGGGTTCTCTCTGCCTCTTGGATCTGGAGATCTGTTTCCTTCCCCATATTAGGGAAGTTTTCAGCTATTATTTCTTCAAGTAAATTTTTTACTTCCTTTTCTCTCTCTTCTTCTTCTTCTGAGATCCCTGTAATGTGAATTCTTTCTACTTAATGGAATCAGTGAGATCCCTAAGATGATTCTCAATTTACATAATTTTATTTCCTCCCCTTTGCTCAGATGGTTACTTTCCACTACTCTGTCTTTCAGTTCATTAATTCGGTCCCCTGTTTCATCTAGCCTGGTATTTATTCCATCAAGTGTATTTTGTTTTATTTTGCAATAAAGTGTATTTTAATTTCATTTATTGTGTTCTTCATCCCTGATTTGTTCTTTTTTTATCTTATTGTTAGGGATCTCACTGATGTCCTCTACTCTTTCTCAAGTCCAGTGAGTTTCTTTATTATTATTTTAAATTCTCTGTCAGACGTATTATATCCGTTCTGCTTAGGTCTCTTGCTGTGGTTTGGTTCTGTTCTTTCACTTGGGACCTATTTCTCTGTCTCTTCATTTTGTCTAACTCTTGTATCTGTTTCCCTGTGTTAGTAAAGTCATCTACTTCTTCTATCAATGATTATAGCCTTATGAACATTCTGTAGTATTCTTCAATGCAGTGTCCACTGTTCTCCAGGGTCTGATGCTTCAGGGAATGTCTCCTATGTGTGTTACTTATGCTCTACTGTTGAATCTTGGCCTCTTTTCCCTTCAGTCCAGTTGTCTGCAGAAGCTCTTTTGCCTATTATGGCAGTGTTTGGTCCATAGCAGAGGTTACCCAACCTCTTTTAACAAGGTATGTGGTGGTCTACTTCTGAAATGAGACCTGCACCCATTGCCATCACAGCTGAGATCCCACAATATGTGCAGGTGGGGAGATGTGGTGTTGGCAGGGTTTGTGCTATTCTTCTGAAGGAGAGAGCCCATAGCACTGGGACTAAGGGGAGCATGACTAGGAAAGGTGGATTCACAGAATTGCAGGAGTGGGGGACTTGGTATAAGCAAGTTTGTGTGGGCACAGCACTGGTTCCAGAAGATGACCATTGTTTATGCTGGGGGGTGGAAAAGGGAAATGGCAACTGTCAGCTCCTTTGTTCCTGGAGGTGTCCCCTGTAATCCCTTCTCTTCAGGCCAAGCTCTGAGATAAGTAAATCATTCTCCCTCCCATATTCCCCCAGCATTTTTCAAACTGGTGGTTCTATGCTCTATCTGCATAGGCTGTTTGTCCTGATGTCTTTTTAAGGGCAGGGACTCTGCTTCCTAAGGCCCTCTGGGCTTTCGCGGAGCCAAGTCTGCTAATTTATAAAATCCCAGGTTTCAAGTCTCACTAGTTGTAAGAACTCACAAAGTTTGATCCCTCTCACTTTCCAAGGCAAATGTTATGATGATTCATCATCCCTGTTCATGGGATCCCTGATGTGAACGTGCTTTTTGCCCATCTCTGCAACACTTGCCCCCTTTCCACTATGGACAGCCATGATCTGTTTTGCTCCCAAACTGTGTCTTCACCCTTTCTACCTTTGATGTGATCTCCTCTTTATCTTTAGCTGTGGGGTTTGTTCTGCCAGTCTTTGGATCATTTTCTGGGTTATTTATCCTGATGTGAGTGTTATCTAGTTGTATTCATGGAACAAGGTGAGCTTGGAGGCCTCTATTCTGCTATCCTTTCAGATTCCCTCCATGAATATCTATGATTTAATATCTTTTGACATCCACTATCTTCCTTTAATGGCAGATAGAGATTAGATATTTTTACTGCCAGTTATGCTGCCTTCTAATTTCCAATATAATTATACCACAATTTATCAAATTAATAATAAGTATTTGCATTATTATGACCACATCAGCATTACTCACTGCAGAACTAAGAATGGTATTCTGATTTCATTCCCTTTTCTACAGCATTTTGTTTTTTTCTGGAATTGGTAATGCCTGCTTCATTTGCCTACTTTTCCAGATGACTGTCACTCAGTTTTCTCAGGTCCTCCAAAAGATTTATAAAACCCCTATAACTAATAATCTGATCATACTAGATAATCTTTCAATATGATTCGTTTTTGGAGACATAACTTCAGCCCTATGTCCTCTGGACTGTTTTTTCTAAGCTGTCTGCAAGACTGCTCTTTGGGGCCTCCCCTAGGCTGCTTTCTCAAATTGGATCCCCTAGTTCCTGGATTCAGTTTCTTCCTCTTTCTTGGTTTGCCTCCCCCCCTTTTTTAGTGGAGTACATCCTCCAATAACTTCCTTAAATAGGTGCAAAGGAGGTAAATAATTTGAGACATTGGATGTCTAAAAATATTGTACTTAATTGATAGCTGTCTGGATGCAGAGTTCTGGGCTAAATATAATTTTTCCTCAGATTTTGGAAGCGTGTGGGTGTTTAGGAATTTGTCCATTTCTTCCAGGTTGTCCAGTTTGTTGGCATATAGTTTTTCATAGTATTCCCTGATAATTGTATCTCTGAGGGATTGGTTGTAATAATTCAATTTTCATTCATGATTTTATCAATTCGGGTCATCTCCCTTTTTTTTTTTGAGAAGCCTGGCTAGAGGTTTATGAATTTTGTTTATTTTTTCAAAAAACCAACTCTTGGTTCCCTTGATCTGCTCTACAGTTTTTTTTAGATTCTATATTGTTTATTTCTGCTCTGATCTTTATTATTTCTCTTCTTCTGCTAGGTTTAGGATGTCTTTGCTTTTCTGCTTCTATTTCCTTTAGGTGTGCTGTTAGATTTTGTATTTGGGATTTTTCTTGTTTCTTGAGATAGGCCTGGATTGTGATGTATTTTCCTCTCAGGACTCCCTTCGCTGCATCCCAAAGCGTTTGGGTTGTTGTATTTTCATTTTCATTTGTTTCCAAATATTTTTTTAATTTCTTCTGTAATTGCCTGGTTGACCCATTCATTCTTTAGTAGGGTGTTCTTTAACCTCCATGCTTTTGGAGGTTTTCCAGACTTTTTCCTGTTGTTGATCTCAAGCTTCATAGCATTGTGGTCTGAAAGTATGCATGGTATGATTTCAATTCTTGTATACTTATGAAGGGCTGTTTTGTGACCCAGTATGTGATCTATCTGGAGAATGTTCCACGTGCACTTGAGAAGAAAGTATATTCTGTTGCTTTGGGATGTAGAGTTCTAAATATATCTGTCAAGTCCAACTGATCCAATGTATCATTCAGAGCCCTTGTTTCTTTATTGACCGTGTGTCTAGATGATCTATCCATTTCTGTAAGTGGAGTATTAAAGTCCCCTGCAAATACCACATTCTTATCAATAAGGTTGCTTATGTTTGTGAGTAATTGTTTTATATATTTGGAGGCTCTCGTATTTGGCGCATAGACATTTATAATTGTTAGCTCTTCCTGATGGATAGACCCTGTAATTATTATATAATGCCCTTCTTCATCTCTTGTTACAGCCTTTAATTTAAAGTCTAGTTTGTCTGATAGAAGTATGGATACTCCAGCTTTCTTTTGGCTTCCAGTGGCATGATAAAGAGTTCTCCATCCCCTCACTTTCAATCTGAAGGTGTCCTCAGGTCTAAAATGAGTCTCTTATAGACAGCAAATAGATGGGTCTTTTTTTTTTTATCCATTCTGATACCCTATGTCTTTTGGTTGGCGCATTTAGTCCATTTACATTCAGTGTTATTATAGAAAGATAGGAGTTTAGAGTCATTGTGATGTCCATAGGTTTCATGCTTGTAGCGATGTCTCTGGTACTTTGTCTCACAGGATCCCCCTTAGGATGTCTTGTAGGGCTGGTTTAGTGGTGACAAATTCCTTCAGTTTTTGTTTGTTTGGGAAGATCTTTATCTCTCCTTCTATTCTAAATGACAGACTTGCTGGATAAAGGATTCTCGGCTGCATATTTTTTTCTGTCCATCACATTGAAGATCTCTCTGCCATTCCTTTCTGGCCTGCCAAGTTTCAGTAGAGAGATCGGTCACGAGCCTTATAGGTCTCCCTTTATATGTGAGGGCATGTTTATTCCTCGTTGCTTTCAGAATTTTCCCTTTATCCTTGTATTTTGCCAGTTTCACTATGATATGTCGTGCAGAAGATCGATTCAAGTTACGTCTGAAGGGACTTCTCTGTGCCTCTTGGATTTCAATGCCTTTTTCCTTCCCCAGATCCAGGAAGTTCTCAGCTATTATTTCTTCAAGTACACCTTCAGCACCTTTCCCTCTCTCTTCCTCCTCTGGAATACCAATTATGCGTATATTATGTCTCTTTAGTGCATCACTTAGTTCTCTAATTTTCCCCTCATACTCCTGGATTTTTTATCTCTCTTTTTCTCAGCTTCTTCTTTTTCCATAATTTTATCTTCTAATTCACCTATTTTCTCCTCTGCCTCTTCAATCCGAGCTGTGGTCACCTCCATTTTATTTTGCAACTCATTTATAGCATTTTTTAGCTCCTCCTAACTGTTCTTTAGTCCCTATCTCTGTAGCAAGAGATTCTCTGCTGTCCTTTATACTTTTTTCAAGTCCAGCGATTAATTTTATTGCTAGTATTCTAAATTCACTTTCTGTTATATTGTTTAAATCGTTTTTGATCAGTTCGTTAGCTGTTGTTATTTCCTGGACATTTTTCTGTGGGGAATTCTTCCCTTTTGTCATTTTGGATAGTACTTGGAGTGGTTCCAGGACTGCGGGGCACTTCCCCTGTGCTGTCTTGAATAACTTGCATTGGTGGGTGGGGCCACAGTCAGAACTGATGTTTTCCCCCAGCCCACTGCTGGGGCCACAGTCAGACTGGTGTGTGCCTTCTCTTCCCCTCTCCTAGGGGCGGGATTCACTGTGGGGTGGCGTGGCCCATCTGGGCTACTTGCACGCTGCCAGGCTTGTGGTGCGGGGGATCTGGCATATTAGCTGGGGTGGATTGGCAAGGTGCATGGGGGCGGGAGGGGCAGGCTCAGCTCGCTTTTCCTTTGGAGATCTAATTTTTCCTCAGATTTTGAATGCAGCCCTTTGTCTTCTGATTTCAGCATTTTTGTTGAGAAGTCCAGGACCATTTAATTCTCAGTCCTTTGAATAGATCTACTGTTGCTTTTGGATTTTAGGATGTTATTCCAGGTCTTCTGCAATTTCACAATAGTGAGACTTTGTGGAGATCTCTTTTATTATTTGTGCCGCATACCCAATGGAACTTTTCAATCTAGAAAATTATGTTCTTTTTTTCTGGGAATTTATTGTGCTATCTTTCTTATAGTTTTATTTTATGTTCACTTTTTGTTTTATTTATGGAAATCTTGTTAGTTGACTGTGGGCTTCCTGGATTGATTGATTATCTTTCTCTTCCCTCCTATTCAAACTTTTAAACTTATTGGTTGTTGTTGTTTAATCTCTCCACCATAAGATATTTCCTCAATTTTGTATCCATCTGTTCTTTGAGTTATTTTTCCATTTTAGCTATAATAATTTAATTTGTAAGAGGTCTCCAAATTTTTAAATACTCTTCTAATTTCATTTCATGGTTATAATATATTTTCTTTCTCTGAGAGTGGGTCAAGCTATGTTTTTCATTCCCTGCATTTGCATGTTTCTCCAGTTCCCTTGCTTGTTTTGAGCTGTCTTTAATCAGGGAGAGTTTCTTCAAATGTCTTATAATCTATTAAGTAGTCCCTAGAAGACTACATGATGACTAGAGCTTATAAACTCCTGGGGTGATTGGGTGTTGATTCATTTTGGGGAAAACTGTCCCATATCAGTGTCTGTTGGTCTTGTCTTTAATTTTTCCAGTAAAAACTTTCCCCCCTGGTGGTAGGGGATTGTTGAAGTTAACATTGTTAGATCATAATGGCTTAAGTGGACTCAGGGTGGGAAAGCAGACCTCTGTTGAGTTACTCTCACTGTTTTAGGCATGGCACCTCTTCTCTGCCTTCCATTGTGAGTAATGCCCTTAGTTTTTGCCTTTTTGGTTAAATTTTTCTTTTCTCCCCAGGGGGCAGGTAAGCTTTAGGATATGCTGGATGGAACCTAGGTGTCCTTACACATACCAATTTTCTTGTTTTTCAGCCCTTTTTCTTGCACCATCTTCAATTCCTAATTACCTATGAAGTTCTGTGATATAAATTGACTTTCTTTTTATTGTGTTGATGCAGAATGAATAAACTTCTCTCAAAGGGAGTTTTATCTTAGGAAATATAATCTTCACATAGAATGAACAGTTTTCACAAGGTTATATACTTTTTTACATTTTGTAAAAGCTCAAAAGATTATAAATTAACATATAGGCAGGAATAACTAGTTTTATCATAAAGAAATGCAGGGAGTAAGTAGGAGCATTGATGGGCATCTTAAGGACAAGATGGTTTTCTTTTCAGCTACGATTTACAAAGCAGATGTATAATGCATCCTGGTGCGCCATAGAATCAGGCTTTTGGTTTGAACAAAGTTATATACAGTCATGTTGACTTAGAAATAAGGACTTTAGAGAGGTTTTCTCTGATTGTCATGTCGTTTTGTTTGAATTTGCTATTGGACATCCCTCTTTTGCTAATTTTCCCATCAGTTTTTATCAAACATTTTAACGCCCAAAATTTCCAAAAATTTGTTCCTATCTCTTATGTGTTATCCCTAAATCTTTCTTTTGAATCCTTAATAGTGCAGCTATTGAGTTTATATGAGCCTTTACTCAAAATTTTCCAGGTCCTTTAAATGAAGATGGCGAAAAAATTACTCACAGTTGGAACTTTCTTATAAAAACATTGAAAAGAGCAGAGTTGAGACAAGTATGTTAGAGAGTTTGGTCTGTTTGCCTTCATTTATTTTTTACATTTTCTGAAGTAGTCTGAATGAAAGTGATTTATTTCTTAAACTGGCATGACTATTCTTGTTAGCAATTAGCTGAGACAAAGACATGGGTGAATTTGCTTTTGGCATGCACAATGCCTGGCATGCAGGCTGTGGGTGAATAATGTGGGGGAATCAACACTCTGTGGTGATCCCTGCATTCAGAGTACTTTCCATAAATTGTGGTAGCAGCAAATCTTACATGTGCAACTACACTCTGGCTGTCCCCTGGTTGTGTTGGCCTCCATCTCCTGCTGGTCTAAGACAAGGATTTTTAAATGCAAATCACTTCCACTTACTCCCACATAGATTCTGTTTTCTCATGGTTGAATCACAATATGGTCTACCCTTTCTTCATTCAGTCACATCAGTATGCACAGAAATTCTTCACAGTCTCTATGTATGGATGTCTCTTCCCATAGCTTCCAGAACTGATACAGATAATTTAGTAAGCCCTAAGGAAAGAGAGTGGAAGGTGGGGCATATTTAAACATCTTCAGACCACTGTCTTAAGTTCTAGGACTCCCCCACCAACCAGTTTTTGTAGTCATTTTTTTTCTTCCCATTCTTTTCTGTCTTTCTCTTTTCTTCTTCTCCTTCTTTTACTTTCCTCCTCTTCTACTTTTGCTTCCTCTCCCCCTATTCTTTTCTTTAAAAATTGTGTATCTTATATCTACAGTAAAATGCATTAATCTTAAGTGTATATGCAACACATTTATGTATCTGCATGTAACTACTACTCAGATAAAGATGTAGAACACTTCCATCACCTCAGAAGGCTGTCTCTCCTCAGTCAAAATTCACTCTCCTCCTAAAGGTAATCAGTAATCTTACTTCTATCTCCATTCATTGTTTTTGTCAGTTAATGAATTTTACATTTATTTCTCCATTTACTCAGGTCTCTTTATTTTTCTCCTTATGATTTTATAATTTTCTTCCACTAAACTTCATAAAGAGAAATCTATGACATATTGGCCCTCCTAAATATGTTGTCTCACTTCATCCTCCTGGGTTAAGCATTTCTGTCCCCATTTTATAAACAAGAAAATGGTCTGAGAGTTTAAGTAATCAGCTTAAGTGCACACAATCACTTTCTCACATAACAAGCAGTAAAGTCTATATTTAAACTCAGGTTGGTCTACATCCAAAGTCTGAGCTCTTTCTGTTATAAAATAACTTAACACTTTATGCTCATGCACAAAACTTAATACAGAGCTCTTTTTTTTTTTTCAGCTGTGAATTATCAGTAAAGCTTAAATGTAGAAACTTTTCTGCATATTTCAAGAAATATGCTACTTGACTTCTGGGGAAGATGGAGTAAAAAGACCCTAGGCTCACCTTGTCTCATAGATACAATTAGAGAACACTCACATCAGGGTAAATAACTCATAAAATGACCCAAATATGGGCACACATTAAAAAGAAGAGACCATATCAAAAAGGGTAGGAAAGGTAGAGATGTGGTCAGGAGCTAAATGGACCCACAGGATGCTCCAATCAGGGGGGCGGGGAACACTGGGCATGGAAAAGGGAGAGAAACAGACCCCACACTGGGGCCCCTAAAAGGGGAAGATTAATCCCCAAAACGTTTGCCTTTGAAAACCAGAGGGGCCAAGTTTCAAGATTTCTTACAACCAGTGGGGCTTAAAACCTGGAATTTAAAAAATCTATGAACTCAGCCCTAGGAAAGCTGGGACAGTGAGAGGAAACTGAGTTCCTCCCTTAGCACAAAAAACAGTTCACGAAGATACAGCATAAAAGCCGTAGTTTGAAAGTGCCTGGGGCATACAGGAAGAAGAGTTATTTACTCATCTCAGAACCTGTCCCAGAAATTGCTCAAGAACTCCTCCAGGAAAAAGGAACTGGCAGGCACTATTTCCCTCCACTGCCCCCAGCATAAACACACAGACACCTGAGGGGCTGTCTACTTAACTTTCTAACGCTGCCACCCCTCTTCACACACTGTACTTACACCAATCCATCCCTCCCAAAGGCTCACTTGAGTCCCTCATGACATGGCCCTCTCTGAGAACTGGGGACACACGAAGCTTGTTAGTACTGGCACCCTCTTCCCTGCACCCTGCACCCTACTTCCAAGGAAGGTACCTCATTCTTGGTACTGCGGGGCCCCTCCCGTGGCACCTAAGCTCACTAGTACTGATGCACAAACCCCTAGGCAGTGCTTTGGGGAATTCACCCTCTCCAATATGCTCCTGGCAAGAGCCCATACAGGGTAGTGCTGCAGGCCTGGAAGTGTGCAAGCAGCCCCTACACAGGCCAGCACCATTCCAAAGTGACTCTTGCCCCAGAAAGAGGGAAAGATAATCATACACCAGTCAAATGGAGACTCCAGCAGTGGGCTGGAGGCAGACAACTGGTCTGACTACAGGCCCCATCCACCAATAAATGCTTCTCAGGGGACAACACAGAGAAAGTGCTCTGCAGTTAGGTGGTATGCATCTCTGGCAAATGCCTGGTCTGACCCAACGCAAGCCCAAGGAATCCCCAGACCGGCTGTCTAACACCAAAGAGACCAAAAACCGCACCCAAAAAATAAAGAGAGCCATTGCAGGTGGCAGGACTGAAAGAAAAACTGGTTCAGCTACAGCAGCAAGGCACACTCATCCATTGACAAAGCGACAACCTTGAAGTGTCAGGTTTGTTGACATAGGACCTCTTCTTCATAGGGCTACTACTTTCCAGTGCAGGAAATATATGGCTGTCTTTCCTAACATAGAGAAATAGATGCAAAGTGTTAGACAAAATGAAGAGACAAAGGAACATATCCCAAATGAAAAAAACACCACAAAATCACAGCAAGAGATATAAGCAAAATGGATATCAGTAATATGCCTGTAGAGGATTTAAAGTGATTACAAAGATACTCACTGGACTTGAGAAAAAACTGATGGACATTAGTGAGACCCTTAACAAAGAGATGGAAAATAAAATAGACCAACCAGAAATGAAGAACATGAAAAAATGAACTAAAACATACACTTGACAAAAGTAATAGCAAGCTAAAAGAAGCAGAGGAACAAATTAATGACCTGGACGGCAATGTAATGGAAAGTGATCGAGCTGAGTATGTGAGAGATAAAAGGATTATGCAAGCAAGAATTGACTTAGGGAACTCAGTGACCTCCATCGAGTATAATAACATTCATTCACATTATAGGGATCTCAGAAGATGAAGAGAGAGAAAAGGAAGAAGAAAATTTACTTGAAGAAATAATAGTTGAAAACTTTCCTAATTTGGGGAAAGAAACAAATGAACCCACAACTATATGGTCAGTTAATCTTCAGCAATGGAAAAAAGAAAGTCTCTTCAACAAATAGTGTTGGGAAAACAGGACAGTAACATGCAGAAGAATGAAACTGGGCAGCTTTCTTACACCATACACAGAAACAAATTCAAAATGGATTAAAAACCTAAATGTGAAATAGGAAAGCATCAAAATCCTAGAGGAGAACACAGACAGCAACCTCTTTGACATTTGCCATAGCAACTTCTTACTAAATATATCTCCTGAGGCTAGTAAAACAAAAGCAAAAATAAACATTGGGACTACATAAAAATAAAAATCTGCACAGTGAAGAAAACAACCAACATAACTAAAAGGCAACCTTGGAAATAGAAGAAGGTATTTGCAAGTGACATATGGGATAAAGGGCTAGTAGCCAAAATACATAAAGAACTTATAATCCATTTAAAAATAGGCAGATGACATGAACAAACATTTCTTCAAAGAAGATGTCTAGATGGTCAGCAGACACAGGAAAATATGCTCAATATCACTGATTGCCAGGGAGATGCAAATCAAAACCACAATGAGATATCACCTCTTACCTGTCAGAGTGGTGAAATTAAAAAAAACAATAAAAAACAAGTATTGGTGAGAATGTGGATAAAAAAGAAGACTTGTGCACTTAGTAATAAACTCTGGTGCAGCCACTGTAGAAAAAAGTAAGGAGTTTCCTCAAAAAATTAAAAATAGAACTACTCTATGATCTAGTAATTGCACTACTGGGAATTTACACAGGAAATATAAAAACACTAATTTGAAAAGATATATGTACCTCTATGTTCATTGCAAAAATTATTAACAATAGCCAAATAATGGAAGCAGACCAAGTTTATCCATTGATGAATGGATAAAGAAAGTGTGGTAGAGTGGAATATTACTCAACCATAAAAAGGAGTGAAGTCTTGCCATTTACAATGACATGGATGGAGCTAGAAAATATATTGTAAGCAAAATAACCAGTCAGAGGAAGACAAATACCACATGAGTTCACTCAAATGTGGAATTTAAGAAATAAAACAAGTGAGCAATGAAAAAGAAAATGAGACAAACCAAAAATACAGACTCTTAACTCTGCAGAACATATTGATGGTTACCAGAGATGAGGTGGGTAGGATGATGTGTGTAACAGGTGAAGGGGATTAAGAGTTCACCCATCTTGATTACCACTGAATAATGAAACCAATATACCACTGAAACCAATATAACACTATATGTTAACTATACTGGATTTAAAATAAAAACAAAAGAAAACAAAATATATAGAACTTACACAACTCAACTCACATGCACACATACACACAATATGATTTAATTTTTTTAATGTTTATTTTTGAGAGAGAGAGTGTGAGCAGGGGAGAGGCAGAGAGAGAGAGACACAGAATCTGAAGCAGTTTCCAGGATCTGAGCTGTCAGCACAAAGCCAGACACGGGGCTTGAACCTACAGACCACAAGATCATGACTTGAACTGAAGTTGAATAAATGCTCAACCAACTGAGCCACCCAGGGGCCCCACAAAATCTGATTTAAAAATCAGGGCAAAGGACCCCAATACACATTTTTTTAAATTAAATTTTTTGTAACATTTATTTATTTTTGAGACAGAGAGAGACAGAGCATGAATGGGGGAGGGGCAGGAAGAGAGGGAGACACATAATCTGAAACAAGCTCCAGGTTCTGAGCCATCAGCCCAGAGCCTGACGCGGGGCTCGAACTAACGGACTGCGAGATCGTGACCTGACCTGAAGTCGGACGCTCAACCGACTGAGCCACCCAGGCGCCCCCCTAATACACATTTTTTCCAAAGAAGGCATCACTTCACACCAGTCAGAATGACTTGTATCAAAAAGACCAGAAATAACAAGTATTGGTGTGGATTTGGAGAAAGGGGAGCCCTTGTGCACTGTTGATGGGTATGTAACTTGGTGCAACCACTGTATAAAACAGTGTGGAGGTTCATCAATAAATTAAAAATAGTGATACCATATGATGCCCTGGTCCACTACTGGTTATTTAACCCCCAAAATGAAATACTAAATCAAAAAGATATATACATTCCTATGTTTATAGCAGCATTATTTATGGTAGCCAAAATATGGAAATATGGAAGCAGTCCACATGTCCATTGATAGATGAATGGGTAAAGATATATATATATATATATATACACACACACAATTGAATAAAAAAGATCTTGCCATTTGTGACCACATGGTTAGAACTAGTGGGTATCTTGCTACATAAGACAAAGAAAAATATATGATTTCACTTATATAAGGAATGTAACAAACAAAACAAATAAGCAGACAAAAAATTCTCCCTGACAAACAGAAACAAATTTAGTTAAAAAGATGGGCCAATCCTTTGATATCCAGACTTTAATCCAGTTCTTTGGGGAATTAGAAACAACTGTCTTTATCTTACAAATCTCCACAAAACCAGAACTACAACTCTAGAAACAAGTTAAAACCCACCTAACTTTACCAATCTTCAAACCTTTCATATTCCTGTCAAAATATTTGTGGATATTATAAAAGATAAGAAAAATAGAACAAAATTGTTTTATACTTCAATAAAAGGATAAATTTTAAATACCAATTACCCTGAAATTCTAGAAAAAAAATTTCTTTACATTTTTCTCTGGCCCTTTAAATTATAAATCATATCGTATCTTTGTGTGTGTGTGTGTGTGTGTGTGGGTGTGTGTGTTTATTTTAAGTAGGCTCCACGCCCAACATGGGGTTTGAACTCATGACCCTGAGATCAAGACTCTCATGCTCCACTGACTGAACCAGCCAGGTATCGCCTTATCGTGTCTTTGAAATATGAACACAGCCAACAATCGCCTGAGACTGAAGGGAAAAAAAAAGGAAGTGCTTTAAAAAAAAAAAAACTTCCGAGGGGTGCCTGGGTGGCTAGTTGGTTGAGTGTCTGACTTTGGCTCAGGTCATGAACTCACAGTTTGTGAGTTTGAGCCCCATGTTGGGCCTGCTGCTATCAGTGCAGAGCTTGCTTCAGATCTTTTGTTTTCCTCTCTCTCTGTCTCTCCCCCACTCACACTCTCACTCTTAAAAGTAAATCAAACATTTAAAAAAATTAAAAACCACAAATCAAACTTCTGAAATAGCTTTTATGCAAAGACTCCAGCACCTCTGATAACAGGCTAATATACTCCAAATATCCACCTTGGAGAAAACTTAGTTCCTCTGCTTTTCCATTGATATAAATTTATATCCCCATCTTCTTTTGGACTTAAGAGCCAATCTTTGAAATACAAACCCTAGAGAAAATATTTTCATAAAAATAAATAAATGGAAATGTTTAAAATTTGGGCCTATAATATCCTCTCTACAAATATTAGTAGAAACAAAATTAAGATTTTGTTTACACCTTGTCTGTGTTTCATAGTGTGTATCCACATATGTTGTAAATGTGAGATTTCTTTACCTCCAGATGGTATTGCTAAAATTAATATGTAAAAGAGTTCTGTTTAGTTGGTTTAATGGCAAGTGATTGTAAGGATTAGACATCTTAGAATTCAGAAAGATAGGAGATAACAAATATTTTTCAAGTTCATATGATCTGGGAAAATATTTGATATTAGAGTTAATTTAAGGTTGTTGGTTTAATCAATATATATATATGTCTTTAGAGTTATCAATATTAAATATAAAACTTATTCTAGTTATGTTTACTGAAGGTCAAGTTTGTTGAAAAGCTGCATTCTGAAGCTGAAATATGTAATGCAAAGAGAGAGTTTGGGTATAAAAAGGATTGGTAGTTTTATTATGTTTCCCAGAAGAGGAGGCTGCATCAGGCTCATGCCTTCAAAATTGAAGACCTACTCAGGGTAAAAGACTGAGGGGCTTTATAGGAAAATAAAGAATCTGGACGTTTTTAGGAATCTGGTATGTGCAACCAGTGACATTTGTCATGTCTTCAAGGTGGCCTCAAGTATACATTAAAGTCAGCAAGATGTAAATATTACTACTGAGTTTCTGGAACAAAGGGTTCTATAGAAAACAAGTAAAATGGATGGGGAGGCTTCAAGAATAAGGAAGAGAAAAATTTGTTGAGGTGGTTTATTTTTTTTCTCTGTTTCTTTTTAATGTTTCAAGTTATTATCAAAATTCTAGCTACTTAACATAAGTAATATTGTAATATTAGTTTCAGGAATAGAATTTAGTGATTCATCACTTACATGTACACCCAGTGTTCATTACAAAAGTACCACCTTATTACCCATCACTCATTTAGTCCATCCTCTCACCCAACTCTTCTCTAGCAACCCTCAGTTTGATCTTTATATTTATGAATCTCTCTTATGGTTTGCCTTCATATTTATTTTTTTTCTTTCTCATATGTTAATTTATTTTGTTTTTTAAATTCCACATATGAGTGAAATCATATGGTGTTTGTCTTTCTCTGACTCACTTATTTCCCTTAGCATAATACACTCTAGCTCTACCCATGTCATTGCAAATGACAAGATTTCATTCCTTTCAGTACTGAGTAATATTCCGGTGTGTGTGTGTGTGTGTGTGTGTGTATCACATCTACTTCATTCATGAATCAATGGACATTTGAGGTGTTTCCATAATTTGGCAATTGTCAATAGTGCTGCTATAAACATTGGTTGCATGTGCCCCTTTCAGTCTCTATTTTTGTGTCCTTTGGATAAATACCTAGTAGCACATTGCTGGTTTATAAGGTAGTTATATTTTTAACTTTTTGAGGAACTTCCATACTGTTCTCCAGAGAGGCTGCACCAGTTTGCATTCCCACCAACAGTGTAAGAGGATTCCCCTTTCTCCATAGCCTCACCAACATCTGTTGTTTCCTGTGTCATTAATTTTAGTTATTCAGACAAGTGTGAGGTCATATCTCATTGTAGTTTTGATTTGTATTTCCCTGATGATAAGTGATGTTGAGCATTTTTTCACGTGTCTGTTAGCAATCTGCATGCCTTTTTTTGGAGAAATATTAATTTTTGGGGTGTTGAATTTTGTAAGTTCTTAGTATATTTTGGATACTAGCCCTTTATTTGATATATCATTTGCAAATATCTTCTAACATTTCAAGGCTTTTTTTAGTTTTGTTGATTATTTCCTTTGTTATATAGAAGATTTTTATCTTGATGAAGCCCCAATAGTTCATTTTTGCTTTTGTTTCCCTTGCCTCCAGAGATGTGTCTAGTAAGAAGGTGCTATGGCCAAGGTCAAAAAGGTTGCTCCCTCTGTTTTCCAGGATTTTGACGGTTTCCTGTCTCAAATTTAAGTCTTTCATCCATTTAAAATTTCTTTTTGTATGTGGTGTTCTTTTGTGTGTGGTCCAGTTTCATTCTTCTGCATGCTGCTGTCCAGTTTTCTCAACACCGTTTTTTTTTTGAAGAGACTGTGTTTTTTTTCATTGGATATTCTTTCCTGTTTTGTTGAAGACTAGTTGAACATATAGTTATGGATTCATTCCTGGGTTTCCTCTTTTGTACCATTGATCTATGCATCTGTTTTTCCTACCAGTACCATACTGTCTTGATGATTCCAAGCTTTGTAATACAGCTTGAAATCTTTTTCTTTTTTCTTTGTTTGTTTGTTTGTTTTTCCCCCAGAAGATGGTGGCATAGGAGGACGCTGGGCTCACTACGTCCTGATGATAGCTTAGATTCCACCCACATCTGCCTAAATAACCCAGAAAACCACCAGAGACTAGCAGAATGGATTCTCTGGAGCCAAGCATAGACAAGAGGCCCACAGAATAGGGTAGGAAGGGCAGAGAGGTGGTGCCTGCTACAGGGACTGGCAGGAGGGAGCCAGGGCAGTGGAGGGGCAGCCCTCCCTGCAAGGCAGAACCCCCACATCTGGCTTCCAAAAGTGGAGGGGCTGGATGGAGTCTGTTCTGACAGCCAGCGGGACTTAACATCTGGAATGTTATAAGTCAACAGCTCAGCTTGGAGAGTGGGAGGGCTAGAGGACAATGGGAGGGAGAGTTGTTGAGCCCTGGAGGACAGAGCTCAGCTTGCCAGGGAACAAAGGTGCTGAGAACCGCCATCTCCCTTGCCCATCCCCCAGCCAAAATCCCAAAGGGAACCAGTTCCCATCACGGAACTTGCCTGTACTGCGCAAACACCCAACGCTGTGCTTCTGTGGATCCATCCCTCCGAGGGTCTGCCTCCCTCCTGGTACCTCAAGACCCCTCCAGAAGTGGACCACCAAAGGCAAAGCTGAGTTTGCCTCTCCCACTGCTGTGCACCTTGCGGATCCACCCCAGCTAATATGCTAGACCCCATAGAAGCAGCACTGCAAGCCTGGGAGTGTGCAAGTAGCCCAGACAGCAGTCACACCAATCCACAGTGAGTCCTGCCTCTGGGAGAGGTGAAGATAAGGTACACACCAATCTGTGGCCCCAGCGGTGAGCTGGGGGCAGACATCAGGTCTGACTGAGGCCCCACCCACCAATGCAAGTTACTCCAGACAGCACAGAGGAAGAGCCCTGCAGTTCTGTGCCACTCCAGGGACTATCCAAAATGATGAAACTTTTGAGTTTCTCCTCAAAAGAAACTCCAGGAAGTAGTGACAGCTGACGAACTGATCAAAAACAATTCAAACAATATAACAGAAAATGAATTCAGAATAATAGTTATAAAATTAATCACTGGGCTTGAAAAAAGTATACAATACAGCAGAGAATCTACTACTACAGAGATCAAGGGACTAAGAAACAGTCAGGAGGAGCTAAAAAATGCTATAAATGAGCTGCAAAATAAAATGGAGGTGACCACAGCTCAGATTGAAGAGGTAGAGGAGAGAATAGGTGAATTAGAAGATAAAATTATGGAAAAAGAGGAAGCTGAGAAAAAGAGAGATAAAAAAATCCAGGAGTATGAGAGGAAAATTAGAGAACTAAGTGATGTGATAAAATGTAATAACATACGCATAATTGGGATTCCAGAGGAGGAAGAGAGGGAGAAAGGCGCTGAAGGTGTACTTGAAGAAAACATAGCTGAGAACTTCCCAGATCTGGGGAAGGAAAAAGCCATTGAAATCCAAGAGGTACAGAGAACTCTCTTCAGACGTAACTTGAATCGATCTTCTGCACAACATATCATAGTGAAACTGGCAAAATACAAGGATAAAGAGAACATTCCAAAAGTAGCTAGGGATAACATGTTCTAACATATAAAGGGAGACTGATAAGACTAGTGACTGATCTATCTACTGAAACTTGGAAGGCCAGAAAGAAATGGCAGGGAGATCTTCAATGTGATGAACATAAAAAAAAATGCAGCTGAGAATCCTTTATCCAGCAAGTCTGTCATTTAGAATAGAATAAGAGATAAAGGTCTTCCCAAACAAACAAAAACTGAAGGAATTCATCACCACTAAACCAGCCCTACAGGAGATCCTAAGGGGGTCCTGTGAGACAAAGTACCAGAGACATCACTACAAGCATGAAATCTACAGACATCACAATGACTCTAAACTCATATCTTTCTATAATAACACTGAATGTAAATGGACTACATGCTCCAACCAAAAGACATAGGGTATCAGAATGGATAAAAAAAAAACAAGACCCATCTATTTTCTGTCTACAAGAGAATCATTTTAGACCTGAGGACACCTTCAGATTGAAAGTGAGGGGATGGAGAACTCTTTATCATGCCACTGGAAGTCAAAAGAAGGCTGTAATAGCCATACTTATATCAGACAAACTAGACTTTAAATTAAAGGTTGAAACAAGAGATGAAGAAGGGCATTATATAATAATTACAGGGTCTATCCATCAGGAAGAGTTAACAATTATAAATGTCTATGCACCAAATACAGGAGCCCCCAAATATATAAAACAATTACTCACAAACATAAGCAACCTTATTGATAAGAATGTGGTAATAGCAGGGGACTTTAACACCCCACTTACAGAAATGGATAGATCATCCAGACACATGGTCAATAAAGAAACAAGGGCCCTGAATGATACATTGTATCAGTTGGACTTGACAGATATATTTAGAACTCTACATCCCAAAGCAACAGAATATACTTTCTTCTCGAGTGCACGTGGAACATTCTCCAGATAGATCACATACTGGGTCACAAAACAGCCCTTCATAAGTATACAAGAATTGAAATCATACCATGCATACTTTCAGACCACAATGCTATGAAGCTTGAGATCAACAACAGGAAAAAGTCTGGAAAACCTCCAAAAGCATGGAGGTTAAAGAACACCCTACTAACGAATGAGTGGGTCAACCAGGCAATTACAGAAGAAATTAAAAAAATATTTGGAAACAAATGAAAATGAAAATACAACAACCCAAACGCTTTGGGATGCAGCGAAGGGAGTCCTGAGAGGAAAATACATCACAATCCAGGCCTATCTCAAGAAACAAGAAAAATCCCAAATACAAAATCTAACAGCACACCTAAAGGAAATAGAAGCAGAACAGCAAAGGCAGCCTAAACCCAGCAGAAGAAGACAAATAATAAAGATCAGAGCAGAAATAAACAATATAGAATCTAAAAAAAAAAAAACTGTAGAGCAGATCAAGGGAACCAAGAGTTGGTTTTTTGAAAAAATAAACAAAATTGACAAACCTCTAGCCAGGCTTCTCAAGAAGAAAATGGAGATGACCCAAATTGATAAAATCATGAATGAAAATTGAATTATTACAACCAATCCCTCAGAAATACAAGCAATTACCAGGGAATACTATGAAAAACTATATGCCAACAAATTGGACGACCTGGAAGAAATGGACAAATTCCAAACACCCACACACTTCCAAAACTCAATCAGGAGGAAATAGAAAGCTTGAACAGACCCATAACCAGTGAATAAATTGAATCAGTTATCAAAAATCTCGCAACAAATAAGAGTCCAGGACCAGATGGCTTCCCTGGGGAGTTCTACCAGACATTTAAAGGAGAGATAATACCTAAACTTCTCAAGCTATTCCAAAAAATAGAAAGGGAAGGAAAACTTCCAGACTCATTCTATGAAGCCAGAATTACTTTGATTCCTAAACCAGATAGAGACCCAGTAATAAAAGAGAACTACAGGCCAATATGCCTGATGAATACGGATGCAAAAATTCTCAATAAGATACTAGCAAATCGAACTCAACAGCATGTAAAAAAAATTATTCACCATGATCAAGTGGGATTTATTCCTGGGATGCAGGGCTGGTTCAACATTCACAAGTCAATCATGTGATACATCACATTAATAAAAGAAAAGATAAGAACCATATGATCCTGTCAATTGATGCAGAAAAAGCATTTGACAAAATTTAGCATCCTTTCATAATAAAAACCTTCGAGAAAGTCGGGATAGAAGGAACATATTTAAACATCATAAAAGCCATTTATGAAAAGCCCACAGCTAGTATCATCCTCAATGGGGAAAAACTGAGAGCGTTCTCCTTGAAATCAGGAACACGACAGGGATGTCCACTCTCACCGCTGTTGTTTAACATAGTGTTGGGAGTTCTAGCATCAGCAATCAGACAACAAAAGGAAATCAAAGACATCAAAATTGGCAAAGATGAAGTTAAGCTTTCACTTTTTGCAGATGACATGATATTACACATGGAAAACCCGATAGATTCCACCAAAAGTCTGCTAGAACTGATACATGAATTCAGCAAAGTTGCAGGATACAAAATCAATGTACGTAAATCAGTTGCATTCTTATACACTAACAGTGAAGCAACAGAAAGACAAATAAAGAAACTGATCCCATTCACAATTGTACCAAGAAGCATAAAATACCTAGGAATAAACCTAACCAAAGATGTAAAAGATATGTATGCTGAAAACTATAGAAAGCTTATGAAGGAAATTGAAGAAGATATAAGGAAATGGAAAAACATTCCATGCTAATGGGTTGGAAGAATAAATATTGTCAAAATGTCAATACTACCTAAAGCTATCTACACATTCAATGCAATCCCAAACAAAATTGCACCAGCATTCTTCTCAAAGCTAGAACAAGCAATCCTAAAATTAGTATGGAACCATAAAAGGCCCCGAATAGCCAAAGTAATTTTGAAGAAGAAGACCAAAGCAGGAGGCATCACAATCCCAGACTTTAGCCTCTACTACAAAGCTGTCATCATCAAGACAGTATGGTATTGGTACAAAAACAGACATAGAGACCAATGGAATAGAATAGAAACCCCAGAACTAGATCCACAAACGTATGGCCAACTAATCTTTGACAAAGCAGGAAAGAATATCCAATGGAAAAAAGACAATCTCTTTAACAAATGGTGTTGGGAGAACTGTACAGCAACATGCAGAAAGATGAAACTAGACCACTTCCTTACACCATTCACAAAAACAAACTCAAAATGGATCAAGGACCTGAATGTGAGACAGGAAACCATCAAAACCCTAGAGGAGAAAGCAGGAAAAAAAACTCTCTGACCTCAACTGTAGCAACTTCTTACTTGACACATCCCCAAAAGCAAGGGAATTAAAAGCAAAAATGAACTATTGGAACCTCATGAAGATAAAAACTTCTGCACATATTGGTCAAAGGGCTAGTATCCAAAATCTATAAAGAGCTCACCAAACTCCACATCTGAAAAACAAATAATCCAGTGAAGAAATGGGCGGAAAACATGAATAGACACTTCTCTAAAGAAGACATCCGGATGGCCAACAGGCACATGAAAAGATGCTCAACGTCACTCCTCATCAGGGAAATACAAATCAAAACCACACTCAGATATCACCTCACACCAGTCAGAGTGGCCAAAATGAACAAATCAGGAGACTATAGATGCTGGGGAGGATGTGGAGAAACGGGAATCCTCTTGCACTGTTGGTGGGAATGCAAACTGGTGCAGCCGCTCTGGAAAACAGTGTGGAGGTTCCTCAAAAAATTAAAAATACACCCACCCTGTGACCCAGCCATAGACTGCTAGGAATTTACTCAAGGGATACAGGAGTACTGATGCATAGGGGCACTTGAACCCCAATATTTATAGTAGCACTCTCAACAATAGCCAAATTATGGAAAGGGCCAAAATGTCCATCAACTGATGAATGGATAAAGAAATTGTGATAAAGAAATTGTGATGAATGGATAAAGAAATTATATACGCAATAGAATACTACATGGCAATGAGAAAGAATGAAATATGGCCTTTTGTAGCAACGTGCATGGAACTGGAGAGTGTTACACTAAGTGAAATAAGTCATACCGAGAAAGACAGATATTGTGTTTTCACTCTTATGTGGATCCTGAGAAACTTAACAGAAGACCATAGGGGAGGGGAAGGAAAAAAAAGAGGTTAGAGAGGGAGGGAACCACAACATAAGAGACTCTTAAAAACTGAGAACAAACTGAGGGTTGATGGGGGGTGGAAGGGAGGGTAGGGTGAGTGATGGGTATGAGGAGGGCACCTTTTGGGATGAGCACTGGGTGTTGTATGGAAAGCAATTTGACAATAAATTTCATATTAAAAAATAAATAAATAAATAAATAAATATCCTACCCAATAAGCAAAAAATAAAAAATACAGCTTGAAGTCAGGAATTGTGATGCCTTCCACTTTGCTTTCCTTTTTCAACATCACATCGGCTATTTGAGATCTTTTCTGGTTCCATACAAATTTTGGGATTATTTGTGCTAGCTTTGTGAAAAATTCTGGTGATATTTTGACAGGAATTGCATTGAATGTGTAGACTGCTTTGGGCAGTGTATATATTTTAACAATATTTGTTCTTCAGATCCATGAACATAGAATGTTTTTCAATTCTTTGTGTAACCTTCAATTTCTTTCATAAGATTTCTATAGTTTTCAACTTACAGATCTTTTACCACTGTTTAAGTTTTTTCCTAGGTAACTTATGGTTTTTGATGCAGTTGTAAATGGGATTGATTCCTTGATTTCTCTTTCTGCTGTTTCATTATAGATGTATAGAAATGCAACAGATTTATGAACATTGATTTTGTATTGTGCAAATTTACTAACTTCTTCTATCAGTTCCAGTAATTTTTTAGTTGAGTTTTTTTGTTTCTTTTTATGTTTTTTTTTTTCTGGTTTTCTACACAGAGCATCATGACATCTGCAAATAGTAAAAATTTGACTTATTCCTTGCCTATTTGGATGCCTTTTAAGTATTTTCACTGTGTGATTGCTGAGGATAGGACTTTCAGTACAATGTTAAATAGTAATGATGAGATTGGACAACCCCGTCTTGTTCCTGACCTTAGGAGGAAAGTTATCAGTTTTTCCCCCATTGAGTATTTTTAAAAAATATAATTTATTTTCAAACTGGTTTCCATACAACACCCAGTGCTCATCCCAACAAGTGCCCTTTTCCCTGCCTGTCACCTACTTTCCCCTCCCCCAACCCCCATCTACCCTTAGTTTGTTCTCAGTTCTTAAGAGTCTCTTACCCCATTGAGGATTATATTAGCTGTGGGTCTTTCATATATGGCCTTTATGATATTGAGGTATGTTCTCTCTGTTCCTACTTTGTTGAGGGTTTTTACCAAAAATGGATTTTGTATTTTGTCTAATGCTATTTATGCATCTACTGAAAAGATCCTATAGTTCTTATGCTTTCTTTTATTAATGTGGAGTATTGCATTCACTGACTTGCAAACATTGAATCAGCCCTGCAGCTCAGGAATAAATCCCACTTGATCGTGCTGAATGATTATTTTAATGTACTGTTGGATTTGATTTTCTAGTATTTTGTTGAGAATTTTTGTATCCATGTTCATCAGGCATATTGGTCTGTAATTCTGCTTTTTACTGTGGTTTTAGTCTGGTTTTGAATCAAGGTAATGCTGGATTCATAGAAGGAGTTTGGAAGTTTTCCCTCCACTTCTATTCTTTGGATCAATTTGAGAAGAATAGGTATTAACTCTTCTTAAAATGTGTGATAGATTTCCCCTGGGAATGCATCTGGCCCTGGACTTTTGATTTTGGGAGATTTTTTGATTACTGATTCATTACTGATTTCTTGTTGATTATGGGTCTGTTCAAATTTTCTATTTATTCCTGTTCCAGTTTTGGTAGTTTGTATGTTTCTAGGAATTTGCCCATTTCTTCCATACTGCCCCACATTTTGGCATATAAGTTTCATAATATTCTCTTATAATTATTTGTATTTCTTTGGTGTTGAGCATGATATATCCTCTTTCATTTATGATTTTATTAATTTGTGTCTTTTCTCTTTTCTTTTTGAATAGTCTGGCTAGGAGGGTATCAATTTTATTAATTCTTTCTAAGAACCAGTTCTTAGTTTTATTTATCTATGTACTTTTTTGTTTCTATATTATTTATTTCTGCTCTAATCTTTATTTTCCTTATTCTTCATGTTTTAGGCTTTATTGTTGTTCCTTTTCTAGCTGCTTTAGATGTAAGGTTGGGTTGTGTATTTGAGACTTTTCTTGTTTCTTGATATAGGCCTGTATTGCAATATACTTCCTTCTGAGGACTGCCTTGCTTCATCCAAAAGGGTTTTGACTGTCATGTTTTCATTTTTATTTGCTCCAATGTACTTTCTAAAAATTTCTTCTTTAATTTCCTGGTTAGCCCATTCTTTCTTTAGTAATGTATTCTTTAACCTTATGTATTCTTAGTGTTTCCAAATTTTTTCTTGTATTTTACCTCAAGATTCATAGTGTTGTGGTCTAAAAATATGCATGATATGATATCAGTCTTTTTGTGCTTGTTGAGGGCTGATTTATGATCCAGTATGTGATCTATTTTGGAGATTATTCCATGTGAACTTGAAAATAATGTGTATTCTGCTGCTTTAGGAAGAAATGTTCTGAATATATCTGTTAAGTCCATCTGGTCTAATGTGTCATTCAAAGCTACTGTTTCCTTGTTGATTTTCTACTTAGATAATATGTCCATAAGTATGTAAGTGTGTTGTTAAAGTCCCCAACTATTATTGTATTGTTATCAATGAGTTTCTTTATGTTTGTTATTGATTGATTTGTATTTTTGGGTGTTCCAAATTGAGGGCATAAATATTTATAATTGTTATATCTTCCTGATGGATAGACTTCTTAAGTATGATGTAATGCCCTTATTCATCTCTTGCTATAGTCTTTGGTTTAAAATCTAATAGTCTAGGGTGGGGGGAGCTAAGATGGTGGAACAGCATGGAAGTTTTCTGTGTGTCTTGCGTCCATGAAATACAGCCAGATCAACACTAAACCATCCTACACACCTAGAAAACTGATTGCAGGATTAACACAACAATATGCACAACCTGAACCACAGAATTCAGCAGGTAAGTGGTGCAGAGAGGTGAACTTGGGGAGAGAGAAACCTGTGGTAGTCAGGGAGCTGCTTTTGCAGGCAGAGAGAGGACAGAGACTGGGGGGAGGGGAGAATATGGGAAAAGCACCCCTCCCCAAAAGCAGCTGGAGAGAAAGTGGAAAATTGGAAACAGCCACAGGGACTAAGCTAAAAATGGAGAAAGGAGAAAGAAGAAAGGAGAGGGTTTAAATTCCATTAAGACTGTAAACAAGGGGAGCACAAAGTCTGCAACTATGCAGTTTGATACTTGGCGGTGCTCTGGTGGGAAGGGCAAATCCCCAGGAACAGAGCAGGGTCCGGGGGTTCTCGGGCCACAGGGGAAAAGCAGTTCCACTGCTGGGAGCACAATTGGTAGAGACTGTTGAAACCACCTGGTCCCAACAGACCTCAGAAAATGGCCACATTGGCTGGTGCTGGAACAAGGTCATTAAGGGTGAAGTCTGGTGCCAGATGTGTGTTGTGATTTTCCATAATCCCTGAAAAGCTGCTGCTACACTATCTTGCAAACTTTTTCTGGGGTGGGCTGGCACCTGGCCAAGTCTTGGGGCTCTGGCAGCAGCAGGATCCAGCAAGCGTTCCTGGGTGCATCTGACATTTGGCCATTGTTTGTCCATTGCTCGATGAGACCCTCCCACAGAGGGGTGGAATAGGTAAATCCCACAGTCCTTCAGAAACACAAGGCAGGGAGAACAGCTGCATCTCAGACAAGACTCAGGAGGGAGGTACTGCCTTAGGCTTGGTCACGGACAGTGAAGAAGTGGGGAGTGGACGAACGCTGAAGACAGAGGACGGGTGAGTGATTGTGGATGGGAGAGAACTGAGTTCCCATACTAGAGACTGAGTAGTTGGGTGACACCATTTTCACCACTTACACACATGCACATAGGCACCTATGAGTGCCACAGCAGTGCACCCCAGTGGGCTAGTGGCACCATCAAGTGGAGAATGAAGCTGTTATGCTGAGCCCTGACCAACTGGGCCAACCTCGCTCCTCAAGAACACAAGTCTCACCGCCTACTTAGTTTATGAAGTATATTGCACTACATAGTCTGACTTCTAGGGGAAAACAAAATAATTTCAGTCCTATTTCAATCTGTTAGCAGGTCCACCTATTCCATTTTCTTTTTTTTTTTTCTCTTTTACACTATTCTTTTTCTTGAATACAGAAAGAAAAAAATTCATTTTTATTTTCAATTTTTATTAAAAATATTTTTCTTTAATTTTTATTACTATATTTTTTACTTTTGTGTAATTTTTTTCAAGTTCTACCTTACTTCCATCATTCTATTTTAGTCTACTTCAGTGTATTCACCTTTTCAAGTTTTCAAACGATTTCCTTGTTTTCTTTTTTCTCTACTTCATTTCTTTTCTTTTTCTTGAATGCAGAAAGTGAAAAACATCATTTTTACCTTCAATTTCTATTAAAATACTTTTCTTTAATTTTTTTCCTACTATATTTTTTACTTTTGTGTAAATTTTTCAAATTCTATTTTACTCCTATCATTTCATTTTAGTCTACTTCAGTGTAATCATTTTTTCAAACTCTCAAATGATTTCCTCCACCCACCTTTTTTTTCTCTAATCTGTCAAACCACTTTCAACACCCAGACCAAAACACACCTAGGATCTAGCATCATTTATTAGATTTCGTATGTGTGTGTGTTTAATTTTTTAATTTTAATATTTTTTAATTTTAATATTTTTTAATTTTAATGTTTCTACCTCATTAATTCCTTTTCTTCCTTCAAAATGACAAAATGAAGGAATTCACCCCAAAAGAAAGAGCACAGAGAAACAACGGACAGGGATTTAACCAACACAGGTACAAGAAAGATGTCTGAACCAGAATTTAGAATCACGATAATAAGAATGCTAGCTGGAGTCAAAAATGGATTAGAATCCCTTTCTGCAGATAAAAAGGAAGTAAAAAATAGAATGAAATTAAAAATGCTATAACTGAGCTGCAATCATGGATGGATGCAGAGGCGGCAAGGATGGATGAGGCAGAACAGAGAATCAGTGATATAAAGGACAAACTTATACAGCATAGTGAAGCAGAAAAAAAGAGGGAGATTAAGGCAAAAGAGCACAATTTAAGAATTAGAAACATCAGTGACTCATTAAAAAGGAACAATGTCACAATCATAAGGGTCCTAGAAGAGGAAGAGAGAGAAATAGGGGTAGAAGGGTTATGTGAGCAAATCATAGTGGAAAACTTTCCTAACCTGGGGAAAGACACAGACATCAAAATCCAGGAAGCACAGAGGACCCCCATTAGATTCAACAAAAACCAACCATCAACAAGGCATATCATAGTCAAATTCACAAAATACTCAGGCAAGGAGAGAATCATGAAAGCAGCAAGGGAAAAAAGTCCCTAACCTACAAGGGAAGACAGATCAGGTTTGCAGCAGACCTATCCACAGAAACTTGGCAGGCCAGAAAGGAGTGGCAGGATATATTCAATGCGCTGAATCAGAAAAATATGCAGCCAAGAATTCTTTAACCAGCAAGGCTGTCATTCAAAACAGAAGGAGAGATACAAAGTTTCCCACACAAACAAAAATTAAAGGAGTTTGTGACCACTAAACCAGCCCTGCAAGAAATTTTAACGGGGACTCTCTGAGGGGAGAAAAGAGTAAAAATATGAAATATATATAATATATATATGATAAATGTCATATATATATATATATATATATATATCAAAAGCAACAAAGATTAGAAAGGACCAGAGAACACCACCAGAAACTCGAACTCTACAAGCATCATAATGGCAAAAAATTCATAGCTTTCAGTACTTACTCTAACTGTCAAAGGACTCAATGCTCCAATCAAAAGACATAGGGTAACAGAATAGATAAGAAAACAAGATCCATCTATATGCTGTTCACAAGAGACCCACTTTAGACCTAAAGACACCTTCAGATTGAAAATAAGGGGATGGAGAACCATCTATCATGCTAATGGTCAACAAAAGAACGCTGGAGTAGCCATACTTATATCAGACAATCTAGACTTTAAAATAAAGACTGTATCAAGAGATGTAGAAAGACATTATATCATAATCAAGGGGTCTATCCACCAAGAAGACCTAACAATTGTAAACACTAATGCACCAAATGTGAAAGCACCCAAATATATAAATCGATTAATCACAAACATAAAGAAACTCTTTGATAGTAATACCATAATAGTAGGAGACTTCAACACCCCACTCACAGAAATGGACAGATCATCTAATCAAAAAATCAACAAGGAAACAATGGCTTTGAATGACACACTGACCAAATGGACTTAACAGATATATTCAGAACATTTCATCCTAAAGCATCAGAATATCCATTCTTCTCCAGTGCACATGGAACGTTCTCCAGAATAGACCATATACTGGGACACAAGTCAGCCCTAAGTAAGTACAAAAAGATCGAGATCATACCATGCATATTTGTGACCACAACACTATGAAACTCGAACTCAACCACAAGATAAAATTTGGAAATGTAGCAAATACTTGGAGACTGAAGAACATCCTACTAAAGAATGAATGGGCTAACCAAGAAGTTAAAGAGGAAATTAAAAAGTATATGGAAGTCAATGAACATGTAACAGCACAACCCAAAACCTCTGGGATGCAGCAAAGGCTGTCATAACAGGAAAGTATATAGCAATCCAGGCCTTCCTAAAGAAGGAAGAAAGATCTCAGATACACAACCTAACCTTACGCCTTAAGGAGCTGGAAAAAGAACAGCAAATAAAACCCCAAAACAGTGGAAGACAGGTAATAATGAAGATTAGAGAAGAAATTAATGCTATCGAAACCAAAAAAAAAAAAAAAAAAAAAAACCCAAAACCAGTAGAACAGATTACTGAAACCAGAAACTGGTTCTTTGAAAGAATTAACAAAATTGATAAACAACTAGCTAGTTTGATCAAAAAGAAAAAAAAAAAAAAGGAAAGGACCCAAATAAGTAAAATCAAGAATGAAAGAGGCGAGCTCACAACCAACACAGCAGAAATAAAAACAATAATAAGAGAATATTATGAGCAATTATATGCCAATAAAATGGGCAATCTGGAAGAAATGGACAAATTCCTAGAAACATATACACTACCAAAACTGAAACAGGAAGAAATAGAAAATTTGAACAGACTCATAACCAGTAAGGAAATCAAATTAGTAATCAAAAATCTGCCAAATAACAAGAGTCCAGGGCCAGATGGCTTTCCAGGGGAATTCTACCAAACATTTAAGGAAGAGTTGACACCTATTTTCTTGAAGGTGTTCCAGAAAGTAGAAATGGAAGGAAAGATCCAAACTCTTTCTATGAAGCCAGCATTACCTTGATTCCAAAACCAGACAGAGACCCCACTAAAAAGGAGAACTATAGACCAATTTCCCTGATGAACATGGATGCAAAAATCCTCAACAAGATATTAGCCAACTGGATCCAACAATACACTAAAAAAATTATTCACCACGACCAAGTGGGATTTATACCTGGGATGCAAGGCTGGTTCAATATCCACGAAACAATTAATGTGATTCATCATATCAATAAAAGAAAGGACAATAACCACACGATCTTCTCAATAGATGCAGAAAAGCATTTGACAACATACAGCATCCTTTCTTGATAAAAGCCCTCAAGAAGGTAGGGATAGATGGAGCATACCTCAAGATCATAAAAGCCATATATGAGTGACACAACGCTAATATCATCCTCAATGGGGAAAAACTGAGAGCTTTCCCCCTAAGGTCAAGAACAAGACAGGGATGTCCACTCTTCGCCACTGTTATTCAATATAGTGTTGGAAGTCAGCCTCTGCAATCAGACAACACAAAGAAATAAAATGCATCCAAATTGGCCAGGAGGAGGTCAAACGTTCACTCTTCACAGATGACATGATACTCTACATGGAAAACCCAAAAGATTCCACCAAAAAACTGCTAGAATTGATTCATGAATTCAGCAATGTTGCAGGATATGAAATCAATGCACAGAAATCGGCTGTATTCCTGTACACCAACAATGCAGTGACAGAAAGAAAAATCAAGGAATCGATCCCATTTATAATTACACAAGAAACCATAAAATACCTAGGAATAAATCTAACTAAAGAGGTGAAAAATCTATACACTGAAAACTATAGAAAGCTGATGAAAGAAACTGAAGAAGTCACAAAAAAATGGAAAAAGATTCCATGCTCCTGGTTAGGAAGAACAAATATTGTTAAAGTGTCGATACTACCCAAAGCAATCTACATATTCAATGCGATCCCTATCAAAATAACACCAGCATTCTTCACAGAGCTAGAACAGATGTGGGGGGCTGGGCCCCGGTGCCAGGCTGAGACTGGGTCGAGCAATGTTCCCCGTTGACTCAAGCCAACCCTGTGGTCCCCCCTCCCATTCATGTGGGAGGCCGGGCCCCGGCGCCAGGATGAGACCGGGTCGAGCAACGTTCCCTGTTGACTCAAGCCAACCCGGTGGTTCCCCCTCCCATTCCCCCACTCTCAAGGGCATACGAAAGCCTTGTCAAGGCTGAGAAAGTTAATTCCTGAAGCCTGTGGTCTGCAGGTGTTGGCAGTAATGCTACCTCCCTTTTTCTACCCCGAGTCAGATAGAAACAAACATGGGAATTGTGTTTTGCTAGCAATCCTATCAACAAGGTTGGTGACCTGTCTAGAAAATGCACAAGAAACACAGAACTAAATGTTTTGGTGGGCAGCAATTATGTGAAACCTGTTTATTCTTAGAATGACCTAACCCATAAGAATCTGGTTATAAAAGATTGTGTACAGCAACAATAAAGCTGTCACTTGGGCCATCAGCCCAGGGGACCCTCCTGTTCCCAAACTTTCTCTTCTCTCTTTTTTTTCTTGCATTCCCCTACCCTCAGGACCCTGACCTCGGTGTTTGTTGCACCGGCCGCAACAAACAGATAATCCTAAAATTTGTATGGAATCAGAAAAGACCCTGAAGAGCCAAAGCAATCCTGAAAAAGAAAACCAAAGCAGGAGGCATCACAATCCCAGACTTCAAACTATTACTACAAAGCTGTAACTATCAAGACAGTATGGTACTGGCACAAGAACAGACACCCAGATCAATGGAACAGAACAGAGAACCCAGAAATGGACCCACAAACATACAGCCAACTAATCTTTGACAAAGCAGGAAAGAATATCCAATGGAATAAAGACAGTCTCTTCAGCAAGTGGTGCTGGGAAAACTGGACAGCGACATACAGAAGAAGGAACCTGGACCACTTTCCTACACCGTACACAAAAATAAACTCAAAGTGGATGAAAGACCTCAATGTAAGACAGGAAGCCATCAAAATCCTCAAGGAGAAAGCAGGCAAAAACCTCTTTGATCTTGCCCGCAGCAATTTCTTATTCAACACGACTCTGGAGGCAAGGGAAAAAAAAGCAAAAATGAACTACTGGGACCTCATCAAAATAAAAAAGCTTCTGCACAGTGAAGGAAACAATCAGCAAAACTAAAAGGCAACCGACAGAATGGGAGAATATATTTGCAAATCACATATCAGATTAAGGGTTAGTATCCAAAATCTATACAGAATTTATCAAACTCAACACCCAAAAAAAAAATAAAGAATCCAGTGAAGAAATGAGCAAAAGACATGAAGAGACACTTCTCTCAAGAAGACATCCAGATGGCAAACCAACACATGAGAAAATGCTCAACATCACTCATCATCAGGGAAATACAAACCAAAACCACCATGAGATACCACCTTACACCTGTCAGAATGGCTAACGTTAACAACTCAGGCAACAACAGATGGTGGCGAGGATGCAGAGAAAGAGGATCTCTGTTGCATTGTTGGTGGGAATGCAAACTGGTGCAGCCATGCTGGAAAACAGTCTGGAGGTTCCTCAAAACCTAAAAATATAACTACCCTACGACCCAGCAATTGCACTACTAGGCATTTATCCACGGAATATAGGTGTGCTGTTTCAAAGGAATACATGCACCCCATGTTTATAGCAGCACTATCAACAATATCCAAAGTATGGAAAGAGCCCCAATATCCATTGATGGATGAATGGATAAAGAAAAGGTGGTGTATATATACAATGGAGTATCACTTGGCAATCACAAAGAATGAAATCTTGCCATTTGCAACTACATGGATGGAACCAGAGGATATTATGCTAAGTGAAATTAGTCAGTCAGAGAAAGACAAAAATCATGTGACTTCGCTCATATGAGGACTTTAGGAGAAAAAACAGATGAACATAAGTGAAGGAAAACAAAAATAATATAAAAACAGGGCGGGGGACAAAACAGAAGAGACTCATAAATATGGAAAACAAAAAGAGGGTTATGGGGGTGTGTGGGAGGGGGATTGGCTATATGGGTAAGGGACACTAAGGAATCTACTGCTGAAATCATTGTTGCACTATATGCTAACTAATTTGGATGTAAATGTAATAAAATAAAAATTAAAAACAGTTTTAAAAATAAAATAGGAGAGAGGGAAGATGGCGGCGTAGGAGGACACTGGGCTCACCGCGCGTCCTGCTGATCATGTAGATTCCACCTACACCTGCCTAAATAACCCAGAAAACTGCCAGAGGATTAGCAGAATGGAGTCTCCGGAGCCAAGTGAAGACGAGAGGCCCACGGAAGAGGGTAGGAAGGGCGGCGAGGCGGTGCGCGCTCCACGGACTGGCGGGAGGGAGCCGGGGTGGAGGGGCAGCTCGCTGGCCAAGCAGAGCCCCCGAGTCTGGCTGGCAAAAGTGGAGGGGCCTGACGGACTGTGTTCCCACAGCAAGCGTGACTTAGCATCTGGGAGATCATAAGTTAACAGCTCTGCTCAGAAAGCAGAAAGGCTGGAGGACAAAGGGAGGGAGAGTTGCTGAGCCCCCGGACGACAGAGCTCAGTTTGGTGGGGAACAAACGTGCTCGTGAGTGCCATCTCCCCCGCCCATCCCCCAGCCAAAATCCCAAAGGGAACCAGTTCCTGCCAGGGAACTCTCTAGCTCCACACAAACACCCAACTCTGTGCTTCTGCGGAGCCAAACCTCCGCCAGAGGATCTGACTCCCTCCCGCTGCCACAGGGCCCCTCCTGAAGTGGATCACCTAAGGAGAAGTGAGCTAAGCCTGCCCCTCCTGCCCCCATGCACCTTGCCTACCCACCCCAGCTAATACGCCAGATCCCTAGCACCACAAGCCTGGCAGTGTGCAAGTAGCCCAGACAGGCCACGCCACCCCACAGTGAATCCCGCCCCTAGGAGAGGGGAAGAGAAGGCACACACCAGTCTGACTGTGGCCCCATCGGTGGGCTGGGGGCAGACATCAGGTCGGACTGCGGCCCCGCCCACCAACTCCAGTTATACACCACAGCACAGGGGAAGTGCCCTGCAGGTCCTCACCACTCCAGGGACTATCCAAAATGACCAAATGGAAGAATTCCCCTCAGAAGAATCTCCAGGAAATAACAACAGCCAATGAACTGATCAAAAAGGATTTAAATAATATAACAGAAAGTGAATTTAGAATAATAGTCATAAAATTAATTGCTGGGCTTGAAAGCAGTATAGAGGACAGCAGAGAATCTCTTGCTACAGAGATCAAAGGACTAAGGAACAGTCACGAGGAGCTGAAAAGCGCTTTAAACGAAATGCAAAACAAAATGGAAACAACGACAGCTTGGATTGAAGAGGCAGAGGAGAGAATAGGTGAACTAGAAGATAAAGTTATGGAAAAAGAGGAAGCTGAGAGAGAGATAAAAAATCCAGGAGTATGAGGGGAAAATTAGAGAACTAAGTGATACACTAAAAAGAAATAATATACGCATAATTGGTATCCCAGAGGAGGAAGAGAGAGGGAAAGGTGCTGAAGGGGTACTTGAAGAAATTATAGCTGAGAACTTCCCTGAACTGGGGAAGGAAAAAGGCATTGAAATCCAAGAGGCACAGAGAACTCCCTTCAGACGGAACTTGAATCGATCTTCTGCACGACATATCAGTGAAACTGGCAAAATACAAGGATAAAGAGAAAATTCTGAAAGCAGCAAGGGATAAACGTCCCTCACATATAAAGGGAGACCTATAAGACTCGTGACTGATCTCTCTTTTGAAACTTGGCAGGCCAGAAAGGCTTGGCACGATATCTTCAGTGTGCTAAACAGAAAAAATATGCAGCCGAGAATCCTTTATCCAGCAAGTCTGTCATTTACAATAGAAGGAGAGATAAAGGTCTTCCCAAACAAACAAAAACTGAAGGAATTTGTCACCACTAAACCAGCCCTACAAGAGATCCTAAGGGGGACCCTGTGAGACAAAGTACCAGAGACATCACTACAAGCATAAAACATACAGACATCACAATGACTCTAAACCCGTATCTTTCTATAATAATACTGAATGTAAATGGATTAAATGCACCAACCAAAAGACATAGGGTATCAGAATGGATAAAAAAAAACAAGACCCATCTATTTGCTGTCTACAAGAGACTCATTTTAGATCTGAGGACACCTTTAGATTGAGAGTGAGGGGATGGAGAACTATTTATCATGCCACTGGAAGCCAAAAGAAAGCTGGAGTAGCCATACTTCTATCAGACAAACTAGACTTTAAATTAAAGGCTGTAACAAGAGATGAAGAAGGGCATTATATGATAATTACAGGGTCTATCCATCAGGAAGAGCTAACAGTTATAAATGTCTATGCGCCGAATACCGGAGCCCCCAAATATATAAAACAATTACTCATAAACATAAGCAACCTTATTGATAGAATGTGGTAATTGCAGGGGACTTTAACACCCCACTTACAGAAATGGATAGATCAGCTAGACACATGGTCAATAAAGAAACAAGGGCCCTGAATGATACATTGGATCAGATGGACTTGACAGATATATTTAGAACTCTGCATCCCAAAGCAACAGAATATACTTTCTTCTCGAGTGCACATGGAACATTCTCCAAGATAGATCATATACTGGGTCACAAAGCAGCCCTTCATAAGTTTACAAGAATTGAAATTATACCATGCATACTTTCAGACCACAATGCTATGAAGCTTGAGATCAACCACAGGAAAAAGTCTGGAAAACCTCCAAAAGCATGGAGGTTAAAGAACACCCTACTAAAGAATGAGTGGGTCAACCAGGCAATTAGAGAAGAAATTAAAAAATATATGGAAAGAAACGAAAATGAAAATACAACAATCCAAACACTTTGGGACGCAGCGAAGGCAGTCCTGAGAGGAAAATACATTGCAATCCAGGCCTATCTCAAGAAACAAGAAAAATCCCAAATACAAAATCTAACAGCACACCTAAAGGAAATAGAAGCAGAACAGCAAAGACAGCCTAAACCCAGCAGAAGAAGAGAAATAATAAAGATCAGAGCAGAAATAAACAATATAGAATCTCAAAAAACTGTAGAGCAGATCAAGGAAACCAAGAGTTGGTTTTTTGAAAAAATAAACAAAATTGACAAACCTCTAGCCAGGCTTCTCAAAAAGAAAAGGGAGATGACCCAAATAGATAAAATCATGAATGAAAATGGAATTGTTACAACCAATCCCTCAGAGATACAAAATATTATCAGGGAATACTATGAAAAATTATATGCCAACAAATTGGACAACCTGGAAGAAATGGACAAATTCCTAAACACCCACACTCTTCCAAAACTCAATCAGGAGGAAATAGAAAGCTTGAACAGACCCATAACCAGCGAAGAAATTGAATCGGTTATCAAAAATCTCCCAACAAATAAGAGTCCAGGACCAGATGGCTTCCCAGGGGAGTTCTACCAGACATTTAAAGCAGAGATAATACCTATCCTTCTCAAGCTATTCCAAGAAATAGAAAGGGAAGGAAAACTTCCAGACTCATTCTATGAAGCCAGTATTACTTTGATTCCCAAACCAGACAGAGACCCAGTAAAAAAAGAGAACTACAGGCCAATATCCCTGATGAATATGGATGCAAAAATTCTCAATAAGATACTAGCAAATCGAATTCAACAGCATATAAAAAGAATTATTCACCATGATCAAGTGGGATTCATTTCTGGGATGCAGGGCTGTTTCAATATTCGCAAATCAATCAACGTGATACATCACATTAACAAAAAAAAAGGGATAATCATATGATCCTGTCAATCGATGCAGAAAAGGCCTTTGACAAAATCCAACACCCTTTCTTAATAAAAACCCTTGAGAAAGTCGGGATAGAAGGAACATACTTAAACATCATAAAAGCCATTTATGAAAAGCCCACAGCTAACATCATCCTCAACGGGGAAAAACTGAGAGCTTTTTCCCTGAGATCAGGAACACGACAGGGATGCCCACTCTCACCAGTGTTGTTTAACATAATGTTGGAAGTTCTAGCATCAGCAGTCAGACAACAAAAGGAAATCAAAGGCATCCAAATTGGCAAAGATGAAGTCAAGCTTTCGCTTTTTGCAGATGACATGATATTATACACGATAGGCTCCACCAAATGTCTGCTAGAACTGATACATGAATTCAGCAAAGTTGCAGGATACAAAATCAATGTACAGAAATCAGTTGCATTCTTATACACTAACAAGGAAGCAACAGAAAGACAAATAAAGAAACTGATCCCATTCACAATTGCACCAAGAAGCTAAAATACCTAGGAATAAATCTAACCAAAGATGTAAAAGATCTGTATGCTGAAAACTATAGAAAGCTTAAGAAGGAAATTGAAGAAGATATAAAGAAATGGAAAGACATTCCCTGCTCATGGATTAGAAGAATAAATATTGTCAAAATGTCAATACTACCCAGAGCTATCTACACATTCAATGCAATCCCAATCAAAATTGCACCAGCATTCTTCTCGAAACTAGAACAAGCCATCCTAAAATTCATATTGGAACCACAAAAGGCCCCGAATAGCCAAAGTAATTTTGAAGAAGAAGACCAAAGCAGGAGGCATCACAATCCCAGACTTTAGCCTCTACTACAAAGCTGTCATCATCAAGACAGCATGGTATTGACACAAAAACAGACACATAGACCAATGGAATAGAATAGAAACCCCAGAACTAGACCCACAAACGTATGGCCAACTCATCTTTGACAAAGCAGGAAAGAACATCCAATGGAAAAAAGACAGTCCCTTTAACAAATGGTGCTGGGAGAACTGGACAGCAACATGCAGAAGGTTGAAACTAGACCACTTTCTCACACCATTCACAAAAATAAACTCAAAATGGATAAAGGACCTGAATGTGAGACAGGAAACCATCAAAACCTTAGAGGAGAAAGCAGGAAAAGACCTCTCTGACCTCAGCCATAGCAATCTCTTACTCGACACATCCCCAAAGGCAAGGGAATTGAAAGCAAAAATGAATTACTGGGACCTTATGAAGATAAAAAGCTTCTGCACAGCAAAGGAAACAACCAACAAAACTAAAAGGCAACCGACGGAATGGGAAAAGATATTTGCAAATGACATATCAGACAAAGGGCTAGTATCCAAAATCTATAAAGAGTTCACCAAACTCCACACCCAAAAAACAAATAACCCAGTGAAGAAATGGGCAGAAAACATGAATAGACACTTCTCTAAAGAAGACATCCGGATGGCCAACAGTCCCATGAAAAGATGTTCAACGTCGCTCCTTATCAGGGAAATACAAATCAAAACCACACTCAGATATCACCTCACGCCAGTCAGAGTGGCCAAAATGAACAAATCAGGAGACTATAGATGCTGGAGAGGATGTGGAGAAACGGGAACCCTCTTGCACTGTTGGTGGGAATGCAAATTGGTGCAGCCGCTCTGGAAAGCAGTGTGGAGGTTCCTCAGAAAATTAAAAATAGACCTACCCTATGACCCAGAAATAGCACTGCTAGGAATTTATCCAAGGGATACAGGAGTAGTGATGCATAGGGGCACTTGTACCCTAATGTTTGTGGCAGCACTCTCAACAATAGCCAAGTGATGGAAAGAGCCTAAATGTGCATCAACTGATGAATGGATAAAGAAATTGTGGTTTATATACACAATGGAATACTACGTGGCAATGAGAAAGAATTAAATATGGCCTTTTGTAGCAACGTGGATTGAACTGGAGAGTGTGATGCTAAGTGAAATAAGCCATACAGAGAAAGACAGATACCATATGGTTTCACTCTTATGTGGATCCTGAGAAACTTAACAGAAGCCCATGGGGGAGGGGAAGGAAAAAAAAAAGAGGTTAGAGTGGGAGAGAGCCAAAGCATAAGAGACTGTTAAAAACAGAGAACAAACTGAAGGTTGATGGGGGGTGGGAGGGAGGGTAGGGTGGGTGATGGGTATTGAGGAGGGCACCTTTTGGGATGAGCACTGGGTGTTATATGGAAACCAACTTGACAATAAATTTCATATATTAAATAAAAAAACAAAATAAAATAAATTCTAATAGTCTGATATAAGTGTGGCTATTCCAGCTTTCTTGTGACATCCAATAGCATGATAGATGGCTCTGCATTCCCTCATTTTCAGATCAGCAGGTGTCTTTAGGGATAAAATCAGTCTCTTGTAGGCAGCATATAGATGGGTCATTTTTGTTTTGTTTTGTTTTGTTTTGTTTTGTTGTTTTGTTGTGTTTTTTTTTAAAACCCATTCTCATACCCTGTCTCCTTTGATTGGAGCACTTAGTCCATTTACATTCAGAATGATTAATGAAAGATATGGATGTATTGCCATTGTGTTACCTGTAAAATTGGTGTTTCTGGTGATGTCCTCTGTTCCTTTCTATTCTTTGGTCACTTTGGTGTTTTTCCCCAACTTTCTGTGTCCTCTTTAATATTTCTTGCAGTGTTGGTTTTGTGGTCATGAACTCCTTTATTACTTTTTGTCTGGAAACTCTATTTCTACTTCTATTCTGAATGACAGCCTTGCTGGATAAAGGCTATTCTTGGCTGCATATTTTTCCATTCAGCATATTGAATATATCCTGCCATTTCCTTCTGGCCTGCCAGTTTCTGTGGACAGATATGCTGTGATCTTGATCTGTCTTCCATTGTAGGTTAAGGACAGTTTTTCCCTTGCTGCTTTCAGGATTCTGTCTTTGTCTGTGTATTTTGGAATTTGACTATGATATGTCTTGGTGATGACTGGTGTTTGTTTAATTTAATGGGAGTTTTCAGTGCTTCTTGGATTTCAATGTCTGTGTTCTTTCCCAGATTAGGGAAATTTTCAGCTATAATTTGCTCAACTAAACCTTCTGCCCCTTTTCTCTCTCTTCATCTTCTGTGACTCCTATGATACAAATGTTATTATGTTTGAAGTGGTTGCTGAGTTATCTAAGTCTACATTCATGATCCAGTACCTTTCTTTTCCTCTTCTTTTAAGCTTCATTATTTTCAATAAGTTTATCTTCTATATCACTGATTCATTCCTGTGTTTCATCAATCCTTGCTCTCATGACATTTATTCAGATTTGCATCTGGGTTATAGCATTTTAAATTTCAGTCATATTAGATTTTAGTTCTTTTATCTCTGTAATAAGGTATTCTCTAGGGTCTTCTGTGTCTTTTTTTCCAAGCCCAGCTAGTATCCTTATAATTGTTATTTCAAATTCTAGTTCAGACATCTTATCTATATCCTTATTGATTAAATCCCAGGCTGTTACTTTTACTTCCTGTTCTTTCTCTTAATGTGAATTCCTCCACCTGGTCATTTTGTCCACAAGAAACAAACAAACAAACAAAAAACAACAACAAAAAAAGGAAACTAGATCTTAGGTGTGTTTTAATCTGCTTGTTACAAGAAGTTAGATCCAAAAGATAAAAATAATAATAATAATAATGATAATAAAATAATTTTTTTAAAAATGTTTAACGTTTATTCAGTTTTGAGAGAGAGACAGAGACAGAGTGTGAGTGGGGGAGGGGCAGAGAGAGGGAGACACAGAATCTGAAGCAGGATCCAGGCTCTGAACTGTCAGCACAGGGCCTGACACAGGGTGCTAACTCACAAACCATGAGATCATGAGCTGAGCCAAAATCGGACACTTAACTGAATGAACCACCCAGGTGCCCCTAAAATAAAATAATTTTTTAAAGTTCACTTATTTATTTTGAGTGAGAGAGTGAGCAGGGGAGGGCTAGAGAAGGAAAGACAGAATCTCAAGCAGGCTCCACACTGTCAGCACAGAGCCTGAGGTGAGGCTCAAACCCACGAACTATGAGATCATGACCTGAGCCAAACCGAGTCAGATGCTTAACTGGCTGAGCCTCCCAGGTACACAAAATAAAATATTTTAAAAATTTATATAGTAGGAATGAATCACTGGATTCTACTCCCGAAATCATTATTGCACTATATGACTTGGATATAAATTAAAAAATAAAAATAAATCATAAAAAATTATATATATGTATGCTAGATCCTAGGTGGTTTGGTGTGCTTGTTGAAAGAAGCTGATGCAAAAAATAAATAAATACATACATATATACATACATACATACGTAAATAAATACATAAATACAAAAATAAAAAAAATGTAAATAATTAAAATAAACAAAATAAAAAATAAAAAGGGTCACCTCCATGGCTCAGTCGGTGAAGCATCAGACTCTTGATTTTGGCTCAGGTCATGATCTCATGGTTCATGAGACAGAGCCCTGTGTCAGGCTCTGCACTGACGTGCAGAACCTGCTTGGGATTCTCTCTCTTTCCCTCCCTGCTCTGCTCCCTCTCTCTTTCTCTCAAAACAAATAAATAAGCCTTAAAAAAATTTAATGAAAATGAAAATAGAAATTATAATAGATAAATAAATAAAAGTTAATAAAATAAAAAGGGTCTCAATTCTATTTCCCTTAGAGCTGAAGTTTCGTAGCACTCTGGTCTGTGGATTTGGTGTGTGTGTGTGAGGGTTTTGTGCTGGTCTGAGGGAGGGGCCTGTCACACCAATTCTCAAGGGGATTTACCTTAGTGTAGCTGCACCTGCCAGGCACAAGGTGGCCAGGCTTGGGGTAAATGGCTCTTGCCTCCCCTAGGTGGCGCTGTTTTGTTCCCTGAAGCTGTCAGCGCTGATGGGTTGGGTGTAAATTGTATGGTCTCCAGAGCAGAGAGTTCTCACCCAGCACCCTTCAGAAAGTCCTTACAGAAGAGCAATTACCTCTCCTGTGTCAGATCCCTGCCTTCACCCTGCCTTCATCTAGCTATCCGCCTGCCAGGCCCTGCAGGATTCTTGTGCTTTATCTCAGGTGCGCAGCTGGGTTCCAAAACTCCAAATTTTAGAGAACTGGAGGGTGTGGTCCTGCACCGATCGCCTGGAGGAAGGTCTCTCTGTGGTGTTGCCACCTGCCGGTTTGTCTCAGAAATCAGGCACGCGACCATACAGCAGCTTGGAGTATATGGCAAAGTGCAGCAGAAACCTGGCACCAAGACTCACTGCTCTCAGCCAGTGCCCTCATTCTTATGCTAGTGAACGGGGCAGCTCAATGGCAACCGATGGGTGCCTGGCCCCTAGAGAGATCATGTCACCTTTCCCAAAGGCACTCCAAGCAGGGGAATTGCTTTTCCCCGTCCAACTCAGGGGATCCGGGGATCCTCAGACCATGCTGCCTGTTCTCTACCCTCATTCTCCACCAGAACACTGCTAAGCCCATCAGTTGCCAACCTGGTGATGTCTCCGACTTCTGCAACTTTAGGCTCTGCCCTCTGCTGCTTATAAAAACTTGTGGTAGTCCTCCTGTCTCCTATTCCCAGTCAATGGTTTGTGGGAAGAATTTTTCTTGTGCAATTCCCCATCTCTCTCTCTCCTTTCTTCTCTATCAGGGCTCCTTCTCCATTGCAGCGCCCACAGCCATTCTCTCCGTCAAATCAACTGTCTGCAGTTCCTACCTTCCATAATGTGGTGGGGTTTTTTTTTCACCTCTAGATGTGCGTTTTTTGCTCTCTCAGTCTTCAAATCAGTGTCTTGGGTGTTCAAAATGAGTTGATATTTATATATTTGTTTGAAGGACAAGGCAAGCCTAGGGCCTCCCTACTCCTCTGCCATCTTAACTCCTTGTCCAGCTCAACTTTTAATATGTAATATTTCCGTGAAAGTTTTAGATGGGGGAACTGAAGGGGTTCAGGACAGATCCTCCATCCCCAACCCAGAATGTGCCACTTTGGCATATGGATTTTTTTGAGCTGAAGTCACTTGAGATCCTTTTGAGTTTCAAAAGAAACTTCTGTCCCTCCATTAACCACATAGAAGAATATAAATTAAGGGTCTTTCCCAGAATAATAGTTATTTACAGATATAAATTTTATCTGAGTGGCCCATCTGTATGTCCATGCAAACGTCTAATTACCAAACATCTGCTCTTCTTAGCACCCTGTCAAGTGCATTCCCTTCCTCTGAAATCCCAGATCCCACCCCCTTTTCCTTAGTTCAGAATGACATATATACCTTATTTTGCCTGTCTTTGGTATTTCTATGTCTATGTGGGTTCTCCAAATGTATGCCTATTAAATTTTTTTCCTGTTAATCTGTCTCATGTAAACTTGTTTATTACTGAAGTTAGAAGTATCTTTGAGGAGACAAGTATTCCTGCTCCCCAACAAATTGTACGGTCTCAATTGCCTTCAGCTCAAATTATCTTCCTGTAAAGTGCTCCATTTTTGGGTAGCCTGCTCTTGGCACTTAAACAACTATAAGATAATATATTCATATTGTTTTAAGCCACTATATTTGTGATAATTTGTCACAGTAGCAATATAAAACTAAGGCACATGCAATAGTTGATGGAGAGAATGTTGAGTAAATGGGTAAAAGGATGGAATTAGGAAAGATTCATTTTGTAGATATCCACCAGGAGGAGCGCTAACCACACTATGGAAACCTAGCTCCTAGGAAGCTTGCAGCTTTTTCAATTTTAGGGAGTTTTCTTTAGGCATAGAAAACTGTCACTCCCCAAAAAGTCTCAAGGGAAAATTATGAAGTGTTTGTTTTTATAATTTTTCTTTTTTCAATTCAGAATGCACAAGCATCCAGAGGCTGTGTATAGCTAGTCCCACTTTTGGGATTGGGGTCAGCTCTCTGCTGATTCTTACCTGGCCTGGGGTTCCTGAGGCAGCTCCCTAGTGCTAAACTGCCAGCTGGCTTTCTGCAAAATAAAACTTAACTAGCCCTTTCATTTAAAAACAACTGGTGAATAAGCTAAGTTATGCTACCCTGTTCATTGCTTCTGCTTCCCCTTTTATTTACTTCCATCTCTCTCTTTTCCTCCTTCCTGAAAGCCCTTAAAAGAAGAATTTAAATGCATTAGTTCATTCATTCATCCATTCATTCATCCATCTATCCATTCATTCATTAGTTCATGTACTTTCATGATTATCATTATCATTTATTTGGCTCCTACGATGTATCAGTGACTGTACTGGAAAAACAAAGTTAGATAAAACCTGGCTCTTACCTGTCCAGTAACTCATTAAAGGGGGTTTTGGGGGTGGGGCTCTATTAGCAGAAGGATTACAGTGTTGCAGATGCACAAAGGACACCTCAGTTCCACCATTCTTGTGGGAAAGAGTCAGGGGAGAAGAGAGGTACTTGGTCAGAGGAGGTAATATTTAGGTTGGACCTTGAGAGTGTGCTTCTGACAAAGGGAAGTGAACAGCACAGATGGGGAGGCATAGCTTTTCAGGAGTGACAGGTTCTTCTGAGAGTCTGGAAGGCCGAGTGAATGGTGGGATTGGTTGCAGGCCATACAACAAAGAACTGTACAGCAAGGTTCCTTGTAAAGAGGCTTAAAGGCCATTCCATGGAATTCAGATACTAACTTATAGTGGAACAGAATTATTTAAAATTTTTATCATGTCCTGATATGGCCATATTTGTACTTTCAAAGAATCTCTTTGACAGCCATGTAGAGATTCCACTGAGATGGAAAGATATTATCAGCAGCACATCAGTTGGGAATCTCTTTATTACAAGTGAGAAAAGAGAAGAATTCAAAAGGGGCAGTAGCAGAGATAACAGAGGAGACAGGATGAGTAAAAAAAAAAAAAAGTAGAATTTATAGGACTTTGTGTGGATGAATGTGGAGACTGAGGAATAGAAGGAGGTGTCAAAAAATATGGCTTCCTGCCTCCAGTTTATGACATGGTTTTCTATGGTGATGCCTTTGGCCAAGAGTGAGAATAAAGAAGGAGAAACAGCAAGGGATCAACTTTTAATTAGAGCTATTCAGACATTCAGGCAAAGAAGAGGGAAAAACAGACCAGCATCAACAAATCTGGAAAAAATAAAATAAAATTGCCTAAAACTGAGAAAGAAGGCAGTTCAGTGAAGTGGTGATCAGTAGCATTGAATTCCATGGAAAGGCCGGGTAGGAAAAAGGCTGAAAAAAAAATACTATTAGGAGGGCTTGGTTTAGTGGACATGAGGACAGGCCATAGGAGGATAAAGACATATAGCAGCACTGTGATACTTCTTTTCCAGAGTTGGAACACTGAAGAGGAGGCTATAAGTAGGGGAAGGGGGACAGGCAGAAGTATAGAAAGTTTTTGTTTTTGTTTTTAAATGGGGAGAGTTCAATGCTTTATTGGGGCTTAGGAGAAGTCTACAAATAGGAAGAGAGTGAATGCAGATAAATACAATGTAAACAACCAAAGAAACGATTATGATATGATTACCAGCAGGCAGTGCTGGCAAGCTATTGAGGGAAACTTTTCAGTAAGCAACACCCCTGAAATCCTACCAAGTGGGCCATGGTCTCCTCCTTGCCTGAATGGGCAGCCCTGGCTCTTGCATGACCCAGAGGAAGGGATTGTATGAGGGCTCTGATTTCTGGGAAAGACCTGAGAGAGGTGTGGAGACTTACATACTTGGGTCACCGTCCCTGTCCTGCCAATAGTCACACTAGGTAAACCAGGTCACCTTTATGCCTCAGTTTTATCCTGTGGGAAAATGAGATTAACATCTGCTTTTCAGGGGCTGTGGTTACGCTTAACAGCATGCACCTGAAACATTGCCTTCTGACGTGGCAAGCAAATTGTAGGTTTCTTATTTTCATACTTATTCCTAATAAGGAGTCCCTTACAATAAGATTTCTTCCTTCTCGGGGTACCTGAGTGGCTCAGTAGGTAAAGTGCCTGACTCTGGATTTCAGTTCAGGTCATGATCTCATGGCTTGTGGGTTCAAGTCCTGCATCAGGCTCTGTGCTAGTTGCACAGAGCCTGCTTGGGATTGTCTCCCTCCCTCTCTGCCCCTCCCCTGCTTGTGATCTCTCTCTCTCTCTCTCTCTCTCTCAATAAATAAATAAACTTAAAAATATATTTCTTTCTTCTCAAGTGTTGACAGCAGTCCTGATGGTGTTTGCTCATTTCCATGTTTATATGTACCTGTAGATCTTCTCTATACACATCCACGTCTGGGCTCTTTGAGCCAGGCAATGGAGCCTCTAGTTACTGCAGTTTGCTTGATATTTAGTACAGAATTAGATAGATTGAGTGTTCAAAAACTCAGCTAGAACTCTCTCATTCAGTAGGCTTCAGGATAGAGTTGGGTGAACCAGCCACATGAAAACCATGTTTACCATTAGAAAAATACTGGTCCTGCCATATTTCTTAGAAAGCCCTCCCTGGTGAGTCAGTACATTAGCCTGTATTGATCTCCCACAGGAGCGGAGCAGCAGACTCTCCTGGTATAGGCCTTGCAAACAATTTCTCTGCCCATACACAGTTCCTGGTGTCCACTAGTATTTAGCTAACCAAAATTTATATTTTCCAAATTGAAAAACCAGTCTGCTGGTTTTAGGAATCTTGTTTTTCCCCTTTCTGTAAGGATAAGGCTCCAAAACTTTTCCGATTGAACACTTAAACTTAATTCATCCAGGGAATTGTGGATGAGGTAAGGGTAATAGGAGATTTGAACCTAAAGGGAGCTGATAGTGAATGGGACTGCCAGGGAGAAGAAAGTGGCAGCTAGCAGGGCTCTCAGGTACTCTGGAGTCATCTCTGAGACCCTCACAGCACCTAACCTATGCGTTGGACATAGAAGTTACTCAAAACATTTTTGATGAGGAAGTGAATAAGTGAGGGTATGAATGAATGAATCTAGCTCATTTACTCAAGAGGCAAAGACCAACATGGAGTAACAATGGAAATGGGCTTGGAAAGAGATATACTGGTAGCTCACAGTGCTGGGGACAGAGTAAGGTAAATATGTGGGCCAGCATGTATGTTTCAGTATGTGTCTAAAGCCCATAAGCCTTGGAATTTGGTGTACTCAACCTCATAGAACTCCAAATGTCTGTGTCACTCACATTTCACACCCACTGATATGATGTAGGAAAAATGGAATTTAAAATATTGAGAAAATCATTCCTAAAAAGACTTTTCAGTTCCTGTCTTTGGCTTGGAGAGGCCAAGTAGGGAATTATTCTAGCAAAACCACCCACCAGACTTGCTCAGTTGGGACATGTAAGCACCACTTGTCAAACTTGGGATTGAGAACAAGAGAATCCTGGGAATCTGTGGAATTGGCTGAGGCAAAGGTTTAATAGAGCAAGTATAGTATTAACCTAAGTTAAAGGTTATTGTAATTTATTCATGGTGTTGTGATTTGTTTCTCTTTAGGAGCTTCCAGGCTTAGCTCAGTGAGTTGGACTGCATTCTTAGTGGCTATGTCAGCAGTGGCCACCACTAGGAAGCTAGGTCACACAGCCAAGAGAGTCTGCACTAGGTGTCTACAGCAGGGAGCAGTAAACTTTAACAAAGCCTAAAAGCTGCCTCAAACAAGCCACAGGCTGATTCAGTCCAGAAGCATCAGGTCAGTCAAAGTCCTTGATTTGGGGTAATTTATCCCCAGTATTATCCCTTTGTGGCCCTGACCAACTGAGCTTTGTCATAAGTAGCCTATAAAACCTTGTATCCTGCCACAAATAAAAGGGCCCACTTTTGTCTCCTTTCTTCCTGAGCATCTAGGGATATTCTACCTTTAGGGTGATAGGGAGGTCACCGAGACCACTTTACTTAGACATTTATTCAGCTGTTCATTTATTCTCTTGGTTTAAAAAGTTTCCAGTATTATGAGTTGCCTTAATTCTTACACAAAGCATCTTGACTTAAGCATGAAAAGGTATGCCATTAAATGTGTGGAGAAATATCTTCAAATTCCCTAGGGAATTACCAGTAGGTCCAAAGCCTTTCAAATAAGGGACAGTTGCACCTCGGGGACCCTGGTTCTCCTTTCCAGAGCCATTTCCCTAGCACAGTGAGTCTCCAGGCTTCATCAGGAAAGATCAAGTGCCCCCTTCTTCCCTAGTAATCTAGGGCAACAGTGGCCTATCCCATGTGAGAGATACTACTGGATTGAGAGAGATTAATGGAAAGGATCAAGAATAACCACAAATATGAGAAACGCTGGAAGCATTGAGCCCCAAGCCTAGTTCTATAGCAAAGACAGTAAAGAATGTATGCAGCATGGTTGTAAGGAATCCCTCACTGATCTAATGAGGAGAGATGGGAAGAGACTCCTCCCAATGAGAAGAGCAAGGAGGGCATTTCTAACAGAGAAGAGCAGGAGGGCATTTCTTTGTTGTGCCTTTACACTCCAACCCTCTATAATGGAACTACTTTTTAATATCCTCAGAACTTCAGGAACCAAATTCCCCTTAGTTGCAATAAAAGAATTTCTACTAAGTTATATCTTATAACAAATAACATCTGAATGGGATTTCAGGTGAGGGGATTAGTATTTGTTATCTAATCAAGGTCAAACTCATCAAATAGTTACATATGCAGAGTGCTGTTTTAAACATAGCAAGGAATATAGAGTTGAAAAAGGTATGAACCTACTTCTCCATAAGTCCTTAGCTGGTAAATGAGCAAGATCCACATGCCAATAACCAGAAAAAGAACAGAGTAGTTAAGAACAAGACCCAGGCCTAAGCAGCATGATGTGGAAGTATGATGATGGAGAGATCAATTTCAATGAGTGTGATCTGCTAAGGCTTATTAAAGCCTAAACAAGGCTGTGAATGCCCTGTTTTGCCAGATTCAGGACAGGGATTAAGGTAAGGGGAATAAGCCATTTTGAGTAGGTTACAAAACGCAAAAGAGTGCCACTAAAAAAACTCAGTTATCAGACAAGTGAATAAGGAAATATATACACATATATAATGTGTACAATGGAATATTCTGCAGCCATAAAAAAGGATGAGATAACATGGATGGACCAAAGGGGTATTATGCTAAGAGAAATAAGTCAGACTGAAAAAGACAAATACTTTATGATTCCACTCATAAGTGGCATCTAAAAAAATAAAACAAAACAAACAAAAAAAACAAAAACAAATGAATAAACAAAAAGTAGAATCGGACCTATCAATACAGAGAAACACTCATGGTTGCCAGAGGGGAGGGAGATGGGGGATGGGCAAAATGGGTGAAAGCAAGAGGGGGATACAGGGCTCCAGTTATGGAATAAGTCATGGGAATAAAAGGCACAGCAAAAGGAATACAGTCAATGATAATCTAATAGCAGTATATGGTGACAGATGGTAGCTACACTTGTGAACATAGCATAGTGCATAAATTTGTCAAATCACTAAGTTACACACCTAAAACTAATATAACATTATGTGTCAACTGTACTCCAAGAAAAAGAAATAAAAAAGGGAAAAAACCCTCAGTTATCAAGATAAATAGTATTTTAATGAAATATATACATATATATTTAAAAATTAAACACAAAAGAGCCCATGATGAATAGAATATCAACATTTCAGTAAAGAAAGAATGTTTGTTTTGTAATGCTGCATTCTTATATAATGGGAATAGTAATTTTCAATCAGCTCCTGGTACCCAATCCCCTACCATATAAATTTATGAGGATTGACAATGACCTGAAAACAGATTGGGAAACACAGAGATTTATAGATAGTCATGTTTTTTTGATTATAGAGATTTTATTAACTTTTGCATTTGATTCCAAATATGAGAACATATTTTGGTAAGTATATATGAGGGTGTGTATTTTTCCTTTTGCCTTGACTCCAATTTGGATAGCTTGACACAGCACTGGCCAGGTTGGTAAAGAGGGAAGGGACATGTGGAAGAAGGATAGCTTGAGCAAAGTTAGGAAGCACTAGACTGTGTTCAAACTCCATGGGGTTATGGATAACATGTATGAGATGTTATAATAAGAGAGAAGGCTGAATAGGTTAAAGAAGAGAAATTGTAGAGGGTTTTCAAAATTTTTCTGAAGATGTTTGTAATTAATGTTGTAGACTCTTTTAAAGGACCATCCAATGTTTCTGAATAAGGATGCTAAGAACAGTCACTTGGGACCAATAAGTGCAGGGGCAGTAGAGAGCAGTGATCAGATTGGCAGGAAACAGAATGCTCAGAGAGCAGCCAGTGGAGAAGGAGAAATGGGAAGGCACTCCAAATCAGGCTTAAGTCCTCAGGTTAAAACTGAGCTCTTAATAATATGCTTTCTATGGATAACATCTGCCAAACTAACATCCGCTTGAGGACAGAAAATGCATTGTGGTCTTTTTCCCCATTGAGGAACAGCAGCCCCACTAAATTAGGTCACTTGTCTAATACTTACACATTTATTTTCATCAGCTGCTGACATCTCCTGGCCACCTGGCCTTCCTCAATTTCTACGTGGAAGTGCAATGAGTTCCCAGAAGTCAGTCCCTTCCGTCTTGCTATTCTTGGAATTGTTTCAGGACGCATTTCAGAGAGTCAGAACCCTACCACACATGCAGGGAAGAAGTGGGAAACAAGCTCTCAGCCATTTTGGGAGGCCTTTTATTTTCTTTCCCATATAGTAGTGGAAGCACTAAGGGAAAAATAAAGCTTTTGCAAAATGTGGACTGATTAGGAAAAGAAAACTTATTTTGTAAAATGCTTATATTGTTAAAACTCACCAATTCTGACTAAGCTTCCTAAAAAATCACAGTGGTTCAGGATGAAGGATAAACTGACATTAACCTTTGCAATTATGAAGAAAGGGCTCCTGTGAAGAAATCGTGTAAACAAGATAGCAGGTTGGAGTTTCAAACTATGTCGGAAGGATGAAAAACTAACTTAAATTTTATCAAGAGTAAGGAATACACATGAATATCCAATTACTAGGGGAATGGGCAAATAATTTCTATTTATACATTAAAGTCTCAAAAAGAATTTTCTTGAAAAAAATTTTTAGGAAACATTATTCTACTTAGAATATGGTTTTGAGGATAAAAACTGGACCTCTTGAATTATTTTCAAAAAAAAAATACTTCCATAAATATAGACAGATCTTTCTTCAATTGGTCTGAAAGATTAAGTTCAAAGGAGACCAATTAATATTTTGAATATCAAGCCCTGTGGGGGATGCTAAGGTGTTTAAGGCCTTGATCTCCAGGAGTGTAAGGTATCCTGTTGGGAAAGTAGGAAGTAAAACAAGAGAAGAAGTTACCCAGAAAAAGACTTAAAATATTTGTCTGAGTTAGTGCAGGATGCCATGACAAAATACTGTAAACTAGCTAGCTTACACAACTGAAGTTTTATTTTCTCCCAGTTTTGGAGGCTGAAAGTCCTCCTGAAGATCAGGGGCCAGCATGGTTGGGTTCTGGTAATGAGCCTCTCTCTGGCTTACTGATGGCCATCATCTTGCCTTGTTCTCACATGCCCTTTCCTTAGTGCCTGCCAATAGGGAGGGTAGGAAGTGGGTGGGGAGATGGGGAGAGGGAGAGAATAGAGAGAGAGAACTCATGTCTTATCTTATAAAAGCACTAATCTCATGAGGCCAGGGCACCTGCCCTCATCACTTCTTCTAACACTAATTATTTCCCCAAGGTCCCTCTCCAAATACCATCACATTGAGGTGTAGGATTCCAACATATTAATTTTAGGTGAATGCAAACATTCAGTCCATAACATTATTGAAGATTACAATTGCAGAAGATTGACTGATTGAAGTGAAAAATACAGAAAATTTCTGAGTCAATTCGAAGGATAGAGACATCACTTCATGTGAAGGAAGGTACTATGGAAGCTATAGGGTTTGAGCATCACTCTCAAGAAGAAGTTGATTTCAGGGGCGCCTGGTTGGCTCAGTCGGTTAAGCGGCCGACTTCGGCTCAGGTCACGATCTCGCACTCTGTGAGTTCGAGCCCCGCATCGGGCTCTGTGCTGACAGCTCAGAGCCTGGAGCCTGTTTCAGATTCTGTGTCTCCCTCTCTCTCTGACCCTCCGCCATTCATGCTCTGTCTCTCCCTGTCTCAAAAATAAATAAACGTTAAAAAAAAATTTAAAAAAAAAAAAAGAAGAAGTTGATTTCAGTTGGGCTAAAAATCCCAGAAATATATCTTAAGAAAATGAAACATATTTTGAACAAAACACCAGTGACAGTGGCAGAGGCAGGCAATGGGACAGGAAATAAGTCCCATATTAATCAAAATGAGAGCCAAAGGAGCTGCATACTGGTCCTGGGTTGTAAGAAACCTCAAAAGCCAGGTTGGAGAAAGCTGGCATTTATCTTGCTGGTGGTAGGAAAGGGAGCTCCTTGACAATTATCGTCTAGGAAGATGATGTTGGCAGGGCTATGCGCGACAGAGGGCAGACTGGGGAGGAGGCTGCAGGAGTGCCCCCTACCATAGGAGGAGAGCCTGAAACAGGGTCTCAGATCTTGCATTGTAGTTGCCATATTGTAGCTGTTAATCCCTGACTTCATTTTCTCTCAGAATTGAGGAGATTGCACAATTTGGTGTAGGGTGCAGAAATCCAAGGAACTCTTCCAAAATTTTTATCTTGTTTGGACCAAGAAAATGAAAGAACAGCATGAGGAGAGCCAAGAATCATACAACAGCCCAGATAGACCATAATCAGATATCCCAAGGTGCTAGATACATACAATCTTGAGGAAATATACTGCACTAGAGAGATTACTGTGGGATTAAAGTGCTCACTGGTGGAAATCTTTCTCAGTATAGTAGGAAGCATGAAGACACTGACAGTACTTCTATGTTTTCTCCCCTACACACAGGGGAAAGGAACTAGAGAAAGCAGAGGGAATTGGTCTGGTTTTGTAAGATTTACTTTTCCACTAAAAAGCAAAACAACAAAATATACCACATTCCCTTTCTATCCAAACAGGATATCACTGGATAGCTCTTTCAAAATCATTTCATAACTCATAGTGCTGAGCCAAATGCTCCTAAAATATATGACTATGTCTCCTCTGAGAGCTGTGGTAAAGGCATTTCGTTATATTTGGCAAGGAAAGCTAGAGACACATCCTTGTAGGTGAAAGAGGACCTGATCAAATTGTCCACACAATTCTGTAAGCCCAAATCAAGAAAAATCCAAACCAACAAGCAGTATCTGCCTTGATTCTTCCCACAAGTCTGCTACTTAGTGCGCTAGATGTGGTGAAGACATAGTCATTCCTGACAGTAAAGTCAGTGGTTTCTAGTGTGTGGTCCAGGTGGAATCAGCCTTGCTCTGCAGGGTCCTGGGACAGGAAGTTGGCTGAAAAGCTGCCTAGCCTGAAACTGGGTCTGTTGGAACAATAACATTGTATCATGTCTTATCATATGTCAGGTTGTGTTCAGATCAAGACAGAGGATTCTGTTTCTGGCAGTCTCTGCTGAAGGGTCTTGAGCCACACAGCACATTCAGTTTTGGGGAAGGGAACAATAGCACACTCTGGCAACCCCCTATTTCCTTGTGGGTCTGAGACAAGCCTTAAAACCATAGACAGGGTCTACTTTGGTCTTGGAAGATATGGAAATTTAGTATAGGATATGCAGATAAAAGCCCCAGATGGCAAATAGTAATAGTAATAATAATAATAATGACAATAATAATAATATCAGCACAAAAATTTTGTGGCACTTTACAACATATAAGAATCCCCTCACTTGATTTAGTATGAACAGGGCAGGTGTTATTTGCTCCACAAATGTGTAAATGGAGACAGACATTCCATGAGGTCCAGTGTCATGCTCAGGTCATTTAACTAGTGGATGGCTGAGTCAGAACTCAAATCTAGGTCTCCTTACTTCAGCCCACTAAACACTGAACACTAAAAGGAAGATTCTGTAAAATGAAACTATTTCCTTCTCTGAGTAAATGATCAGTAAAAATGGTGGTTACAAAAGCCATTTACAATACATGTTTTACCTGATTTTTATCCAGATGACAATCATCATTTATGATTGCAAAAAAAAAAAAAAAACAAAAACAAACACTTGATTTTCTGTTTCTTTCAATCCAGCAGGAGAAGGAAAGGAAAGAAGTTCTGAGCTAAATTTACTGTTCTACTTTCTAGAAAAAATTATTGTTCAATTCATACCTCTATACCACAAACATTCAGAAACATACCTGGAACCATTTCTAGATCATTTATTTAAATTAAAGATGATCCCACAAGATCGAAGAGTTTGGAGAAAGAAGGAGCTGGCATGCAGAATGTGTAGTCATACATTTAATTCCTTATACTGAATTCACAGGATTTGCTTTAACCAGTTCTCTGCAAAGAGGCTCTGCTCAATTTACAGCCTGGAAACAGAGTTCTAACAACACTTTGTTTAGAATGAACTTCTACTAAGACAAATCATGGATATTCTGGGTTGTCACAATCATATTTAATTTGGGTGGTATCTACTTTTTTTTTTAGAACCTTCAACTGGAAGATCCTTGTAAAATCTTCAAATTATTCCATTACTCCTGGGCTAGATTCTATCTTAAATCATGTAACCCTCCTTTTTGAGTTAAGTTAGCATAAATACATACATATGTACATACATATATGAATAACATTTTTAAAAAGCAAACCTAACAAATATATCTGAGAGTTTTGGAAATATGTATCAAAATATGCAAATGAAATTCTAGGTGGTGCTAAGGAAAATGGTATTAGAATCAGTGATTGAAAGTGCTGGATAAGAGCTTGCCTACCATTCAGTTCAGTGTTGTGCAATGTTTTCTGTATGGATCCCTTTTGACAAACATAAAGATCTCATAGCCTGTTTCTAGGTTAGTCAAAATTTAAGTGTTGCCATAAAAAGCAAATTAAGAAAAGAATAATAAATCAATAAAAGCAATACATCAAAACTCTGCTTTGTATTTCTTTTTATTTCTTTTTAAGTTTTCCTTAAATTCCAGTTGGGTAACATACAGTTTAATAGTAGTTTCATGTGTATAATATAGTGATTCAACACATTCATACAATACCCAGAGTTCCTCACAGCAAGTGTATTCCTTAATCCCCATCATTTATTCCACTCACCCCCCTCCCCATTTTCCCTCTGGTAACCATCAGTTTGTTCTCTAGAGTCAAGAGTTTGTTTCTTTGTCTCTTTGTCTTTTTTGCACTTAGCTTGTTTGTTTTGTTTCTTAAATTCCACATATGAGTGGGATCATATGGTATTTGTCTTTCTTTTACTGGCTTAATTTGCTTAGTATAATACTCTCTAGCTCCATCCACGTCACTGCAAATGGCAAAATTTTATCCTTTTTGATGGCCGAGTAATATTCCATTGTGTATGTATGCCACAACTTCTTTATTTTCATCAGTCAATAGACACTTGGGCTGTTTCCACAATTTTGCTATTGTAGATAATGCTGCTATAAACATCAGGGTGCATGTATCCCTTTGCATTAGCATATTTGTATTCTTTGGGTAAAAAGCTAGTAGTGCTATTGCTGGACTGCAGGGCAATTCTACTTTTAACTTTTTGAGGCATCTCCATATTGTTTTCCCACCAACAATCTGCTTTGTTTTTAATCTCATATCATCTCCTCACCAATTTTTGATATGTCTCTCAGAATAAAAATAATCTGAACCCAACAATACCTTTGTATAATAGAGGGACCCAGCCAAGATTCCAAGAGAAGGATAGTGACTTGATCAGCATTGTGACCTAAGAGAGATCTGAACTGGAGAATCAGACAGTTAAATCAGGTATATATCCTCCCTTTAGCCTGTATGATCCTATAACTACCTCAGTTTTCTCACCCTTAAATGGATTTAAACAATAACAACCTTATTTTGCTTCTTTCCATAAAAATGCATCAAGATCAAGACAGGTGATGATTATAAAAGCCATTTGAGAGGGGAAAAAACATTTGCATATGGTATGAGGGATGCTCACCATTACTCAGAAACAGGTTGATAAAGTGATTATTTCTCCAATGGGAGGGTTTCTAATACATTTGGTTTCAGAGACTATACCTCCACCTCACAGTTTATTGCTCAACTTTCCATGACTCTTTCAATTCTTTTCTGTGGAAGTCAGTTGTTCCAAAGCCTCTGGACTCACCACCTTTTTTCTTGTTTGGACTCCTAAAATTCTCTGCACAAGATAGAAAAGTTAGAAGCTGAAGAAAGTCGCTTCCTGAAAACACACACACTTGATGTGTGACTCTGGGATATGGGCAGTGCCACTTGAGGCCCAGTGACATAGGTGCACATAGAGCTGAGAAATGTCTCCTTTCTGCCCTGAAACCCAGAGCATCCAGGGCCCTCAGAAGAGAAAAACAGAAAGAGTAGCAGCAGCAGGAGTGCCTAGTAGGATACAGGGTTAGAGAAGCAGTATTTTCAGGCAATGATGATGATATAGAACCTCCTACAAAAAGTGGCTTCTCAGACACAGACCTCCATAACGAAAGAGCCTCAAAAGAAGACGATGAGTCCAGGGAACCTGGGTCAGTTGGTTGAGTGTCTGACTCTTGATTTTGGCTCAGGTCATGATCTCCTGGTTCATGAGATCAAGCTCAGTGTTGGGCTCTGTGTTGACAACATGGAGCCTGTTTGGGATTCTCTCTGTCCCCCTCTCTCTGCCCCTTCCCAATTTGCACTCTCTCTTTCTCAAAATAAACAAACTTTAAAAAAGGATAGAGAGAACATGAATCCTATTGGCACCAACTTGCAAGAGTATCCAGGGACCAAATCTGAGATGATTATAAAACCATGGAATAAAATAAGGATTCTTATGTCCATACTAATATAAATAACGAATCATTAAATAAGTGGAGGATAAAAGAAAGCTCATTCTTAGCATAGAATTCCAACTAACAAATGTAAAAGGACTGATGGAAATAAGACAATACCATTTGGCAAACACAACAGTGATTACTGTTACAGGCAAGAAACATCAATATAGGCTAAACTTAATTGGCAAAGGTGTGATGAAAACATGGTGTTTATGTGTTCTCAAAATATCTCTCCACAACATACTTTTCCAAAAGGAAAAAAAAAATAGTAACTTTACTATGGAGAAACTTACCAGATAGCACTGTAGCAAGCAGTCAAAATTAAAGTCACCTGTAAAGGGGCAAATGACATCATGTGTGTCCTTATATGTACTGAGAAGGTCAACATCACTTCTATGATAATCTTGCCCAAAATGCATAACTTGAACTTAAATCATGAAGAAACATTAAACAACATTGCATTGAAGAACACTACACTGTCAGTGCTCTGTAAAAGTATCAGGGTCAGGAAAGTCAAAGAAAGACTGGGAAACTATGTCAGATTCAAGGTTACTAAGGAGAAGTGACAAACAAAAATGCAATATATGATTCTGGACTGGATATTGGAGCATAAAAAGTTACATTAGTCCATTATTAATAGACTAGATAATAGTGTCATTTATGCAATGTTAATTTATTCACTATGATCATTGGACTATGGTTATATAAAATGTTAACATTTGGGGAATATGGATGAAAGTGTACTAGAATTCTTTGAATTATTCTTGTAACTTCTATGTAAGTCTGAAATTATTTCAAAATGAGAAGTTTGAAAAATTAAAAAAGAAAAGGAAAACACAAGTACTTGTGAGGCTCTCCAGGGTTTCAGAAATAACTGGAGTTGGGTGAGGGTATGGTTAGGAGATCTTTGGTAAGGTGTAGGAGAGTACTACAGTGGAAGTATCTACTATCTTTTGGATATTATATTAAATGTAGCACTTCAAAGCTTATATGGCAATTTTGGGGGTAAGTAGAAGAGTGCATATAAAATGCTTAGAACAGTCAATGGCCCAGGGTAAGTGCTTAATAAATGCTAGTCACTGCTAATGTCATCTTAATTGCTGCCATCATTGTTACCAGTTGGTAATGCCTAGAAGTGTTCTGGTTACACACACATTTCAATTGGAAATTTTCACATCTACTATAGTTTTTCCCCCCCCCCCCAGTTAGATTTCTCTCAATTTGACTCTTACTCAACTGTACTATAATTTGTTAGGAAATTAAAAATAAAATAGATTGATTGATTTATAAATGTGTCTTTAGATATTTTGTAAGAATGACAGAATTAGAGAATGAATTTGATTTACTCTACTAAACCTTCAATGGAGGTGCTGGTAAGCAGAGAAACAGCTGAATCAGTAGCAAAAAGAGGAGGAGAGAATTTTTCCACAAAATGAGGGAAACTTAAAAAACATCAATTCTACCCAAAGTGTTTCCCTAGAAGGAATGAACATTCACATTCAAAGTGGTGACATCATTATACAACCTTTCATCCAGCATCCCAGTGTCTGCTGTCTGTGGTAGACTTAACAGGGTGACTGTAATTTAATTTTGAGAGTGAAATGGGTGCTAAAAATAATTAACAGGAATTAATTTCTCTAGAGTAGTGTAAACCAAGACAGTCTCGTACAAACATGATATACCAGCATCTTATCTGTAAAGTGATGCTAGTCCTCTGCTCGTGTGCAAGTACTAAGTCACCACGTGAGAGCAGCCTGCATGCCTCTTCAGATGGCAGACAGCTTTCACAAAGCATTGCTAGTATTCAAGCAGGACAGACAAAATGACTGTTGACACCCCCATCCCCCAAAACACACACACATACTCACTTCCCTTTCTATGCAGTCTTATCACTCTGCTGGGGAAAGACCTTAAAGTCCCATTCAGATTATGCAATACCATTTTCATGGCCGCACCTATACCCAACTCCCACCTCTGTTATGGGATGGGAGTGTAGCTGGTCCAGTACCTGAGATACTTTCTGCTCAACAGTGATATGACAGGTGCTAAAAGAATCCTGCAGCCCCCCAAATAGTCCTCCACACTCTCCTGTTTGCTTTTCTTTGAAATTCCTTAACAGAGGATAAAGCTTCTGTCCAGAAAATAGGGAGATGGGGAGAAGAAGGAGTATAGAAAAAAGAACAATAAACTTGGAAGACATGGATTTCAGTCCTAGCTTGCAGCTTTGATGTTTATCACTTGCCCTTTTGAGAGTCCTTTAACTCTCCCAATGACAGGTTTTGCTTGTCTAAAGAGGGGACTGTGAAACTTGCTGTGGATATCCCAGGAGCTTCTTTGATGGTTTAATGGTTGAAGCTGCTGGGTGCATTTGAGGCGGCATTGTTCTTGTGAAAGCTGGTGATAAAATGTACTCATTCCTGGAAGAAAGGACATATTGAGATTACAAATGATGGAAAGCAGTCAAGCCCATGGTTGGAGAATTGGATGCTGAATGTTATACTTAGAGATACATTTGAAAAATGTTTAGAAGTAAACAGGATTTGAGTTGTTTTTAGAGCATTAAACAATCAACATTTGTATATTCCATAGATACCAGTTATAAAAAGTACAATATGGTTTATCCCTTTTCCTGCATTCCATGAAGCTTAGATAACAGACCAAGAAAAGAAGATAAAAGCAAATTTCCCTTGGCTCCTGGCTTCATGATTCTCTTGCTCATGTTTATGGAGTGCCAGGTAATTTTCAGTTCTTAATCTTAATAAGATGTTCTAAAGGGAAGCAACTTACATTAGTCAGGAACCAACCAGGAGACAGACCACACAGTCATTTGGATAGAGAAAGTTTAAAATAAAGAGTATTTATTTTTTTAAGTTTATTTATTTATTTTGAGAGAGAGATAGAAAGCATGTGTACGTGCACACACGCACATGAGTTGGAAAGGGGCAGAGATGGAGAGAGAGAATCCCAATATGGGGCTTGATCTCACCAACTGTGAGATCATGACCTGAGCCAAAATCAAGTCTCAGATGTCTAACCAACTGACCCACTCAGGTGTCCCTAAAATAAAGGGTTATTAACTATAACAGGACATTGAAGTTATGGGGTATTTGTTAGTAAGGAGGAAAGAGAACCCTGAAGAATACAGGATTGCAGATATCAAGAGAAGTCACTTTCCCTATGGCTGAGATCCAGACCTCCTGGAGGGCACAGTCATGACTCCCTGGAGGGCCATGAAGTTGTTCAGGTAACATGCTGGTTGAACTTGCTGGAAATCTGTCCTCTAACATGCCAGGGAGAGCTGCTTACAAGGAGGTGCCATGCCTCGGAGCTCATTGCAAAGCTTCCCAGAAAGTTGCCAAGGAATGCTACTGGGCATTGGGCCCTGAAGGAGCTGGGTGCTGAAGAAGCAATTCACCTGAAGAAGTTAATGTTGGACAGATCATGCACTGCTAGAGCTTTGAGAAAGGAGCACTCTGGAACCAGTAAGAGAAAAAAACCCTCCTCTGGCAGTGTCTCTCCAGCATTCCACTAACAAAAATTAACATTGTGCCAACTGGAAAAAGAGAAATATTTGCAGGATCCAACTCCATCTGCCATAGTGATAAAGGGTGAATTTTGAGCTGAGAGACAATACATTGATAGCTGATATAGACTGTGATATATTACAAGAAACATTAGGCTCCTCTAGATCCAGTACTATGTCTTACTGGATGTAGGGCCTCAGGCAGGTTCAACTCTGAGCCTCAAATTCCATGACTACAAAATGGAATCCTATATTTTTATCCCTCAGGCCATGGTGAGAGTCAAATCAGATAGGGGAATTGTATATCACTAGTAAGAAAAGTAGCAGAGTCACTATAACCCAGTGCTTTAAATGATGGATTCTAGTGACAGATTGCTTATATCGCCATTCTCTACTCACTAGCTAGGTGACCATGGGCAATCCACTTCCCTTCTGGGCCTTATTTCCTTATGCATAATTATGACCCCCACCTCATTATTACATTGTTGTGAGAAGTCAAAGAGATAACCCACTCAAGAATGTTTGAACAATATTAACGCAAAATGAACTTAATTGTTGTTATTCGCTTATATTATGCAATTATTTGAAATAATATAGTTATATGTTTACTTTTCCCTTACTATGTATTCACTCATTTTTATTCATCAGTGCCTACTATTAGTATGTATTATGCTAAGTGTTGCTTTAGAAGCCCAGGAACAGAGACCATTTTGATGAGAGAGAGGTATAACATTTTCAGAGATGTGCTTCCTTAGCAGGAAATGCTGTTCATTTTTCTCAAGACCAGAAAAACCATCCATAATTACTTGAATTTCTAAAATTAGCCCAGTGTGGTTTCTGTAATTCCAAGCATTTAAACTCTAAACAAGCTTTTATTTTGAAAGAAAGTTTTACAAGAATTTTTCAAAATATTTTCTGGATTGAGGTTTTTCTATGTTTTAATTAATGTAGGTAAATATGAAGTGTGCAAACCACTAAACAATTCCTTTGCAGGCATGGGGTCCACCAGGACTTTCAAGGCTTCACTCATACCATTCTGCTTTTGAATGGCAGATGCTGGAAGGAGATGCCAATTGGAACTACATTAAAGCATGGGCAAAGCCCACTGTGTCTGCATTAGTCTTATAAATAAATTCCCTGATTGTAGTCTCTTTTTGCCCTTTAATCCTTCTAGTGAAGGGATTTCCAATTTTGGCACTTTTGAAATTTTGTGTTGGATTTTTTCTTGTTGTAGTAGGCTGGTCAGTGCATTACAGGGTGCTTAGCAGTATCCCTGGCCAATACTTCTAGATGCCAGTAGCACTGCCCATGCCACTCTGAAACAAAAGTCTCCAGAAGTTGTCAAATGTACGTTGCATACAAAATCACTCCTGGTTGAAAACCACTGATAGCTGTTAAGAATCTTCCTGAAGCAAGACTTATAACAGCCTGAATTAAGTCCACATTCTTTAACTTAGCACTCAAGGCTCTTCAGCAACCTGACTCCTATATTACCCAGTCTTATCTACTTTCCCTTTGACTCCAAACAGTAAATTTGCCCAGGGTTCCCAGAATGTTTCTTTTACAGCTCTTGGATCTTACTGTTCTTTCTTTACATTTCCATTTCTCTCTGCTCTGACTACCCAAGGAAGATATGAATAAGTGGAACAAGATAACTTGTTTTGGATTTTAAAAAAAACCTCAATATTGTAAAGAGGTCAGGTCTCCTCAAAATCATTTATAATTAATATGATCCCAGTAAAAACACCAAGAAAATGTTTTTATTATTTTTTAAACTTTTTAAATGTTTTATTTATTTTTGACTGAGAGAGAGGGACAGAGCACGAGCAGGGGAGGGGCAGAGAGAGAGGGAGACACAGAATCCGAAGCAGGATCTAGGCTCTGAGCTGTCAGCACAAAGCCTGTCACAGGACTCAAACCCATGAACAGTGAGATCATGACCTGAGCCAAAGTTGAACGCTTAACCAACTGGGCCACCCAGGCAACCCAAGAAAATGTTTTTAGAAGCTAGACTAGCTTCTCTTAAATTTTAATATAGAAAATAAACATATGAGAATAACTAGAAAAAATTTGAAGAGTATCAAGATACAAATCCTACAAGTTATTAAAATATATTATGAAGTTATAGTAATTGAAACAATTATAGTATGACATATATTTACAGATCAATCAATACAATTAAATAGATGTTTTAGAAATATGACCTAATGTATGTGTGAATTTAATATATAATAAAAAAGGCATTCCAAATCATTGGAGGAATCATGGTTCATTCAATAAATAGTTTGAAAACAGCAAGCTAGCCATTTGGAAAAAATAAATCCCTACCTTACTTCATACATTAAATTATTTCCCTGGTGGTCCATAAATATAAACATTATAAAATAAACCACAGGTACCTAAGGAAAAATAATGGGATAATTTTGTTAGGAATGTCTAAGTAAGAAGCAAAACTCAGGACTATGAGAGGAAAATATTGATAATTTATTTAATAAAAATTTGTGCTTTACAAAAACACCATAACAAAAAGACAAAAATAATTAGCAATGAATGATATTTGTTAGACATGAGGTTAAACAAAGGGTTCATTTTTTAAAATATAAAGAGTTTATAGATAAATAAGAATCAAATCAAATATAAAAATGAGAAATAGGCATGGACAAGAGCTGCAGAAAAAAAGGAGATAAAAATCTTAGATTATTCTCAAAATCAGCCTTATTATATGAAACATAAAATAATGACTTTCCATTTTTATCTATTAAAATGTCAAAGTTTATCACAAGCAAAATTTTTATATGAGTGTAGGGAAATAGTACACTCTTACATTGCTACAACTTAAAGTGAGAACAATTTGGCAATATCTTTCAAAATCCTAAATGCACATATCCAGCCATTCCATTTAGAAGAATTATCCTACAGATAAACCATATGATACATGCATAGGCATATTGTGCAAGGATATTCAATGAAGAACTGTTTAGTGATTAGTTAATAGCCAAAAGACCTGAAAACACTCATCAATATGAGTGTGTATGTGTGTATATATATATGTGTATGTGTGTATATAGAAAACTTCTAGAAAATGACATGCAGAATTCATTGTTTACTTCTGAGGAAGAAATGTTTGGGAATTAATCAGGGAGGAGGATTGTAATCCTTACAATAGTACGTAATCGCTTATTCTTGGGTTCTATTGATTTTTTTAAAAATATACATGATTTGCTTTGTTTTATTAAGAAATAATAAAATTTTGCCATTAAAAATAATAAAAAGAAGAATAAGAATAAAACCTTCCTAAAACATTTTGTGATTGCCCTTGCCCACAGTATTATCACCTTCATCTGTGTTCATGGCACATTCACTTATATCTCTCATTTTCAATTATCAGTGTCCTCTTGTGAGTTCACATGTAATTGTTCATTTATCTCTATTCTCCCCAATTACACTGTTTAATGTTTTGAACTCCTTTGGATTCCCTGTGATACTAGTATAGAATCTTAAAAACAGTAAATCCTCAAATGATATGTTTGAAGTATTATGATCATTTCTTAAAAATGATGGTATGTTAAACTCTGAATAATCAAATATTTCACAATACTAGGCACTTAGAGACTAGGAATTGGAAAGAAGATTATCAAGGGAAAATAAAACATCAGGCATGGATACCACCTAGTCACTTTGCAGATAAGAAAGTGAGGCCCAGTGAAACAAAACAAGTCACCCAAATTACCCAAATAGTAGCAGAGTTGAGACTAGAACCCAGGTCTTAAGCAACAATACTAACAACAATAATGATAGTAAAACAATCTCTACTCTGAAAAGAAAGACAACAAATGACAATAATTTTTAAAGAATTTTTTGTACAGTTCTAAGACACTATCAGAAAATCAAGCATCTTATATTTCTGAATCTTCTCCAGCTGGCAAATTCCATTTCCTGTTATCTCATTGTTTTCCAAACCTATCTAATAATAAGAATTACTCAGTTCTCTGGAAAACATAAGAATCTAGGTAAATTGGTATTTTTTAAAAACAAGCAACTCAAGTAGTAAGTAGTTCTTATGACTGAGCAAGTTTACAAAATACTGCTCATTTCATCCTCAAAATAAGCCTGTAAAGTAGACAAAATATATACTCTTAATCTTCATTTAATAAATGAGGAAAGTGAGGCTCACTGAGGCTCACTTCTCTTTTATAGTCTAAATTATTTACCTTCAGCAATGAGAAAGGAAAGTATTTTGTGATGATAGAATATCTACATCCTAATCAAAGTTGCCACTCATGGGGAACCTGGGTGGCTCAGTCGGTTAGGCTCAAGTCATGATCTCACTATTTGTGAGTTCGAGTTCCATATCAGGCTCCTTGCTGACAGGTCGGAGCCTGGAGCCTGCTTCAGATTATGTGTCTTCCTTGCTCTCTGCCCTTTCCCCTCTTGTACTCTCTCTCTCTCTCTCTCTCTCTCTCTCTCTCCCTCTCTCAAAAATAAAAATAAACATTAAAAAAAATTGCCACTCATAACTGGATGAAACTCTGTTCTTTAGGTCACAAAGAATGAGTTGGGGGAGCACAAACCTAAATGCATACATAAATACCATCCAACTATTTCCATTTCTGAATAAAAACACAGAACAAAAATCAGAAAGGGAAATTTTGCAATTCAATGAGCTAATCTTGACCTGCCACTAAATTTGTTCTCATTTAGAAGGCCTTTTTTAAGACTTTGTGGGAGGAGGATGTAATTGTATGAATCATGTTGCTACTTGACTTAAAAAAAAAAGGGAAATAATTTAAGGAGAAAAGGGGAAATTGTGCACATGTCCACCAGAAACTGGGACAGAGGTTACAAGCTAAGTTTGTTCAGGATTATCTAGACTGGAGGAAACTCCCCTCTGATCATCCTCCAAGAAACCTTTCAAGGCCTTTTCTCTTCACCTTCAAAGTGTAGTCAAATTTTGAATAGTCAACATGAGGGAATTAGCCATTTCTGAGACTCAATTTTAATTTTAATGGGTGAAAGTCTATGCCTTTAAGCAATAAAATATGAATACATTCTAGATGCTTTGAATAGAAATCAATGTAAAATATATGTTTGCAGGCTTTTGTGCAGATGACATTGAGCAGATTCTAACTTTTTTGTATCATTAAGGGTCATCACCACAAATACCAGCCCTAGTAAATTGCTGTGAAGATGATGATTACAATCAGATCCTAAAAAGTACATTGGAAATTATAATGATGGTCTTTTCATCCCTAAACTAAAATTAAATTCTTATGTTGATGTACCTAGTTTTTAATTTGTTTTGTTTTAAAAGATTTTAGTATCTAATGAACTGTTAGTAATACTTTCACATGACTCTTTCCTGTAGTGGGATCAAAAGTTCCTAAGAAAGGGGAGGAGAAAGACAAAAATCATATGAGTTCACTCATATGAGGACTTTAAGAGAAAAAAGAGATGAACATAAGGGAAGGGAAACAAAAATAATATAAAAACAGGGAGGGGAACAAAACAGAAGAGACTCATAAATATGGAGAACAAAGTGAGGGTTACAGGAGGGGTTGTGGGAGGGGGGATGGGCTAAATGAGTAAGGGGCACTAAAGAATCTACTGCTGAAATCATTGTTGCACTGTATGCTAACTAATTTGGATGTAAATTTTAAAAAATAAAAAATAAAACAAGTTAATAAAAAAAGTTAAGCTTTTAAACTGCACAGTAAAAAAATTAAAAAATAAATAAACATTAAAAATATAAAAGAGTACACTTATCATGATAAGCACTGAATAATGTATGGAATTGTTGAATCAGTACATTGTACTCCTGAAATTAATATAACACTCTATGTAGAATTAAAATAAAATTTAAAAAAAGGGAAAAATGTTCCTAAAAGGTAGACTGTGCACTGACTACTGACCTACAGAAATTGTGAGATAATACTTATGTTTTTTTAAACTGCCAAGTTTGTGATAATTTGTTTTGCAACAGTGGAAAAATAATACATCTTATTATAGTAAGTTCCATGAGGACAGAAATCTTGCCTATTTATTTTCACTGATATACCCCAAACTTTCAGAACAGGTACACAGCGGTTCATCAAAGAATATTTGTTGAATGGATGAAAGAAAAAATAAGGATATTAGAATGGTACTAAATTCTTAATAACACTTTAACAACTTAGCAAGAAAAGAATACTCAGAAGCCAGAAAGGTACAAATTTTCAGACTAATTTACTTTTACCTTCATTTCTCTAAAACGTAAATACTATAAACATAGCTTCGATTATGTCCATGAATAATCTCCTTGAGCGATGGAGTAAATTTAGAGTTCCAAGATAGGCTAAGTTTGTAAAGTATAACTCCATTTAGAAATACATCAAGGGCCACCTGGGTGGCTCATTTGGTTACGCATCCAACTTCGGCTCAGGTCATGATCTCTATGCTGACAGCTCAGAGCTGCTTCAGATTCTGTGTCTCCCTCTCTCTCTGCCCCTCCCCTGCTTGTGCTCTGTCTCTCTGTGTCTCTCAGTAATAAATAAATGTTAAAATTTTTTGAAAAATAAAAAAAGAAATGCATCAAAATGATAACATTGTTTGAGTTATGGAATTGTTATCTATACACAACATGTTTGTAGGCAGGTAATCTTATAAGTTGGTACAATGTCATTTTAGTACTTTGGAAAAAAATCAACATGATTAAAATTTTATCAAATTATTTCCTAAAAGTATAAATTTATTATATGAATGCATGCACTTTTGGCTCTTTTCTATTTTGTTTTATATGTAGTCATTTCTACATTGTGGATGACCTACTTTTAACTATTAAAACTGCCAGCTTGTTTCTGTAAGAATCCCTATGGAGTTAATTTTTTTTTGTTTGTTTTTTATTTTAAACATTTAAAAGCTGAAAGACATGCTCCAGAGGTTAAATCCAATGCATTTCCCTTGTTAAGAAAATACACTATTTATCAAAAAGGTCAAACTGTGTGTGTGTGTATGAGATTATACGTGCGTGTATATAAGTGTCTGTGAATATTTACGCATACATTTTTCTGCGTGTACCTTGGTCCCAGGGTACTCCATTTATGGTTAATTTCCACTCCATGAATTTTCCAAATAAGAGTCTCCTTTGAAGTGATGACATAACTAATTTAGAATTAGGGCATCCCTAGAGTGCCTTAGGGTGTCAGAGTTATCATTAGGAAATGTGGTTAAGAAAATTACATTATATGGGGTTCTCATGGAGTTATTCGGTTGAAACCCAGCTCAAATGAAATTTAAGGAAGCTTTAAAAAGGAAAATTATCACTAAATGGTTATGTGAGGGAAGACTCATTCAGTTACTCATTCAACTCATATTGAACTCAATCAATGTACTACACACTATACTGTGCACACAGGATACATCAAGGAATAAAACTTAGACTACCTAGAAATATCCCTGTCTCACTGGGGCTTGTATTCAACCAGAAAGTGGAGGGAACTTCAAGGGGAGTTAATTTTTTTTTTTTGAGAGAGAGGCAGAGGATGAGCAGGGAAGGGGCAGAGAGAGAGGGACACACAGAATTTGAAGCAGCTCCAGGCTCTGAGCTGTCAGCACAGAGTCTGATGTGGGGCTCGAACTCATGAACTGCAAGATCATGACCTGAGCTGAAGTCAGATGCTTAACTGACTGAGTCACCCAGGCGAAGGGAAGTTAATTTTATGTGAGGTGGTATTAAGTGCCTTGAAAACCTAAACTGGGTGAGAGTGACAAAGGAGAGATGCTATTTCAGAAAGGATGCTCAGGGAAGCCTTTTTGATAGAGGGAACTTGAAAAGAGACCTGAATAAAGGGAGGGAAGAGTCAAGCAGATATCAGTGGTAAGGGATATGAGCAGAGGGAAAAGCAAATGCAGGCTCTCCAACGTAGAGGTTTGCTCAGAATGGCCAATGATTACACTAATACAATTTCATCCCTATCCCCTCAAATCAAACTCACTAGGAACACAACTGCAATTGTATCTGTTGTAAGTTACCAGCCATAGTGATTGCTTATGAGTGAGTTGGAAGAGCAGAAGGTGGAGGAGGGGTAGAAATTAGGTTAACAAGGCAGTTAAGGCAAGGTCATGTGAAGGTGGGTATAAAGGGCTTTGCATTTTATTCACAATGGGGTGGGGAGCCACTGGACCTTCTTAAGTAGAGGAGTGATATCGTCTGACTCATGTGTTTAAAGTTTGAATATTTTTAATGTTTGCTCTTGAGCTGCGTGAAGAATAAACTGAAGAAGGAAAGTGGAAACAAAGAGACCATTTATAAGGGTATTCCAATAATTCCATGGGAGTTGATGGTGGCTTATACTAGTATATAGCAGTGGGAATAGAATTATGTGCCTTCTGGATCTACTCAAAGATAGAGCAACAAGATTTGTTGGTTGAATGGATGTAACATATGAAAAAAATAAATCAAGCATGAATCCAAGGTTTTTAGTCTGACTAGCTGGAAGAATGGAATTGCTGTTTTTTTTGAAACAGGGAAGACCAGTTGCGAAAGAGAAAAATTGGGAGATTATTTAAGAATTCAATCATGCATATATTGTTTTAAATGCCTATTAGATATCCAAATGCACATACCAAGAGATATATAGTTGGGTGTCACCAATCTGTAGATGGTATTTGAGGCTATGAGAAAGAATAAGATCATCTAGGAAGTGAATGTTAAGAGAAGCCTTCTGAGAGCTACTCCAAATCATGGAAGTATGGAAGATGAGAAGTAACCAGAAAAGGAAGCAGAGACAGACTAGCTACAGAAATGGGAGAGTAGCCTATCTGCTAGGTCAAAAGAAAATGATGAAGAGAAGTAGTGGTCAATTCTGCAGATTAAAGTTGAATTCATTAAGGACTGAGAGTGCTTGAACTTTGAATTTGGCACATGAAGGCAGTTGGTGAAATTTGGCAAAGGTAGTTTTCATGGACTGGAGGAGGGAGGTGAAAGTCTAATAGCAGTAGATATAAAAGAAGATGGTAGAAAAAGATGGAATGGGGAAAGTTGTAGAGATAGTGGATATGGACAGCTATTTCAACAGATTTCTGTTGAAGGGGGAGCAAAGAGTGGTAGCTAGAGAGGAATGTGAGGTAAAGTAATTGTAGTTGATAATGTGATCCAGTAGTAGGAAAAAATGATAATGTTAAGAAATAGAAGGAACAACTACACAAGTATTGGGCAGGGAAGAAGGGGGAAAAAACCTAGTGTGGATGGAGTATAGATGGAGCAGTTGGTGGGAACATTGACAGTTCATTCATTGTAACATGTGGAAACACAGCATATATGTACAGGTACATTAATAGATTTTGTAGTAGAGCCTTGGCCTTATTGATTAGCCACGTTTTAGTTTTTTTCAATGATTTGCAACTCTAGGTACATATTAGAGTTGAATGGGAACATTAAAAATAGTTATAAGAAAAAAATTTAATACTGATAAGAAATGCAAATTAAAACCATAAAACCATAAAACACACCTATGAGAATGGCCATGATGGAGTATACTGGCCAAAAGAACAAACGCAAAAACAACGAAACAAGAACAAAACAGAACAGATTGATGGTTGTCAGAGGTGAGGGGTGGGGATGGGTGAAGTGGGTCAAAAGATACAAATTTCCAGATATGAAATAAATAAGTCATGGGGATGTAATGTACCATATGGTGACCACAGTTAATAATACCGTATTGTATATTTGAAAGTTGCTAATAGATCTTAAAAGTTGTCATCACAAGAAAAAAAAGTTGTAACTATGTATGGTAATGGATGTTACTAGACTTATTGTAGTGATCATTTTGCAATATATGCAAACACAGAATTTTTACATTGTACACCTGAAGTTAATATATGTCAATTATACCTCAATAAAAATAAAAAGTTTTCATCACAAGAAAAACAAACAAACATACTGACAATACCAACTTCTGGCAAGGATGTAGAGCAACTAAAACTACCACACACACTGGATGAGATTGTAAAGCCACTTTGGAAAACAGTTTGGTGATTTCTTACCATATAACCCAGCAATCCTATCCCCACGTATTGACAAAAAAAAAAAAAAAAAAAAAAAAACCTTTCACAATAAAACCTAGACATGAGTGTTTACAGCAGTTCCATTGCTGATAAAAACCAGAAATATTCCAAGTGTCCTTCAACAGACAAATGGATAAATAAACTGGTATATCCATACAACAGAACACTATTCAGTAATAAAAAAAAAAGAGCAGGCTGTTGATACACACCCACTTGGATTGATCTCAAGGGCATTATGTTGAGTGAAAAAAAGGCAGTCTATATGATTCCATTTATATCACATTGCCCAAAAGGCAAAATTATACTTATGGGGACAAAGCAGGTGACAGTGGAAGGAAGGTGTGACTATAGAGAGGTCCCAGAGTTATTTGGGGATGATGGAACAGTTCTGTGTATGTGTGTTAAAACTCACAGTTGTATACCAATTTAATATGTCAATTTTACTGTATATTAATTTCAAAAAGACCCTTTTACTGATAGTGGCTCCTCACCAGCAGTGAGCACACTCAATTTTCTGATACAGGTGGCAATGAAGACATCCCCATCTCCAGGGCAGCTCCCAGGAAGGAGGGTTGGGCTTTGTTCTTAGCTGCCCAACTGACCCACCTAGTACTCTGACTCTCTTAGAGATCCTGTACACTACCTAACATCCTTTAGTAAGCCCCTACCTGTTTGAACCCTTTACAAAATTTTTTTTAATCTTTATTATTTTGAGAGAGAGAGAGAGAGAACAGGGGAGCGGCAGAGAGAGAGGGACACAGAGAATCTGAAGCAGGCTCCAGCCTCCAAGCTGTCAGCCCAGTCTTATGCGGGACTCAAATTCAGGAACAATGAGAATCAGGAACGATGGCTACATGAGCCAAAGTCGGACGCTTAACCGACTGAGCCACCCAGGTGCTCCAGAAATCTTTTCTGGTAAGTATAAAATAAAAATTATATGTGACAACAAAGCATGGTAGCAAGACTTAATTAGCAGTTTTCTTTTCTTTAAGTGGTATGAAGAATGCCATAAAATTGAGCTTTTAGGAAGTGCCTGAACCCCACCCCATCCACCCAAATTCTGACTTAATTACTGGAGGAGAGGAGATGGATTTTTAAATTAAAAAAAAATAATAATATATTTTCCTGATGAGTGGCAACAAGCTGCAGAGGGAATTGGTCCAGACTAGGGAGTGCTAGGGTTGTCCGGGCAAGGGGCAGTGAGAAGTGATCTGGTGGCATTTGTATTGCAGACTAACTGGAACTAGTCATCACAAGATTAGCTGTGATGTTTTTTTTTTGGCAGATTATAGCAGTGAGGCTGTGGGTGTTGGGGAGGTAGCAGGGGTCTTGACAGAAGCACACAGAGCTTTATGGATCTTCCCTTAAGCTACTCTAATGGCTGTGTGGTTGCCAAGAAAACACAAGGAATTTGATGAGTGCTCTCTGTCAAATCAACAGAGGACATGAGTAAAGTAGGAATATCTTGCCCTTTACCACTAATAATAATGGGAGAGGGAATGTGGTAATGGAAACTAATATGATTAAACTTACATGACAAATACAGTAACACATTTAGAGTACTTAAAAACACTGCCTAGCACATAATAAGAACTTAACAAAGGTTAAAGGCAAAATAAAATGGTTATGACTCTGAAAACACTTTCTTCCCTGTGTATCAGTGTAATAAATTGTTATTTCCTCAAAGATTATATGCAATTGGCAAAACCACTTTGTTACCCATTAGATCTATTTTCCTGAATCTCTTGGGGCCCTGGGAAGACTACATGATTTGGCATTCTCTCAGAATAGATCTGTTTATAGCAATAAGTTTTCTACAAATACATTACAAAAGACCTATGACTCAGAAAATATTTCTGAGACTCCACATGGTTGAAAACACAGGAAGAATACTCCAAAAAAGTTCCACTGAACCCATTCAGGCTCTCCAGAGTTTGGGGTTTACTGGTTCAGAGCCTGTCTCTCTCTGTCTCTCACTTTTTCCTTTATTTCACTTCCTTCATTTCCTTTATCCCAGTAGAATTCTGTGAAAGGATCACTCCATGAGAATAAGGACCAAGAAAAGAATGTATCCTGATGAACATTTCAAATGGTAAAGTTTCTTGTTGAATACCATAAGAGAAATAAATTTTAGGTCTGCTTTGCAGATAATCTAAGATGTTCACTGAGAAATTACTCCTTACCATGTGCTAGGTTCTGTGCTTTGCTCTCTCACCTGTAATATTAGTATTTTCATGACAATCTTGTCAGGTAAATCAGGTGAATAAATAAATATTTTATAGATGAGGGAGCTAAGGCTCAGAAAGTGACTTGACTAAGGCCACAGAGTTGGTGGCAGAGCTGGTATTTCAATTCAGCTCCACCAACAGACCTTTCCTTTCCCCTAAGTTCTGTGATCTACAGTCTTACTCTGAAATACAGTAGTCAGTAAGTTACCATGAGCAATAAATGTCACCAAGTATCCTCTTAAGTGTTTGCTTCCTCTTGGAGAGGGGCATCTGATAGAGATAATCTTCAGTTAGATATGCTATCAGCTCTTTGCTGTGCTACCTCACCCATTTACCAGGGCTCAAATGTCCCAAGGGCTTGGGAACCCAAAGTGGTGCATTGGTACACACACATCCTTGCTCCCCAAAATGATGTGTATCTAGGCACCAGAGTTCTGAAGCCTGCTGTGTTTGTGTTTCTCATCTTCTTGTGTCTGACTCAGGGGCAGGAAGTGGAGAAATCACTGACCTTTGACATAAAAGGTCTAAACTGCCTGTTAATCAGATGATCATGCCATCTCTATATCATCATCACAGCTGGAAATGTGGTAATACAGCATGCAGTCCAGTTTCTTTGTTGAGATCCAGCTTTTCTGTATCTTTCCTGTGGGCTCCCCCATATGAGTGGTGAAAGGCTGCCTTTTACTGAGGTGTTTAGACTTCAGATATGGGATTTTGAAACTGAAAGAGGTCATCTTATACAATTCATTCAGGAGATCTAAGGAAGTTAGTCACATAAGTAGGGAAGGTTGGGCTAAGAATTAGAACTAGGTCTCATATCTCTTTATTCAGTGCTTTTACTGATAAGAGTACAATGGACTACTTTTAGAAATGTTAAATTTCTATCTAGAAAGCAAAGTAAGATGTTTTAAATAATGGATTCAGATACTTATCCCTTTTCTGTGAAGTCTCCAAAGCTGGGTCAAACTTTGAATACATAGTAATTTCTTGTACTGACACAAGTTAAAAGGGTTTTCAGAGATATAATCTCAATTTTATTTCCTCTCTAATTTGTATTAAGCTCTTAATATGTTCTTGGCACTGTTTTAAGTACTCAAAATGTGTTAACACATTTAATTATTTAAATTTTATCCTGTCAGTTTTGACCACATTAAAGATATTATTGGAAAATAATGCTGGCCAGCACTTATGAACAAATGCTGAGCTAAGCATTTTATATGTTATCTAATTTATCTCAAACTTCTTTGAGCTTTAGACTCAAATCACCATCTTTCACTTCAATAGCTCTCCTTGAGAGTTTCAATGGTATCTCAAGTTCAAAAAGTCCTAAAGCAAGCACATGCTCATACCCCTTCCCCTGCCCTCACCATTTCAGATCAGTGTTCCTCACCTCAGAGAATAGCACCAATTATATACTTCCTAGACCCAGGAGTTATCCTTGACTCCCTCTGCTTAGCTCCCCATTTCCAATCCATCACCAATTTCTGTGGATTTTACCTCCTAACCTTCTCTCAAATCTATTATATTTGTCCATATCTATCAGACTACCCTGTTCAAAAATACCATCATTTCTCACTTAGATTTTAACAGAAGCTTCCCAATTTGTTTACACAAATCTTCCCTCATAGTCCTTAAATCTACTTTACAAATTGACACAGGGTAATCTCTTTAATAAGACAAATCTAAACATATTCTATTTCTTAAAACACATTAACAGCTTCTCATTGCTCTTAAGATAAAGACAAACACCTTGGTATAATTGACAGGGTTCTGCACAATCTGGCTGCTGCCTCTCTCCCTCAATTTCTTCCATATTTCCTTCCCACTTCAACTACATTGTTCTTCTTTTAGTCTTGTTACATATAATCTTCTTTCCAGTTGCAGGACCTTTGCACATAGCTTCATTTGCATGAATTGCCTCTTTCCCTTATCGTTAAATCTCTCATTTTTCATATCTTGGCCTTCCCTGACTTTTCAGATTAATTAAAAACTCCCCCATCCTATCTTCCCAGCACCATGGGCTTCTTATTTATAAGATTTATCATAAATATATTATTTATTTGTTTGTGTGATTCATATTTTTTTTCCTCATTAGACAATTTTCATAAAAGAAGGTGTATATATATATATATATATATATATTTGCTCAAAATTGTATATCCAGTATCAAGCATTGTTCCTAAACTATAGTGGACACTAATTTTTTTAGGCATTATCTGCTAGATTGATGAAATCAATAGATTTTTTCAGTATGATAGAAATCTTATTATGTTGTCACTAGCATTTCAGTTAATCTTATACTAACTACAGTCTCCTACATGTGATGAAATCACAAACTCAAATGATCATAGGATTAGGCAAGTACTAATGTGTAGCCATCATCTCAAGGGAGCAGCTGTGGGAATTATAGATTCAGATTTTTCAAGAGAAACTGTATGTGTGATTTTTAAGAATGTTTCTTATTAATATGTATACTGAGAGGATTGGCCAGAAAGATAAGGGGAAAGAGTAGGGAAAGTTTGTTAAATGCCACTATGAAGGTGTAGTAGTTGAATTGTCTGCCCCCCAAATTTGCATCCACCCAGAATCTCACAATGTGACCTTATTTGGAAATGGGGTCTTTGCAGATATAATTAGTTAAGGATTGAGATAAAGTCATATTGAATTGAAGTAAACCCTAAATCCAATGGCTAGTGTCCCCATGAGGATAGGAGAAGACACAAAGACACTCAGAGAAAAAGTCCATGTGAAGACAGAGGCATAGAATACAGAGATGCCACCACAAACCAAGGAAAGCCAAGAATTGCTGGCAACCACCAGAAGCTAGGAGAGAGGCATGGGATAGATTCTCCCTCAGAGTCCCCAGTAAGAACCAACCTCAATGACACCTTGATTTTAGACTTTGGTACTCATAAACTGTGAGCAAATAAATTTCTGTTGTTTTACAGAATGTAGGTTTCTCAAAATGTTAAAAATAGAACTACCCTACAGTCCAGGAATTGCACTACTAGCTGTTCACCCAAAGAATACAAAATTCAAAGGGATGTATGCATGCTGATGTTTATTGCAGCATTATCTACAATACATAGCCAAACTATGGAAAGAGCCCAAATGTCCATAAACTGGTGAATGGATAAACAAGTTGTGGTGTGTGTGTGTGCGCGTGCGCATGCACAATGGACTGTTACGCAGCCATCAAAAAGAATGAAATCTTGCCATTTACAATAATGTGGATGGAACTGGAAAGTATTATGTTAAGCAAAATAAGTCAGTCAGTAAAAGACAAATACCATGTAATTTCACTCATATATGGAATTTAAGAAACAAAATAGATGAACAAATGAGTAAAAAATACAGGCAAACCAGGAAACAAACTCTTAACTATAGAGAACAAACTGAGGGTTGCTTAAAGGGAGGTGGGTAGGGTATGGGCTAAATGGGTGATGGGTATTAAGGAGGGCACTTGTAGAGATGAGCACTGGGTGTTGTATGTAAGTGATGAATCACTAAATTCTATACCTGAAACTAATATTATACTGTATGTTAAGTAACTTAAATTTAAATAAAAACTTGGGGAAAAAAAGAATAGTGCTATTTCAGTGAATGGATGTGTTTACCAGAATGTGCTGCATTAAAAATACTCTGTAATGACACATATATAAAATAATGTTTCTAAGAATGCTTCTTGTATTTTTAAAGAAAGCTCAGTGTAATTTTATACAAATAATATGTTAATCACACTGTGGTTCATGGGTCACAATCATATGAATAAAAGACCTTCTAAGAGTGATAGAAAAAATTATATTGTTTTAAGAAATTCAGTTTACGGCAGCCATAGGAAACTAAGCAGAGAAAGAAAAAAAAAATCAGGACTGAAAGTTAGCTGGATAAGATTTGGGCACATGGAGGTCATTAGAGGCCTCAGCAAGGGCATTTCAGAGGAGAGGTTTGAGAAGTAAAAAGGAAGTGAAAAAGTGGAAATCCTATGTGTATTCCTGCCCCAGTTCACCCATCTGTCCACCCCCTTCACAAATCCATGTTGTGAATAGAAGCTTCCAGGGCAGAAAGATGCCCTGGAGCACTTGCCTGCCTACGGTCTGCCGGTAGGTCTGGCTGAGGTACACAGAAAGAAGGAACTTCCAGCCCTTGGCTACTTCTTGGGAAACACATGAGACTGCTGGGCATAGGACCAAGAGAAAGTTTGGCTCTGCTCAAGGCCAATAATGTGATAAGTGAGAAGAGTGGATGGGCCCTGGAGGAAGAGCACAGAGCTGGGTAGGGGCAGAGCCCCTCTGTGTGAGGGTAGGAACAGAGAACAGCCAAGGAAACCCATGTAACTGCAGAGGCCAGTCTTAGCACATGTGGTCAGAGAGCCCAGGCCTTGTCCAGGAGCATGTCAAGCTCAGGAATTGCTCAGAAAAGCACACTGGTAGGTCAGGTCAGTCAGTGGGGAAGCTGGCAGTAGATGATAAGAGTTATCATATGAAAGTACCTTGTTATTCTAAGAATTTTGTTTATTCTTGGCCAATGGCTGGAGAAATGTGGACTAGGATGCAGTGCCCTGATAGAGGAGAGAGGTAGGGACGGGTGTGTGTCTAAGGTGGGCCTCTGAGCCCTTCATTACATGATATTGAACACTTTTAACCTGACTTTGCACAGCTCATCTCCAGCTGCCTCCCTCAATTGTGCTTATTGCATCACTTAACATTCTCCTATGTTTTTAAAATTTTATTTAGTTTGTATATTGTTTACATAACTGTTTCTTTTTTTTTTTTTTTTTTTTTTTTAAATTTTTTTTTTCAACGTTTTTTATTTATTTTTGGGACAGAGAGAGACAGAGCATGAATGGGGGAGGGGCAGAGAGAGAGGGAGACACAGAATCGGAAACAGGCTCCAGGCTCCGAGCCATCAGCCCAGAGCCCGACGCGGGGCTCGAACTCACGGACCGCGAGATCGTGACCTGGCTGAAGTCGGACGCTTAACCGACTGCGCCACCCAGGCGCCCCCATAACTGTTTCTATAAGATACATACCTTTTTTTCTTTCTCAACCCTGTACCTACAAACTCAGTACATGCTCAATTTTTAATAATTAATACAAAGAGGACTGGCCTTTAGAGAGACTTCAAACCAATTGTCAGAAATGGCCATTTACCATAACCCTGGAAAGTAGGATGTTAAAGGAATTATCCTTATAATTGTTCCTTCCTTGTCTATATGGGAATAATGACAGTATCAGCTCAATACTTTCCTAAGCAATAAACTACATAATTCTCATGCCACAGTTCCTTCAACATAAGCCCAGTTTCTACTGTTTAAAGCATAAATAAAAACAATAAAATTATACTTCAATAAAAAATATTTTTGATGTGCTCATTGTTCCCTTGAGCACAGATAATTCTTTTCTGTGGGCTTTAGTTCAGAAATGGGGCAACTATTCGGTATAGTTGGGCAAATGGTAAGGTGACCCTGATTAAGAAAACCCTCAACAGATTCATTCATTCATTCATTCCAACAAAAAGAATTCCTTAAATGTCTACTATGTGCATGGAACTGTTCTAGGTACTGTTATGGACTGAGAAGCTCTTGCCTTCAGGGAACACAGACAATGAATACAGATGTGAACATCATATACCATAGTGCTAAAAAAAAGTTACAGGATAGAGAATTAGAGTGAGTGATATTTTAGATAAGACATTCAGTGGAGGTCTCTATGAAGATATGGGAGCCAAGTGAGTAGGAACTTGGATGAGGTGAGAGAAGAAGCCAAATGATATACATTGGAGAAGAGGGATCTAGCTGGAGCAGGGGGCAAATGTGAAAGCATTGGAGTTTATTGGCTTGCTTGAGAGAATAGCAAGCAAACTGGAGAGTGGGGTCATAGGAGAGAGTTGTAGAAGGTAAAAGTTGGAAAGGAATCCAGAAGCCAAATTACATAGGTCAGAACAAGGGCTTTGTATTTTATTTTACATGAGAAGGAAGTCTATGCAGTTTCTGAGCTGAGTAGTGATATGATTTGACTTAGATTTTAAAAGAATAATCTTGGGGCACCTGGGTGGCTCAGTCAGTTAAGTGTCCAACTCTTGGTTTTGGCTCAGGTCATGATCTCACGGTTTGTGAGTTCAAGCCCCACATCGGGCTCCATGCTGACAGTGTGGAGCCTGCTTGGGATTATTTCTCTCTCCCTCTCTCTGTCCTTCCTCTTTCTCAAAATAAATAAATAAACTTAAAACAAAATAAAATAATAATCTTGCTGCATTTTGGATAATACATGGCTAGGGGATGCAGAGGAAGGAAAATTTTTCTATCTATATCCCTCCAAATTCTGTGGCTGGTCTAACAATTAAAATTCCCTAAGACAGAATAACAGGAGAAAAACAAAATTTATAGGGGAGCCCCATAAAGATATAAGTCTTAAAAGGCAGCCAACAATTGAGGCTTCTATACTTCTATACTTCTGAGTTAAGGAAAGGAGCAGGGGTCTGGGGCTACAGAGGAGGAAGGCAATTCATAGGAAGGTGAGAGGATGAAATGTCCCACAAACAAAGGTTGCCCTGCCCTGCAGATTAGTTTCTTAGGTTAAAAAAAAAAATCTCTGGTAATTGCTCTCTTCCTGGAACATGTACATTTCTTACTTTCCAATGTAAATTTCCTTTATAATTGCAGATTTTCCCATATATGGGGAAATCTGTATCTCTTTTAGACAGTTCAAAATGAAGTAAAGAGTTTTTCCTGAGTCTGATGGGTTTTGATATCCTTTAGCTCTAAACAAGCTTCCTGCCAAAGTGGCATATTTTGGGGAGGGAGGGGGCTGTTTTGAACTCCTTCAGAGGCAAGAGTGGAAGCAGAGAGAGCAGTAAAGAGGCTTTGTTCTTGTCCAAGGGAGATATGATGGTATATGACACCAAGGAGGTAGCAGTAGAAATGGTGAGATTTGGTCAGATTTGTGATATAATTAAAAGCTAGTTGTAGTGAGTTGAATGGTGCCACCTCCCCTGGGTGGGGAAGTCCATGTCAAATCTCTGGGACCTGTGTTACCTTATTAAGAAAAGAGCCTTTGCATATGTAATTAATTTAAAGATTTTGAAATGAGGAGGTCATCCTCGATTATCTAAGTGGGTCCTAAATCCGATGACAGATGTCCTTATAAGAGATGTATAGAAACTTGGCACATAATAAAGGTTCTTTCCAGTATTTCCCCTATCCCCACTACCTTCTGACTGACCCTTGTGCTTACTCATGTGGCCCTCCAATGTATAGTGTGACCCTTCTGTTGGGAGCTGTGGGTACAACAAACTATCTCCTCAACTGCAGTCATTTCTTGATCTGTTGGCCTTGTCATACCTAAATTATAATAAAACCTATATTTAAAAACAATAGGTGCAGTGAGAAGGGAGGTTTGGCCTCAGACTTCAATGACATAGCACTAGACTGTTCTTGGCTTGCTAACTGGTTTCACTAGATGCCAACAGCTGCCTGAGAAAGTAATCCTGCCTGCTGATGTGCATTTGTGTTGTGGCTGAAAACTCTATTTGTTGTGTTTGCTAGGTGTTGCCTACATTCAGAACTCAAAAGTTCAGTCTTCCTTGAATTCTGAGCTGAGCTGAGCTACTTACCTAGATTATGGGATGATGCCCCAACAGCATCACTTTTTATATTGACTAGCTGCACTTACCAAAGCCTCCTCCAAAGGGAGCAAGGAGTGACTTCCCTCCAAGTGCCATGAGAAGGACCTGATCAGTCAAGTAGTCAGTAGTGATACGTGGTAGGGAAACTGAGTTGCTATTCTCCCATGTAGTTCAGCCTGCCTGGTCAACTAAAAAAGAGAGTGCTCTTCAGAGGCACTTGTGAGTTGTGAGCTATACATAGGGTCAGTATGAGGGCATCTACTTCAGAAACCATGGCACTTTGCAAAGGTATTATTTTTGATTTAAATTTTGTGTGGTTGCTTGCCTTGCAGTTGTTGCAATTTGTCCCCTGATGAGTGGAGATAAAGGATCACATTCTTGGAGACAGATGGCACAATATTTAATAAAATAATGAAAAAAGGAACATTTTATCCTTGCTCTACCTAAGACCCTTGAGGATTGATTCTGGGATGGGAAATGCTGGGATAATGTGCATGGGCTACTGCTTACCAGCACACCAAGAGCCTTATCCTCAACACACAGAGCCCCCAAAATACCAATAAGGCCACTGTCACTCTCCTTGGAAGTGGATCTTAGATCTATTATACACTATGGGTTCACCTGAGAGAGGGAGGCCTCCACCCATGAACAAGACCGTTAAGGACTACTAAGAGCTCATCCAGTAAGCATTTAAAGAATAAACAACATAAGAGAGGAGTCAATATGGTGGAGAAGTAGGGGGATCAGAATTTCCCTTGTCCCTCAAACACAGCAGTATTGAGGTCAGAACACTTAGAACACCCAGGAAATCAACCTGCAGAGTGGCAGAAGGATCTCCACAGGTGAAAAGAGACAGCTTGGTGGGAGAGAGGTGTGTGTTTGTGAATTGAGAGAGATAAAACGGGCAGCATAGGCAGGAAGGGGAGGGGACCCCTTTTGTGGAGAGACAAAAGGAAGAGAAGAGAGGCTGTGTAAGGGTGGGATTGTATTTGGACAAGAGAAAAACCTCTATGGACCACAGAATGAAATGAAATGAATGAAATATAGGGAATGGGGAATGAAAAATAGGGAGAGAGCCAGTTTCTACTTTGCAAACAGCCTTAGGAGTGGAGTTTGGAGTTTTCAGGGTTGGGTGACTTTCTCCAGACAGGAGCCAGCCTGCATGCACCTGGAGGGGGGGGAGCCAGCCCCAGGGCATGGTAGTGATCTCAGGGGTGTACTGGGAAAGGATATTCCCCCCCCGCCCTCAAGTACTGTGGGAAGAGGGTTTATTGCACCCCCAAGGATAAAAGACTTTTTAGGCGCCAGCCAGAGGCCTTTTGTCAGCTTGGCGGAGTGACACTATTCCAGAACCAGGTCCATGTGGAGCAGGATCCTTTAAGACATCAGGTTTTGAATCCCAGCCATGTGCCTAGAGTTGCAGAAGACTGTGGAGCTGGACAAGACACTTGCCCATGCTACTCTGTGAGGGTTGTCTGAACAGTGTGCTTTGAGACACCAGGTCCGGGGAGGAGAGATTGGTGTATCACCATTTTTCTCCCCATTGCCAACATGGTGGGGCTTCAGGGAACAAGACAGTGGTCCCCAGTGGAGGCAGGACCTACTTACACCTACCCCACCACTCCATGCCTGGTAACTGCAATCTACTGGAGTGAGATTGACAGTGACCAACCCAGACAGCCTCTCGTTCAGCACAGCCACTGGTCCCAGGTACCAACAGACAACTGTCCTGTGGCTTTGTATGTTATTCTGTTTTTTTTTTCCTAATTATTATTTTTTGTTTTATTATTATTATTACTTTTTGCTCTTTTCTTTCCTTTACTTCTCTTCTCTTTTCCCTTCTTTTTCCTTCTATCTTCCTCCTTTGACATCATGCACATAGTTCCTGATTTGATTTTTGGTCAACTAATTTTTTCTTTCTTTCTCTGTTCTGGTTGTTTGCTTAATCTGGCATTTTTTCTCTATTCTTTTTACACCTTTTCTGTATCTCCTTTATTTTCCTCTCTCCCTCTCCCTGGATTGAGCCTCATAGTTTCTTTGATTCTCTGCTTGTTCTTTTTTCCCACCCCTGTCTCTTTTCTCTTTGTATGAGATAAGGTTTCTTCCTCCCCTCCTTTTTCTTTTTTTCCAGGATTACTTCAATGAACAAATCAAAGCACACTCGGTGGAAGGTCTAATCCACCACTATGCGCAGTGAGATAAAGCAACCAAAGATGCAACAACAGAGTGCACACAACACACTCCAAAAACACTTCCTGAAGTGCCAGTCCCTGGACAGTATATGGCCTCTTTTTTAAAAATAGTAGTGCTCACAGGTGCAGGAGTACTAATAACAAGCTATTAAAACACATAAAAGACAGAAAACTAGCCAAAATGATGAAATGGAAAGATTCTTCTCAAAAGAAATTCCAGGAAGAAATGACAGCCAGAGAATTGCTCAAAACAGATATAAGCAATATATCTGAAAAAGAATGTAGATTAATAGTCAAAAGACTGATAGCTGGGCTTGAAAAAAGCATAAAAGACAGCAGAGAATCTATTGCTGCAGAGACCAAGAACCTAAGAAATCGTCATGGTGAATTTAGAAATGTTGTAAATGAGATGCAAAATAAACTAGATGGAATAACAGCAAGTATAAGAGAAGCAGAGGAGAGAATAGGTGAAATAGAAGATAACATTATGGAAAATGATGAAGCTGAGAAAAGGAGAGAAAGGAAATTACTAGATCATGAGGGGAGAATTAGAGACCTAAATGATTCAATGAAATGAAATAATATCCATATCATAGGAGTTCCAGATGAAGAGAGAGTGAAAGGGTCAGAAGGTTTATTTGAACAAATTATAGCTGAGAACTTCTCTAATATGGGGAAGGATGCAAAAATCCAAATCCAGGAGGCACAGAGAACTCCCTTCAAAATCAACAAAAAGAGGTCAACACCATCACATATCATAGTGAAACTGGCAAAAAAAAGATACAAAAATAAATGAAGAGAGAATTCTGAAAGCGGGTAGGGACAAACAAGCCTTAACCTACAAGAGTAGACACATAAGGGTAGCAAAAAACCAGTCCAATGAAACATGGCAGGCCAGAAGGGAGTAGCAGGAAATATTCAATGTGCCGAATAGAAAAATATGCAGCCAAGAATCCTTTATCCAGCAAGGCTATCATTCTGAATGGAAGGAGAGATAAAGACTTTCCCACACAAACAAAAACTAAAGGAGTTCATGACCATTAAAACAACCCTGCAGGAGATCCTAAGGAGGACTCTGTGAGTGAAAAAGCAACAAAGACTACAAAGGACCAGAGACATCACCACAAACATGAAACCTACAGATAACACAATGACACTAAATCCATATCTCTTGAAAACCACTCTGAATGTAAATGAGCTAAATGCCCCAATCAAAAGAGATAGGGTCTCAGAATGGGTAAAAAACAAAAAACAAAAAACAAAAAAATCCATCTATATGTTGCCTACAAGAGAATCAATTTAAATTTTTTGTTTGGTTTTTATTTTATATTTGAGATAGACAGACAGAGAAAGAGAAAGAGAGAGAGAGAATGAGCAGGGGAGGGGCAGAGAGAGAGGGAGACACAGAATTGGAAGCAGGCTCCAGGTTCCAAGCTGTCAGTACAGAGCCAGACGCAGGGCTCAAACTCACAGGCAGTGAGATCATGACCTGAGCCAAAGTCAGATGCCTAACTGACTGAGCCACCCAGGCACTCTAAGACTCATTTTAGATTGGAAGTGAGGGGATGGAGAACCATCTATCATGCTACAGGATGTCAAAAGAAAATTGGAGTAGCCATACTTCTATCAGACAAACTAGATTTTAAAACAAAGATTGTAACAAGAGATGAAGGACATTATATCATAACTAAGGGGTCTATACATCAAGAAGAGCTAACAATTATAAACATTTATACTCCCAACATGGAGGAACCCAAATATACACATCAATTAATCACAAACATAAACAAGGAAGGCTTCACAGTGGAATTATACTAGACATTTAAAGTGAATTAATACCTATTATTCTCAAACTGTTCCAAAAAACAGAAACAGAAGGAAAGCTTCCAGACTCATTCTCTGAAACCAGCATTACCTTGATTCCCAAACTAGACAAAGAGCCCCCTAAAAAGGACAATTACAGGCCAATAATCCTGATAAACACGGATGTAAAAATTCTCAACAAGATACTAGCAAATAAAATTGAACAGTGTATTAGATGAATTATTCTCTGAGATCTAGTGGAATTCATTCCCAGGCTGCAGGGCTTGCTCGATATTCACAAATCAATCAATGGATACATCACATTAATAGAAGAAAGAATAAGAACCATATGATCCTGTCAATAGATACAGAAAAAGCATTTGACAAAATACAACATTATTTCTTGATAAAAAGCCTCAAGAAAGTTGGGACAGAAGGACATAGCTTAACACCATAAAAGCTATATATGAAAGGCCCACAGCTAATATCATCCTCAACTGGGAAAAACTGAGAGCTTTTCCCCTGAGCAGGAACATGACAGGGATGTCCACACTCACCACTGCTGTTTAACATAGTGTTGGAAGTCCTAGCCTCAGCAATCAGACAACAAAATGAAATAAAAGATATCCAAATTGGCAAAGAAGAAGTCAAACCATGTATCACCATGATGTGATACTCTGCATGGAAACCCTGAAAGACTCCATGAAGAAATTACTAGAACGGATACATGAATTCAGCAAAGTCACAGTATATAAAATTAATGTACAAAAATCAGTTGCATTTCTATACACTAATAATGAAGCAATGGAAAAAGATATCAAGTAATCAATCCCATTTACAATTGCACCAAGAAGCATAAAATACCTAGCAATAAATCTAACCAAAGAGGTAGAAGATCTGCACACTGAAAACTATAGAAAGCTTATGAAAGAAATTGAAGAAGACACAAAGAAATGGAAAAAAATTCCATGCTCATGGATTGGGAAGAACAAATATTGTTAAAATGTATATACCACCCAAAGCAATCTATATATTCATGCAATCCCTATCAAAATAGCACCAGTGTTCTTCACAGAGCTAGAACAAACAATCCTAAGAGATATATGGAACCACTAAAGACCCCAAATAGTGAAAGTAATGTTGAAAAAGAAGACCAAAGCTGGAGGCATCACAATCCCAGACTTTAGCCTGTACTACAAAGCTGTAATCATCAAGACAGTATGGTACTAGCACAAAAACAGACATATAGACCAATGGAATAGAATAGAGAAACCAGAAATGGACCCGCAAATGTATGGCCAACTAATCTTTGACAAAGCAAGAAAGAGTATCCAATGGAAAAAAAGACAGTCTCTAAAAATGGTGCTGGGAGAACTGGACAGGAACATACAGAGGGATGAAACTGTACCACTTTCTTACACTATAGCCAAAAATAAACTTAAAATGGATGAAAGACCAAAATGTGAAAACCATCAAAATCCTGTAGGAAAAAAACAGGCAACAATCTCTTTGACCTTGGTCGCAACTTCTTACTTGACATGTCTTTGAAGGCAAGGGAAATAAAAGCAAAAATGAACTATTGGGAGCTCATCAAGATAAAAACTCCTGCACGACAAAGGAAACAATCAACAAAACTAAAAGGCAACTGACAGAATGGGAGAAGATATTTGCAAGTGTCATATTGGATAAAGGGTTAGTATACAAAATCTATAAATAATTTACCAAACTCAACACCTGAAAAACAAATAATCTAGTGAAGAAATGGGCAGAAGACATGAATAGACACTTTTCCAAAGAAGACACTCAGATGGCTAGCAGACCCATGAAAAGATGCTCAACATCACTCATCATCAGGGACATACAAATCAAAACAACACTGAAATACCCCCTCATACCAGTCAGAGTGGCTAAAATTAACAAATCAGGAAAAAACAGATGTTGGCAAGAATGTGGAGAAAGGGGAACCCTCTTGCACTGTTGGTGGGAATGCAAACTGATGCAGCCACTCTGGAAAACAGTGAGGAATTTCTTCAAAAAATTAAAAATAGAATTACCCTATGACCCAACAATAGCACCACCAGGAATTTATCCAAACGATACAGGAGTGATGGAACATGTACCCCAATGTTTATAGTGGTGTTATCAACAATAGCTATATTATGGAAAGAGCCTAAATGTCCATCAACTGATGAATGAATAAAGAAGATGTGGTATAAATATACAATGGAATACTACTCAGCAATGAAAAATAATGAAATCTTACCATTTTCAACAACATGGATAGAACTGGAGGTTATTATGCTAAGTGAAGTAAGTCAGAGAAAGACTCATATCATATCATATCACAATTCACTCATATGTGGGCTTTGAGAAATTTAACAGAAGACCATAGGAGAAGGGAAGGAAAAATAAATTACAAACAGAGAGGGAGGCAAACCATAAGAGACTCTTAAATACAGAGAACAAACAGGGTTTATGGCGGTGGGGGGTTGGGAGGGAAGGGAAAATGGGTGACGGGTATTGAGGAAGGCACTTGTTAGGATTAGCACTGGGTGTTGAATAACAGGAATCTATTCCTGAAGCCAACACTACATTGTATGTGAGTTAACTTGACAATAAATTCCTAAAAAAAAAAAAAAAAAAAGGATAAACAACAGTTGGGGACAGATAGACAAAAAAAAGTGAAAAACTGGTGGTTTGGATTATGGGGGATACCTGTGCTATCCACAAAAAGGCTGCTATTTTTCTCTAAGGACAAATCCATGTCTCTGGGCTGGAAAGCCTTGAGGTGAGAGATTACTGCCTCAAAGGAAAGCTTCCAGGCCCCCTTGCCATTCCCTTCCTCTGTAACCATCTACAAGGTCCATGCTGATTTACTAGCAGGAGACAGAAACTAAAAACCGTGTTTCAGATGACTAAAAGCCTAAAACAAAAACTAAAAGCAAGAAACAAAGAGAAAAGGAAAACAAAATAAGACAAAGCAAATACCTGAATACAGGGAGAAAATAAAGGTAAATAAATAAATTCTATAATCAATTAATCAATCAATCAATGTAAGAACAAAAGTCTAAAATATAACCCATTGGAAACTCAAAATTCTACACTAATATTTATATTAATGTTAATACATTGACAGTTGTATAAAATTTTATATTAATATTTATATACTATTGTATAAATAAAATTTATATATAACAAATTATATATAATAATTACATATAACAGTTTATATACTAAAAGAATTTGAATAACAGAAAAATACAAAAGGGTGCTGATTGACTTTTGTGTTTCTATGGCATAGGCTCTAAATAACTCTGCATTTGCTGAAATGCATCCAACTGACACAGCTTCATAGACTTAATCAATGCTGAGGCCCAAATTATAGTTATACCTAGGGATACAATTAAATTTGAACATTGTACCCCCTATAATCTTAAGGAAGTAAATAAGTATAAAATAGAGAAAAAATAGGTATGACTCAGGGTGCCTGGGTGGCTTAGTCAGTTAAATGTCTGACTTTGGCTCAGGTCATGATCTCATGGCTCATGAGTTTGAGCCCTACATTGGGCTCTGTGCTGACAGCTCAAAGCCTGGAGCCTGCTTTGGATTCTGTGTCTCCTTCTGTCTATATGTCTACCCCACCTTGTGCTCTCTCTCTCTCTCTCTCAAAAAATAAATAAACATTAAAAAAATAGATATGACTCACTTTAATGATAGCCTTGCCTAGATTTCCCATAACCATAGTAACTTTTGCTCTAAAATGTTCAACAGTACACATGAACATTCTAAACACCGTGAGTAATAAGGTAAATTAAATCAAGTCTTCTGCACTTACAATTGTCTTGATAAAATGGGACTCTAGCGACCCCTACTCAAAATGGGCCAAATTAAGTTAAAATAGGGGCATTGAGTTAAAATTATTATATAAAATCTGATTAATAAAAGCCCAATTTTTTCTGGTTCTAACCTGGAAAAAATAAGTGTTGCCTCATGGTGGATTACTAAAACCCTAATGCTGTGGTCCCCATACCCAATATTCAGTATTATCAAAGTTACTGACCATCTAATCCACAACTGGTACACGTCTTGCTAATATAGATTTGGCTAAAATTGTTCTGTTCAGTGTCCATTTCAACAGGCTGTCAGCCACAGTTTGCCTTCAACTTCAAAGCTACACAGTATATTTCAAGGCTACCCCTGAGGTACCTCAACAACTTTGTCATGGCATGCAATCTTTGCAAACAAGATCTTAACTGTACTCACCTCACCCAAAAGCACAAGAATGTCATCATATTGATGTCCTTGTTCTCATTTGACAGATTATTAAGGACATAGAAGTCCAAATATTTCAGTCCTTTCTGGGTTCTGTGGGAACATTTTCCTCATTTACAAATTTTACTTAATCTTACTAATGCTGCCACAAATCAGCCCACCTTAAGGAGGCCTCCCTACAACAAAAGACTTAAGATCTGTCCCAACTGAAATCATCAGGAACTCCCATGTGCCTCAGAGACTCCTTCACTATGAAGGCTTTGACCACATTTTCTCACTTAAGTCTTTGAATCGCTTAGGATGGGCCATAGGTTGCCCAAGGTCTTCTGATGCAAGAAACTGCCATCCGCAGCCTCATGATATACACCATCAAAAACAAACAAACAGGGGCTCCTGAGTGGCTCAGTTGTTAAGTATCTGACTCTGGATTTTGGCTCAGGTCATGATCTCACAATTTGTGAGTTTGATTCCTGCTTGGGACTTTTTGTCTCCCTCTCTCCTTGCCCTTCCCCTGCTCATGCTCACTCTCACTCTCTTTCCAAATAAATAAGTAAACAAACAAACAAATAACAAATAAGTAAACAAAAAACAAAATAGTTACTTACTGGCTTTTGCTGGAAGTAGAGGCTCTCATAGACCCTGAACTTCTGTCCTTTCCATATCTGGTTGCCTATTTTGCTTTGGGTCATGAAAACAGTACTCACAAGCTCACCATGACTATCAAGCTCTCTTTAATACATAATGGAGCCAAACCTGAGGCTTCTCATATATTCCATCTACAGGCGGGGGGTGGCTTCCTTTGTCTTCAGTCTTTTGCCAGATTGCCATAGTGCTGGAGGAGGTCATTCTTGCCCTAGACCTCTTGGCTACTTGGATATTCCCTTGAGATTAACTAATTGAACAGCATTTGGAGTTCATAGACTATAGATTGTACTGCCAATCATCAAAAATAATGGAGCTCAGTGGAATATTGCTGCTTTTCATTCCTTAGCCAGAATATCCCTGATAAAGAAGAGGATCCAAGGATCAATGCAACTGGCCAAACTTTAGGCATTCAGTCATTTTAGCATTGGATACCCCAGAAAGATCTCCACCTTGCCCCAGGCCTGAATCTCTCTTAATTTATGACCCATGGGATGACTTGCATTGAATACCAACTTTAAAATTTTTCATCTCATCTTTCTCTATATGTAAAGGAGGAAATGTCTCACCTCTGTATCTATAAAGACTCAGTATATATGAGATTCTTTGTCTTCCCTCTTTATACATGTTTGTTATTGCTCCCATTCAATTAGGGCTGAAGACCAGATGAAGAATGCATATTATTATCCTGAGACCCACTGACCATAGATTGCCCCATGACCCAGGTAACTGTTTATCTAATATGGGACCCATTTGAGCATAAATTTCCACCTTACAAAATCAAGGCAAAACAAAACTGTCAAGGGCAGCTGAATGTCTTCTGTTGACTGTTGGTCTCCTTATCATTGACCTGCTTGCTTTCATTGGTTTGCAATCTGGAGGCCCAAATCTTCCAAGTAAGCCATTATTTTAATCAGACATGGCAAATACTAAGCCCTATGTGCTTTCTAGTTTGCATAAGACTAGCCCTATAACCCAAAGACTGTCACTGATGAAACCAATCACTGAGGCAAAGGTCCTACAACTATTGGCTAAATTGGAAAGCCTGCCTACAGACTAATGCTGGAGTTCCAACCTCAGCCACAGATATTTTAGTTGCCAAGTAATCTGACACCATATTAACAACATACTGCCCCCCAAGGTCTATCAAAGATAGTAAACAATTCACTCTGAAAGGGCTTTTCAAAAGCAAACTAGCCAATCCAGAGCCCACACCTGTAACCACCTTTTTTTTTTTGTCAGACACTCCCACTCTGAGCCACAATCCACCTGTCCTAATCACCCCAAGGCCAGGTACCAGACAACTAGGGGCAGCCCCTATGAACCACCACCTGCTTAAATTATTCAAACCACCAATCTAGAGCCTGTTCATACTACTTTGTTCCTTCCCATAGAAACCACAGCAAAGTCTCTTGACCTCATTTTTTCCTACTCCATGTGCCTCTTGACCAACCTGGTACTTCCCTGTGTGACATCATGTAGCATAATGATGGGCCCCCTTTTCTTAGGATCTGTGAGAATAATAAATTATGTTTTCAATGACACTGATCTGTTGACCTTGTTGTACCTAAATAATAATAAAACCTATGTTTAAAATTACCTAAGCCATAATCCTGGTCACCCTACCTTTCAGGTTTATCAATGGGAGAGCCCCACAGCTATCTCTCCAAGGTGGTAAGATGAACCTTCTGTCCACTCTACACTGGGGCCCACTGGTGGCCTTGCTGCTTCTTCCCTTACCCCACAAAGCCCTCTTCTCCTACCCCAGCAATGCTGCACCCTACCTGGAATACTATATCCCGAGCTGGGAAGAGCCTCTTCCTTCTACTTTTCTGAGGATGGTTGTGAGGGTGGATTTAACTGCCTCTTGCTTACTCAGAGCTCATGTGTCTAGCTTCTCTGTGAAAGGACCTACCAAGTTGGAGGAAAAAGACTCTCAGAGTTAGGATTTAATCTTTTTTTTTTTAATTTTTTTTTAACGTTTATTTATTTTTGAGACAGAGAGAGACAGAGCATGAATGGGGGAGGGGTAGAGAGAGAGGGAGACACAGAATTGGAAGCAGGAAGCGGCTCCAGGCTCCGAGCCATCAGCCCAGAGCCAGACGCGGGGCTCGAACTCACGGACCACGAGATTGTGACCTGAGTTGAAGTCGGACGCTTAACCGACTGAGCCACCCAGGTGCCCCAGGATTTAATCTTTAAACAAATACACTTGCACCATATGTCACATTCCTGACAATTTAAAAAGACCCAGTAACCATCTGATCATCCTTTTAATTTTATTATTTTTATTTTTTGATAAGTTGATTAAAAAATTATGTTGACTGTAATCTATCTTCTGTAACATGTAATATGGAGATTTTTTCCCCAGTTTTATTGAGAAATAATTCACACACATCACTATAGCTTAACATCTATAGCATAATTGTTTGTATTCTTTTAATTCTAAAAGGCAGAGCCTTACTTTTCTTATACTATTAATAGTTCTCATTTATTCCCTTGAGATAGCTGATAGTAATATGAAGAGACCACCCTTACATGGGGAAGTCATCTCTCAGACCCTTAAAGTTATTTTCTTCATCACTATTAGAAGGTGGCATTGTGTATGTGTGTATTTTATTTACTCACTCTTGCCTACAGGGTGATAAGAAACTTTTGTTTTGGTCAAGGTAAATTAAGTAAAGTGTGAGTGGTAAAGTGGATGACTATGACATGACATGTTCACCACCACTACCACTATCAAGAGCTAATGATGTAGGCTATCTACATCATGAAGAATGTGAATCTAAAAAAGCAGAGTGCAGGTGAGGACTAGTTATTACCTTGGTCAGACTATTCTTGCCCTGGACATTGAGCTATGCTCTTTGAAAATGATTCATTTATTATTATTTTTTTATCATTTTAGAAGTGCCACAGGTTGCCTTTAATTATGTTATTATGAAACTCTAAGTCTCTAAATTAATGCTAGGCTCTTAGAATTTTAGTGTGGGTTGTACTACACAATTCAGCACTGAATTATTTCTACCTTACACTGGTCACCATGGATCCCTCTACAGTAGAGGTAACTTCTCATCATTTTGGTTTTGGTAGAGATTTCTATTTCTCTTTCACAGCATGAACAAATATTAGGTGCTCTTTAAATGCTTAGACAAGTATGTAGTCTTGTCTTTTATCAACTCACATAAAGAGAATCAGTGACAATATCTCATGAATCTTTGGGTTAAAATCATATAGAATAAAGTCAACAAGTCAAGGGATTCCTAATTTAGTTAAGAAATTAAGTTCTATTGCCAAAAATGTGGGCTTTAGCACATGACGCTGATGTAAACACACACACACACACACACACACACACACACACACACACACACACAAAATCAGCCATCCATTATTCTCTTCATACATTTGTAGCTTTATGAAATTTATCAGTATGTTAGGGCTGCATTCCAAATGCCTCTGCTCTGAATGGCCTGTGGGAGAGATGGCATAGGAGACAATTTTCTCCCATTTCTCAACTCACAACTGATGCAAGATCTCTGTTAGGCAAAAAGGCAGAGAAACCAGCAATAGCTCACCCAAAAGCAAATCCATTAACTTTGAGATAAGTGTATCCCAAGTTTCCTGGTCTTTTTTGCTTTTATGTTTTCTTACACCCTTACCAGTTGGTCTACATAGAGTCAAGTTGTTCAAAGTGTGATCTATGGGCCAGTAGCCTTGACTTCCTCCAGGAGGTTGTTGGAAATGCAGAATATCAGACTGCCTAGCCCCACACCCACCAAGTCAGAATCTGCATTTTAATAAGATCCCAGAGTAAAATAGATGTATCTCTAGTTTGAGAAGCACTGTTCTAAGAAAACTAAAATAAAGAATCCATTTTTATCTTGTGCAGTTTTTGCCATTTTTGGGGATTTTTTTTTGGCCAGATTTTGGAAAAAATAGAATGGAGGTGGGAGGGTGGGGGAAATGATGGAACGTTTAGTCCTTTGAGTTGTTGGTTCTAACTTAGCTAAGTCAATGGTAGTTTCTAGTGTGAAATTTGCTGTACAATAATTGAGAGAAATTAAAAGGACTGGATTTGTATTTCAATGAGTACTACTGATGTGGAATAAGCAAATGTAAAATCAGGATGACCAACTATCCCTATATTCAATAAATTAAAAAGTCCTTTGCATAGTAAATCATGTAAAATATCCTTTCCTTTTCTATTGAGTCAGCAAATATTTATTAAGAATTTGTTAACTTCTGGATCTATAAGAATGAATAAAATGTCTTCCAGTCTTGAAAGCTTCATAATCTAATGAAACTCAAATAATTTTTACACAAATTGTGCACAAGCTATTTCAAGAATAATAAGAACTTATCATATGATAATTCTTCTCTAGAAGGTCTCACATAGGTGCTATGTAGAATGTATCCTCTAGTTGCAGAGATGATGTCATGGGTTACATGTGGGCCCCTCTAAGATGATTTTAGTCATGAATTCAGAGCTCACACCCCACTGTGATAGCATTCTTCTTGCTAGAAATGGTTAGATAATAAATGAGCAAGAAAGAAATAGGCTTGAGATAAATGGATGGTTTTTCTTTCTAGTGTGTGCAATGAGCACAACTCTGGGACTTAGCATTTGATCACTAATGAGGACTTTGGAACCAGACAAAACTGATTCCAATTCCATCTGATTTGATCATGTACTATGGGAATATATTATGTTATATTGGGGTAAGCTGATGGAATAATACACATGGATGCTATATACTATTCTTGAAAATTTTGGTGAGAAACTATTTCAAAATAAAATATATGTATAAAAGAATCCAATCTGATATTTCACTGCTCTAGATCCTAAAAGGACTTTGCTTACTGAATCTTAGTTTCCTTCATTTTCTATAAAGTGGTTACAATACTATAAACCATAATAGTTGTAGTAACATAACTATATATACCATGGTTGTAGTATATATATGCCAGACCATAGTCTAGTATATATCTGTTGCTTTTTAAATTGCTGAGTATACATTCCCCATATCTTAAAGAAATCACTCATTTGTATTTTGTCCTGACTGAACTTTCAGTTAATGGTCTCTGGTGTCTCTTAGACAAGAGTATGAGTTTGGACGGAGATATTAATCAGATTAAACCAATTTAAAAGTATCAGATATCCATTGGTGTTGAACAGACCACTCTTAAATTTAACAATTAAACAACAATATTTGTTATTTCTCACAATTCTAGATGGGCAATTTTTCTGCTGGTTTCACCTGAGTTTACTCATGTGGCTGAATTTAGCTAGTGAGTTAGAAAAGAATTGGGCTTATGTTGGACATCTTGGTTCAAGTGTATGGGCCTCAGCTGATATGGTTGAGCCTCCCTCTTCTGAGCTCCTTTTCCTTTCATGGGATTTCTTGTTATTTATTTATTTATTTATTTATTTATTTATTTATTTATTTTTAATATATGAAATTTACTGTCAAATTGGTTTCCATACAACACCAAGTGCTCATCCCAAAAGGTGCCCTCCTCAATACCCATCACCCACCCTACCCTCCCTCCCACCCCCCATCAACCTTCAGTTTGTTCTCTGTTTTTAACAGTCTCTTATGCTTTGGCTCTCTCCCACTCTAACCTCTTTTTTTTTTTTCCTTCCCCTCCCCCATGGGTTTCTGTTAAGTTTCTCAGGATCCACATAAGAGTGAAACCATATGGTATCTGTCTTTCTCTGTATGGCTTATTTCACTTAGCATCACACTCTCTAGTTCCATCATGTTGCTACAAAAGGCCATATTTCATTCTTTCTCATTGCCAGTAGTATTCCACTGTGTATATAAACCACAATTTCTTTATCCATTCATCAGTTGATGGACATTTAGGCTCTTTCCATAATTTGGCTATTGTTGAGAGTGCTGCTATAAACATTGGGGTAAAAGTGCCCCTATGCATCACTACTCCTGTATCCCTTGGATAAATTCCTAGCAGTGCTATTGCTGGGTCATAGGGAAGGTCTATTTTTAATTTTCTGAGGAACCTCCACACTGCTTTCCAGAGCGGCTGCACCAATTTGCATTCCCACCAACAGTGCAAGAGGGTTCCCGTTTCTCCACATCCTCTCCAGCATCTATAGTCTCCTGATTTGTTCATTTTGGCCACTCTGACTGGCGTGAGGTGATATCTGAGTGTGGTTTTGGTTTGTATTTCCCTGGTAAGGAGCGACGTTGAACATCTTTTCATGGGCCTGTTGGCCATCCGGATGTCTTCTTTAGAGAAGTGTCTATTCATGTTTTCTGCCCATTTCTTCACTGGGTTATTTGTTTTTCGGGTGTGGAGTTTGGTGAGCTCTTTATAGATTTTGGATACTAGCCCTTTGTCCGATATGTCATTTGCAAATATCTTTTCCCATTCCGTTGGTTGCCTTTTAGTTTTCTTGGTTGTTTCCTTTGCTGTGCAGAAGCTTTTTATCTTCATAAGGTCCCAGTAATTCATTTTTGCTTTCAATTCCCTTGCCATTGGGGATGTGTCGAGTAAGAGATTGCTACGGCTGAGGTCAGAGAGGTCTTTTCCTGCTTTCTCCTCTAAGGTTTTGATGGTTTCCTGTCTCACATTCAGGTCCTTTATCCTTTTTGAGTTTATTTTTGTGAATGGTGTGAGAAAGTGGTCTAGTTTCAACCTTCTGCATGTTGCTGTCCAGTTCTCCCAGCACCATTTGTTAAAGAGACTGTCTTTTTTCCATTGGATGTTCTTTCCTGCTTTGTCAAAGATGAGTTGGCCATACGTTTGTGGGTCTAGTTCTGGGGTTTCTATTCTATTCCATTGGTCTATGTGTCTGTTTTTGTGCCAATACCATGCTGTCTTGATGATGACAGCTTTGTAGTAGAGGCTAAAGTCTGGGATTGTGATGCCTCCTGCTTTGGTCTTCTTCTCCAAAATTACTTTGGCTATTCGGGGCCTTTTGTGGTTCCAATATGAATTTTAGGATGGCTTGTTCTAGTTTCGAGAAGAATGCTGGTGCAATTTTGATTGGGATTGCATTGAATGTGTAGATAGCTCTGGGTAGTATTGACATTTTGACAATATTTATTCTTCCAATCCATGAGCAGGGAATGTCCTTCCATTTCTTTATATCTTCTTCAAGTTCCTTCATAAGCTTTCTATAGTTTTCAGCATACAGATCTTTTACATCTTTGGTTAGATTTATTCCTAGGTATTTTATGCTTCTTGGTGCAATAGTGAATGGGATCAGTTTCTTTATTTGTCTTTCTGTTGCTTCCTTGTTAGTGTATAAGAATGCAACTGATTTCTGTACATTGATTTTGTATCCTGCGACTTTGCTGAATTCATGTATCAGTTCTAGCAGACTTTTGGTGGAGTCTATCGGATTTTCCATGTATAGTATCATGTCATCTGCAAAAAGCAAAAGCTTGACTTCATCTTTGCCAATTTGGATGCCTTTGATTTCCTTTTGTTGTCTGATTGCTGAAGCTAGAACTTCCAGCACTATGTTAAACAACACTGGTGAGAGTGGGCATCCCTGTCGTGTTCCTGATCTCAGGGAAAAGCTCTCAGTTTTTCCCCATTGAGGATGATGTTAGCTGTGGGCTTTTCATAAATGGCTTTTATGATCTTTAAGTATGTTCCTTCTATCCTGACTTTCTCAACGGTTTTTATTAAGAAAGGGTGCTGGATTTTGTCGAAGGCCTTTTCTGCATCGATTGACAGGATCATATGATTCTTCTCTTTTTTTTTTGTTAATGTGATGTATCACGTTGATTGATTTGTGAATATTGAACCAGCCCTGCATCCCAGAAATGAATCCCACTTGATCATGGTGAATAATTCTTTTTATATGCTGTTGAATTCGATTTACTAGTATCTTATTGAGAATTTTTGCATCCATATTCATCAGGGATATTGGCCTGTAGTTCTCTTTTTTTACTGGGTCTCTGTCTGGTTTAGGAATCAAAGTAATACTGGCTTCATAGAATGAGTCTGGAAGTTTTCCTTCCCTTTCTATTTCTTGGAATAGCTTGAGAATGATAGGTATTATCTCTGCTTTAAACATCTGGTAGAACTCCCCTGGGAAGCCATCTGGTCCTGGACTCTTATTTGTTGGGAGATTTTTGATAACCGATTCAATTTCTTCGCTGGTTATGGGTCTGTTCAAGCTTTCTATTTCCTCTTGATTGAGTTTTGGAAGTGTATGGGTGTTTAGGAATTTGTCCATTTCTTCCAGGTTGTCCAATTTGTTGGCATATAATTTTTCATAGTATTCCCTGATAATTGTTTGTATCTCTGAGGGATTGGTTGTAATCATTCCATTTTCATTCATGATTTTATCTATTTGGGTCATCTCCCTTTTCTTTTTGAGAAGCCTGGCTAGAGGTTTGTCAATTTTGTTTATTTTTTCAAAAAACCAACTCTTGGTTTCCTTGATCTGCTCTACCGTTTTTTTAGATTCTATATTGTTTATTTCTGCTCTGATCTTTATTATTTCTCTTCTTCTGCTGGGTTTAGGCTGCCTTTGCTGTTCTGCTTCTATTTCCTTTAGGTGTGCTGTTAGATTTTGTATTTGGGATTTTTCTTGTTTCTTGAGATAGGCCTGGATTGCAATGTATTTTCCTCTCAGGACTGCCTTCGCTGCATCCCAAAGTGTTTGGATTGTTGTATTTTCATTTTCGTTTGTTTCCATATATTTTTTAATTTCTTCTCTAATTGCCTGGTTGACCCACTCATTCTTTAGTAGGGTGTTCTTTAACCTCCATGCTTTTGGAGGTTTTCCAGACTTTTTCCTGTGGTTGATTTCAAGCTTCATAGCATTGTGGTCTGAAAGTATGCATGGTATAATTTCAATTCTTGTAAACTTATGAAGGGCTGTTTTGTGACCCAGTATATGATCTACCTTGGAGAATGTTCCATGTGCACTCGAGAAGAAAGTATATTCTGTTGCTTTGGGATGCAGAGTTCTAAATATATCTGTCAAGTCCATCTGATCCAATGTATCATTCAGGGCCCTTGTTTCTTTATTGACTGTGTGTCTAGCTGATCTATCCATTTCTGTAAGTGGGGTGTTAAAGTCCCCTGCAATTACCACATTCTTGTCAATAAGGTTGCTTATGTTTATGAATAATTGTTTTATATATTTGGGGGCTCCCGTATTCGGCGCATAGACATTTATAACTGTTAGCTCTTCCTGATGGATAGACCCTGTAATTATCATATAATGCCCTTCTTCATCTCTTGTTACAGCCTTTAATTTAAAGTCTAGTTTGTCTGATAGAAGTATGGCTACTCCAGCTTTCTTTTGGCTTCCAGTGGCATGATAAATAGTTCTCCATCCCCTCACTCTCAATCTAAAGGTGTCCTCAGATCTAAAATGAGTCTCTTGTAGACAGCAAATAGATGGGTCTTGTTTTTTTATCCATTCTGATACCCTATGTCTTTTGGTTGGCTCATTTAATCCATTTACATTCAATGTTATTATAGAAAGATACGGGTTTAGAGTCATTGTGATGTCTGTATGTTTTATGCTTGTAGTGATGTCTCTGGTACTTTGTCTCACAGGGTCCCCCTTAGGATCTCTTGTAGGGCTGGTTTCGTGGTGACAAATTCCTTCAGTTTTTGTTTGTTTGGGAAGACTTTTATCTCTCCTTCTATTCTAAATGACAGACTTGCTGGATAAAGGATTCTCGGCTGCATATTTTTTCTGTTTAGCACACTGAAGATATCGTGCCAATCCTTTCTGGCCTGCCAAGTTTCAAAAGAGAGATCAGTCACGAGTCTTATAGGTCTCCCTTTATATGTGAGGGCACGTTTATTCCTCGTTGCTTTCAGAATTTTCTCTTTATCCTTGTATTTTGCCAGTTTCACTATGATATGTCGTGCAGAAGATCCATTCAAGGTCCGTCTGAAGGGAGTTCTCTGTGCCTCTTGGATTTCAATGCCTTTTTTCTTCCCCAGTTCAGGGAAGTTCTCAGCTATAATTTCTTCAAGTACCCCTTCAGCACCTTTCCCTCTCTCTTCCTCCTCTGGGATACCAATTATGCGTATATTTCTTTTTAGTGTATCACTTAGTTCTCTAATATTCCCCTCATACTCCTGGATTTTTTTATCTCTCTTTCTCTCAGCTTCCTTTTTTTCCATAACTTTATCTTCTAGTTCACCTATTCTCTCCTCTGCCTCTTCAATCCGAGTCGTTGTCATTTCCATTTTGTTTTGCATTTCGTTTAAAGCGCTTTTCAGCTCCTCGTGACTGTTCCTTAGTCCCTTGACCTCTGTGGCAAGAGATTCTCTGCTGTCCTCTATACTGTTTTCAAGCCCAGCGATTAATTTTATGACTATTATTCTAAATTCACTTTCTGTTATATTATTTAAATCCTTTTTGATCAGTTCATTAGCTGTTGTTATTTCCTGGAGATTCTTCTGAGGGGAATTCTTCCGTTTGGTCATTTTGGATAGTCCCTGGAGTGGTGAGGACCTGCAGGGCACTTCCCCTGTGCTGTGGTGTATAACTGGAGTTGGTGGGCAGGGCTGCAGTCCGACCTGATGTCTGCCCCCAGCCCACCGCTGGGGCCACAGTCAGACTGGTGTGTGCCTTCTCCTCCCCTCTCCTAGGGGCGGGATTCACTGTGGGTGGCGTGGCCCATCTGGGATACTTGCACACTGCCAGGCTTGTGGTGCTGGGGATCTGGGGTGTTAGCTGGGGTGGGTAGGCAAGGTGCACGGGGGCAGGAGGGGCAGGCTTAGCTCGCTTCTCCTTAGGTGATCCACTTCAGGAGGGGCCCTGTGGCAGCAGGAGGGGGTCATGGGATTTCTTAAACTGAACAAGGCTCTTCTGGGCCTCTTCAGAGCATGGTGGTATCAGGTTCCAAAGGAGTAAAGGCAGAAGCTGCAAGACCACTTGCAGCCTTGCTCTGGCACTTAGTTGCACAATATCACTCCCACCACCTCCTATCACTTAAAGCAAGTCACAGGCCAAATTTAAAAGGTGATGAAATAGACTCCAACTTTTGATAGGAATTGCTACAAAGAATTGTGGTCATGTGTAATCTACCACAGCAATCTCCTCTCTCCTGGGACTCGGAATATGGGGCAGAGTGCTGTAAAAAACTGATGAGAAAAGGCTAGAGTTAATTCATTTCATAGGGGAAATTCCAACAAGACAGTATGTTAATTAGTTTCTGCTTCCAAATCCTACATACTCTTTCCTGACTTTTTTAAACCTGTTTCTTCAGCTATTCATTAGATTCTGTGAACTCCCCCATATCTTTATTATAAATTCTTCTTATTCATTCTTGATTTGGATAGAGTTGGCTTCTGATGCCTACATTTTAAAAACCTGATATGAATAGCTCCTTCACAGAGCTGCAGTGAGGATCAAATGAGATAATATAAATGAGGCATTTAGCAGAGTCTAGACTTATAAGAAACTCTTAATACACTTAGTTATTACGATTACAGTGATTTCAACTTTGGAGGGGTGACTAGAGAGAAAAGTAAAGAAGAATGGTATTAAACAGATTATTGCTTTCTCTCCTAGGGTCACTAGGAGCTTTGGAACTGAGGCTGAACCTGGCTCTGTGAGTCAGCCCTCTTTTTATAACTTTTATGACCCTCAACAGACACAAAGAATCTCAATCCAGTCACTGGAAAATTTTATATTTATTTTCATATGATTCCATAATGAATTTACTCTCTATAGAAGGAGGGCCAGTTCCTGTCCAGAAACTCCCACCTCCTGTAGCACAATTCCTTCAGAGTATTACAATAGATATTAAAGTAAATAGCAGGAACACAAGAACAGGGTCATACTGGTGACAGTGATCCTATCAAGGTATCATCCTCTCTTTGTTTCCCTTCCAAAGATTTTATACTTTCTGGTGGATTCACTTGTTAGAAGTTACAGTCTTCAATGACCTGACATACACTCAATGCAAATGGGAATTTTGAAATGATAAATATGGCATCTCAAAATCAGAGAGTAAAAGTACTACTTGATAAATAACAAGTGGGGGACTAAAGAGAGCTATGCTTCAACCATATGCTCACATAAATTCCATATAAATCCAATATTTAAATGTAAGAAACAAATTTATTAAAGGACTAGAGGAAAAAGATTTATTTTCAGGTCTTTCAAGTGGAAAAGCCCATATAACTATGACTCAAAATCAGTAGAGATAAAAGGTTGATAAATTGACAACATAAAAGTTTAGAGAGTTGTGTATGACAAAAAATACACACACAAATCCAAATTCATAGACAAATACATAGACAAATCCAAAACACAAATGTCAAATTGAGAATATTTTTCAAATCATATCAGAGACATAAGGCTAATCTCCCTAATAAAAAAAGCCTAAAATAATTAATACAAAAGAAAAGGAAAGCTAACAGAAAAATAAGAAACAATTGAGGAAAAATAAAAAATAAATGATTCCTATATATAGTCAATTCAGGAACAAACTTGTTAAATACATATACAAAACTTAAAACTATACTGAGATAGCATTTTCATCTCTCAAATTGGCAAAACCTGCAAGATTTTTTGGCAGGGATGTGGTGGGAAAATGGGTCCTCTCAAACATTTCTGCTGGGAGAATAAGCTAATACAATCCTTACAAAGGGCAGTTGTCAATTAATGTGAAAATTATAAATGTTATACTTCTCCACCCAGAAGTTACACTTTTAGAAGATTGCCCGAAAAATATATTCACAAACATATGAAATAATTTTTAATAGCAAAGATTAAAAACAACTTGAATTTGCATCAATAGACAACTTAAATTGACAACCTTCATACAACCTTCATAAATAGACAACCTTCATACAATAGAACTCATTCAGTGGTTAAAGAGTAAAAAGAAATGAGAAAGCTTTTTATGTACTGATCTGGAAGTTTCTCTAAGATTTAATAAGAAAAAAAGCAAAGTACAGAACAATGGGGATAGTGTGTCACCATTTGTGGTTAAAAAATAGGTGGGCAGAGGAGAATACATTTTGAAATGTATAAATGTTTTTGTCAGCATATGCATCCAAAAGCTGTGGGAGCTTACACACACACACGCACACACACACACACACACACCACACCACACACATGTATAGTAGCAGGATGAAGGTGGGAATTGGAGATGGGGAAGGAAGATCTTTCACTGTTATACTGTCTCGTGTTTTTTTGCTTTTTGAATTAAATATATTGCTTAGCCAAAAATAGTAATAATTAAAACAACATCAAAGAAAAAATAAAGGTCCTGTCCTTTAAGGAAAACACAAATTGAAGGCCTTCCATATGCTGAAATTCTAATAAGAATAATTACATGACTAACATTTGTAGAATCTATACATTTATGAAGTATTATCCTCTAGTCTTTGATATCCTTGGACTGTATTATTTCTTCCTTAATTCTTAAAACAACTTACAAAGTTGGTTTTGTTGTCCTCATTTGGTAGTAGTGGAGAAAATTAAACCTACAAGGTTTACAAATCTCCAAATCTCACATGCACTAACAGAGCTGGAACATAAACCTGGGTCTCTTCACTTCAGGTCGACTTTATTTTACCACGTCATGCTGTCTTGGGGCACTTGGCCTTGACTCTTGCTTTAATGGCTATACTCCACATGTTTCCATTGTCCTGTAGAATGAAGTCCATACTGATTCTCTGGAGTGATGATACAGATACTTGTACTGATCTCATTCCATATCAAGGCTCCTAAAGTCTCTTTACCGCACAAGAACATAAATTATCATGTGACATGATAACCACCTGATTCAAAGAACCATATGCCTAGCAAAGAGCACCTATATCACTTAACTAATTGGGCCAGGTGTGGCACATTTGGATAGCTTCCTAATTCTTGACAAGGATGAAAGTTGTAATTTGAAAGATGAATGAAGTGGAATAGATAAGAAAAGGGGCATAGAAAGGACAGTGGGAAACTCACTCACTGCAGGAAGAATCCTAGAAGACTCACAATGTATTTGTTCTGGTAGGAATTTGGAGATAGCATAATTCCTTTATTTTACAGATTATAATAGGGAACTTTCATAAGCCTATGTACTAGGCACTGTTATAAGTGCTTCACATTAATAACTCATTTGATTCTAATATCAACCTAATGAAGTAGATATTATTCTGCATCTCCTTTTTTACATGTGGATAAACTGAGACACAGAAAGTTTTAAAAAGCATATAAAGTCTAACTGATAGTAAGTGGTAGAGCAGTCTATTCAAATCCAGACAGCTATCTCTGAGTCCATGTTCTTAGCCATTAAACTTCCAGGTAAAGTGATTTGTCCAACTCAACTAGTGAACCAAATGGGCTAGAGCCCAGGTTTTCCGCATTGAAGTCCAGAGAACATCCATTGTAGACCCATAGACACTGTTTGGACAGGATAACTGTGATGGAGTTCCAAAGATATATCAGGAAGAGAGGGAGATGGAGAGAGAGAGGAGAAAGAGAGAGAGGGGGAGAAAAGGAAGGAAGATCAGGCCACTTTTCTTGTCCTCAGGGAATATGGTCTAGCTGTCCATTGGCTTCCTTTTGTTCATCTATAGACTGAAAGCTCTGATGGTCTGCTGTAAGACACTTTAAACATATCTCAGAAGACTGATATCATTTTGTCCAACCTGACTTCTGTTGCACCTAAGAAATTAGTAAAAGTGTTAAAAAATTTTTATCAGTGCATAACACTTACCCTTCACTTTAATTAGACTCATTTCTTCTTCATTCCTGTTTCTGTGCCTTCCCTCATACTTTATCCTGTCACTTAAATCACCTTACCACCTCTCCAATTCATTGACTAATCATTCAAGGCCCAGCTAAGATCCCATCTTTCTCATGATGTCTTTTCAGCTACACTGCTCTCTCTCGTTACCAAATACTTGGTTGGATTATTGTATTTTCTTATTTGTAACTCATTTCTCAGTGTAACTTAGCATTGGATTGTATTTATATTTATCTATTCCCCCCTCCCTTGGCCCTACAAAGGATTGAAAATCTCTGAAGGGAAGCATATACAACTTTAGGTACTTGTATATGCCTATGTTGGTCAGTTCAGGCTGCTAAAATAAGACACCATAAAGTGGGTGGCTTATCAACAATAGAAATTTATTTCTCACAGTTCTGGAGCCTGGAAGTCCAAGATTATGGTGCCAGAAGTTCTGAGCTTTGCCATTAGCTAACTGCATGACTGTGGGAGAACCACACCTGTGGGTCTCAGTTTTATCCATAGAACAAACAGATCATCTAGCTTATCTCTAAGAACCTTTTAATTTAAATGTTCTATTATTTGTGATTTTACTGTGATCTTATGCCTATTTGGTATCAGTTTCTAAGCATCAAAGAATATCTTTGACTCAAAGTACTATGTCCATCTGGCTTGCTCAAGGCTGTAGCTAATTTCTTATTATTTTCTGAACTCTGGAATTTCTCATAAGTTCCAATATCAGTCTCTTTAGGTCTGGTTTATAAAGGATACAACTAATCTCTAGTTTACTCTGCTTCAACTGCAATATTTCATAATCAACATGACTTATCCAAAACTTAAGATAAAGTCTCTAAACCATAAACAAAGGAATTTTCATAATTGGTACAGTGCTTTCATGGCTGGACTTACTAAAATTTGGGGGTTGGAACTATTGAAGCCCAAGTTACTCAGACCCTGAGGTCTCCAAGGTCACCTGGCCCAGAATAGTTGGTATTTTTAGAAACTGGTGTAGAGTTTCTATTGAGAAATGTGAGTGTTATAAATTACTTCCAGCAGTATTCTTGGCTGAACTGAATAATCTTGAAGCTTGTTTTGTCTTGTGATGACAAGGTGAACAAAGTGTATAAGAGTATGGGATTTAATGCATTCAGAGATCTTTTTCTCACAAGCTTCTAAATGAAGCTGATCTCAAATACCAAAAGAGTGAACACTCTTTCTTAGAGGATTTTATAATATCTTTGGTAACTTGAGGGTTGAAGCATCAACAGTACAGGTTTCTCAATCTAGGATCTCAGGAGGACTCTTCCTTACTGGACATAATGGTAGTTCAGGTGACCATATCAGTAGTGAGGTGGGAAGGAAGTCTTGATGTAGTTGCTGGTCTCAGGGCTAGGGAAGGAACATAGAGCTATGAGGTAATAAGAAACTAAAAGGTCATATTTAGATGTTCTTATGTTGGTGTGCCATAAATTCTCATAGAAAATATCAGAAAAATTTAATGAGAATTCCTGGTTTGGTGGAGCTATTTTTGTTGTTCCTCTTCTTTTCTGTGTTAGACCATTTTTCAGAAAATCCAAACTTCCCATTAATAATCTACTGAGGACCTATCATAGTCTAGACCTCTGATTTCTAAAACAGTAACAGTATGGGACTATTTAAATTTAAATTAAATAAAATGAAAAATGAAAATTTCAATTCCTCAGTCACACTAGCCATATTGCAAATACTAAGTAGCCACATAGGACTAGTAGCAACTATATAAGACAGGGAAGAATAGGGAATTTCCATTATTGCAGGAAGTTCTATTAGACTATGGTGCAGGCACTCTCTAAATGCATTATGGGTATTATTCCTGATCCTCACACATCTGTATTAATATTATATATTATATAAAATACATATAAATAATATATAAATAAATATATTATATAAAATAATTTATATAAATCATATAAATAAATAACATATGATAATAATATATAAAATATTATATATATTATAAATATTATTACCTTATTTTTGCTACTAAGGAAACCAAATCTCAGAGGGGTTCAGTGATTTGACCAAGTTCATGTACAAAGTGGCAGAGGTAGGGCACAATTTTAATTTGGTCTGGTTCCTAAGCCCCTATTCCTCTCTGTACCATGTTTCTTAATTGTAGTTTCTCATCATGGAACCTTCTTTTCAAAACATCTTTCCAAAGGGCATTCACCAAAGAACAGAATTATTATTGAGCTATTGAGAATTTAAGTAGACAATCTGATAAACTACCAAGGTGAAGGGTTATTTAAGCTGTTAGAAAAATGGCATAGGAACTTCAGTATGGTTATGTGTAAATATACTCTATCATATTTAAGCATAAGTAAGGCAAACCAAATTTGGAAGCTGTTAGACTATATCCAATAGCTCATCATCCAAGAAATGGATATACACATCCTTGAAGAAATCATTCCATTTTTTTTAACGTTTATTTATTTTTGAGACAGAGAGAGACAGAGCATGAGCAGGGGAGGAGCAGAGAGAGAGGGAGACACAGAATCCGAAGCAGGCTCCAGGCTCTGAGCCATCAGCCCAGAGCCCGACGCGGGGCTTGAACCCACGGACAGCGAGATCATGACCTGAGCTGAAGTAGGACACTTAACTGACTGAGCCACCCAGGCGCCCCGAAGAAATGATTCCAAAGTATGCCTAAAGTCAAGAAGCATCAACCTGTCCTTAGATAACACCTATAAGCAGTGAAAAATAAGCAGAAAATGTGCCTCTATCTTATAGAAATTTATGTTTTGTCTAAAGCAGGAAGACTGTGTATATAGTTCTAGAAAACACCTCAAGAAAGTCTTAAAATAACTGTATAGTAATATTCTAGGGGTGCCTGGTGACTCAAGTCAGTTCAGCATCCAACTTCAGCTCACATCATGATTTCATGGCTCATGGGTTTGAGCCCCATGTCAGACTTTGTGCTGACAGCTCAGAGACTGGACCCCGCTTCAGATTCTGTGTCTCCCTATCTCTCTGTCCCTCCCCCATTCACACACTCTCTCTCTCCTTCAAAAATAAACATTAAAAAAGAAAAAGAAAGATTCCAGACATAGGGAACTAAATTTATTAATGAAATAGATACCCTCTGGTGAAAGGAGAAAAAATATGAGAGTTTTTGCCAATGGAATAATAAAGGCAGGATTATTACTAGAGTAACTGGTCACTGTGTTTCTCAAACACAGGACCAGGTTTTGTTTTGTTGTTAATCTCCTACAGCACATTGCATATTACTGGCATACAGTCGTTTCTCATGAGTTATTTCTTGAAATGAACCAAATGTAAGAATTTCTGACTCCACAAATCCTAATGAAATAATTAGAATAATAGAATAGATAATACCATGTGGCATTTTGGTCAATGTTTGCATTAGAGCAGTTTTGCTCTTCTACAACACATTCATCTTTGACACTGTGTTCAGTTTATGTGGCTAACAATTATTATGGTTTACCCTCACAAACTCACTGTGAGAAGACAAGTTCATATCCCTCAAATGTGCAGACTCTTAACTGAACAGAGCTCAGTTCCAATGGAGTATGTGTGCCCCGCCTCAGATGTTCATATGATGGTCTGAGTATAGACGGTGAGTCCTGGAGGCTTGGGTGTCTGCCCTGGAAAGCAAACTGGACAGAGATGACACCAGCTGACCTCAAACACAAGAGGACAATGTGTTAATGATACATGGAATAGGAATCAAGTCAGAGGGTAGCAGATGGAATGGAATGGCCAGAAGGAAACACTCTGTCTTGCCAACATTTTTCTACCTCTAGGCAAGCAGTCATCTTCAAAGCTACTTCATATCAAGGTTACAGTGATAGGAGGCAGATCCTGCCTTACCTCTTTATGCTGTGTATAATCATACCTTATATTAATAGAATATTATCAGCCCAGGTGTCAGGCTCTGTGATTCACAAGAGAACAAATCAGTGGCACATGTTGGGTAGTTAACTTCCCAATAGTACAAATCCCAGAGCTGGGAACAAGTTCCTGCTCTGAGTGTAGGCAGAAAAATATTACTAAACTTTTTCAAAGAGGCCTGCCTTGAGTCATGAAAAAAACAACTGTATATTCTCCAAGCCAGGAAATAAGGCCTGGGGATTGATCAGGGAGTGATTGAATGGTTCCCTCCACTTTGGGTTAGATAGAGCATTGATAAAAATGGATCAATAGTAGCACAGAGAATATTATAGGGATGAGAAGGAAGGAAAGCACTCCTTAGCAACTCTTAGTGTCTGCTAGTTTTAAAACTCCTCCATTGAGCACTTTTGTGCCAGATCAGTGCATTTAGAAAGCTGTCTAGTCATGTTGGGAATGGTGTTTCAATTCATTCATTTAACAGATATTGAGCCCTAATTCAATAGTGTTTGGTCATGACAGGCCTCTAGGATCACATGGGAGAGTGCCTAAACTAAAATGGGGATGGTGTGTAGAGATCTTTTCCCAAGGGAAAGATTTCTGAGATAATGATATTCACACGGCAGTAATTAAAAACAAAACAAAACAGGGGTGCTTGGGTGGCTCAGTCGATTGGGTGTCCGAATTTGACTCGGGTCATGATCTCACAGTTTGTGAGTTGGAGCCCCACATCGGGCTCTGTGCTGATGGCTCTGAGCCTGGAGCCCGCTTCGGATTCTGTGTCTCCCTCCCTCTCTGCCCCTCCCCTGCTCATGCTCCGTCTCTCTCTGTCTCAGAAATAAATGAACATTAAAAAAAAAATTTTTTTAAACAAAACAAAACCTAGGGGAAGGTTTTTCTTTGCCATGGGAGTAGTATATGCAAATGCCTATGGGTATATATAAGAGCAAGAATATTCAGGGAAAAGAGATTCACAGTGACTAGAACATAAAACATAAAGTGGAATCAGTATGAATGATGATAAGGAAGGGCGAGAGAAGCCCTGTAAGCAACATAAGCCTAGTAGCTCACATCAGCCAAGTATTGGTATGAATTGAACACTTTGCTTTATGTGTTTAATTTTATTTACTACTCACAATAGCCCTAGGAAGTAGTTATAATTATTTCCCCCAATTTTAAAGATGAGGAAAGTGGCGTTTAGTGAATTTATATGACTTGCCTGTGATCATTGTTCTGTAGTTAATTAACGAGAGCATCAAAATTTGAACCCAGGCAGTCTGTCATCAGAATAATTTCAGGATTAAGTGATAGGATTAAATGACATAAGTCAGAGTTCTAGAATTGTTGAACAAAACTAGATGTTACCATAACCACTGAGCCACAGTGCTTTATAATTTGGTTAAAAGGATTACTAATTAATATTAGAATTTAATTATATAACTCATTCATTTATTCCTTCAGTAATTAATCATCATATACTTATGGAGTTTCCACTATGTGCTAACACTGTTGTAGAAACTAGAAATAAACCAGTGAACAAACACACAAAATTGATGCTTTCACAAAATCTGCATATCTAATGAGGAGAGTTAGGCAGTTAACAAAAATTACAAAAATATAATAAATATAATTATGATTTATTTCAATAAACAGAAATCTTTAATACAGCTAAATGTATATTTTCTTATATGATCAATTTTTATATGTATCATTTAAAAATGTTTTTCTACTTTAAAATTTAAAAGCTACCCATGTATATTTTCTACTACAGTTTTCCCCCAACATTTTATTTTTAACAGCTTCAAATCTACAGAAATATTGTAAGAATAGTACAAAGAATGTCCATAGATTCAGCTAGATTTATTAATTGTTAATATCTTAGCATACATAAGAATTACTACTATTGCTACTGCTATTTTTATTATTTTACTGAAACATTTAGAAATAAGTTGCAGACATTAAACACTTTACCCTTGAATAGGTCAGCATATGTTTCCTACATTCTCCTGCATAACCACAATAAGACTACAATACTCAAGAAATGTAACACTTTTTTATTATCCAATATGTATTTTATATTCTAATTTCCCCAGCTGTATCAAGAACATCATATAAATATGGCACCTAGGGGCAATTAGCTCTTTCTACCATAGCCATGCACTAGGTTATTTCCTTTAGTGAAGACTCAGTACATGAACAAGTGAATTCAGCTCGTTAACCTAACCATTTCCTTGGGTTCTCTTTTATAAAACTTATTCAGATGTTTTCTTCTCCAGGTAGAGGTCTTCAGAATTTATATATGTATAACATACATTATATACATAATTGCATACATACCTAATTTTATTTTGTTCTATTTTGATATAGAGTCTAATCAAAGATCACACATCACGTTTACTTGTCATGGTCCTTTAGGCTTTTTTAATCTAGTACCCTAGCATCCTTTAATTTTTATAATACTGAAAATTTTTAAGAATCCAGCCATTTGTTTTGCAGGTCTCCCTATATGGATTTTTTCTCATCATTTTCTCGTGTTTATATTCAAGCTATTATTTGTTCCTGGTCTTACTAGTGGTCACAGACCTTTGATAAAAATTCCCATCTCCTGTGGAACTTCTATTAAAATCTGAAGATCCTGTTCAATCATTGCACTAATTTAAGCAAAGGTTAAGCTACTGTAACAAAGAAACCCATAACTTTGGGTTGAAACAAAATATATTTTAACTTCTCTCTCACATAAAACTCCAAAGGTGAAAAGTCTGCCATCCTGGTAGAGTAACTCTGCTCCATAAAGTTACCCAGGGACCCAGGTTCCTTTTATCCTGGTGTTCCAGGATTGTCATCCTCAAGTATTTGTTCATCACAAAGTCAAAGCTGCCTCACTTAGCATGACATCTGAATTCCAGGCTGCAGGTAGGAGAAATAGAAAGTAAAGTACATGCAATTTCTCTTTTTAAAGGATCAGACCTGGGAGTTGCTCTTGTAACTTCCACTTGTACTCATTGGCCAGATCTTACTTCTGGCACAAAGGAGGCTAAGAAAGGCAATTGGTAGCTAGGACGCCAACTGCTTAGCTGAAACTCTAATGGTTACAGTTGGTGCTTGAACAACATGGTGATTAGGGGCACTGACACCCTCCCCACCACACACACAGTCAAAAATCTGCATGTAACTTTTGACTCCCCCACCAAACTTAACTACTAATAGCCTAGTGTTCACTGGAAGCCTCACTAATAACATCAACAGTTGATTACCACATTTTAAAAATCTTATATGCGTTATATATGTAGTAATGTAGCAATGAAGTAAACCGAAAACAGACATTTACAGTACTGCACTATATTTATCGGAAAAAATCTGAATATAAGTGGATCCACACAGTTCAAACTCATATTGTTCAAGGGTCAACTCTATATTAATAAAAGGAAGAAGGACAGAGTGTACATTCAGGGGTCACTAGTGGCCTCTGTCATAACCATCCACTATATTATTTCCTTGAAGACTCAAAACATGAACAGGTGGATTCAGTGCATTAACCTGACCATTTCCTTGGGTTCTCTTTCATAAGACTTATTCAGATGTTTTCTTCTTTAGTAGAGATATTCAGAATTTTCTTAATATATTTTTAAAATATCAAAAATACTCAGTAAAAAATTATCAGATCTAATTTCCAGGGATGGAGGATTGTCATCTCAGAAGGCCTTTTCATAGTTCTGTTTTCTCAAAGACAATTTTGATGGTGATGACAAAATTAATTTAAAAAGCAGAAAAAATTGCTTTCATCTCAGTATCCATGTTTTTCACTTTTCTTTCATTACTAGTGAATCTCAAGGAGAAAAGACAACATATTTATTTCATTGGCTTATTTAATGTATAAAAGGCACAAAAACATTGAAAGACAGCTATAATATGATAATGTCAAAAATGAACTTACAGGTTGCTTTAACGTTATTTTCTCAACTTATAGGTGATATAAATTATAGATCCTCCCAGTTAATTAACTATAGATTAAAAATTGGAACCAGATTTCCTGACTCTGGTTCATATTCTCCTCCATGTCATGCAACCTCTAATTGATATAGTTTTTCTGGCCTTACATATCTGGCTGTTACCATAGTCCAGGTACTATCTCTATCTCCTCTAAGTTATCTAAAAAATAAGTGCATTTTTTTTTTAAAGCAAGCAAATAAACAAATAAGCAAAACAATTATTGAGATTGTTTGAGTCATGTTTTGGAATCTCTTTTAAATAGAGGGTAACACATGGTACCTCAGCTGAGTATATCCACCTTCCCTCATACTTGGGGATTATTGGTTCCATCTTTGCCAAACTCCATCATGAGTCACTGTCCAGATCCCAATGCCCTTTCTGTCAACAGCTTCCAAGACTTCATATAAAAACAAAAATCAAGCAGGAAGACATAACCTTATCTTTTAAACTGTTTCCACTTTGATATGAAAGAGATCCATGGTATTTTATTTTTTTAATTCTTATTGTAAAATATATCAAATATAAAAACAGTAACAGACAATAATATGGCACTAATATACCCACTACTGAGTTTAAAGGACTCTTAACATTCTGCCATATTTGCTTCAGATATTTTTTTTTTCAGTTTTAAACCTTGTAGATACTCTCAAGGCTTGATTTTATTTCTTTCCTTTTCTCCTCTTCCTCTTCCTCTCATCCTAGAGGTAATTAATAATATTTTGAAATTTTCTCCATTGAGGCCTTGCATACCTGTGTATCTGTTAGCATTACTCATTAGTACATTGTAATTGCTGCTATTGGGCAGAGACTTCTTTTTAACTCTTCGTTTTAAAGCTAGGGAGGTATATTTTGGGTTTTATTATTTTTATTTTTATTTTTAAATATATGAAATTTATTGTCAAATTGGTTTCCATACAACACCCAGTGCTCATCCCAACAGGTGCCCTCCTCAATACCCATCACCCACCCTCCCCTCCCTCCCACCCCGCATCAGCCCTCAGTTTGTTCTCAGTTTTTAAGAGTCTCTTATGCTTTGGCTCTCTCCCACTCTAACTTCTTTTTTTTTTCCTTCCCCTCCCTCATGGGTTCCTGTTAAGTTTATTATTTTTAATTTAGTATTTATATTAGCTTCCTGTGGCCATTGTGGCAAATTACTGCAAGCTTAGTGGTTTACAACAACAAATGTACTCTTTCACAGTTCTAGAAACCAGAAGTCTGAAAGCAAGTTGTAAACAGGGCTGAGCTCTCTACAGAGGTTCTAAGGGGAAACACTTTCTTACCTCTTTCAACTTCTGGTGGCTGCAGGATTCCATCATTCGTGGCCATATCACTCTAATCTCTGCCTCCATTCCCTTCATTGCCTTCTTCTCTTCAGTCTGTCGTTGAATCTCCTGCTGTCTCTCTCTTATAAAGACACTTTTGGATTGTCTTTTTCGCCCACCCAGATAATCCAGGATAATCTCTCCATCTCAAATTCTTTAACTTAATCACATTTGCAAAGTCCTTGTCATATAAGACAACTTTTATAAGTTTCAAGAATTAGGACATGGGCATCATAGAAAACATTTTCAGCCCACTACAGGGGCTATGCTTAAATTTGTAATATACAAATATTCAGCTATTATTGTTCTAACAAAATATAAAGCTGACTACAGCAAGGAGCACTTGCTGTAAGGAGCACTTTATCCTTAGAACACCTTCCATTTGATTTTTTATTACATGTTTTATTTCTACTCATTTTTAAAAAAATAAAACATTTTTTAAGTTTTTTTTTTAAATTTCAGTTAACACTGTAGTGTAATATTGGCTTTATGTGCACAATTTAGCGATTCAACACTTATGTACCACACCTAGTACTCATCACAAGTGCACTCCTTAATCCCCATCATCTATTTAATCCACCTCCCTCCCCTCCAGTAATCATAAATTTGTTCTCTGGAGTTAAGAGTCTGTTTCTTGGTTTGCCTCTCTCTTTTTTCCCCCTCTATGGTCATTTGCTTTGTTTCTTAAATTCCACAAGTGAGTGAAATTATATGGTATTTGTCTTTCTCTGACTTATTTCACTTAGCATAGTACTCTTTAGCTCCATCCACATCTTTGCAAATGGCAATATTTCACTCCTTTTTTATGACTAATATTCCACTGTATATATATATACAACTTCTTCTTTATCCATGCATCAGTCATTGGACATTGGGCACTTAATTTGGCTATTGTCAGTAATGCTGCTACAAACATCAAAGTGCATGTATCTCTTTAAATTAGTCTTTTTGTATGTATTCTTTGGGTAAATACCTAGTAGTGCAATTGCTGGATCGTAGGGTAGTTCTATTTTTAACTTTTTGTGAAAACTCCATACTGTATTCCAGGGTGGCTGCACCAGCTTTCATTCCCACCAAAAGTGTAAGAGTGTTCCCTTTTTTCCACAACCTCACCAACACCTGTTGTTTCCTGTGTTGTCAATTTTAGCCTAAAATAATAATACATTTTTTATTCAATAATTAATTAAATTGCCATTTGCTATAAATTTATGTTACTATTGTTTCTTGGACCTGGATTCACTTTTTTCTTGCTGATATTTTGCAGATCTTTTAGTAAAGATCTATGAGCAATTAATTCTCTTGTTGATCTTAATATCTTAAAATACCTTTATTTTGCCTTCACTCTTTAATGATTCACTTACTGAGCACAAAATCATGTTGACTGTTATATTCCTTCAACACTTTAAAACATTATGCCGTTGTCATCTATTGTAGGTGGTGAGAAATATATTCTATGTCCAATTCTTCATGGGTAACATGACCTTTTTTTCTGGCACATTGTTAAATTTTGTTTCAATTTATATCATTTCTCTAATTTTCCAATTCGCATAGTCTCTCTTTGACAGCTCATTCAAAATTTACATCTTCATTTAATTTTGTCAAAATTGTCTCAATTATTTCTTCAAATATGGTCTTTTAGTTTAACCATTTTTTTATTCTGTTCTTCCAGAACTTTTAATAGACAAATGTTGAGCCCTCTCTTTATTCTGTATGTCTTACACCTGCTATTTGCTTGTTTATGTCTTTGTGAATTTTGTACAGAACAGAATTTTGTGCTAAATTCTGTTTAGATTTATTTCAGATCTCTAACATTCCAATTTACCAATTCTCTTTCCAACGGTCTAATGAAGATTTAGTCATAGGCAAAATTAGGGGATGTTTAAGTGTGAGGACTCTGCTTCCAATCTGTCTAGATTCAATTCCACTTCTACAATTCATTAGATAACTGGCTTAAACAAACTAGCTTCTCTGGAAGCTAGCTTCATTTTCCTCATCTGTAAAATGGGGATAATAGTACTTACTTTGTAGTTATTATCAATATTGTGAGAGCCAATATATGTAAAACACTTAAGATTAAGTCTTAACACACAAGGTAAGGCTTAATAAATACTAACTTTTATTGGTATTATTCTATTAATATTTAAATTTATTTCAAAAAATTGAGGGAGTATGGGAAGATGGCAGAGTAGAAGAACCCTAAGTTCACCCCATCCCACCTTTACAACTAGATATCACTCATATCCCAGTCAATAAATCAGAGAAGAATCAGAAGGCTGGCAGAAAACACTCTACAATTAAATAAAAAGAAGCTGCATCTGAAAGTTTAGGGACATAAGAAAGGTGGAGGGAGGCTGCCTGCAGGAGAGAAGTAACTGTGTACACAAACAGGCCTTTGCCCCAGGGAGCTCACATGGGAAAAACTAATTCCTATAGTGTTTGGCTCTGAAAACAAGAGGGGCTGATTTCCAAGAGTTTGTATAACCAGTGAGACTTGGAGCCTGAAGCTTTAAAAGTCAGCTGACTCAACCCTGGCTTGAAGGATGGGTGAATAGTAACTGGGTTACCATCCTTAAAGAGATAGCAGCCCACACAGAGAAGCAACATAAAAACGGCAGTTTATACAATGCCAGGGATAAATGTGAAACATATCTGTTCATACTGATTTCAGAGCATGTTGAGGACTTCTCCAAAAACAAGGGAGCTGGGAGGTGCCATTTTTCTCCTCTGCCCCTGAGCATAAGCATAGGGGCCATCTGTAGGAAGCAGGGCTGCACAGACACCTGCTTCCTAACCTGCTAGCATTGTGGCACACCCATAAGTTCTCCTGAGGACTTGTCTCCTCCAAGCCTGTTAGTCTCAGCCCAGGGCAAATGTTGTTAAAGCTGTGCATGAACAGTGCCCAGCCACCAGGTACACAGCTGCTTCCACATGCTGCGTCCAGCTACCAAGTACATTGCTGGCATGGTGTGCTGCACCCAGCTACCACACTGTTCCCAGCATCTGTGTACTGTCTAGCCACTGCTCCTCACAAAGTCAGACCCAGCCATTGCTGCATGTAGCCTTGCAGCCCCCAGCAACCCCTGTGATACATTACATTAATAAAAGAAAGGATAGGAACCATATGATCATTTCAAAAGATGAAGAGAAAGCATTTGACAAGATACAACATCCATTCATGATAAAAAACCTCAACAAAGTAGGTTTAGAGGGAACATACCTCAACATAATAAAGACCATAAATGAAAAACTCACAGCAAACATCGTCCTTAATGGGAAAAACTGAGAGATTTTCCCCAAAGGCTAGGAACAAAAACAAGGATGCCCACTCTCATCACTTTAAGCACATTTATTGGACAATAAAAAGAGATAAAAGGCATCTAAATTGGTAAGGAAGAAGTAGAACTTTCACTATTTGCAGATGACATGGTACTATATCTAGAAAACTGGAAAGACTCCACCAAAAAACTGCTAAAACCAATAAATGAATTCACATTTGCAATATCAAATTGGGACAGGACAGTCTCTTCAATAAATGGCATTGGGAAAACTGGACAGCAGCATGCAAAGAAAAATGAAATTGGACCAATTTCTTACATAATACACAGAAATATATTCAAAATAGATGAAAGAGGGGTACCTGGGTGGCTCAGTCAGCTAAGCTTCTTACTTGGCTCAGGTCATTATCTCATGGTTTGTGAATTCAAGCCCCACATTAGGCTCTCTGCTGTCAGCACAAAGCCCATTCTGGATCCTCTGTCCTCTTCTCTCTCTGCCACCTCTCGCACTTGTGGTCCCTCTCTCTCTCAAAAATAAATGAACTAAATGTGAGACAGGAAACCATTAAAATCCTAGAAGAGAACACGGACAGTAACCTCTTTGACATTAGTCATAGCAACTTTTCTAGATATGTCTCCCGAGGCAAGGGAAACAAAAGCAAAAATAAACTAATGGGAGTACATTAAAATAAAAAGCAAGAGAGGATACAATCAAACCAAACTAAAAGCCGACCTACCAAATGGGAGAAAATCCCAGTCAATAATGGGATTACAACTGAGATTACAAATGGGATTTACAAATGATATATTCAGTAAAGTGTTAGTATTCAAAACATATAATGAAATTATAAAACTCAACACCCCAAAACAAATAATCCAATTAAAAAATGAACAGAAGACATGAACAGATATTTCTCCAAAGAAGACATCTAGACAGCCAACAGACACATGAAAAGATTTTCATAATCACTTACCATCATGGAAATACAAATCAAAACTGCAATGAAATATCACCTTACACTGTCAGAATGGCTAAAATCAACAACAAGAAACAGCAGTCATTGGCAAAGATATGGAGAAAGGAAACCCTCTTATGCTGTTAGTGGGAATGCAAATTGATGCAGCCATTCTGGAAAACAATATGGAGCTTTCTTAAAATGTTAAAAATAGAACTACCTTACAATCCAGGAATTGGTCTACTGGGTAATAGCTCAAAGAATACAAAAACACTAATTCAAAGGGATATATTCACCTTTATGTTTATAGCAGCATTACTCACAATAGCCAACATATGGCAGCAGCCCAAGTGTCCATCAATTGATGAATGGATAAAGAAGATGTGGCATACACATGAAATGGAATATTATTCAGCCATATAAAAATGAAATCTTGTCATTAGCAATGACATGGATGGATCTAGAGAATTTTATGCTAAGTGAAATAAGTCAATCAGAGAAAGGCAAATACTAGATCATTTCACTCGTGTGTGTAATTTAAGAAATAAAATAAATGAGCAAAGGGGAAAAAAGAGAGGGAGGAAGAGACAAATCAAGAAACGGACTCTTAATTATAGAGGAAAAAAAACATGATTACTAGAGGGGAGGGGTTGGAGGATGGGTCAAATAGGTGATGGTGACTAAGGAGTATACTTATGGTGATGAGCAGTGGGTGATGTAGGGAACTGTTGAATACCTGAAACTAATACAATACTGCGTGTTAACTAACTTGAATTAAAATCAAACCTTTAAAAAGATAAAATAAGGTAATGGGAAAATGTATTTTAAAAGTATTTAAAAAAATTTTAGAGTTTTTATTTAAATTCCATATAGTTAACACACAGTCTAATATTAGTTTCAGGTGTACAGTTTAGTGATTCAGCACTTCCATACAACACCTAATGCTCATCACAAGTGCACTCTCTAATCCCTACTTCCTAGTTTACCAATTCCCTCTCCCACCTCCCCTGTGCTATCAATTTATTCTCAAGAGTTAAGAGTCTGTTTCACGGTTTCCTTCTCTCTCTCTCTCTTTTTTCCCTTTGGTTGTTTTGTTTCTTAAATTCCACATCAGTTTTCATATCATTCTTTCTTGAGTTTCTGCCTTTAAATATAATTGCTTATTTTTAATGCAAATTGCATCTTCATTTATCTCTTTGAACATCATAACATCTTTAAGTATTTTTCATATTGCTCTACAAGCAGAATTTCATCTGAAGAGAATTTTTTTTCTGATTTTTTAGTCAGTTGGCTATTTTATTAAATGTCATGGGTTTGGGGATGTTGAGTAACAGGTTCATTGTGAGTAGATTTTTTTTTCTTCTCTCTATTGCTCCAGGTAAACTTGGCATCACCTCTTTCTGTCTAACAGGTTTGTGGTTGCTTCCATCTGGCCTTCCAGACTCCCAAGTAGGAAGATCTTTAAAAAAAAAGTTTTTTAAAAATATTTACTTATTTTGAGGGAGTGGGGAGAGAGAAGAGAGAGCATCCCAAGCAGTCTCTGTGTTGTCAGGATAGAGCTCCACGTGGGAATCTATCCACAAACTGTGAGATCATGACCTGAGCTAAAACCAAGAGCCAGATGCTCAACTGACTGAGCCACCCAGGTGCCCCATGAAGAAGATCTTTTTGTAATAATTTGGAGCTCATTCTTATCCTAGATTGATGTTGGGGACATCAAAGATAGTGTCACAGAGACAATTCCTAGTTGGGAACTATGAATTAAATAAAAGCAATGTATTATGTTCTGTGAAATTCAGGATGTGACTAACTGGAGAATACTATCTTATGGCATTTTACGTAACACTCAAAGAAAAGAAAACTGCCAATTAAGTCTTGCTACAATGCTTTGTTATCACATATAATTTTTATTTTACACTTATCAGAAAATATTTCTGGGGTACCTGGTTGTCTCAGTCGGTTAGGTGTCCGACTTTGGCTCAGGTCATGATCTCATGGTTGCTGAGTTTGAGCTGCACATCAGGTTCTGTGCTGACAGTTCAAGAGCCTGGAGCCTGCTTTGGATTCTGTGTCTCCCTCTCTCTCTGCATCTCACCCCCACCCCCACTCACACTTTGTCTCTCTCTCTCAAAAACAAATAATCATTAAACAAATTTAAATTTTTTTCTTTTGACTTAGGTGTCAATTTTTATTATAATTACTTTAGGGGTGCCTGGGTGGCCCAGTCGATTGAGTGTCTAACCCTTGACTTTGGCTCAGGTCATGATCTCACAGTTCGTGAGTTCAAGCCCCACATCAGGCTATGCGCTGACAACTCAGAGCCTGCTTGGGTTTCTGTCTCCCTTCCCCTCTGCTCCTTCCCCACTTGGTCTCTATCTCAAAAATAAATAAATAAATAGATAGATAAATAAATAAATAATATATTACTCTATATAATTACTCTATAATTTTGCTACTTATGATCTGTCAGGGACATCTTCCCTCACAAATGCCTGCTAAGAGAAGTTCTGGGATGCTTTCAGATTTTAGAGATATTGCAGTGTGAAAAATGCGTATCATAAAATTGTTTTTTAAAGTGGCAATTATCAATTTGTATTTATATCCATAATAATATATTTAATAGGATCTGAGATATTTTAATTAAGAATGAAAGGGGAGGCATGCTAGAATTTCCACCACTCTTCTTAAAGGGGAATCTGTAATGCTTAAGAGCCAGCAAGCAAAACAAAGCAAAGCAAAACAAAACAAAACAAGACAAATATCTACCACTTCTTAGAAATATCACCTTGGTCAAACTAATTAAGCTCTCTGTACCTCTGTAGTTTTCCCTCACAGGGTTATGAGATGTGTAAAGTACCTAGAACAGTGTGTGTTCATGATTATCCTTCTTCCCATTCCTACACTTGTCTAACTGCCCAATTCAAAGTTCTGTTTTCTTTCTAAGTTCCTTTCTATGGCAGAGAAAATCCTTACCCCAATCTTTGGCTTCTAGCTGCAAGGTTGGCTCAGGGTAGTGACCTTTCCCCTCTCACCTCAACACTTTCTGGTCAAATAGGGCTTATTTCCAATTATCTTTTCCTGGCAAAATCTCAATTCTGGACACAGTACCTGTTTCCAGGTCCAGAGTCTGTCTCTTTAGCCTGTTAACTGCTCCACTTCCAACTCATAGAAATGTTTGTCTGATTTTTAAGCTCAGCTATGTCTTTTTGTTTCTATTTTTAAATATATTTTACCAGTATTAAAAGATAAACTGAGACATATTAAAAATTTTAAGGCTGTATTTAAGCAACAATCAACTCAAATCAAGCAGCAACAAACCACAAATGGTTGAAGCATTCCACTCCCGGAAGCTAGAGGAAAGACTTTTATAAAGAAGTTGTGAGGGGCACCTGGGTGGCTCAGTCGGTTGGGCGGCCGACTTCGGCTCAGGTCATGATCTCACGGTCCGTGAGTTTGAGCCCCGCATCAGGCTCTGTGCTGACAGCTCAGAGCCTGGAGCCTGTTTTGGATTCTGTGTCTCCCTCTCTCTGGCCCTCCCCTGTTCATGCTTTGTCTCTCTCTGTCTCAAAAATAAATAAACGTTAAAAAAAAAAAATTAAAAAAAAAAAGAAGTTGTGAAAGCAAAACAAGAAAATTATTTGATTGGCTTAAGCAGTTGCATTATTTGGAAAAGACTATTTGGTTATTTGTGACTGATTGTCCTTAGGTTTTGATTTCTTAAGCTTGAGGAATTTACAGGCTTAGGCTTGGATCGCTTACTTAGGGGGCTGCTAAAGTGTTAGGGCTGCCTCAGCCTAAAGGCTTTGTTTAATTTAACACCAATAATTACCATGTCTTTTGATTAGAGGGGCGATTAAAGCATGAATTCCTTGCATCACCTTGCTTGAAGTTTTTTTTTAATCATGTTTATAAAATATTAAACATATTTTATATTTTTAAAATATATATTTTAAAAATATTTTTTAATGTTTATTTTTGAGAGACAGAGACAGAACACAAACAAGGGAGGGGCAGAGAGAGAGGGAGACACAGAATCCAAGCCAGGCTACTGTTTCTGAGCTGTCAACACAGAACCCCACACAGGGCTTGAACCCATGAACCCTGAGATCATGACCTGAGCCTAAGTCGGACACTTAACTGACTGAACAACCCCGGCACCCCTACATATATATCTGTATGCTTTATTAGGGCTCATGCCTTATTCATCTTGATGTTAGTCCAGAACCTGATACAGTGCCTGCTGTATTATAGAACTAAAAAAAAAAAGCTGTTTAGATGAATGAAATAAACATTTTAATTTCTAAACTGATCTCAGTATCATTTTTTAATTTTTTGATGTTTAGTTTTTTTAATTTTTAAATTTTTTAATGTTTATTTCGTTTTGAGAGAGAAATAAAGACAGAGCATGAGCAGGGAAGGGGCAGAGAGAAAGAGGGAGACAGAATCTGAAGCAGGCTCCAGGCTCTGAGCTGTCAGCACAGAACCAGACACAGGGCTCAAACTTGTGAACTGTGAGATCATGACCAGAGCTGAAGTTGGACTGACGCTTAACCAACCGAGCTACCCAGGGGCTCCAATGTTTATGTATTGAGAGAGAGAGAGAGAGCATGAGCAGGGGAGAGGCAGAGACAGTGGGAGACATAGAATCTGAAGCAGGCTCCAGGCTCCTAGCTGTCAGCAAAGAGCCCAATGTGGGACTAGAACCCATAAACTGAGATCATGACTTGAGTCAAAGCCGGTCTCTTAACCAACTGAGCCACCCAGGCACCCCTCAGTATCATTTTTTAATGTTTTATTTAGTTTAATTTGGGCTCTATGTTTCTATTTTTGTTCTTTCTTATTAGACTTATTGGTCATGAATTTTTGTGTTTTTTTAAGCAAGGTGGGGTTTTTTTTGTTTTTTTGTTTTGTTTTGTTTAATGTTAGAGAGAGCATGAGTGGGGAAGAGGCAGAGGAAGAGAGAGAGAATTTTAGGCAGGCTCCACACCCAGCATGGAGCCCAATGCCGGGCTCAATCCCATGTCCCTGGGATCATGACCCGAGCTGAAATCAAGTCAGATTCTCAATCAATTGAGCCACCCAGGAGCCCTTAAGCAAGTTTTTTTTAAATAGTTTTAAATCTATAGAAAAGTTGCTAGAGAAGTATAAAGAATTCTAGCTTTTCCACTTAAAATTTCTATTTACTACATTATCTCCACCTTCATCCTTCTCACCCTTCTCTATCTATATGTATATATGTATACACTCACACACATACACAGAAATGATGCCCCATCACCCCTAAATACTAGAGGGTGTAACTTCTAAAAACAAGAACACTCTCTTACATCACCATCTATAAGCCTTCCAATTAGAAAATCAATAATGTAACAACATAAGCATCCAATCTATAGACTCCATTCAAACTTTCCTAGTTGTTTCAATAGTTTTTTGTTTTTGTTTTTTTTTTCCCCTTTCTGGCTTAGGATACTATGCAGAAACTACTACCTTTTCTGGTTGTCATGTGTCTTAGTCCATCTGGGCTGCCATAACAAAACACCATAGACTGGATAGCTTATAAACAAACAGACATTTATTTCTCAGAGTTCTGGAAACTGGAAGTCTAAAATCAGGATGCCCGCATGGCTGGGTGAGAGCCTTCCTATGATGACAGTTTTCTTGTTATATGTTAAGGTAGGGGAGAAAAATATTTTTTCTCTTTCTGAGTTCATGACTGAGACCTCCCTATAATAAAAGACAGAGGAATAAAATCAATTTTAATTACATATGTACATTTGTACACAAAAACATGAGACTCAAAAGGCAGGGATAGGGGTAGGAAAGGAATAGGGGAAGGCAATTCATGGGAAGGTGAGAGGACAAAATGTTCCACAAATATTGTCCTGCCCTGTAGATAAGTCTCTCAGATGAAAAAGTTTTCTCTGGTAATAGTTCTCTACCTGGTATAGGCCCACTTTGTGATCTAAATTTCCTTTATAAATGAAGATTTTCATTTCTTCTTTCTTCTTTTGTGTCTTCAGTTGCTCAAAATAATAAACTCAAGATCATTCTTATGCCAAAAAAAGCCTATGTTTGAGTAGCATATTCTGCTACCCTTCATCCACATGGTGGAAAGGCAAAGGAACTTTCTCTGGCCTTTTTTATAAGAACATTAATCTCATGACCTAGTGATTTTCTGAAGACCCCACTTCCTAGTAACATCATACTGGGGGCTAAAGTTTCAACATATAAATTTGGGGCGGGGGGTACAAACATTCAGACCATAGTGTCACATTGCATCAATTTCCTTCAGTCTGAAACTGTTCCTCAGTCCTACTGTCTTGATCCTTCTCAGGCATTTGCTTCTGTGATATGTCCCTTAATCTGGGTCCATTCAACATTATCCCTAGCCAGACAGAGACTATGCATGCTTGCTAGGGGATCCCACAAAATTTCTCCTGCTCCTTTCTTAGCTCATTAATCATGAAGGACAAAATGTTGGTCCAGACCATTGCTGGTTATGTTACCCTTGATTATCTGGTCAAGCTGGTGTCTTCCAGATTTCTTTAAATAAAAACCACTATTTTTTTAGTGTTTGATTAGCATTTTGTAAGGAGATGTCCAATATTATACCAATATCCTATTTCTCACCAAACTTTCTCCATTTATGAGGAACAGAATGTGATATCCCAAAATATTCTCTTTGGCCTAAAGATTATCTTGAGGTGGTTAATTTTAAGAAACAGCAGGCATAGGCAGAGCTCTGAAAACTGAGTGGAAGTTACCCTTTTGTAAGGAACATTTACATTTGTAAAGGAAACCTCTGCTTTTTTTAAGTTTTTTGTTGTTTATTTTAAGACAGAGAAAGAGAGAAGGGCAGAAAGAGAGAGGGAGACAGACAATACTAAGCAGGCTCGACACAGCATGGAGCCAAACACAGGCCTCGAATTCACAAACTGCAAGATCATGACTTGAGTGTAAATCAAGGGTCAGATGCTTAACTGAGCTACCCAGATGCCCCTTAAAGTTTTTATTTAAAATCCACTTAGTTAACATACAGTATAATATTAGTTTCAGGTGTACAATTTAGTGATTCAACACTTTCATACAACACCTGGTACTCATCACAATTTCCCTCCTTAATACCGATCACCCATTTAACCCATCCCACTTCCCAGCCCCCACCACCCTTGTGGTTTGCCTCTCTTCTTGGTTTGCCTCTCCCCCCTCATCCATGATCAAAATCTCCATTTGTAAGGGTGTATCCCTCTTTGTACCAGGAAGAGAAAGAAGGCTCTAAATCACAAGATAATCTTATTAATGAAGAAGGCACTTACTTAAATCTATATAACAGCTTTACCCCTGTTTACTTTCCTTGATAACCTCCCATAATGGCATTCCTCCCTCCTATCCCCACCATCTTTTCATCTTTAGCTGAAGATGGTATTTAAGGTATTGTCTTGGGCCATTTGCAGGTGTTACTCAGTTTTCTTCATATCTTCCATTTGCACAGGGGTTTACATATTATTAAACATGTTTGTTTTTCTATTGTTAATCTGTCTCTTATTGTAGAAGAGTCTCAGCTAAAAACCTAAAAAGTTAGAGAGGAAATTAATTTTCCTCCTCTGCACATCAACTTCAGCATCCATAGATTACTCCTGCCTATATCAACTACCACTATGAAGGTTGACAAAGAACTATTCTCTATTTCCATTGATGAGATTCAGAGCAGGCCACCCAAAATATGCTACTTGGCATATTGATCATTTTGAATCAAACTCACTTAAGAAGGAACTGGTACAATGAATGACACGTTGATCCTCCCCTGTCCCCTTAAAAGCAAGAGGTAAATCTCATATATGAAAAGTACTCTCCCTATACCAGAATATAGAGATACATTTATCATAAGAGATAGAGAACTTAGGGCTGAAAGGCTATATAAACTAACCTTGTTATTTCTTCACCAATTTACCACACAGGCCCAAATTTCTTTGTCTTGTCAATTCCTTGTGAATTTATTCTTTTGTCTAAAAGCTGCCTGTTTGGTCACCACTTTGAGTCTCATATTTCTATAAGCTTCTAGATTTGTGACATCAAAGTTTGTTTTTCTCCTCTTAATCTGTCTTGCATCAGTTAAGTTATTAGACTAGTCAAAGAACCTAGAAGGAAAGAAAGGAAATGTCTTCCTTCTCTACAGTTTTGGCGCCCAATATGCGGTCCTCCACTGGCTGGACGCTGCCCATCTCAGGGCTGCTGCAGCTGAGAATTTAGGGCCTCTGACAAGAGGTGGCATAAGGTAGAAATTCTTACCACAAAAGCCTCTTGGATCTCTGCCTGCAAAGTCTGGTGGAAGCAAGAATGATGAAAGTCCTTTTCTTTTTCTAAATTTAGATTAGCAGGAGAAAATACTCATGTGAATTAGTTCCTTACATATAGTGACTCTGATAAAGATTTGTTTTAAATATGTTTGTTACTGATCTCATTCCACCCAGAGACGGTCATTGTTTTCTTTTGCCTCTGTCTTCTATATAGTTTTTCATAAAGAGGAAGCTGTAGAGTTAGAGGGAAAAACAACAACAACAACAACAACAACAACAACAACAAACCTCTCTAGAGGCCTGATATATAAGAGAAGCCATTTTAGATTTCTTTCTAAGTCAGTATGATTGTACATAAACTTTGTTTAAACCAAAAGCCTGATTTATGGCCCACCAAATATATATTGTACATCAGTTTTGTAGATAAGTAGCCTAAAGGAAAACCATTCTGTCCTAAAATTATCAGTCAATGCTTCTACCCCCTGCATTCCTCAATGTTAAAACTCGTGATTCCTGCCTATATGCTAATCTATAGTCCTTTAAGCTTTTACAAGATGTGAGAAAAAAAAAAAGTGTATAGCCCTGTAAAAACTATTCATTCTCTGGAGTACTTTTTTCCCCATGAAGAGTATGTTTTCTGGGCAGTTTACCTAACTTGGGCTTGAATAAAACTTTTTTTTACTTTTAGAGATTCTAAAAGGTTTATTCATTTTGTGTCAACAGAGTAGAACCCAAGCTTACTTCCTATCTGCCTGCTGGTGAGCCAGCCTCACACCTTGGTGAGTTCACCATTCTCACCAGACCAGTGTCTTTTTAGTCAAGCTTTGCTGTGGATCCCCTATGTAAAAAACCAGGAATGGTTTTTCTTTCACCTTATTTTGTGTCTTGAGTGCTTAGCTTTGCGACCAGGGAGAATATTCTCTCTGGTCACTGTCATCCAGAAGGTGCACATACTGATGTGGATCTGGTGGCCATTTGAAGAGACTGAGGTTCTGAGATACAAAGTCACAAACAGAATTCTCTTTGTCCAGCTATGCTAATTCTCAAAGGAGTTTGTCATAAGGAGTCCCCGTCCTTAGGGGTCTTTGTCATCTCAACCGTTGTTATCTTGCTACTGCTGGAAAAGTCCCAGTCCAGTAGCACACCATCCCCCCCCGCCAATGTCAGACAGGAGGAGCCTCATGTTCCTGTGAAAGACCAGAGACACTGTTTTACTATATTATACTTCTGCCTATGACAATAAAGGTCTTTGTTTTCTTAGGATAAATCTGGTAGTAAATTTCTGGGTCATAGATGTTTCACTCCACCCACTTTAGGAATGCCTCTCACATTGTGGTAAAGATTTATTCTAACCCTTAAAAGTCACGTCCAACTCTTCCCATAAAAAAGATACAAAGGAATATAATGGCTAGCCTTAGGGACTCCTTTAATGAGATGAAAAAAAAAAAAAAGAAACTGAACTTAGAAAAAAAATTAAAATCTACATTCAATGTAAATTCCCCCTTTCACCCTCTCATACAACTCTTTATTCCCATCTCCCTGTCTCTGACCCTCCAGAAGATTTTTTGAATCTCTGGGTCCCTGGTCTGAATCCCACTTCTCAAAACCCAGCCCCATCTCCTCCTCAACAAATTTCTTTAGCTCCCCAAATTTCTCCAACTTCCCCAGAAAATCCCTTACACACCTACTTGTTTTATCATCTCTTTCCCTATGAGATTTACAGAAAACACTATGGCCTGACTTCCAGGTCTAGGGTATACAGAGTTTTTATATAAATGCTATATGTCAGGAAAGAATGTAGCAGAAATACCTGGGACAGGTGGTGATGAGGTTTTACTGTGCCTTGCAGCTCCTCCTCCTTTCCACATCTCTGTAATCAGTTTCTGCCTTCCTATGGGCCTTCCGATGCAACGTCCATTGTGAGTGTATCCTGGATCCCCACAGCAAAGAATTCATGTCCCTTGTACAACAGATCTTTTAAATTATAAAGCCTGCTTCTACTTGCAGAAGATCCTACCAAATTTGGAAAGAAATTAGAAAGATTAGTGGTCATTCACAACACCATTCAGAGAGACTGTTAAGGAGTGTTTTTCCCTCCCATCATTGTACTGTAGTTAAACAAGCCAGATGGCCCCCTGGAAACTACCCCCATGCCCCCCCATCCCCACCCAGGGAAACAGATGGTCAGAAAGTCTCCCAGGTCCTCCTAAAACTGACCAGGAAATAGCTCAGCTGGAGGATGATATTGAAAGCTTGATAGGAGCAATGTTAGAGGCTTTCCACCCTAAAATGAATTGGTCTCAGAAAGGAGGGCATCTGAAGGTCTTTGTTGAATGCTTTATGCATAATTTTCAAAGGCATACTACACTAAACCCAGAAGTTCCAGAGCACAGGAATTGTTGTTGTTGTTTTGAGAAAGTAATCTTTTAATTTCCACCTCAGTAGGAGGTTTTCTCCCTGATATAAAGAGGAAAATACAAAATAATGTAGTTGACTGGGCCAGCAAGCTAGCCTATGAGATAGAAACAACTACTCAATTATTTGAGAATAGCTTGCAGGAATACAGGGGGGAAAGAGTAAAAAGCAACAATTGTTGTTCTGAAACTTAAATCTTTAGATAGATAAAAGTATAACTCTAAAAGCTACTCAAAAATAAAATAAAAGCAACTAAAAGTCCACTCAGAGCCCTTCCTATTTTCCTCTAGACAATTGCAGACATTATGAAAGAAAAAAAGGGGGGAGGGGAGGGCATTGGAAGAATAATTGTTCTGCAATTAAGAGAAAGGAACATTTAAAAACTAATCCACCTAGGCCCCAACACCCCCCAGAGGGTAAATTTTTTCCCCCTCCTCTGAGGCAATTCACCATTGACTGATTGAGGTCAGCTGATCCTCAGTCACATCTCAGAGTTCACCATTAAATTTTTTTCAAAGGATAAAAAACTGGATTTTAAAATTAACATTGGTGGGACTTTACCACATGTTGAGAGGATTTATCTCTGTCACCTCTGATTTTATTGAGGCTGTCAGAGTCTCAGGGCAACCTATTTCACAACACAATGCCTTTCTAGTTTTCAACTCCTCACTAGCAAAACTTTTTGGTAAAGACTTGTTTGTTTCTTTATTTTTTATTTTTTTATTTAATTTTTTTTTTTTAACATTTATTCAGCTTTGAGAAACAGTGCAAGTGGGGGAAAAGCAGAGAGAGAGAGGCAGAGAATCCAAAGCAAACCCCAGGCTCTGAGCTGTCAGCACAGAGCCCATCATGGGGCTCAAACTCATGAACCATGAGATCATGACCTGAGCGGAAGACAGACCTTAACCGACTGAACCACCCAGGCGCCCCTGGTAGAGATTTGTTATGCAAATTAAATGCCACAATAAAATGTAATGCAAAATGCATTTTTATTTCTCCACCTTCAGATAAACCCCCAAATTTCCTACTTTCCTTGATAGCTAGCCCTCTTGATCAACTATAGACCCCAACAGTTAAAACCAGAAATAGGTAAGATATCTTACTTGACTCATGTTCTAACTGAACACTATTGTGTTTATTTCTTATAACACTTTTTTGAAGCATTGATGAAGGTCCTTTGCAATGACTGGGACATCCCACCTGCCAGACAAGAAAATCCCTGATAGCAGTGGAATGCTTAGAAGACCACACCCCACACATCCCCTTCCCTGCCCTGATCAGAGAGCAGGCAGAGGGTGTGTGATCATGGATGGGGGTTGGTATGATCTCTGCCTGCTCTCTTGTATATACTCCCTTAACCTCTCCTCATAAAACTCCAGGTGTTCATCATGTGGGCTGAGAGGTGGGTTGTTAAGGTTGAGCCTGCCACCTCCCCTGGCTGCCAGCACCCAAAATAAATTTCTTCCTTACTCTTTCTGAATGCTCATTCTTGAGTAATTGGCTTCTTTTACAATGAGTTTATCCAAGTTTGTTTGACAACAGTGTTGTGAGCACAGCCAGGGGCTATACTCTCAATTTGTCCAGCCCATTTGGAATTCTCAGGGAAAGAGCAGTTGGCCTCAGCAGTGCACCAGGGCTTACCTGTCCATTTCCTGGGTTAGCAGCTGTGATAAATTTGTCAGTGATATCCTTACTAGAAATTCATCTTGATGGAGGGAGGCGGGTGGGGGATAGGGAAGATGGGTGATCATAACAAAGAGGGCACTTGTTATGATTAGCACTGGGTGCTATATATAAGTGATTAATCACTGAATTCTATGCCTGAAACCAATATGACACTGTATGTTAACTAACTAGAATTTAAATAAAAATTTGAAAAGAAAAAAATTTTTAAATATGTTATTAAAAAAAGAAAAAATTGTCTTGATTTAAAATCCTCTGAAAAGAATAGTCTTTAAAAGATGCCCCAGTTAGGGGCACCTGGGTGGCTCAGTAGGTTGAGTGTCCAACTTCAGCTCAGGTCATAATCTCCTGGTTTGTGAGTTCAAGCCCACATCAGGGTTACTGCTGTCAGTGCAGAGCCTACTTCAGATTCTCTGTCCCTTTCTGTCTGCCTCACCCCACTTATGCTCTCTCAAAATGAAATAAAACATTAAAAAGAAAAAAAGAAAGAAACCTTCAGGCTAATAAATAAATAAATAAATAAAATGATGTCCCAGTTAGACTTTAACACTCCACTTACATCAATGGATAGGTCATTCAAACAGGAGATCAATAAGGAAACAGTGGCTTTTAATGACATACTGGACCAGATGGATGTAACATATATTCAGAACATTCCATCCTAAAATAGTGAAATAAGCATTTTTTCCAAGAGTACATGGGACATTCTCCAGAACATAGAACATATTAGGCCACAAAACAAGTCTCAACAAATTCAAAAAATTGAAGTTACGCCTTACATCTTTTCCAATCACAACACCATGAAACTAAAAACTGACCACAAGAAAAAATTTGGAAAGACCACAAATACATGGAGGATAAATAACATGCTACTAAACAATAAATGGGTTGACCAGGAAATGAAACAGGAAATTAAAAAAACAATGCATGGAGACAAAACACAACAGTCCAAATTTGGGGATGCAGCAAAAGCTGTTTTAAGAGGGAAGTTTATAGAAATTCAGACATACTTCAAGATGCAAAAAATATCTCAAAATCTCAAATAAACAACTTGACCTTACACCTAAAAGAGCTAAAAAAGAAGAAGAAGAAGAAAAACCAAAACACAAAACTAGTAGAAGGAAGAAAATGATAAAGATTAGAGCAGATAAACAAACTAGAAACTAAAAAAAAAAAAAAAAAAAAAAAAAAAAGAACAGATCAATGAAACCAAAAGCTAGTTCTCTGACAAGGTCAACAAATTGATAAACTGTTAGTAAGACTCATAAAAAAAAAGAGAGAGAGAGCAACAACTCAAACAAAACCAGAACTGAAAGAGGAAAAATACAACCAATTCCACAGAAATACAAAAGATCATGTGAGAATATTATGAAAAACTATATACCAACAAGTTGGACAACCCACAAGAAATGGACAAATTCCAAGAAACATATAACCTACCAAAAGTGAAGCAGAGAGGAATAGAAAATTTGCCCAGACTGATTACCAGCAAAGAAAGTAAATCCATAATTACAAAGAAAAAAAATCCTAACAAACAAAAGTCTAGGACCAGATGGCTTCACTGGCAAATTCTACCAAACATTTAAAAAAGAGTTAATAACTATTCTTCTCAAACTACTCCAAAAAAAAAAAAAAAAAAAAAAAAACAGAAGAGGAAGAAAAGCTTTCAAATTCATTCTATGAGGCAAGCATTACCATGATATCAAAACCAGATAAACTCACTACAAAAAAAAAGCTACAGGCCAATATCTCTAAAGGACATAGATGCGAAATCCTCAACAAAATATTGGCAAACTGAATCCAACAATACATGGAAAAAATCATTCACCACAATCAAGTGGATTTATTCCTGGAAGATGCAAGGGTTTTTCAATATTCAAAAAGCAATCAATGTGATACATCACATCAATAAAATAAAGGATAAAGATCATATGATCATTTCAATGGATGCAGAAAAACAATTTAACAAAGTATAACATCTATTCATTATAAAACATCAGGTTTAGCAACATTTTTCTAGATGTGTCTCCTGAGGTAAGAGAAGCAAAAACAAAAATAAACTGTTAGGATTGTATCAAAATAAAAAGCTTCTGCACACCAAATGGAACAATCAACAAAACTAAAAGCAACCTCTGGAATAGGAGAAGATATTTGTAAATGATATATCTGATAAGGGGTTAGTATCAAAAGTATATAGAGAACATATATAACTCATCTCATATATAGAGAACATATAACTCAACTCAACACCAAAAAACTCAAATAATCCAATTAAAAAATGGATAGAAGACATGAACAGACATTTCTCCAAAGAAGATATCCAGATGGCCAATACATATGAAAATACGCTCAACATCACTAATCCTAAGACAAATGCAAATCAAAACCATGATGAAATATCACCTCACACGTGTCAGAAAGGCTAAAGTAAAAAACACAAGATACAACAAGTATTATCAAGGATGTGGAGAAAAAGGAACAACATGCACTGTTGGTGGGAATGCAAAGTGGCACAGCCCTCTGGAAGACAGTATAGAGGTTCCTTAAAAAGTTAAAAATAAAGTTACCACATAATCCAGTAATTTCACTACTGGGTATTTACCCAAAGAGCACAAAAACACTAATTCAAAAAGATATACACACCCCTATATTTATGATGACAGGATTTACAATAGTCAGCTTATGGATTTAACACAAATATCCATTAATAGATGAATGGATAAAGAAGATGTGTTTTATACACACACACACACACACACACACACATACACACACACACACACACACACACACACACACACACAATGGAATATTATTCAGCCATAAAAAAGAATGAAATCTTGCCATTGGCCACAACATGGATGGATCTGGAGGGTATAATGCCAAGTGAAATAGTCAGAGAAAGACAAATACCATAGGATTTCACTCCTATGTGGAATTTAAGAAACAAATAGAAGAAATAAACAAAGACACAAAAAAAAAAAAAAAAAAAAAACTCCACAAAAACCCAAACTCTTAAAAATAGAAAACAAACTGATGGTTACCAGAGAGAAGGTGGCTAGGGAGATTGATGAAATAAGTGAAAGGGATTAAGAGTTCACTTATCATAATGAGCACTGAGTAATAAATAATTATTTAACATTGTACACCTGAAAATAACACTATGTTAACTATACTGCAATTAAAATTTGTAGAAACAATTTTTCCAAAAAAAATTTTAAATGACCCAATTAGTCTTTGGGCCACACATACAAGTGAAGTTGGATTGTTACTGAGTGCAGAGCCTGCATTCATTACTTGGGGAAAAAATATATAAACATTTCCATCAAGTAACCCAATAACCTCTCTTGAGAGATGCATAGTGAGGAACTGAATGTATAATAAACTTTCTTTTGCCCCAGGGTGTTCTTGGCTTTACTTCCTCACCCTCTAGTACTCCTCCAATCTGACAAGTAAAGAATGAAGACAAATTTGACTCAGAAACTAAATCTATTGGTTTGTGCAAGACCTAAGAGCCATAAACTCTTTTGTAATTGCTCACCTCCCAATACTCCCTAATCCAGCTGCTATTCTTACTTCAGTTTTTGCTTATGTAGTCTGATTTACAGTAATTTACCTCGGCTCAGCTTTCTTTTGAATCCTATTGCATCCTGACTTACAATTTTTCTTTGCATTTACATTTAAAGTGAGACAGTTAACTTTCATATCTCAGGCATATTGTGAGTTCTTTAATAGCTTCTCGGGCTCCTAAAGCTCACTTGGATTCTGCAGCCTTTACCAATGTCTCTACTCTTGTTTGTTATGTTGATAACCTTTCACCCTGTAACCAAACTAAGCAGGGCACTCTTACAGACTCCCTTATTCTCCTAAAGGTACTAGCTGAAGGAAACCATAAAGCCTCCTGCCTTAAACTTCAATGGGTACAAACAACTGTTACCTACTTAGAACATGAAATATCTCAGGGCATTCAAAAGTTCACCCCAAAATGTCTTGAGTCACCTTTGTCAATCCCTCTCCTCAAAATGAGTAAACAATTACATACAGTTCTAGGGGTAGCTAGCTACTGCTGCCTATGGATTCCTATTTTTGCTATTCCTGCTAAACCTCTATGTCCTCCTTCCAGATATCCCAGAGCCCATTTCCTGGCCTTCAAAGGCATTAACCCTCTTTGAAGCCTTACAATTAACATCACATACACCTTAGCTCTCAGTTTATCCAATTCAGCACCTTTTAACATAATTCCAAGAAAATAATGGGATTGTTGAAGTATTCTAGGACTGCATTTTGACACTCAGATAAATCCTATGGCATATATCTCATGTCATTAGACTCTGTGGGTATGCCCCCATGCCTTGCATGTGGTAGCCAGAGCTGTCACCTTGAATGACAAAGCCAGTACTCTCACATCAGTCTCCCACATTCACCTGTGTGTTCCTCATGCTTTGTTTGCTCTCCTACAGGTTCATAAGACACAGCACTTCTCTATATGGTAATAGACAACCTATAAACAGGTCCTTTTGATTAACCATTCCAGCATCTTGCATTGCGGTAACACTTTAAACCCAGCCACTTTACTACCCCTCCTTGATGATGAAGAGCCCCATCCCATTCCACATTATTGCCTTGCAACTATAGTAATGGTTTCACACACAAGAGGACTTCTTAGACATCCTTCTAAATAATCCAGACTTAATACTATTTTGTGATGGCTCCTGTAAACGAAGTTTCTGGGAAAACATAATAACCAGTTATGCCATACTTTCACCACACAAAACACAAGACATACTCTTTGTCCACTGTAAAATCAGCCCAAGCTGCTGAACACATTGCCCTTACCAGAGATCGTATGCTCACAAAATGGAAAACTGCCCGTGACTCCAGATATGGTTTTGGAGTCTGCCATGCTGTTGGCACAATTTGGAAATTCCATAAATTCTTAACCTCTGTGGTGCTCTTCTTGCTAATGGGTCTATAATTGCTGCTCTGTTACAAGCTATTCATCTCCCTTCTAAAGTTGCCATTGTTCATTGTTCAGTCCATATTAAGGAGGCTGATATTCTGTCTTTAGGAAACAATAGCTGCTAAATATGTAGCTCCAAATGGACCTCCTCTCCCCCACCCTTTTTCCACCCAATTTTTAAGCCTGCTTTTATCCTTGGCTGATAGTTTTAACTACCAGGCAAATGCCCCACAGCCTAAAAAAGATAAATGAATACTACTGGTGCAAAATAATAATCAGATGGATTATACTTTGGGCCAAATAGACTTCCTGTAGCCCCCTCTCTTTTGACTTTTTTGCTTGTACTTATCTCTCATTAAATGGGACATATATGTACATGAGGATAGCTAAGGAACTAAAAGACAACTGGTTCTACCCTGACATCCACACAATTTCTGAACAAATTATTTCCCAGTACACCAATTGTAAATACACCAAGTTTCTGAAAGAAATCAGTATACCCCAGCAAGTCTGTCTAGGCCCATACTGCCTTTTGCTGTACTTCAAATGGATTTTATTAATTTGTCTCCAGCTTTTTGCTATTCTCACTGTTTGGTTATTGTCTTCATGTTTAGTGGATGGACTGAATGTAGTTTCATTTACATTTAGAGATAGTTAACATGAACTCACATATCTCAGGAATATTATAAGTCTCTGATGCTGTAATTGTAGTAAAGAAATTAATACCATGACAGTTGCAAATAAATTAATAACAGATTATTTAGGTTTTGTCATTCCTTTATGGATTAAGTCAGACCATGGAACTCGTTTTATAGTAGAGACAAAACATTTGCTTGCAAAGACCTTGGAGTACTCCTTAAAATTTCATATCCTATAGAATTCTCTATCATCAGGGCAAGTGAAACATAAAAATTTAGGAATAAAAAGGACTTTGGTAAAGATCTGTCAAGAAATTGGGGTTAACTGGCCAGAAGCATTGCTCTTGGCCCTTATAAAGATCCAGAATATTTCAAATAGGAGCCATTAATTGACCACTTTTGAAATACTGTTTGGACATTCAATGCCTCATGGCATCTCTAAATTTTTCATTCCTGGATTAAGTGAACTTTGTGGGAACTTAAGTAAACAACTTGAGGCTATGACTAGCTACATATAAAAAGTAACTGGTATACTAGGCATATCACCAACAAGTGAAAAAGCCATGGCCTCCACTGACTGACAAGCCTTGCCATCCCTTTGAACAAGGAGACCAGGTGCACATCAAGGTCTTTAGAACAAAACATACTCTGTCACCTCTCTGGGAAAAACTTTATGAGGTATGATAACCACATACAATGCCACTGAAATTAAAAAAAAATCCTCCTGAATTCATGCAAGCCATGCCAAAATAGATCAAGGTTATCACTCCCATAATAACTGGAAGATAATCCCTAAGAGGGATTTCCAGTGTCAACTCCCAGGTTTATGAAGCAGAAAGCATCACAAAGTGGACAACTTTTCCCAAGATCTGGGATCAAGAAACTTTGCTTTTATCTGTTTCCCTTCCTTTGTAAGACATTCTACCACACACACATACACACATACACATACAGAGAGAGCTTATTAATGGATATGGATACTTTTTTTCTATGACATTTATTGTTTGTTAGAAGACTGACTGGAGATTGTTTCAATTTATCATACTCCCCTTCTGAGTTTACATAGTAACTCTTTCAATCTGTGTCTTGCTCTTATTAAGCCTTACTTTAACAAGTCAGGTACAGATGAAACATGCCCTTATGCCATTTTACCAAATCCTGGCCATTTCAATCTATCCAACTATTGGTTATGTCAACATCTAGATGGTGCAAAAAAACTGAACAAAAATTCCCTGCCAAAGTGAATACCTGGTGGACTAAGTATAGAAGATGGATGAATGATAGGGTAAGGTATCCACAACTAGAAAAACATCACTCTGTTTCTTCTTCTGGTAACTTATTTGGGCTCAGAAAACCTTTATAGAAGTTCAAGGACTTCCCTTTACCCAAAGAAAGACAATAAGTGGAATTATTTCCCTTTGTATTGAAAACACACATGACACTGGACCTTTCCTGGGTAACATGCTAGGGCAATATTGCAATCAAAGCCTGTGGTTTGATTTCATAGATATCTCCAAACCTGTCATGGAGATTAGAATTGACTGTAGCACTGCCTTTTATAGCACAGATGTTTGCCAAATGACAAAATGTTTTGGATGGTTCACAGACTATCTTTGTATGACTTGGGTATCTCAGCTGCTCCTCTGATTAGATTGCCAAATACCCCAAACTATATATGGGTGAAGCAAAAATCTGGACTAACTTGACCAGGTGACAAAACCAAGTATTATAGTTGCCAAAAATAGACTGCAGGTCTCTCATATCAGACATTTTGCAATGTGTTCTACAAACTGATAGAAGTACATGTAAAGTGGAGATGTATTAATGCTAACATTACTTATTGCAAAGGTCTTGGAATGTCTCAGATCTAGAAGATTACTGATTCCACTCTGACCTTATCTTTGAATCACACTGTTTTGTTTTTTTTTTTATGTTAAATGGCAATAGGGTATATAAAGTGTTCAATCTAAATGGCCAGAATGATGTGGACTCAGATACCTGGCTCCTTCTGTCACCAGATCTTCCACCTTAAGTGCCAGTCAAATTATAAATTTGGGCTCCTTTGTTCATAAAGTCATGCCATATAATCATATGGGATGAGAAACTGTAGAAAATCTGCCACTCCAAATTCTTTTCAATGTTGAGGACCTTATTTCCAAGCCTTGGGGCTTATTAATTCCCAAGAATTAAGACACAGGAAAAGGCAATCTTAAATCTTTTTATGATACTAGAAAAAGAGTTCAACACCACTATGCAAATTTTTGAGCTACTCCAGCCACAAGGTAACAACTAAGCCTCTGTTATCCTCTGAAATCATGCTCTAGATACACTCACTACCCAGCAAGGGATAGTAAAAAAATACTGCTTTTATGTAAATAAAACACAACAAGTAGTGTCTAACTTACATCTATTAAAAAAGATTAACACTTTCCATTAGATAAATGAATCACAGCCATTTTATTGAGGGTGACCTATTCCCAACACTGGGAGCTGGTTTAATGGGTTGTGGGGAAATGTGCTTCATTTTTTTTTTCCTGTTTGCTAATTCTTCTTCCAATCTATGTTCTTTTCTCCCTTTGCAGATTTTTTACCTGCTGTAAACTGATTCTGCTCTCCATAGCCATCAGCTCAACTGTTGATATGTGAAACATCCAGAGAAGTTTTAGAGAAGGGAACTGATGGGGTTTAGTGAAGTCCACTCTAAAATATGCCACTTTGGCATTTTGAACTAAATTTTGAACTAAAGTTACTTAAGAAGAAGCTAGTGCAAGAAGGACACTCTGACCCTATGTTGTCCCCCTGAAAGCTGGTGTCTTCCCTGTACCAGAAAGTAGAGAGACATCTTTGTCACCAGAGATAGAGAATTTAGGACCAAAACAAACCTTGTTATGTCTTCACCAATTACTCCGGACTCAAACCTCTTTGTTTTATCAATTCCCTACAAATGTATTGTTTCTTTGCCTAAAAGATGTAAAAGCTGTTTACTGGTCACTTCTTTGAGTCTTATATTTTTATGAGATCCTGTACATAGGAAATTACTATTTGTTTTTTTTTCTTAATTGGCCTTTTGTCAATTTAATTATTAGACTAGCCAAAGAACCTAGAAGGAAAGAAAGGAAATGTTTTCCTCCCTTATACCATAATCACTTCTATGTTTGTTAAATGACAGTCTAACGTAAGAAATAGACCTTACTTCTCCATTTAATTAGTTAGTTAGAGTTAATTTATTAGTTATTACAGACTCATGATTTTTTCATTTTATTCATTGGTTAATAATATGATATTCAGCATTTATCTTGATACTCAAATTGTCATTTTAGCTAGTAAGAGTCCTGGATGGAATACAGATGGATACAGATCTATTGTCTTTTTGGCATGTCCCCATCATTCATTGAGCACTTACTAGCTTTTTGATATAGTAAGATGGTTCAGCCTCATCTTGGAATTTTCTTACTACAGTCTTAGAATCAGCCATATTTCTAGGGAGTCCTGGTTCCCCTTAGTGGAGGATGGTGTTTAGAAACCAAGATCTGGAATCTTACTCTTCCCATCATTTTGTGTGCCTCTTTCACCCCCACCTCACTGTACTGCTTCTTCAGACACCAGACAATCCCTTCATGCTACACCTCCTTCCACTCACCATACCATTTCCTAGGACACCAACATTCCATTCCAGGAAGGAAAAGGAAGACAAGAAAGATGGGAATAGTGGAAAGACAGGAAGGGGAGAAAGAGCTGATCTTTATTGTTGTTTTATTTTCTTCTCTGCTTCTGTTTAAAAGATATAAGAGAACACTTTGGCTCCAAGTTTCCACAAAAAGTATAAAGTAGATGATAATCTCAAGACCCCATTTTTGTGAGAAGCTGATCTGTCTAAACAAGGATGCTCACCCAGCAGCAGCTCTGGGCCTCCCATCGATGCTGGTGGCAGCAAACTCCCTCCGTTCCAAATCTCTCACTTGCCTGAAGTTCTCTAAGTTCCAACAGTTGGAAGGATAAGTAATGCCACTGATTGAAATTCTTTCCATTTCACTGGGAAACAAGTAGAATGATCTCTGTATGCATGGGAAGGAACAGAACCAAAAATATCACAGGCTTGTGCAGAGCTGTTGCTCAGTGGCATTCAGGATAGAAAGGATGAAAGAAGGCCTCAGGAGATTGATTGTGGCTGGCAGAAGCTCTGCTGGAGACCCACTCACAACTATTTTCTATTTGGCCACCCAGGACACTCTTGTTCTTAAAAACTGGCTTCAGGAAAGCTTTCCCCTATAACCAGTCAGTAGACAAAGAGCCAAAATCTATTGGTTCAGTTATAAGATATTGAGTTTGGGGCCTTTCCCAGTTAGTCTCTGGTCATGTGTTCAATTTCTACACCCTTATGGACTGGCATGATGAGGCTGCTGTGTTCCCTGTTGGGTCTCATAATGGTTAAACCCCAAGCCAGTTGAGGTTCTAGAAATCCTCCCACATACTCCAGGGAAATGACTCCAGGGGCAGGGTTTCAGCAAATGTAGAGGGCATCCTAGTTCTAGCAAGAACTAATTATGAAACTTTGCAAAGCACTTTCTGTTTTCAGTTTCTTCATTTGAAAAACAGATAAAAACACTCAAGAATTTTGTGACTCTCACAAGACATATTAGATATGAATATATTTTCAACAATTATGAGGTACTATTATTAAGGATCTAGTTAATTTAAACCTAATTGAAATGGATTTACATAGTGCTTTCCAAACAAGAGTGAACTTTCAACCTATTACTAAATTTATCCTAGTCAAGAACTGCCTGGTGCTTCAGAGAGTGGTCTGAGAATTAAGGGAAATTAGAATCCTACTTTGGCTAGAAATAGCCAATGCTCTTGGTTTGTTTTATTAGCCTTGGCTGTTACTATCCCACTACCATGAGTGGTTTTCCAGTATATATCCTTTCTCCCTTTCTCCATTCATTTTTCATTCATTTTTCAAAGAACTATCCCATGGTGATAGGTATGGTAGCTATTTATATCCTCATTTTAAAGATCAAGACACAGAGAAGGTCAGTCACTGGTCCAATATCACACAGCTACTTAATAAGAAGATACAGATCTCCAAATCTCTTTTACATGACATAATTTACTAGGTTATATATGAAATTTTCCAGAAGAATTATTTACATATTAAAATACCCAAATCTCAGAATCATTTGGTGAATAAAATAGACAGGGCTTCTGTCCTCAGAGAAGTTGTAGCCTAGACTGTTGACTACTAATGAATAGACTTTACAGTTAAAAAAGAAATCTACTAGCAAAATAAGTTTTATATTCTTAAATGTTCTTGGTAATAGAGACCACAATAGAAAGTAAAGGACCACCATAAGAGATAAAAAAATAAAGAAAAAACTATCTGTAAAAGAATCAGTATATAAGAAATCATCTTAAGAGTATAGGCCCCAGGACGCCTGGGTGGTTCAGTTAGTTAAGTGTTTAACTCTTGATCTCTGTTCAGGTTATGATCCCATGGTTTGTGAAATCGAGTCCCATGTTGAGCTCACGCTGACATCTCAGAACCTGCTTAGGATCCTCTCTCTCCCTCTCTCTCTGCCCCTCCCTCAAACACACTCTCTCTAAAAATAAATAAATAAACTAAAAAAAAAAAAAGAATATAGGCCTCAAATACTCACATGAGCTTGGAGGAGGACCCCCAGGTCTCAAACACCTTAGATGCAGCCTTGCAGGACACTGAGCAGATGATTCATTTCCAGCATGCTGAGACAGCTGACACATGGAAACTATGGAAAAATAAATATATGTTTTAAGCTCGAAAAAAAAAAAAGAAAAGAAAAGAGGGAAATAAGGAAGAGAAAAGAGAAAAGAAAAGAAAAAAAGAAAAAAAGACAAAAAAGAATATAGACCCCAAAATGGAAGACAAAGGAAGAGTCATTATTTTCAGGCTCCAGAATGGCTTGGTGGCTCCTGTGAATTCCTAAATCAATGGAATAGTACCTGCAATGAGTTTTTACTAAACACTTTCAAATTCCAGCCAAGATTCAGTTGAGCCAGGTCTGGAAAAGAGATCCACATGATTAAGTTTAATGTAAAATATAGTACTGCCACTCTGCGCATTCCCTTGCCCAATGATTGTGAAGGTCATAATGTGAAACACAAGACTTCTCCAAACTGACCTTTCCTTCCTAGAGCATTGAAGGGAAGCTGAATTGGAATGAGAGGGTTTTTTTTATTAATTTTTTTAATGTTTATTTTTCAGAGAGACAGAGACAGAATGCGAGTGGGTTAGGGGCAGAGAGAGAGGGAGACACAGAATCCGAAGCAGGCTCCAGGCTCTGAGCTGTCAGCACAGAGCCGGACGCAGAGCTTGAACTCAGGAGCTGTGAGATTGTGACCTGAGCCGAAGTCGGACGCTCAACCGACTGAGCCACCCAGGCGCCCCTGGAATGAGAGTTTTTGAATGACTTGAACTACTGTATTTTATGCTGTATTTGTTCTCCCTACAAATATTAACTGTTGATTCTTGGTTTAAAATGGCATCTGGCTAGCCATCCCTCCAACTTCTCTGCTTTATGAATTAAAATACCCAAGAAGATAGAAAAATACAAAAAATAAAAATGCTGGATAATTTTGAGAAATTTCCACAAATGCTAAAGCTATTTGAACCACTGAAAACCAAAAATGGAGATAAAATTTACTGTTTTAGCATCATTAAGACTTTGAGACTGCTTATACAAAAATAGGAAATAAGACTACCTCATCTTCCATCCCTCCATTACATTTGCCCTAGGTCAGAAAGACAAAGTTTCCACCAACCAGAAGACTGGCCAGCTAAATTTGATTTAGCTAGTATATTCTCCTACCCTGCCTCCCCAGTGGTATCTCTTTTCCTATAGCCATATGAAGTCTGTAGTTCTAAGAATGCAATTAGGAAAGTGAGGGAAATGAAGGATGTCTGGTTAGTTGCATCTTGGGAAGAATGCATGTATCACCCTTTAATTTTGAGTATAATTCATGGTTATAAATATATGTAAAAGTTAACTAATATGTTATTTATTTATACTCTACATTTTGGATATATCTCTAGAGTTCATTTATTCTATTTTTACATTTTCCTTTACAAGTGAACCCATAATGATATGGCTTAAACCCAATAAGCATCTCATTAAAGTTAAAATAATGATTTTTGACATTTCTAATTATTTTCATTCCTGTATTAAGTTTTTAAGTCCTTTACTTCTTATTACTGCCATCAACACTTATTTTTTCCATTTTATACTCCATTTATGAACTTAAGGATGAACTAAAATATTCAAATAGTTCAAACACTGTTATAAATACAAAAATTATAATAAAGCTAAAATATAACTTGTTGGCTAGGAGGCAAGAGCAGTGAGCAATAGTTCAAACATTCGTGTGTCAGTGTATATACCATTTTTTTAAACAAGGAAATGATAACTACAAAAATCTTTACAGATATGTCTGCAAGAGAGAGCGATGGGGTTAGGAGAAATACGCAGATAGATACAATGTTACCAGTAATTCTAGATCTTATTTTGGATAGTAGGCTCATACATGTTTGTTTTCTAACTATACTTCATAATGTACATCTATGTTATATATATATATATATGACACATATAGATCATATATATAATTTGATTTAGTGGTCACACAAATTAGCCCTTTCTGTAGAATTATGAATCCCAAACCTGTTGGGAGTCATCAGTTATTGTAACATAAGCTAGTGTATCCTGACTGGCATGGGGTGTGTGTGTGTGTGTGTGTGTGTGTGTACCAACCATTACATCAATACATTTGAGTACTTGGAGGAATTAGAAAATAATGTACAAAAACATGTTATAAAATTTTTATCTTATGAAAGATAAGGACCATCTGCAGTTCCCACAATTAAATCAATAAAATGAATGAACAAGACGGAAAAAGCCCTAGAAGCAGTGCAATCTGAGAACAGTAGATTTTGAATATATTCCATCTGTTCAAATTATCAGAAATCCAGGAAGTCACATAGAAAAATATTCCACTTTAGTCCAAAGCAGCCACAGTAGAGTATTTGTTAGGTTTTAGGAACTTGGTTAGAGGCTCTAAGCCTCTACCTGCCACCTCCCTGCAACACTCAGGAGCCACAACTGTACTAGGGTATGGAAATGTGGAATCAGGAAGAACCACACACCCTGCCCATTGACCAAAGATAGGTCTGTGGGGTTTCCTCACTCATAGATGAGTACATATGAAACAAAAATATATGGAATTTGTTAAAAATTTAATACATATTTATTGTGTATCTTGTATTAAAGGGTGAAAATATCCTCCTGAAATTATAGGAACTTCTAAAAGAAGAAACTTTTAGAAAACTATTTATTACTGTCAATAATATGTGATGGCACAAGAACAGACACTCAGATCAATGGAACAGAATAGAGAACCCAGAAATGGACCCACAGACATACAGCCAACTAATCTTTGACAAAGCAGGAAAGAATATTCAATGGAATAAAGACAGTCTCTTCAGCAAGTGGTGCTGGGAAAACTGGACAGGGACATGCAGAAGAAGGAACCTGGACCACTTTCTTACACCATACACAAAAATAAACTCAAAGTGGATGAAAAACCTCAATGTAAGACAGGAAGCCATCAAAATCCTCAAGGAGAAAGCAGGCAAAAACCTCTTTGATCTTGGCAGCAGCAACTTCTTACTCAACACGTCTCCAGAGGCAAGGGAAACAAAAGCAAAAATGAACTACTGGGACCTCATTAAAATAAAAAGCTTCTGCACAACGAAGGAAACAATCAGCAAAACTAAAAGGCAACCGACAGAATGGGAGAAGATATTTGCAAATGACATGTCAGGTAAAGGGTTAGTATCCAAAATCTACAAAGAACTTATCAAACTCAACACCCAAAAAACAAAGAATCCAGTGAAGAAATGGGCAAAAGACATGAAGAGACACTTCTCCAAAGAAGACATCCAGATGGCAAACCAACACATGAGAAAATGCTCAACATCACTCATCATCAGGGAAATACAAATCAAAACCACCATGAGATACCACCTTACACCTGTCAGAATGGCTAACGTTAACAACTCAGGCAACAACAGATGTTGGCGAGGATGCAGAGAAAGAGGATCTCTTTTGCAATGTTGCTGGGAATGCAAGCTGGTGCAGCCACTCTGGAAAACAGTATGGAGGTTCCTCAAAAACTAAAAATAGAACTATCCTACAACCCAGGAATTGCACTACTAGGCATTTATCCACAGGATACAGGTGTGCTGTTTCGAAGAGACACATGAAGTGCCCATGTTTATAGCAGCACTATCAACAATATCCAAAGTATGGAAAGAGCCCAAATGTCCATCGATGGATGAATGGATAAAGAAAATGTGGTATATATATTTATACAATGGAGAATTACTCAGCAGTCAAAAAGAATAAAATCTTGCCATTTGCAACTACATGGATGGAACTGGAGGGTATTATGCTAAGTGAAATTAGTCAGAGAAAGACAAAAATCATATGACATCACTTATATGAGGACTTTAAGAGACAAAAGAGATGAACATAAGGGAAGGGAAACGAAAATAATATAAAAACAGGGAGGGCGACAAAACAAAAAAGACTCATAAATATGGAGAACAAACTGAAGGTTATGGGAGGGGTTGTGGGAGGGCGGATAGGCTAAATGGGTAAGGGTCACTAAGGAGTCTACTGCTGAAATCATTGTTGTACTATATGCTAACTAATTTGGATGTAAATTTTAAAAAATAAAGAATAAAATTAAAAAAAATAATATGTGAGAAGCTATAGCCTCTATTAAATGGGAGAAAAAATACTAAAGGACAGGATGAACACAAGAGGATTAGATAAATAGGGATATATATGAAACAAAGATTTTCCCTCAAATTAGAAATTCAAAAGAATAATTTTAATACCCTTTGAAGGGAATAAAGAATAAAATGACACTACAGAAAACTGAATGATTCATACTGATGAAAAAATTGAGAAATCCTTCTATAATGGAAAGGAGAGGTCAACAAGATAAAACTCTGAAGGAGACAATAGAGAACTAAAGAAACAAGTTCCACCTCAAAAATATGCATGATCTTTAGGGAAAAATCAAGACACAAAGAACAAAAGCCAGGGTGAAAAACTTACCTGGATAAACCTTTCCCAAATTGGAAATATCTGATTGCATGCATATCTGAATGAGTATGCAGACTAAAAGTGCCATATTTCAAACAAAAGTCACAAAAATACATCTCTATATCTATTCTTGATTAGGCTTTCAAATGATAAAGAGATAACTCTTCTCCAGGAATTCAGGAAAATTAAAAAAGGCAGCTACTTTTATAAAGGAATGAAAGTTTAACAGCCACGAATAATGGAGTAATACTCATCAAGTTATTGGTGTGAAAAGGCTTCTGCCTAGTCAGGTTGGACCTCGTGGGTATGAGCAACAAAAATAAATGTGCACTGTACTAGAGTTTATTTTTTTTATGCCTCTCAGCATTTTATTTATTAATTTTTTTTAATATATGAAATTTATTGTCAAATTGGTTTCCATACAACACCAGTGCTCATCCCAAAAGGTGCCCTCCTCAATACCCATCACCCACCCTACCCTCCCTCCCACCCCCCATCAACCCTCAGTTTGTTCTGTTTTTAACAGTCTTATGCTTTGGGTCTCTCCCACTCTAACCTCTTTTTTTTTTTTTCCTTCCCCTCCCCCATGGGCTTCTGTTACGTTTCTCAGGATCCACATAAGAGTGAAACCATATGGTATCTGTCTTTCTCTGTATGGATTATTTCACTTAGCATCACACTCTCCAGTTCCATCCACGTTGCTACAAAAGGCCATATTTCATTTTTTCTCATTGCCACGTAGTATTCCATTGTGTATATAAACCACAATTTCTTTATCCATTCATCAGTTGATGGACATTTAGGCTCTTTCCATAATTTGGCTATTGTTGAGAGTGCCGCTATAAACATTGGGGTACAAGTGCCCCTATGCATCACTACTCCTGTATCCCTTGGATAAATTCCTAGCAGTGCTATTGCTGGGTCATAGGGTAGGTCTATTTTTAATATTCTGAGGAACCTCCACACTGCTTTCCAGAGCGGCTGCACCAATTTGCATTCCCACCAACAGTGCAAGAGGGTTCCTGTTTCTCCACATCCTCTCCAGCATCTATAGTCTCCTGATTTGTTCATTTTGGCCACTCTGACTGGCGTGAGGTGATATCTGAGTGTGGTTTTGATTTGTATTTCCCTGGTAAGGAGCGACGTTGAACATCTTTTCATGGGCCTGTTGGCCATCCGGATGTCTTCTTTAGAGAAGTGTCTATTCATGTTTTCTGCCCATTTCTTCACTGGGTTATTTGTTTTTCGGGTGTGGAGTTTGGTGAGCTCTTTATAGATTTTGGATACTAGCCCTTTGTCCGATATGTCATTTGCAAATATCTTTTCCCATTCCGTTGGTTGCCTTTTAGTTTTGTTGGTTGTTTCCTTTGCTGTGCAGAAGCTTTTTATCTTCATAAGGTCCCAGTAATTCACTTTTGCTTTTAATTCCCTTGCCTTTGGGTTTGTGTCAAGTAAGAGATTGCTACGGCTGAGGTCAGAGAGGTCTTTTCCTGCTTTCTCCTCTAGGGTTTTGATGGTTTCCTTTCTCACATTCAGGTCCTTTATCCATTTTGAGTTTATTTTTGTGAATGGTGTGAGAAAGTGGTCTAGTTTCAACCTTCTGCATGTTGCTGTCCAGTTCTCCCAGCACCATTTGTTAAAGGGACTGTCTTTTTTCCATTGGATGTTCTTTCCTGCTTTGTCAAAGATGAGTTGGCCATACGTTTGTGGGTCTAGTTCTGGGGTTTCTATTCTATTCCATTGGTCTATGTGTCTGTTTTTGTGCCAATACCATGCTGTCTTGATGATGACAGCTTTGTAGTAGAGGCTAAAGTCTGGGATTGTGATGCCTCCTGCTTTGGTCTTCTTCTTCAAAATTACTTTGGCTATTCGGGGCCTTTTGTGGTTCCATATGAATTTTAGGATGGCTTGTTCTAGTTTCGAGAAGAATGCTGGTGCAATTTTGATTGGGATTGCATTGAATGTGTAGATAGCTCTGGGTAGTATTGACATTTTGACAATATTTATTCTTCCAATCCATGAGCAGGGAATGTCTTTCCATTTCTTTATATCTTCTTCAATTACCTTCATAAGCTATCTATAGTTTTCAGCATCCAGATCTTTTACATCTTTGGTTAGATTTATTCCTAGGTATTTTATGCTTCTTGGTGCAATAGTGAATGGGATCAGTTTCTTTATTTGTCTTTCTCTTGCTTCACTGTTAGTGTATAAGAATGCAACTGATTTCTGTACATTGATTTTGTATCCTGCAACTTGGCTGAATTCATGTATCAGTTCTAGCAGACTTTTGGTGGAGTCTATCGGATTTTCCATGTATAGTATCATGTCATCTGCAAAAAGCGAAAGCTTGACTTCATCTTTGCCAATTTGGATGCCTTTGATTTCCTTTTGTTGTCTGATTGCTGATGCTAGAACTTCCAGCACTATGTTAAACAACAGCAGTGAGAATGGGCATCCCTGTCGTGTTCCTGATCTCAGGGATAAAGCTCTCAGTTTTTCCCCGTTGAGGATGATGTTAGCTGTGGGCTTTTCATAAATGTCTTTTATGATGTTTAAGTACGTTCCTTCTATCCCGACTTTCTCAAGGGTTTTTATTAAGAAAGGGTGCTGGATTTTGTCAAAGGCCTTTTCTGCATCGATTGACAGGATCATATGGTTCTTCTCTTTTTTTTTTGTTAATGTGATGTATCACATCGATTGATTTGCTAATGTTGAACCAGCCCTGCATCCCAGGAATAAATCCCACTTGATCATGGTGAATAATTCTTTTTATATGCCGTTGAATTCGATTTGCTAGTATCTTATTGAGAATTTTTGCATCCATATTCATCAGGGATATTGGCCTGTAGTTCTCTTTTGTTACTGGGTCTCTGTCTGGTTTGGGAATCAAAGTAATACTGGCTTCATAGAATGAGTCTGGAAGTTTTCCTTCCCTTTCTATTTCTTGGAATAGCTTGAGAAGGATAGGTATTATCACTGTTTTAAACGTCTGGTAGAACTCCCCTGGGAAGCCATCTGGTCCTGGACTCTTATTTGTTGGGAGATTTTTGATAACCGATTGAATTTCTTCACTGGTTATGGGTCTGTTCAAGCTTTCTATTTCCTCCTGATTGAGTTTTGGGAGAGTGTGGGTGTTTAGAAATTTGTCCATTTCTTCCAGGTTGTCCAATTTGTTGGCATATAATTTTTCATAGTATTCCCTGATAATTGTTTGTATCTCTGAGGGATTGGTTGTAATCATTCCATTTTCATTCATGATTTTATCTATTTGGGTCATCTCCCTTTTCTTTTTGAGAAGCCTGGCTAGAGGTTTGTCAATTTTGTTTATTTTTTCAAAAAACCAACTCTTGGTTTCATTGATTTGCTCTACCGTTTTTTTAGATTCTATATTGTTTATTTCTGCTCTGATCTTTATTATTTCTCTTCTTCTGCTGGTTTTAGGCTGCCTTTGCTGTTCTGCTTCTATTTCCTTTAGGTGTGCTATTAGATTTTGTATTTGGGATTTTTCTTGTTTCTTGAGATAGGCCTGGATTGCAATGTATTTTCCTCTCAAGACTGCCTTCACTGCGTCCCAAAGCATTTGGATTGTTGTATTTTCATTTTGTTTGTTTCCATATATTTTTTAATTTCTTCTCTAATTGCCTGGTTGACCCACTCATTCTTTAGTAGGGTGTTCTTTAACCTCCATGCTTTTGGAGGTTTTCCAGACTTTTTCCTGTGGTTGATTTCAAGCTTCATAGCATTGTGGTCTGAAAGTATGCATGGTATAATTTCAATTCTTGTATACTTATGAAGGGCTGTTTTTTGACCCAGTATATGATCTATCTTGGAGAATGTTCCATGTGCACTCGAGAAGAAAGTATATTCTGTTGCTTTGGGATGAAGAGTTTTAAATATATCTGTCAAGTCCATCTGATCCAATGTATCATTCAGGGCCCTTGTTTCTTTATTGACCATGTGTCTAGCTGATCTATCCATTTCTGTAAGTGGGGTGTTAAAGTCCCCTGCTATTACCACATTCTTATCAATAAGGTTGCTTATGTTTATGAGTAATTGTTTTATATATTTGGGGGCTCCAGTATTCGGCACATAGACATTTATAATTGTTAGCTCTTCCTGATGGATAGACCCTGTAATTATTATATAATGCCCTTCTTCATCTCTTGTTACAGCCTTTAATTTAAAGTCTAGTTTGTCTGATAGAAGTATGGCTACTCCAGCTTTCTTTTGGCTTCCAGTAGCATGATAAATAGTTCTCCATCCCCTCACTCTCAATCTAAAGGTGTCCTCAGGTCTAAAATGAGTCTCTTGTAGACAGCAAATAGATGGGTCTTGTTTTTTTATCCATTCTGATACCCTATGTCTTTTGGTTGGCGCATTTAATCCATTTGCATTCAGTATTATTATAGAAAGATACGGGTTTAGAGTCATTGTGATGTCTGTATGTTTTATGCTTGTAGTGATGTCTCTGGTACTTTGTCTCACAGGGTCCCCCTTAGGATCTCTTGTAGGGCTGGTTTAGTGGTGACAAATTCCTTCAGTTTTTGTTTGTTTGGGAAGACCTTTATCTCTCCTTCTATTGTAAATGACAGACTTGCTGGATAAAGGATTCTCGGCTGCATATTTTTTCTGTTTAGCACACTGAAGATCTCGTGCCAATCCTTTCTGGCCTGCCAAGTTTCAAAAGAGAGATCAGTCACGAGTCTTATAGGTCTCCCTTTATATGTGAGGGCACGTTTATTCCTTGCTGCTTTCAGAATTTTCTCTTTATCCTTGTATTTTGCCAGTTTCACTATGATATGTCGTGCAGAAGATCGATTCAAGTTCCGTCTGAAGGAGTTCTCTGTGCCTCTTGGATTTCAATGCCTTTTTCCTTCCCCAGTTCAGGGAAGTTCTCAGCTATAATTTCTTCAAGTACCCCTTCAGCACCTTTCCCTCTCTCTTCCTCCTCTGGGATACCAATTATGCGTATATTATTTCCTTTTAGTGTATCACTTAGTTCTCTAATTTTCCCCTCATACTCCTGGATTTTTTTTATCTCTCTTTCTCTCAGCTTCCTCTTTTTCCATAACTTTATCTTATAGCTCACCTATTCTCTCCTCTGCCTCTTCAATCCGAGCTGTCGTCGTTTCCATTTTGTTTTGCATTTCGTTTAAAGCTTTTTTCAGCTCCTCGTGACTGTTCCTTAGTCCCTCGATCTCTGTAGCAAGAGATTCTCTGCTGTCCTCTATACTGTTTTCAAGCCCAGCGATTAATTTTATGACTATTATTCTAAATTCACTTTCTGTTATATTATTTAAATCCTTTTTGATCAGTTCATTAGCTGTTGTTATTTCCTGGAGATTCTTTTGAGGGGAATTCTTCCGTTTGGTCATTTTGGATAGTCCCCGGAGTGGTGAGGACCTGCAGGGCACTTCCCCTGTGCTGTGGTGTATAACTGGAGTTGGTGGGCGGGGCCGCAGTCAGACCTGATGTCTGCCCCCAGCCCACCGCTGGGGCCACAGTCAGACTGGCATGTGCCTTCTCTTCCCCTCTCCTAGGGGCGGGATTCACTGTGGGGTGGCGTGGCCAGTCTGGGCTACTTGCACACTGCCAGGCTTGTGGTGCTGGGGATCTGGCGTATTACCTGGGGTGGGTAGGCAAGGTGCACGGGGGCAGGAGGGGCAGGCTTAGCTCGCTTCTCCTTAGGGGATCCATTTCAGGAGGGGCCCTGTGGCAGCGGGAGGGAGTCAGATCTGCCACCGGAGGTTTGGCTCCGCAGAAGCACAGAGTTGGGTGTTTGCGCGGATTGAGCAAGTTCCCTGGCAGGAACTGGTTCCCTTTGGGATTTTGGCTGGGGGATGGGCGGGGGAGATGGCGTTTTGATGGCGTTTTGGTGAGCGCCTTTGTTCCCCACCAAACTGAGCTCTGTCGTCTGGGGGCTGAGCAGCTCTCCCTCCCTTTGTCCTCCAGCCTTCCCGCTTTCTGAGCAGAGCTGTTAACTTATGACCTCCCAGACGCTAAGTCGCACTTGCTGTCGGAACGCAGTCCGTCCGGCCCCTCTGCTTTTGCCAGCCAGACTCGGGGGCTCTGCTTGGCGGGCGAGCCGCCCCTCCACCCTGGCTCCCTCCCGCCAGTCCGTGGAGCGCGCACCGCCTCGCCGCCCTTCCTAACCTCTTCAGTGGGCCTCTCGTCTGCGCTTGGCTCCGGAGACTCCGTTCTGCTAATCCTCTGGCGGTTTTCTGGGTTATTTAGGCAGGTGTAGGTGGAATCTAAGTGATCAGCAGGATGCGCGGTGAGCCCAGCGTCCTCCTACGCCACCATCTTCCCTCTCTCCCCTCTCCTGTACTAGAGTTTAGAAAGCATTTTGCATATTGCTTTCCTTGAAAAAAAATTGAAAAAATTTTAAAAGATACTCTGTAAACTGGGAACTAATGAAAATCAAATATTCAAGAATATTCTAAATGAAATATTCAAGAAGGCCATAACCTGGCTTTATTGGCTTGGGTCCCAAATTCAGAAATCTAGCTTTTAAAAATTCCATTAGTGTAGGTAAGAATCATCAATGGATGCTAAAGTTAGTGAAAGTGTGATAAAAAACAGGATATTCACACAGTCTCAAAGCACTTACCCATAAAATAGTTATTAATTAAAAAAGGAAGAATTATAACTTTACAGAGGAGAAATCATGCAGAAGCCAAATAACCAAATGATTAAAGTTATCATCACCAGTAATAAGGCATAAAGACATCATGTATCTCCTTGTGTGATACACTGAGAAGACTACATCATTTCCGTGGCATTCTCCCCAAATGTGAATAAACTCAACTAAACCAGGAGACCATATCAGACAAACCCAAATTGAATTATGTTCTACAAAATAACTGGCCAGTACACTTCAGCTATAAAATTCATAAAAGACAAAGAGAGACCAGGAGATTGGCATAGAGGAGGTAAAAAAGACAGGACAATTTGATATAACATGGAATTCTAGTTTGGCTCCCAGGCTAGAAGAAGAACATGGGTGGGTAAACTAGTGAAATACAAATAAAGTCTGTAGATTAGTTAACATCTTTGTAAACATTTTAATACAATTTTACATATGCTATATGATCATATGTTCAAAGATTTTTGCAAAATTTCCAAAAATAAGCTATTTATTCCCCCAACTGGTGAGGGCCATTTTCTTTCACTACTCTGACTTCTCTGTCACATGGTAGTGTTGGAGAAATGGCACCAATATTGAGATCTTGCTAAGTGCAAACTGATTTACCAAGACATTTAATTTTGGCTCAGTGGGCTATATTACGTGGCTAAATAGAACGTGGTGTAGTTATTGCTACCTATTACAGCATAAGCATAGCTTCCAGGTAAACCCCTGTTGCCTACTGTGGCAACCATCCAACATTGTACATAAAAGTGAAGGTTAGAGATTGTATTAATGCATAAACATATCTATGAACTAACATAGGAGATCATAGGTACAGGAAAAAAAAAAAAGTTTAAAACGTATCTAGCATGTGGAAAGATGCTCCAAATCGTAAAGCCCCATATGAAAGAATATTGTTGGAGGATTACTCAAATTTGACAAAAGTTTTAGAAATTAACATTACATTGTCAACAAAAATTGTGGAGCTGAAAGAAACTTTTGTAATAGTTATGAAGAACAAGATCATTCACACTAGAAGAAATAATGTGTGCATAACCTCTTATATCCTATTTCTATTCTCTATTATAGAATCATTGTTGTATAAAAAGTAAATCAGAATATTCAGCCCAAAAAATGTTTAAAAGGTAGAAAAAAGATATTATAGAATGTATCAGTTAGTTATCTGATAAAACCATGTTATCTTTGGATTTTGTAATATTTTTTAAAAATATGTAATTTATTATGCTTTTTTCATTTTAAATATGCTTTCTTTCATCACTAATTTTATATTGGGAGTTAATATTATTTTTTAAAAGAGGTCCCTTCCCTCAATCTTATAAGCTCAGGCCACCAAAGCTGGATCTGTGTGGAAACATACAGTCTCCCAAATATGTCTTCTGATTGCCTTTGGGACTGCTTCCTCATTCAAAGAATGTTACATAGAACAGTGATACCTTAGCCTTTAATAGATTAATAGGTAGGTATTCAGCACTAGAGATACTAAATCTGAGACACTAAGGGAGAATATACAGAATTTAGTGGAGTGGGAGGCATAAGATGGAATCAGAAGTATCAATTTGTGGTGCTTTCTATGCATCAATGGTTTCATGCACATCAAAGACTGTTTATATCTAAACAGAATTAATTTTTAATTCATTAATGTAAATATTTAAAAATCCTAGTTTTTTTTTTTTAATTTTTTTTTCAACGTTTTTTATTTATTTTTTGGGACAGAGAGAGACAGAGCATGAACGGGGGAGGGGCAGAGAGAGAGGGAGACACAGAATCAGAAACAGGCTCCAGGCTCCGAGCCATCAGCCCAGAGCCTGACGCGGGGCTTGAACTCACAGACTGCGAGATCGTGACCTGGCTGAAGTCGGACGCTCAACCGACTGAGCCACCCAGGCGCCCCGAAAAATCCTAGTTCTTTTTAAGCCTAGTTGTACATAAGTTTTATGTTCATTTTTGTTGTTCTATTTATAAATACAGTGAATTTTAGGGCACTTGTGTGGCTCGGTCGGTTAAACATCTGACTCCTGATTTCAGTTCAGGTCATGATTTTGCAGTTATGGAATTGAATGCTGCCTCAGGTTCTGCACTGCCTGCTTGGGATTTTCTCCCTCTGCCCCTCCCTCACATGGGTCTCTCTCTCTCTTTCTCTCAAAATAAATAAATAAAACTTAAAAAACAGCGAATTTTAATAACTTTAAGAAAGATTTTTATTGTCATTTATCAAATGTTTATACTGAACATTACATCCTAAATAATCAACCTATATACAACTTAATTATATTTTTAAAAGCATTTTAAACTGCTTTTATAAGTCTAAATATCCTTGCTTTTTTTTTTTTTTTGAAGGACTTAGAACATTAAACCTAAAAAGCAAAACCTTTTTTTACCTAGCCACTCCTAAATCTAAATAAATTAACTAAAAATATTGTAAATCCCAAATTTCCTTAAACATTTCACTAATGTTTACAAACTTGATCGCTTATCCTTTTCATCTAAAAAGTCAAGAACATAAATTACTTAATAATACATTTTAAATTGGAATCACAAAGCTAATTTTTCAGATATACATGAATATAGCAAATTCTCTTAAACATAACACCAAATATACAAATGATTCCTAAATTTACCCCAAAGTATCACAGAATATTTTATTAATTATCTCTCTATACACAATTCTATGCCTTTGCAGGGTTAAAAGTTTGACTATCCAAGGCAAATTGGGGTTGCTATCTCCAACCATAGACTTTCAGCCAGGATAAGAAACCTGGTGTGGTATTCTTCAAAGATGGTTGTCTCTATAAACCATACCTGCTACAATCCACACCCCTATATAATTCCTTCTTTCAGAATCTGTGACTTTCTTGTAACTACCAGAATGTGACAGAAATGAAGTCTTGTTGCGCCCTCCCCCCAATCTCTTTGAATGTTCACTCTGAAGGAAGCCAGCTGTTATGTAAGATCTGACAACCAGTCCACCATGCCTCAGAAAAATCCAAACTAGCCACAAGCAGATGCCAGCGTGTCCTCTCTCAGCCCACAACAATTTACATCATCCCAGTTGGGGTCTAGATATTGTGCTTCTGAATCAAATCATCCCTGGGGCATCCATCTGATTCCTGACCTATATATAAATTTGTGAAATATAAAAATAAGGTTGTTTTTTCTTTTTTAGCCACAAAGTTTTAGGGTAGTTTGTTATATGACAATAGGTAACTGGAACACCTACAAGGAGACTAAGCCATTAAATGACCTGCTGAACCCCTTTTATGGTTTTTATATGGTAGGATTCCAAGCCTATCTCTTTCAATTAGGATTTCATCCTCCTATTTATTTCTTCCACTATCCTATTTATACTATTCCCTAGATCTTCAAATTTGATTTGAATCAGCACCCAACCTGAAGGTTACAGCAACTTCTTTCGTTATTTCATAGAATGTTACTTTTGTTTGTTAGTTAATTTATTTTCTTTTTGTGTGGGCTAAAAAATTCACAGAAATGAAATTACATTTGATTGGATTGTGCATGCCTTTCTTTGTCAGGTTCCAAGACAACAGAATGAAATCTGCTAATAAAAAGGAGACTTGTGCCTCTGACAGTATGTAGAATCCCCTAAACCAGCATTTTGGGGCACTACTTCCTTGAGATAGATAGCATTTGCCTTGGCTCTGACCCGTTTCTGCCTTGAGACCAGGCAGCCAGAGGACTACTTTGCTCAAAAAATACTAGAGCTATAGTGCTTAAGGACTTGAATCTTGTTAAGGTTTGAGACTTATAGATCATATTACTGGCTTCAAAATATGCTGATGGAAAAATATTTAATTAAATGCCCACAAATACCTTTTTCCAAAAGAATTCCAAGAATGGGAATGTTCTATCTCAGTATGGCCTGGAGATCCCTACTACGTTCTATGCATTCGAGGTCCAGATCCTCCTTCTCTCCAGGAGCGCATGCCACAGCTCCACTCCAGAGAAAGTTGTGCACTTGCAAACCCTCAGAGTTTAAGCTCCAAACACTGCATAAAAACTGTGACACTCAGTCCTTCTCACTCCCCAGTCCATGGGTCTAGAGAGGTTTTCCTCTTGTGAGAACTCAGTGCACACTCACTCAAGTCCTCTCTCTTTTGTTTCTCCACAGAAAGGGTTCCATCCCTCATGGCACTACAGTTTTTCTCACGCAATTCACTTCCATGCAACCTCCCACCAGCCACACTGTCTCCCTCCAACCTTGGATATCTTCCGCCACTCTGCAGGTTGATGTCCTGGGTGTTTCAAGTAATCTGACCTCAATACAGCTGTGTTGAGGGACGAGGAAGGCCCAGGGTCCTCCCACTTCTCTGCCATCTTAACTCATTTAATCTTTTTTAAAGACCAAATTTTGAGTTAATTTATTAGTTATTTAATTTTTTCTCTTTTGCCACTCATTTTTCTATTTCTGTAGTTTTATTATTTCTACCCCTTAGATTTATTTTATTATATTTTTCCTAATCTCTTAAATAGATATTTCATTTATTTTCATTGTTTCTTATTTATTAAGTGCTTAGAACCACAAACATTGTTTTAGCTGAATTCTGTAAGTACTGATATGTAATGTTTTCATGATTATTATATTCTAAGATTCTGGAATCATTTGGATTTTATTTTTCTCCTAAACCAAAGAGTTCTGTGAGAAAGTTTTTGTTTTTCACCTCCTTAAGGTCAGTTTTGTTGGTTTCTTTCTTTTTAGTTATGTTATTCATTATTGGTTTTATTATACTGTGATCATGGCTGTCTGTACCATGTCTACTTTTTGGAATTTTTATTAAGATTTTATTAGTGGCCTAGTATTTATGGTAGGTTATTTTTAAAATGTTTCACTTGACAAGAAGATGCTTTCCCTATTTTAAGGAGAAAACTACAGAGATAACAATAATAATGGCCTCATCTCATTGTTATTTAGGTATTTTATGTCATTGTCTAATTTTTGATGCCTTGAATATTTATAGGTTGAGAAAATGATTTAAAGTCTTTGCTACTCTATTTCTTAATTTCCTATGGAGCTTATTGTCTGAATAGTATATTCTATGGATAGAATATAGAATAAAAATTCTATATTATTTGATATATTAGCAACTATTAGATTCTTATTTTAGATTATTCATCCTATTTTGAAAATACATCTTTGTCTCAGTGTTTTTGGCTCTGAAAATAATTTGGTCCGCTATTATTTTTTTATTTATTTATTTTTCAATATATGAAATTTATTGTCAAAATGGTTCCACACAACATCCAGTGCTCATCCCAAAAGGTGCCCTCCTCAATACCCATCACCCACCCTTCCCTCCCTCCCACCCCCCATCATGCCTCAGTTTGTTCTCAGTTTTTAAGAGTCTCTTATGCTTTGGCTCTCTCCCACTCTAACCTCTTTTTTTTTTCCTTCCCTCCCCCATGGGTTCCTTTTAAGTTTCTCAGGATCCACATACGAGTGAAAACATATGTCCACGTTGCTACAAAGGGCCATATTTCGTTCTTTCCAATTGCCCTGTAGTACTCCATTGTGTATATAAACCACAATTTCTTTATCCATTCATCAGTTGATGCACATTTAGGCTCTTTCCATAGTTTGGCTATTGTTGAGAGTGCTACTATAAACATTGGGGTACAAGTGTCCCTATGCGTCAGTACTCCTGTATCCCTTGGGTAAATTCCTAGCAGTGCTATTGCTGGGTCATAGGGTAGGTCTATTTTTAATTTTCTGAGGAACCTCCACACTGTTTTCCAGAGCGGCTGCACCAGTTTGCATTCCCACCAACAGTGCAAGAGGGTTCCCGTTTCTCCACATCCTCTCCAGCATCTATAGTCTCCTGATTTGTTCATTTTGGCCACTCTGACTGGCGTGAGGTGATATCTGAGTGTGGTTTTGGTTTGTATTTCCCTGATAAGGAGCGACGTTGAGCAGCTTTTCATGGGCCTGTTGGCCATCCGGATGTCTTCTTTAGAGAAGTGTCTATTCATGTTTTCTGCCCATTTCTTCACTGGGTTATTTGTTTCTCAGGTGTGGAGTTTGGTGAGCTCTTTATAGATTTTGGATACTAGCCCTTTGTCTGATATGTCATTTGCAAATATCTTTTCCCATTCCGTTGGTTGCCTTTTAGTTTTGTTGGTTGTTTCCTTTGCTGTGCAGAACCTTTTTATCTTCATAAGGTCCCAGTAGTTCATTTTTGCTTTTAATTCCCTTGCCTTTGGGTTTGGGTCGAGTAAGAGATTGCTACGGCTGAGGTCAGAGAGGTCTTTTCCTGCTTTCTCCTCTAGGGTTTTGATGGTTTCCTTTCTCACATTCAGGTCCTTTATCCATTTTGAGTTTAATTTTGTGAATGTTGTGAGAAAGTGGTCTAGTTTCAACCTTCTGCATGTTGCTGTCCAGTTCTCCCAGCACCATTTGTTAAAGGGACTGTCTTTTTTCCATTGGATGTTCTTTCCTGCTTTGTCAAAGATGAGTTGGCCATACGTTTGTGGGTCTAGTTCTGGGGTTTCTATTCTATTCCATTGGTCTATGTGTCTGTTTTTGTGCCAATACCATGCTGTCTTGATGATGACAGCTTTGTAGTAGAGGCTAAAGTCTGGGATTGTGATGCCTCCTGCTTTGGTCTTCTTCTTCAAAATTACTTTGGCTATTCGGGGCCTTTTGTGGTTCCATATGAATTTTAGGATGGCTTGTTCTAGTTTCGAGAAGAATGCTGGTGCAATTTTGATTGGGATTGCATTGAATGTGTAGATAGCTCTGGGTAGTATTGACATTTTGACAATATTTATTCTTCCAATCCATGAGCAGGGAATGTCTTTCCATTTCTTTATATCTTCTTCAATTACCTTCATAAGCTTTCTATAGTTTTCAGCATACAGACCTTTTACATCTTTGGTTAGATTTATTCCTAGGTGTCTTATGCTTCTTGGTGCAATAGTGAATGGGATCAGTTTCTTTATTTGTCTTTCTCTTGCTTCACTGTTAGTGTATAAGAATGCAACTGATTTCTGTACATTGATTTTGTATCCTGCAACTTGGCTGAATTCATGTATCAGTTCTAGCAGACTTTTGGTGGAGTCTATCGGATTTTCCATGTATAGTATCATGTCATCTGCAAAAAGCGAAAGCTTGACTTCATCTTTGCCAATTTGGATGCCTTTGATTTCCTTTTGTTGTCTGATTGCTGATGCTAGAACTCCCAACACTATGTTAAACAACAGCGGTGAGAGTGGGCATCCCTGTCGTGTTCCTGATCTCAGGGATAAAGCTCTCACTTTTTCCCCATTGAGGATGATGTTAGCTGTGGGCTTTTCATAAATGGCTTTTATGATGTTTAAGTATGTTCCTTCTATCCCGACTTTCTCAAGGGTTTTTATTAAGAAAGGGTGCTGGATTTTGTCAAAGGCCTTTTCTGCATCGATTGACAGGATCATATGGTTCTTCTCTTTTTTTTTGTTAATGTGATGTATCACGTCGATTGATTTGCGAATGTTCAACCAGCCCTGCATCCCAGGAATGAATCCCACTTGATCATGGTGAATAATTCTTTTTATATGCCGTTGAATTCGATTTGCTAGTATCTTATTGAGAATTTTTGCATCCATATTCATCAGGGATATTGGCCTGTAGTTCTCTTTTGTTACTGGGTCTCTGTCTGGTTTGGGAATCCAAGTAATACTGGCTTCATAGAATGAGTCTGGAAGTTTTCCTTCCCTTTCTATTTCTTGGAATAGCTTGAGAAGGATAGGTATTATCACTGTTTTAAACATCTGGTAGAACTCCCCTGGGAAGCCATCTGGTCCTGGACTCTTATTTGTTGGGAGATTTTTGATAACCGATTGAATTTCTTCGCTGGTTATGGGTCTGTTCAAGCTTTCTATTTCCTCTTGATTGAGTTTTGGGAGAGTGTGGGTGTTTAGAAATTTGTCCATTTCTTCCAGGTTGTCCAATTTGTTGGCATATAATTTTTCATAGTATTCCCTGATAATTGTTTGTATCTCTGAGGGATTGGTTGTAATCATTCCATTTTCATTCATGATTTTATCTATTTGGGTCATCTCCCTTTTCTTTTTGAGAAACCTGGCTAGAGGTTTGTCAATTTTGTTTATTTTTCAAAAAACCAACTCTTGGTTTCGTTGATCTGCTCTACAGTGTTTTTCGATTCTATATTTTTTATTTCTGCTCTGATCTTTATTATTTCTCTTCTTCTGCTGGGTTTAGGCTGCCTTTGCTGTTCTGCTTCTATTTCCTTTAGGTGTGCTATTAGATTTTGTATTTGGGATTTTTCTTGTTTCTTGAGATAGGCCTGGATTGCAATGTATTTTCCTCTCAGGACTGCCTTCGCTGCGTCCCAAAGCGTTTGGTTGTTGTATTTTCATTTTCGTTTCCGTATATTTTTTAATTTCTTCTCTAATTGCCTGGTTGACCCACTCATTCTTTAGTAGGGTGTTCTTTAACCTCCATGCTTTTGGAGGTTCTCCAGACTTTTTCCTGTGGTTGATTTCAAGCTTCATAGCGTTGTGGTCTGAAAGTATGCATGGTATAATTTCAATTCTTGTATACTTATGAAGGGCTGTTTTGTGACCCAGTATATGATCTATCTTGGAGAATGTTCCATGTGCACTCGAGAAGAAAGTATATTCTGTTGCTTTGGGATGCAGAGTTCTAAATATATCTGTCAAGTCCATCTGATCCAATGTATCATTCAGGGCCCTTGTTTCTTTACTGACCATGTGTCTAGCTGATCTATCCATTTCTGTAAGTGGAGTGTTAAAGTCGCCTGCAATTACCACATTCTTGTCAATAAGGTTGCTTATGTTTATGAATAATTGTTTTATATATTTGGGGGCTCCCGTATTCGGCGCATAGACATTTATAATTGTTAGCTCTTCCTGATGGATAGACCCTGTAATTATTATATAATGCCCTTCTTCATCTCTTGTTACAGCCTTTAATTTAAAGTCTAGTTTGTCTGATAGAAGTATGGCTACTCCAGCTTTCTTTTGGCTTCCAGTAGCATGATAAATAGTTCTCCATCCCCTCACTCTCAATCTAAAGGTGTCCTCAGGTCTAAAATGAGTCTCTTGTAGACAGCAAATAGATGGGTCTTGTTTTTTTATCCATTCTGATACCCTATGTCTTTTGGTTGGCACATTTAATCCATTTACATTCAGTGTTATTATAGAAAGATACGGGTTTAGAGTCATTGTGATGTCTGTATGTTTTATGCTTGTAGCGATGTGTCTGGTACTTTGTCTCACAGGATCCCCCTTAGGATCTCTTGTAGGGCTGGTTTAGTGGTGACAAATTCCTTCAGTTTTTGTTTATTTGGGAAGACCTTTATCTCTCCTTCTATTGTAAATGACAGACTTGCTGGATAAAGGATTCTCGGCTGCATATTTTTTCTATTCATCACATGGAAGATCTCGTGCCAATCCCTTCTGGCCTGCCAAGTTTCAAAAGAGAGATCAGTCATGAGTCTTATAGGTCTCCCTTTATATGTGAGGGCACGTTTATCCCTCGCTGCTTTCAGAATTTTCTCTTTATCCTTGTATTTTGCTAGTTTCACTATGATATGTCGTGCAGATCGATTCAAGTTCCGTCTGAAGGGAGTTCTCTGTTCCTCTTGGATTTCAATGCCTTTTTCCTTCCCCAATTCAGGGAAGTTCTCAGCTATAATTTCTTCAAGTACCCCTTCAGCACCTTTCCCTCTCTCTTCCTCCTCTGGGATACCAATTATGCGTATATTATTTCTTTTTAGTGTATCACTTAGTTTTCTAATTTTCCCCTCAAACTCCTGGATTTTTTTTTATCTCTCTTTTTCTCAGCTTCCTCTTTTTCCATAACTTTATCTTCTAGTTCACCTATTCTCTCCTCTGCCTCTTCAATCTGAGCCGTGGACGTTTCCACTTTATTTTGCATCTCCTTTAAAGCGGTTTTCAGCTCCTCCTGACTGTTCATTAGTCCCTTGATCTCTGTAGCAAGAGATTCTCTGCTGTCCTCTATGCTGTTTTCAAGCCCAGCGATTAATTTTATGACTATTATTCTAAATTCACTTTCTGTTATATTATTTAAATCCTTTTTGATCAGTTCATTGGCTGTTGTTATTTCCTGGAGATTCTTTTGAGGGGAATTCTTCCGTTTGGTCATTTTGGATGGTCCCTGGAGTGGTGCAGACCTGTAGGGCACTTCCCCTGTGCTGTGGTGTATAACTGGAGTTGGTGGGCGGAGCCGCAGTCAGACCTGATGTCTGCCCCCAGCCCACCGCTGGGGCCACAGTCAGACTGGTGTGTGCCTTCTCTTCCCCTCTCCTAGGGGTGGGATTCACTGTGAGGTGGCGTGACCCATCTGGGCTACTTGCACACTGCCTGGCTTGTGGTGCTGGGGATCTGGCGTATTAGCTATGGTGGGTAGGCAAGGTGCACGGGGGCAGGAGGGGCAGGCTTAGCTCGCTTCTCCTTAGGTGATCCACTTCAGGAGGGGCCCTGTGGCAGTGGGAGGGAGTCAGACCCGCTGCCGGAGGGGGTGGCTCCGCAGAAGTACAGCATTGGGTGTTTGCGCGGAGCAAGCAAGTTCCCTTGCTTGGGGAACTGGTTCTCTTTGGGATTTTGGCTGGGGGATGGGCGAGGGAGATGGCTCTGGCGAGCGCCTTTGTTCCCCACCAAACTGAGCTCTGTCGTCCTGGGGCTCAGCAACTCTCCCTCCCTTTGTCCTCCAGCCTTCCCGCTTTCGGAGCAGAGCCGTTAAGTTATGACCTCCCAGATGGTAAGTCACGCTCGCTGTCGGGACACACTCCATCTGGCCCCTCCGCTTTTGCCAGCCAGACTTGGGGGCTCTGCTTGGCTGGTAGGCTGCCCTTCTGCCCTGGCTCCCTCCCGCCAGTCCGTGGAGCGCGCACCGCCTCGCCGCCCTTCCTACCCTGTTCCGTGGGCCTCTCGTCTCCACTTGGCTCCAGAGACTCCATTCTGCTAGTCTTCTGGTGTTTTTCTGGGTTACTTAGGCGGGTGTAGGTGGAATCTAAGTGATCAGCAGGACGCGCGGTGAGCCCAGAGTCCTCCTATGCCACCATCTTCCCTTGTTCTCCAATCCTTTATTTAAAAAAAAAAAAGTTTTATTTTTTGAGAAAGAGAGCACAGGGGAGGGGCAAAGAGAGGGAGAGAGAATCCCAAGCAGGATTCATGCAGTCAGTGCATGGCCAGACCCAGGGCTCAATCTCACAAACAATGAGACCATGACCTGAGCCAAAATCCAGAGTCAGATGCTTAACAAATTGAGCCACCCAGGTACCCCACAGGAAACTCCTTTTGAGAGGCATTAATGGCAGCTATATTTTCTGGAGACTCTGCTTTAGTCTGATGAGGGATATTCAAAGAAGATTTTTTTCTGATCTGAATTTAGTTCAGATTTTTTTTACTTTAAAATAGTTGTGAGGTGGGGTGGCTGGGTGGCTGAGTCAGTCAAGTGTCTGACATTTGATTTCAGCTCAGGTCATGATTTATGGGTTCAAGCCCCATGTTGAGTTCTGTGCTGACAGCCTACTTGGGATTTTCTCTCTCTCTGTCCCCCTCTTTCTCTGCCCTTCCCTCATTTGCACTCTCTCTCTCTCTCTCTCTCAAAATAAGTAAAAACCTAAAAAGTCTTGGGGCACCTGAGTGGCTCAGTCTGTTAGATGCCTGACTCTTGATTTTGGCTCAGGTCATAATCCCATGGTTCATGAGTTTGAGCCCTGCGGGCTCCACATTGATAGTTCAGAACCTGTTCGGGATTCTATCTCTCCCTGTCTTTGCCTCCCCATCAAAATAAATAAATACACTTAAAAAAACAAACAAAAAAAACACAAAAATAATCTTGATACCAACTCTAGAATTCTGAGTGAATCTCCACAAAGTTCAGCAGCAGCCATCAGGGAAATCCAGCACACAAGCCAGGCCCCCACCCCAATTGTATGAGGATGAGTACTTAATACTGGGAAGGGGTGGGAAGCTTTGCAGAAGAGAATTAATGACAGAGAGAGAGAGAGAGAGAGAGAGGGAGAGACAACTTTAAATTGGCTAGATTGATGAAATTTGGAGGGCAATGATGGGGGTTCAGAGCTGATAGCCAAGAAATAGTTCTTGAAGACATCTTTGGTGCAAAAAGGTGATTTTATTAAAGCACAGGGACAGAGACCATGGACAGGAAGACCTGCACTGGGGTTGTGAAGAATGGCTAGTTGTTACTATAGGGAAATTTCCAAAGAGATTTTCATATGCTAAAGACTTACAGATTACTGGAGGCCTAGTTATTGTCAAGCTAAAGTTGTTTAACCTAAAGGAAAGAGAGGGGTTGTTTAAAGCACCAATTCAAATATTCATGTCAGTTAGAAATCCAGAAATATTTTTTGTGGTAATCTGGAATGTATACACAACATTTTCTTTTTATGAGAGCAAAAGTTCCACCTGTGCAACAGCTAAAACATCTAACGCTGTTCTGTTTTGTAGAATATTTTTATGCATTTGAATTATTTTAGTATTTAATAATATAACGTTATTTTGAGAGTCATTTAAGGTTTTTAACTGTGTAAAAGGTGGTATATAGCCATTACATAGACTCTGTTTTGTTTAGTAAACAACCAAGTAATTAAGAAGAGGTACTTTCATAGAAACAAGAAAAATATAGGTTAATGGTTACAGAAAATTACAAACTCAGGGTCTGCCAGTGCTGCCAGTAAGATTTTTTAGATATCAGGCTTGAAGCAGCCTCAGATGGTATGGTAACTGGCAGCAGAGATTATATGGTCTTTCTGGTTTGTAACTCAAATGTCTGTGGTGATCCTTTTGAATGCCCCTTTGTAAGAAAGAATTGTTGGTATAAATTGGGGAAAGGGGAATGAAAAAGAAAGGTACAGCCATCAAAAGAGAAGTTTGAAGTCTTCCACAAGTTTGTAGGAATAAGTACTTTAGTTTGCTCACTGGTTTCCTGTTAAGGGGGTACAGGTTTATTTTAGATATAAGAGCTTATGAAGAGTGCCCCTATAACTTTATTGCAGTGGGAGTATATAATATGACCTACTAGGGGCCTTTCCATTTTGGAATTAAATCCCCTGCTGTATTAGACTTTCAATCCTTTAAATAAACTAGGCCTCCTGGGTTTATATGGATGGAGTGGGTTTCTAGTAACTGTCAGTTCAGGTTTAGGGAGGATATGGTTTGCATATTTATTTATAGATTTATGGATTAACCTGGCTTCAAGTGAATAATTTAATAAAACACTATAGTCTTCATTGATTGATAGGTCTACAGTGAGAAAAGTCTTTTCATATACAATTGTTGGGGGAGTCCATCCCCATTTTTTAGTTGTTTAAATAATCATATGCCCATGGGGTTCTGTTATCACCACAGAATAATAAGCAAGAAGATTGTTCATACCTGTGCTGTTGTGACAATTTTTCTGAAATTTACCTCAAGTTGTCTAGCTTAGGCAAACATTTAAAGACAATCAGAACTAGAATTTAACATCCATAAAGATGCCTTATTAAAACATGATTTTACTCTCTAATAACCTTTATTTCCAGAGATAGTCAAACCAAGACTAATTTATTTGTAAAGCAAGTTCAGTTTTAACAAGCTCGGCCTAATTATTTACATAAGTTTAGCAAGAGTAGTGATTGATCGTATAGATCTTTTAAAATTTGCTTTGCTGGAACTTTTTATAAGGAACCTCTAAATTGAACTTTTAGTAGCCCCTCTAGGCCAGAAGCCAAGCCAAGTACTTGCCATCAGACATGCCTGCAAAACCTATAGATTTGGGCAAATTCTTCTTCATGAGATTCCTGAAGTATCCTGAGGTACTTGCACCTTTCAGAAATTGGCATTCTTTACTCACCTGGTAAGGCTGCTGGGAGCTCTGTAAGCAAGGTATCAGGCTAGCTTTTCCAAGGAGCTTAATGGCTCCATGTTTCATAAAGTCAACCTTAGTTCCTTAAAATTGTATGGTCATATCTGAGCCTATGTATGTCTCTCAGATATGATATTCCAGTCAAAGCCTTGGTAAAATAAACAGTATTTCCAATGATGTCTTGTTACAAGATGAACAGAGTCTTATTGAACTTATGCAAATAACTGTAATTGCCATGAAAGAAAGAACACTCAGAGTTTGTGAATTTCAGAAGGTTCAGGTAAAAAGAAAAGTTAAACACTTCAGTTTGTTTACAAATGAATACTTTATCACACTTCTGTATGTCATAGATGTCTTAAGAGAAAGTTTCCTTAATCTGGAAAAGCAAATATTTGGATAATCAGCAATATTTTAACACAAGGGTCACAAAAACTATAATCTTCCTCAGTTCACTTGGTCCGATGTTCCTAATTCTTGTTCAGTTTGAATGTAGCTTTTTAGTTCTGGAAATTCATACCCATTTTAGTATCATTCTTAAAGATGTCAAATACCTGTATTTGTTCTAAAAGTTTTTTATGAATCTCCTTGAAGATGAAATATGTTTTGTGAGAGAATAAGAACAATTATAAATGACAAAAACTCAGAAATGAACACTGTTACAGATCTGATGAGAGTTCATTATGATGCAATTGACAAGGTAATCCAGTTATTCTGTGACACATCTAACACTTTGATAATCAGAAAATCAAGTGATGACCTTATTACCAAAACATTAAAAGTTTAGGAGTTGCATGTATATTTGAGCAGTTATAGCATTTACCCAAGCAATACAGCCCCAAGGTTTACCATTTGTTTGACAATGCTTTTCAGAGTAACTTTACATAAATAAAGCTTAATTGGTCAAAAATACTTCATTTACAATTTAAATCTTGGGAAAGTTTGTTAAAACCTTAGAAAGCTATAAAGCACATCCTAAATAGGATTATATATCATTACAAATCTTATTTAACCAAGGTGGCAATAAGAGGTTCCAGAGGCAAATATGTTAGGGTTATATAGTTAGCAAAACTTAGCTCCTTTAGTGGATCCTGAGAAACTTAACAGGAACCCATGGGGGAGGGGAAGGGAAAAAAAAAAAGAGAAGTTAGAGTGGGAGAGAGCCAAAGCATAAGAGACTCTTAAAAACTGAGAACAAACTGAGGGCTGATGGGGGGTGGGAGGGAGGGCAGGGTGGGTGATGGGTATTGAGGAGGGCACCTGTTGGGATGAGCACTGGGTGTTGTATGGAAACCAATTTGACAATAAATTTCTAAAAAAAAAAAAAAACACAAAACAAAACACAAAACAAAACAAAACAAAAAAAACTTAGCTCCTTTAACATTGAGAAGTTGTAACTAAGTAATCAAAGACCTGAAAAAGACAAACATCAGCTTTGGTTTTCTTGGCAGACAAAAAGGAAAAAACAAAACAAACAAACAAACAAAAAAACTTTTTTTTTACATTTTCTTATCAAGAGCAGGTCAACAGTCCAAGAAAACTTAGTCTTTTGAGCAGAGAGAAAAGCAGAATCTATTTCAACCTTAGTCTGTCCTAACCACACATAAAATTCCTTTCCAAAATTTCCCTTCATGAACCTTCTACACCTCTCCTTTGCCTTCAAATCATGTCCCAAGCCATATCTCTCCAAACAACCAATCTCATTTAGAACAAAATTACTTTCTTTTACCTTTAACAAAAATACTTTGCATTCCTTTTATCTTTCTTACAAATCTCCTATTTTTTTTTTTACATACAGAGTTGTTTCCCTTATTTACATCAGTCTTAACTTCATTCAGCAGAATTAACTCTTAGAAACCATAGTCTTCAGTGAAAACTAAGTAGTAACCAATTGTAAACTGTTACACCAGAATTCTTTAGATGGCAAATTTATGAACCTTAAGCACCAAGCATGTTTACCAACAGACCCAAAATAGCCTTATTTGCTCTCCAGTAAATCAAAAACACAAACCTATGTTCAGTAATCAATGCTTTAGTATTTTATCCTCTTTGGAAAAGACCTAGATGTCCAACGAATTCAATCCCATTTATCATGCAAGTGAAACTTCAAAGTTTCATTTTACCAAAGACTTTGAAAACTATCTTAATAATTACCCATGAAAACTTTAAGATAGACAAAATTAACCTTTAAGTCATCTTTTTACTAATAAGTTGGAAGAGATAATATGAGCTTATTTGATCTTTAGCAAACATAGGTAGAATAAGTTTCATATTTAATGCTGATAACTCTAAAGACATGTCTACCTTAATTAAACCAACAAACTTAAATTACTTTGATTGTTATGCCCAGAATTCATGATCCCCAAAGACCACCACGGAGCCGAGTCCCATGCAAAAGCAAAAGAGCCTTTATTCTAGCTAGCTCGAGCTCAATCTCTTACCTGCACCAACGCAGCGGTGAGATACCAGGGAGAGAGAGCAAGTTTCAAAAGGACAAAGGTTTTATTGGGGCCTAGGAGCAGTTGGTGAGGTAATGGCTATGGCCTCAGCCTATTGGCTGGGGAAGGGTCTGAGTCCTGTTAGGCAGGTGAGGGGGGCAGTTACTCAAGGGGAGGAGGTGTGGTCAAGGTGAAGGACACAGAACAAGATGGAGTCAGCCGGCGTAGGCCCGCCCTTTGATTCCCCCCTTGCCATGTAGCTTAGGGACCCAATCATGGGACCGGCTGCATTTATGGTGACAAGGGGAACAGAGTTTGGAGGTTTACGCAAAGTTCTGGGAAGCAAGTGTCCCTGGGGTGGCTCTGGGAGGTCTGATTAAGTATTGTCCCTGAGCTGATGTCTATGATCTGCCAGGTGATGTTTTGGGGGGCGTGGGGACTCCCGGCAGCATGAGCAATGACAAACAGAGTTAACAGAGTTACCAATATTAGGTGGGTTGAATGCGCTGTAGCTTGAGCTTGAGCGGGTTGTGTTGGTCCCGACTGATGGCCCATCGCGTGACGAAGTCCTTCTGGATCGAGGAGGTGTCTGCTGGCCGAACGTGGGTGTGATGGACCCAGGTCACAATGCCGTCTACTTTGAAAGCGGTGGGGGTTGTCAACACCACGATGTAGGGTCCCTTTCAGCGAGGCTTGAGAGTCTCTCGGTGGTGCCTCTTGACATAGACCCAGTCTCCTGGCCTGTACTGATGAGGTGTCCGGGTCGGGCCAGCCTCATAGATGGCACAGGGGCGCGGCCAAATGTCCTCGTGCACCCTCTGGAGCCCTCTCAAGGAAAGAAAAACTTCTTGATCTTTAAACTCAGCAATAAATTCAGCTTGAAGGCTGGGAATAACAGGGGGTGGCCTGCCAAAAATGATCTCATAGGGAGTAAAACCCAGAGTGTAAGGAGTGTTTCTAACCCAGTAAAGAGCGTACGGTAGGAGAGTCACCCAGTCCCTGCCAGTCTCCGTGGTTAATTTGGTAAGGGTCTCTTTTAGGGTTCTATTCATTCTTTCTACCTGTCCTGAGCTCTGGGGCTTATAAGCACAATGTAATTTCCAGTTTGCCCCCACCGCCTTGGCTACTGCCTGTGTTACCTTTGAGATAAAAGCTGGTCCATTGTCTGATCCTACCATGGCAGGAAAACCATACCTGGGTAAGATGTCTTCTAGTAGCTTCTTAGCCACCGTCTGAGCCGTTTCATGCTTGGTTGGGTATGCCTCCACCCAGTCAGAGAAGGTGTCTGTAAATACTAAAAGATATTTATAACCATACTTTCCTGGTTTGACTTCAGTGAAGTCGACTTCCCATTGGGCTCCCGATCTGGTGCCTCTGAGCCTGGTTCCTTTTTTATTTGATGTGGCTCTCGCGTTGGTGAGTTGGCAGGTCTTTGCAGGCAGATACAACTTGCTCTATTTTGGTGTCCTGTTGGTGAATCTTGATTCTGGCATGTTGGATTAAGTCTTTTAATTTTTGGGCCCCCCATGGGAGTAGACCAATGCATGTGCTCTAATATTGAGACTCTAAGCCAGTCTGGCAGCACGAGCTCCTTGTTAGGTGTATACCACCATCCCTTTATCTCCTGGGCCATGGGGAGTTTCTTGATCTGCTGTAACTCCTCCTGGGAGTATTTGGGCTGGTCTGGTAAAACTGGGTCTCCCGGGTCCGGTAGTTGTATGGTCATGGTGGGGACTGAAGTAAGAGCTACTGCCTTGGCTGCCTGGTCAGCCTTTCGATTACCTCTAGCTACTGGGTTATCAGCTTTTTGGTGCCCTTGGCAGTGGATAATGGCTAGCTTGGCAGGAAGCCATAAGGCTGTAAGCAGGTTAAGTATCTCCTGCTTATTTTTTATAGTTCGTCCTTCTGCTGTCAGTAACCCCCTCTCCTGATAAATTGCCCCATGAATATGAGCAGTGGCAAATGCATAACGGCTGTCTGTGTAGATGTGAAGCCGTTTTCCAGCTCCCAGCATCAGCGGCTTGGTGAGGCCTATGATCTCTGCTCGCTGGGCTGACGTTCCGGAGGGTAGAGCCTCTGCCCATACGGTGTCTGTTTCGGTGACCACCGCTACACCCGCATACCTGTGTCCGTCTCGCACAAAGCTGTTGCCATCAGTGAACCAAGTAATCTCAGCATCAGGGAGGGGCCGGTCGGTCAGGTCCGTCCAGAATCCACGTACTTGTTCCAGGATTCCCGAACAGTCATGTAGTGGAGCACCTAGGTCAGGGTCGGGCAGCAGGGTTGCAGGATTGAGGGTTGCACTGGGGTGGAACCGCACTCGTGGAGTGTTGAGTAGGAGGCTCTGATAATGAGTCATACGTGTATTGCTATCCATCTATCCGGAGGCTGTTTCAGTACCCCTTCAATGGCGTGTGGGGTCGTGATCCAGATCTCCTGTCCTAGGGTCAGTTTGTCTGCATCCTTGACTAGGAGTGCTGTCGCCGCAATAATTCTTAGGCATGGCGGCCAGCCGGCAGCCACTGGGTCTAGTTTCTTAGACAGGTAAGCCACCGGGCGGTTCCAGGGGCCTAAGGCTTGAGTTAGAACCCCTTTTGCTATTCCCTTATGTTCGTCTACAAAGAGGTGGAAGGGCTTCGTAATGTCTGGAAGACTCAGGGCTGGGGCACTTAGGAGGGCCTTTTTTAACTGATTAAAGGCAGTTTCTTCTTTTTCAGCCCATTTAAATGTTTTCCCCTCTTTGGTAGCTTCATATAAGGGCCTGGTGATCTCAGTAAAACCTGGAACCCAGAGGCGGCAGTAGCCGGCTGATCCTAGGAATTCCCTCACTTCTCTTTGGGAGGTGGGAGTAGGGATCTTTAGGACAGTTTCTTTTCTGGCATCTGATAACCGCCACTGTCCGCCCTCCAGGATATATCCCAGGTAACTTACACTCTCCCTGCATATCTGAGCCTTCTTCGTGGATGCCCGGTACCCTAAGGCCCCCAGGGTAGCCAGCAGGTCCTGGGTCCCTCGCTCACAGTCTTTGGCCATGTCGGCAGCAATCAGGATGTCATCTACGTACTGCAGAAGGGTGAGGCCAGGATGCTCCCTTCTGTACTCACCCAGGTCCTCGTGTAGTGCCTCGTCGAAGATGGTGGGTGAATTTTTGAATCCCTGAGGTAGCCGTGTCCAGGTGAGTTGCCCACTGTAGCCCTCCTCCGGATCATGCCACTCGAAGGCGAACAAGGGTTGGTTCTGGGGTGCCAGCGGCAGACTGAAGAAGGCGTCCTTTAAATCTAGTACAGTATACCAGACCCTGGAGGGCGCCAAGGAGCTCAAGAGAGTATATGGGTTGGGAACAGTTGGGTGTATGTCTGTGACCCTCCTATTTACTTCCCGGAGGTCTTGTACTGGTCGGTAGTCATTTGTGTGAGGCTTTTTGACCGGCAGTAGGAGGATGTTCCAGGCAGACTGGCAAGGAACTAGTACCCCTAGGCTTCGTAGTCTCTGGATGTGTGGCTGGATCCCCTTCTGGGCCTCCTGAGACATGGGGTATTGTTTGATCCTTACTGGACTCTCTCCTGGCTTGAGCTCTACCAGGACTGGGGTCCTGTGAGTGGTTAGTCCCATCCCCCCCATCTCTGCCCAAACTGAGGGGAATTCTTGTAGCCATCTGTCTATATTATCCTCTCTTGGGAGTGCCTCCTGGTGGAGAAGGTATTCATCCTCCAGTTTCATGGTCAGGACCTGGATGGGGTGGCCCTTGTCATCAGTGACCTGAGGTCCCCCTTGTCTGAAAGTTATCTGAGCTCCAATCTTGGTCAGTAAGTCCCATCCTAACAGCGGGTAGGGGCATTCTGGTATTACCATAAAGGAGTGGGATACCTGGCCCATTCCCAAATCTACTGTTCTTCAGGTAGTCCATGAATACTGGCTCATACCAGTTGCCCCTTGTACCCAGGACTTCTTGCTGGCTAGTTTTCCTTGTGGGGTGCGGAGGACCGAATGTTGTGCTCCGTTGTCGACCAGGAAGTCAACAGGTGTCCCCTCCACTTTAAGAGTTACCCTGGGTTTGGAGAGAGGGTCTGAACCCCGACTCCCCTAATCACTTAGTTCATATATCTCTAGGACTTTTACTCGATCAGTCTTGCTTCCCTACCCGCTGGCCCTTTTTGGACAATCTCGGGCTCAATGCCCTATCTCCTTGCAGTATGTGCATTGATTCTTCTGCAGCCTCTGCTTCCCCCCCCCTTGGTGGTTCCTTTACCTTTTCTTGTGTCATCTGCCAGCTGCCAGAGACGGCGGTCTCGTTCCTCGGGGGAGTCAGCAATGGTAGCTAGTAGTATTCTGGCCAGGTCTTGAGTCTGCTTACTGCTGGCAGCCGCCATGGAACGAGCCTGCTTGTCCTCAGGAGGCTCCCGGTTATTATATACCTTTTCGGCTACCACCAGTAAGTCCTGCAGAATTTTTTCTCCTAGTCTATCTATTTTCTGTAATTTTCTCCTAATGTCTATGGCCGATTGGTTTACAAAGGCCATGATAACAGCTGCCTTGCTTTCCGGAGCCTCTGGATCCATGGGGGTATAGGTACGGAATGCCTCCATGATCTGTTCTAAAAAGGCAGCTGGAGATTCATCTTTTCCCTGTTGTACATTTCCTACCTTGGCCAAATTGGTTGGCTTTCTAGCAGCCATTCGGAGACCCCCCATTAGAGTCTGGCGGTAGACCTGGAGCCTCTCCTTACCTTCTGCCGTGTTGAAATCCCACTGGGGCCGAGTTAAGGGGAAGGAGGCATCTATCTGAGCCTGGTTGGTGGTGGGATTCCCGTCTGCACCCGGAACTAGTTTTCGGGCCCCATTGAGGATTCTTTCTCTTTCTTCAGTCGTGAACAGGACCTGCAAAAGCTGCTGGCAATCGTCCCATGTGGGCTGATGGATAAAAAGAACAGAGTCTAATAAATCAATAAGCCCTGCCGGTTTCTCGGAAAACTTAGGATTCTGAGCTTTCCAATTGTAGAGGTCACTAGTGGCGAAAGGCCAATAGTGATGGGGCTGATTCCCCTCCGCGTCTGGGGGTCCGGTGGCTCTCAGGGGCAGAGTAGTGGAGTAGGCGGCAGAGGCGGATTGCTCCCTCTGAGCCCTTTGTCTGGTAAAGGGCGGGCTTCCCACTGGAGCGTTTACGCCTCCCGCTCTCGGAACTGCGTCTGCCTCCCCCGGAGGGGGAGGATGGTGTTCTTCCGGCATCCTAGAGGGGTTATACGGGGGAGGAAAAATTAATTCTTCTTCAGTACCCCCCTGTAGGACAGGGTAGAGGGGTGCTGAAGGCTGGGTAAGACTTTTCTTCTTTGTCCCCTGCAAAGCAAGAATGGGTTTTGGCTCTGGAGGGAGCAGGGCTAGGAAGGGCTTAAGCCAAGAGGGTGGGTCTTCTACAAGGTCCTGCCAAGTGATAATGTAAGGGAGCTGATCAAGATGGCCCATCTTAGGCCGAGAGATGATACTCCTGACTAGGTGGATGGTACGGAGGTCGAAGGTCCCCTCTGGTGGCCATCTGACATTGAAAGTTGGCCACTCGCTAGAACAAAAAAACTGCCACCGACCCTTTCGGACTTCCACACTGAGGTTGTTAGCTCTTCCCCTCACATCCTTAAAGTGATCAATCATAATACTTAGAGGAGTAGTCTGAGTCTGTCCCATAACGTCCGTCCAGTAAGTCCACAGAACAAAACAGAGAAACACAAAAACAGACAAACAGAGGGCCCCTAGAAAGTCTTCCAACTCCATGGAAGCAAAACTGAAAGCTAGCCTAGACCTTTGAGGGGATTCCACGTCCCTCCAAAACCGATGAGGGGATTCCACGTCCCTCCAAAGACGACGGCCTCACGCCGACCAGTGGGAGTGACCCGCCTCGTCTCAGACCTTTGAGGGGATTCCACGACCCTCCAAAACAGATGAGGGGATTCCACGTTCCTCCAGAAGGGAGGATCGGAATGTCTTCCGAAACTCCCGGCCCATGGTCCTCCAGTGCGTCCACTTAGACTGCGTCGGGAACTACCATAATTCCAGAAATGAGCTCACACAGAAAAGACAGAACAAACAGACAGACACTAACCATGGCCAGTCAGGCTCTCCGGGTCGGGGGTCCCTCGGGGGTCTTGGGGATCCCAGGTCGAGCCCCCAAATGTTATGCCCAGAATTCGTGATCCCCAAAGACCGCCAGGGAGCCGAGTCCGATGCAAAAGCAAAAGAGCCTTTATTGAGCTAGCTTGAGCTCCATCCCCTATCTGCACCGACGCAGCAGTGAGATACCAGGGAGAGAGAGCGAGTTTCAAAAGGACAAAGGTTATATTGGGGCCTAGGGGCAGTTGGTGAGGTAATGGCTATGGCCTCAGCCTATTGGCTGGGGAAGGGTCTGAGTCCTGTTAGGCAGGTGAGGGGTGGGGTTTACTCAAGGGGAGGAGGTGTGGTCAAGGTGAAGGACACAGAACAAGATGGAGTCGGCCGGCGTAGGCCCGCCCTTTCATGATCACCGAATATATTTCACCTGTGTCCACTGAAAAGACAATCTGTTTCCCATTGTCAGGTTTTACCTAAGACATCAATGGGGCGATCTGAAGTGGGCGGTCCAAGTGGGTGCTCTTCACTCCTAGGCATTGAGGGTGGGAGGAGCAAATGGTGCCTGAGGCACTGAGGATGGTATAGGAACCAGTTATGTAGGCCATACCCAAGGTGGTGCAGAAACAGAAAGAGGGGGAGAAAAAGGCAAAAGAGGTGAGATGCCAGCAGAAGGAATACAAAGAGAATCCCCAGTTCTAAACCTTGTCTTAGACAGGTTCTAAACCTTATCTAGGGAAGAGGAACAGACGTCATGTCTCCTCCCCCCACCAACTAGTGGAATTAGGCAGTCCATGTCAGGCAAGGAAAGATAGGGAACTACCCCCAAAAAAGTGGAGTTTCAGCAGCTGCTTGGGAATATTCCTTACAGTACCCATCCTGAGGTAGACTAACCACAATTGGTTCCAATTATCAGGGCCATTAACACGGGAGATGAATGAAGGAGAAGACCTCACATCTATTAGGGGAATGAACAAAGAGAAAAGGTCATCATCCCCTTTGTTAGGGATGGCCTATGTTTCTTCCAGTGCCTGAGTTCTGTCAGTGATGTGGGAACAAAGACAGAACGAAATGGCAGATAAAATTAAATTTCCTTATAACCTGCTTGAGGAAGGCAGAGTAAAACTTTTCTCTAGGAACTCCCTACTGTCTTAATGTCAATTCTTTGCTAGAGGGAAAAACAACCTAAGCTTGACAATTGCTATTCCTCCAATTAGTCTTCTTTAGCATATGAAAATCTCTTTGGAACCTTCCCCTTGACTTTACCTCCCCCCAACTCCCAAGTATATAATCAGTCTCTCCTCAGGGTCCCAGGGTAGTTCTTCCTTCCCATGGGTCCTGTCCCCACACTTCAATAAAATCACCTTTTTTTTGCATCAAAAATGTCTCAAGAATTCTTTCTTGGCCATCAGCTCCACACCCCACCGTCACCCCAAAACCTCATCATCAGAAGGTTATTTAAATAATTATCATTCAATATATTAGGAGGGAGTTTACAGACTTGATTACTGACAAAACATGTTCTGCAAGAGGTCCTTGGGTCCAGGGAGAGCCATGAAGGCCTGGACCTAGGGTACCTCTGTCCATTTGCTCTGTTTACTAAGACCATGCAGTATTACAAGGAGATCAGTCCTTTTCTACATTTTGTAATCTAAATTATTTCCAGTGGGTTAAAAAAGTATCCCAAGGGAGAGTCCTTGGAGACTGAAGAGAAGCTCCCATGTTCCTCCTAGAGAGAAAGAGAAGGTCCATTACCATGAGAATCCACCCTCCCCCTCTCTGCCACCCCCCCCCAACTCCTGGGTGGCATCCCACGCACAGGATATGTCAGAGGTTCCTGGTATCAAAACAACCTGAGGCATCCCTCTAATGAAGTCACTATGATCACTGACCAGCCTTTAAGGGCCCCTGAGGAGGGATGATAGCATCCCCCCTGCTTTCCCATTGCATTCTAAACTACAGATTGGTGCCTGAGTATGGTCCAAGTTTGCCTTGCTGAGAAGGCCATGAGGAAACCACCGTTTTTAAACCATGGAAAGTACTGGAAAAGTTTTATAATGGGGAATTACCAAATTTTGTAATTTTAGTTAGTAGAGGGCATTGACAGAAATCAGCACAGATAGAAATCCATCGTGGTCTAAAGTGACATTCCAGCACATATAGTCTTTACAGCCAGCTTCCTAGAAAACTGTTCCTTGTTGGGTTTTAATTCAATCAGGTACTTGTTTCAGCCAGCTCCCAGGAGAGTGGCCAGATCAGGGATATGCAGGGAATCACATTAGACCAATGAGGAGGAAATCTCACATGGGAGTCTTAAGATTGGTAGCTGTCCTGATAACTTAGGTTGCTGTCCAGTGCCCAAGACAGACAACTTTGCATAAGGACAGGAGTAAAGAGAGGGCATCAACATTCTGGCCAGGGTACTAACTTCCAGCCTAAAGGCAGGCTTTCTTTTCCCCATAGAGTAGCCACAGGCCAAAGGATTGCCTGAGCAATTGACTTGAACGTGTTCCAATAAGACCATACTTCTTGAAAAGCCCCTGAAATGAGAGTAAAAGAGGAAAAAAGAAAGTACTCACCAAGTTTGCACCGGTTCAAAGTCCAGATGAAAAGACTCAAAGCCTCACATAAGGACACCGAATGATAAAGTTTTGGGTGATTGTGGGGGTTCAAACCTGATGGCCAAGAAAGAATTCTTGAAGATGTCTTTGGTGCAAAAAGGTGATTTTATTAAAGCATGGGGACAGGACTTGTGGGCAGAAAGAGCTGCACTGGGGTTGTGAAGAATGGCTGGTTACATACTATGGACTTGGGGGAGGTTAAGTCCAAAGGGAAGTTTCCAAAGAGACTTTTATATGCTAAAGATTCATAGATTACTGGAGGCCTAGATATTGTCAAATTGAGGTTGTTTTTTCCTCTAGCAAAGTATTAACATTAAGATAGTAGGGAGGGAGTTCCTGGACTTTAGGCTATTGATGGAATCGTCTTTTTCTTGTAAACTGGCAGAGACTTTTACTGGTTTAACCATTTTTTTGTCCTTTCCTGTTTTGGGGCAGCTAGGAGTATCCGAGGAATATCATATATATCCCACCTGGGGGGCGGGTGTATGTTCTAGCTTGTACTTTGCCCTCAGCCTGTCTTATGTGGGTAATCATCAAGATTACCACTAACTGGAAAATTAACATTTGTGTTTCTTCAGTCATTGTAAAATGATAGCTTATAATGTAAAATTGTAGCTTCAGAACAAACTAAGCAACTATAGAAAATAAATGTGTAGCCAGAAAGAGTTAGGAGTCCCCAGAAAAAGAAAGATAGACATAGATTTTGTGACACAGGAGAAGTCATTTTAGACTCCCAGTTATTTTCCACAATTTATGTTGTACTGGCACTTTTTGCCTGACCACACTTCTTGTAGAACTTCCTAGGAGGTGTTAGAACAAAGAAATGCAAAATCCTCAGTAGTTAAGGATTTTAAGTGAACAAAGGGAATGTAAAAACTACAGTTTCTACCTGGCTAGGAAAATAAATCAGTGGCAAAACTCCCAATTCTGTTTTAAGAGTAAAGATTGACCTAACACATGTTCTTGAGTTGTTTTTATAGGATTTAAACCATACATTATATGAGTGATGGGGTTAAAACTGTCATGAGCAAGATTACCATTGACCAATACCCCCACCCTTCTTCACAAAAATATTAACTTCAACCTTTATAGGCAAGCAACAGGAAGAGCTGCAGTGGCCTACACCAGTTTGAGCTGGACCACTGACTTACACCTGCGCAAATGGACCATGGAGTGTCTTGACAATTACCTCTACCTCATTATAATGTTTAAAATCTTCACCTCTCCACTGAAGGAGGAGCATAAACCTCATTAACATAACATACAATATGTGTATAAACATGTGTCCTTAAGAGGCATGCATGACTTTATGCTGAAATCTACATATCATGACAAAGCTCCAGTTTTTGAATATTCATCTTATAAATAAAAGGAACCCACTCACCCCTGCTGTAAGAGTTATGGCTTTGGAAATTATTTCCTATGATCTCCTCATTTGCTGCAAATAAGGTTTCCTCTGTGCGACAACTCCACCTGGTATAGTCTCTATCTGTAACTCACCAAGGAGCAAACTCATGTTAGTTCAGTTGCAAAGGGATTTACACTTTTCCTGAAGCATATGTGAATTCTTGTGAGTAGTTTCTATTTTTTCCTGTATCCTTTAGAGTTGGTGAGGAACATGGGCATCTCCTAAGGTAATTGTTTCAAAGACTTTCAAAGGCATACTATCTCCTAATCTGAGATTTATAAAGCTTATGTGCCTAGCTAGCAGAGCTGCTGAGAGTCATTGGGTGTGGGAGAGAGAGAGAGAGAGAGACTGGGAACTGGGAATCAGTCTAGGTGGTTTGTTGAATAATTAAACATATCCAGTACAATTTAAAAATTGCTAAAGTATATTTTTGTTAGTTAATTTGTGTGTAGTTTTATCTAATTAGAATTATTACTAGAGAGCAGCAGAACATAGTTATTTTGTAGTCCCTGGGAAACTTGAAACCATGAAATCCCAATGTTTGCCTCTCAGTATACCCCATGTGGGCCCAGTCCAGACCCTCTTCTCCCTCCTTTTCTCCATCTGACGAAGTCTAAAGTGCAAAAACACCAAAGTTCCTAGTGTAGCCCTAGAAGCCACTAAATTTAAGTGTGTAAGGAAAAATAGAAACAATCGTGGTCAGAGGAGCCAGCTCTTCCTTGGCCTAAGAAACAATTAAAGATGACTATCTTAGCTTGTCTAATGTTTATGAAGGGAAAATTATTGTCATGCTACTTTAACTCTTGCATTGGCTGTCTCTCCTGAAAACTGATCGAGTCAGTTACTTACTGTAGACCAAGCATGAAGAATAGTATTTACACAGTAAAATTCCCAAGTGGGTGTGGGGGGTGGATGGGCAGAGGAAGGTTACATGCGGTCAAATTCTTTCTCATAATTCCTGAGTGTGATTTGCATGTGACTACAGCTGGCTCTAAAGCAGCATGTGGGTTTGGCATTAGGGAGTTCCCTGTAGAATTATCTAGCTTGCTGGTTTTTTCATACAAAAAGTGCAGAGACCGGCAAAAGGCCCACTAAAATAAATAATTGGTATCAGCTGAAGCCTGTCCTACACACTCCATAAAGACAATGGTTCTCAAACTTTACTGTAGATTATAATTAACTGGGGAGATTTGACAAATTCATGTGCCCAGCCATACCCCCTATGAACTAAATCAAAATCTCTAAGGATGGGACACAAGCATTTTTATTGTTAAATAAAAATGTGTTATTTCCATGTGTTAGCCGAGTCTAATAACCATTGCCCTAACAGGGACCTCCAGGAAATGATGTTACTGAATTAAAAACATGGGAATTAAGGAATAGAGCCAGCTTCTCCCTTAATTCAGAGAGAAATCATAAATGAAAAAGACAAAACCTTCAGCACAGATTACAAGTATAATGATATTATTAGACACAGGTATCTTTGAGTTGTAGACATAAACCCCCTCCTCCTCTAGCTACAGGAGTAATCACAAAGGTCAAAGATCTCTAGCTTCTTAGGCTGTTCTGGATTGTCCAGAGGATCAATCGTCAGTCAATCCAATTGTGAGGGATTACAGCCATACAATGCTAGTTTTTGTTTTGCTGAATGCAAAGGTAGGAAATGATCCTTGAGCACTCTGCAAACAAGTAATAAATTGGTAAAAATACAAGAGATAAAAGACTCCTACAGAGAACCTAACATCACAAGTGCTCACTTAAGAAGTGACAGTCAAGGTTAAAGGAGGTTAAAGAAGGGACAGGAAGAGCCTTTGAGGACCTCGTGGGGAAGGGCCTGAGTTAAACTGGCATACCTCAGTAAAGCAAGGGAGTTTCCTGGCCCTGGTCTATTGCTGATGTCATGGCCTTCTGATAAGTGGAGGATAAAATACAGATTATTCCAACAAACATTTGTGGAGCACCTCATATGTGCCAGGCATTGTTCTGTTGCCTGAGCGCACAAAGCAAACAAAACAGATATACCCCCTTTTTGCCTTCAAGAACCTTAGAATCTGAATTTTCCCCCCATCACTCTAATGCCTTTGGTCTGAATTACTCAAACACTCCCGGCAGTTGGTTAAATAGTCACGCCACAATACATGCCTATCCAGAAGCTCAGCATGTGATGTTATTTGGAGGAAGGGTCTTTGCCAATGCAATTCAGTTAAAGATCTTGAGATTTTCTTGGCTTAGAGTGGGTCTTAAATCCAATGACAAATAATCTTATCAGAGACAAAAAAAAATAGAAATAGATATAGACACAGAAAGAAAGCCCCTGTGAAAAGGGAGCTAGAGATTTGAGTGATATGTCTGTAATCCAAGAAACACTAAGGATTGCTGACTACCACTAAAAGTTAAAAGAAAGGCATGAAATCAGTTGTTCCTCAGACCCTCCAGGAGTAAACTCTAAGGTCATCTTCTAGCCTCCAAAACAGTGAGAGAATACATTTCTTGTTTTAAGCCACCTAGTTTTTTGTCTGGCAATTTGTTACACATTCCTAGTTAACTAATACATCCTCCTAATGGTCTTCCTTCCTCTGCACTTGTCCCCCATAGCAATCAGAGTAATCCTTTAGAACTCAAGTTATTATGTCATTGCTTTAGTCAAAGCTCTCCAGTGGTTCCCATCTTATTCAGAGCAAAAGCCAGTGTCCTTTAAAGAAACAACAAAGCCCTTGCCATTGGGGGTGATGATCTAGCCTCAGTTACCTTTCCAGTCACATTCTTAACCAACCTTCTCATGATTACCTCCCCCAACACTAAGCTCTAGACACACTGAAATGTTTCTGGAATTTTCTCCTCATGTGCCCAGCATGCTCTTGTTCGCCCGTTATTCCTCCTGATTCATTTTCTTTCTTCTCTCAAGTCTCAAATAGCACAGTATCAGAAGAGGCCTTCTCAGAACACCCTATCTAAAATAGTGTCACTCTCTTCACTTTAGTCTGCACCTGACATTATATACACATATAGATAAGTGTGGATACAGATATGGATATACATTACTTATATACAATGTAACATCCCAATAGAATGAAATCTCCTTAAAAATAGGGATTTTGTTTGCTTGCTGCTGCATCCCTGATGCCTGTTTCTGAAATATTATATCCTTGTGTTTTTGTCTGTCTTTTGACACATCATAATTATTTTGCATTAAGGATATTTCTTCATATATCTTATCTCCTCTAGCAGAATGTAAGCTTCTTAAAGTTAGGAAGTCTGTTTCAGTCACACCTACCTCAACTTCTCTCTCTGCCCAACCTAAGACAATACTTTATAAATAGTCAATGCTCAAAAGATATGAGTTGGTTAAACCATTGTTTTTATAAAGAGATTCTTTTTCTTGGAGTAGTGTTTTTAAGTATAAAAAGTATATAAACTAAAATTTTAATTTCTTATTTTCTTAAGAGTTTCAAAAATTAACTCTTCTACAGAATCTTGGTCTTTTATGAATTCATTTTGGAAAGAAAGTGATCCTACAAAATCCAAATTATTCTTTTAGTGGGAAGTGGTCTTATTTTCTTTGGTATTTATTAAATGTTAACAACACATCTAATACTTGGCATATTCGATTTTGCTTCTTTAAAAATGCCAGGTATAATGTAGATCACATTTGAAAAGACTATAAAAGCTCATTAATTTGAACTGCCCTAATTTTGAGGCTAAATTATTTTACCTAAGTATATAAAGAAAATATTTTTAGTATTCTAACATCTCTGGGAAGTCTTTTAAACCATTTATGTACTTCTCTAAGAGAGCTATTTCTAAGTACCATACTTATAACTTATTTTGACCAATTTTTCAAAAAAGAACAGATATGCTAATTAAAAGAATTTTCATTTATTCAATTTTCATTTATTTCATTTATTCACCCTAAAAGTTTTTCAAAACCAAGACTCTTGCCTGCCAAAAATAAACGTGTCGGCAGGGCAAAGACTTGATCAGGGTTATGGGCTCTCAGAATGATTTTTCTAAGGAAATATTTGTTATAGGCTTAAAGGGTCTATAAATTAGTAATAAAACTTAAAAGTTTAAATAAACTTTATTTCAACAACCTTCCCTAAGTCTGTATGAGTTTAAAAGATAAGAGTCTGATAGGATTCACTCACTTTTCTTTTTCTTAGCTTGAAATGACTATAATTTGATGTAATTTTTACTTGCGAAGAAACACCTATAAAACAATGTTCTTGGCTTTTGTTTCTGTGTTTAAATGCATGGAGAAATAATATACCAAAAAGAACACTGGACTAGAAATCAGGAGACTTGACTACATATTCCTCTCTGTCCTATATGCCCTTGGACAAGCCTCAGTCAAATGTCAGTTAAGTGTTTGGCTCAGGTCATGATCTCACAATTCGTGGGTTCAAGCCCCACGTCTGGCTCTGTGCTGACAACTCAGAGCCAGAGCCTGATTTGGATTCTGTGTCTCCCTCTCTTTGCCCTCCCCTGCTTGCACTCTGTCTCTCTTTCTTTCTCAAAAATAAATAAACATTAAAACTTTTTAAATTAAGACCCTACCCTTATAACCCCATGTAACCTTAAAAATAAAAGAAGTATTTAGTATGGTTTGTTTGTGTAGACTTTCAGTGCCATCTCATCTCTGGTGGTAAAATTGTTATTCCTTCCCTGGTACAGGTAAGGGCTAGGGGGACATCTTCACAAGGGGACTTTATTATCTTGTTTACAGGTAGGTAGGAAGAAGGCAGAGAGCTTTTCCTGTGCCCTTTCTCTCAATTGCCTTGAGCTCAAAATAATCCTTATGCCAGAGAGGCATATTTTGGAATGGCATGTTCTAATCTCCTACAAGATGATGTAATCATTATCCTACAATTGAAATATAACAACAGTAGTGTAACTAGCTTCCTAGGCTCTAATGCCTCAACCCATTCTCTATACCATAACCAATGTAATATATCTAACACATAATTATGATCATGCAGCTGTCTTGATTAAAACCCTTTAATGGAATCCCATTGCCCACAAGATAAAGTCAAAACTCTGTAACCTGTCATATAAGGTCTTCTATGATTTGGATACTGCTTCATTCTCCCTCCTCATTCTATACCCCCATAACTCTACAATTATGCCATCTCAAACTCTTTCAAGTTTCTCTAAAGGCATCATGCTACTTTGGTTCTCCTGCCTGGAAATTCCTGACCCTTTACCCACCATTGACTTGGTAAGTACCTGCTCATCTTTCAAGATACAGCCTAAGTATTACCTTCTTAACAAAATCCTTTCTGTTCACTTCCCATTGAATATTCTACCCATTCTTTTATTTTTTTAATTAAATTCTTTTAATTTTTATTTTCTTTTGAGAGAGAGTGTGTTCATGTGAGCATGAGTGGGAGAGGGACAGAGGAAGGAAAGAGAGAATCTCAAGCAGGTTCCACATTCAGTGCAGAGCCCAATTCAGGGTTGATCTCATGATTGTAATATTCAGTAACAATAGATAATTGATACAGACTTTATTACTAGAAGTGAGGTGTTGCCATAACGCGTACCTCTTTAGTTGGGCATAGCTTCAGAACTGGGAAGTGGGTCAAGGCTGCAATGACTTTAAAAAGAATGTTAGTGAAAACCTAAAGAGCCTTGAAGTGACTTTTAGTAGACCCTGGATAGACTTTGAGGAGGCTGCTGGTGAGAGTTTAAAGGAACTAAGGAAAATGTTATGAAAACTGAGAAATCGGAATCCTTGTTATATAGTGACAGAAAATAACAATATTGCTGCTTGAATTAATATGGAAAACAAAAAATGTCCCTAATGAACTGAGCGATCTAATGAAGATTTCCAGACAAGGAGTTGATAGAGTCACTTTGTTTCTTCTTACAGCTTATATTGAAATATAAGAGGAAAAAGATAAGCTAGAAAAGAAAGAAGCCAAAACTTGATGAAGCCAGGTTTTGAAATTTTCTAACCTCTTGAGGTGGAAAACAATGTTAAATTAAGATATGGCTTCTAGGAAAACATTACAATCTTGGACACTGTCAGAAAAAGTTTCTAAAGGTAAAGCCAAGTGTTTGGCTATAAAATCCTTTTAACATCCCACAAAAATCTATGATGATACTTTAAGTAATAGAGCTTTCTAGGTGTTAAGGGTGTTAAGGATATTAAGCTTTCTAGAAGCTTAATGGTGTTATCTCTCAACAATGTTAGTGGAAAATCAAGATGAAGAACTCATCATAAAGAAACTCCTATGTTGCCTATCTTCTGCCCAATGGAGTGAATCCCCAAAAAGCAAATTATTCCAGAAGAAATATTGCTGGCTTAGATTGAAAGGGAAAGAAACCATATGGGGTAAAAAAGGACTGGAACCACAAATTTATAGGCAGAAAGTAAGCAAAGAGATTATTCAGCTAGAAACACAGGCAATCTTTTATGGAAAATATAGGATCATCCAGAGGATGGCTATAGTAAATCAGAAAGCAGAGCCACAAGTATGGAGATTTATTCCAGAAAAAGAGTAGGACTAAGTCAAGAAATTGTCAAGTCAAGAAAATTCCAACTGGATTTCTAAATGGTTTGGACCAATGATCACTTTTACCCCTTTTCGAATGAGTCTATTATGGTTATTCTATGTCTGTCCCATCATTGTACATTGGCTATGTGGAGCAGATAATTAGTCTCTTTAGTTCACAGGTCTTCAGATTAACAGGAATTATACTGTAGGATCTGTACTCAAGTACCCACACCTACACCTACACCTAATTTAAATGGCAAGATCCTAAGCTTCCAGTAGGTACTATAAAGGGATAAGGGGTATTTATTTTCTTTACCATATAAGAGAGATGTGAATCATGGGAGATTAGAAGGAAGACTGTGGAGGCAGCTTCCTAGGTGATCCTATTTCTGTTATCCTTGACCTTGTGTGGTCCTCTTCCATATTAAACAGGGCTGACCTATATAATCAAGAGAATTTGCAGAAATGATGCTGTATGACTTCCAAGGGCAGTCCATAAAACATGAAGACGATTCCACTTGGTCTTTTCTTGGATCACTTACTCTGGGGGAACCTAATGTCTTCTAGTGAAGACAATTACATAGCTCTATGAAGAAGTCCACATGGCAAAGATAAAAGTTCTCCTGCAAACAGCAACAACTCACCATCCATGTGAGTGAGCTATTTTCGAAGCAGATTCTCAAAACCCTGGTCAAGTTTTCAGATGACTGTAGTTCCAGCTGACATCTTGACTACAATCTCATGAGCCAGAACCACCAAGACAATTTGCTCCCAAAGTCCTGACCCCCAGAAACTGTATGAGACAATAAATCTTTACTGCTGTTGTAAGTCACTAAATTTTAGTGCAATTTGGTGCACAGCAATAAACAACTAATACAAACATAACAAATAATAATATTAACAAAGGCAATCAGTAAAAAGACTAAATAAAATGGAGTAATGATATTGGGCGTATAGAATGGGGCTAAGGAAGTGTGTGTAAATGAACAAAACCTTCATCTGCCAGAGTAAAGTGTCAATTGATAATGTCTATAATTAATAAACAAATAAATAGCTGAGTAAAGGTATTGTTTAGAAATTTGAAGATATAATTAGTTAAAAAAAAGGAACTAAAAATAAAAATGATTCAAAGTAGTCACCTCTGGGGCAGAGTATTGCCACTTTCCATTATATGTTCCCTGTTCCATTTCATTTTTAGGCCAAATGTTATGCTTTGATTTTATAAAGATATTGGGGGATTTAGAATGGATCAAAAATAAAATCTAATATATATATATATATTGACAAATATATCTATGTCAGATATTTTTACATCTCATTTAATTTAAGAGATACAGTTAGCTTTGTTTTAAACATGAGAAAACTCAACAGGAATATGCCTCAGAATTCTTGTTTTCCTGTAGAGCAGATCAACGAACCAAGAGTTGGTTTTTTGAAAAAATAAACAAAATTGACAAACCTCTAGCCAGGCTTCTCAAAAAGAAAAGGGAGATGACCCAAATAGATAAAATCATGAATGAAAATGGGATTATTACAACCAATCCCTCAGAGATACAAACAATTATCAGGGAATACTTTGAAAAATTACTTGCCAACAAATTGGACAACCTGGAAGAAATGGACAAATTCCTAAACACCCACACTCTTCCAAAACTCAATAAGAGGAAATAGAAAGCTTGAACAGACCCATAACCAGCGAAGAAATTCAATCGGTTATCAAAAATCACCCAACAAATAAGAGTCCAAGACCAGATGGCTTCCCAGGGGAGTTCTACCAGACGTTTAAAGCAGAGATAATACCTATCCTTCTCAAGCTATTCCAAGAAATAGAAAGGGAAGGAAAACTTCCAGACTCATTCTATGAAGCCAGTATTACTTTGATTCCCAAACCAGACAGAGACCCAGTAACAAAAGAGAACTACAGGCCAATATCCCTGATGAATATGGATGCAAAAATTCTCAATAAGATACTAGCAAATCGAATTCAACGGCATATGAAAAGAATTATTCACCATGATCAAGTGGGATTCATTCCTGGGATGCAGGGCTGGTTGAACATTCGCAAATCAATCGACGTGATACATCACATTAACAAAAAAAAAAGAGAAGAACCATATGATCCTGTCAATCGATGCAGAAAAGGCCTTTGACAAAATCCAGCACCCTTTCTTAATAAAAACCCTTGAGAAAGTCGGGATAGAAGGAACATACTTAAACATCATAAAAGCCATTTATGAAAAGCCCACAGCTAACATCATCCTCAATGGGGAAAAAGTGAGAGCTTTTTCCCTGAGATCAGGAACACGACAGGGATGCCCACTCTCACCGCTGTTGTTTAACATAGTGTTGGGAGTTCTAGCATCAGCAATCAGACAACAAAAGGAAATCAAAGGCATCCAAATTGGCAAAGATGAAGTCAAGCTTTCGCTTTTTGCAGATGACATGATACTATACATGGAAAATCCGATAGACTCCACCAAAAGTCTGCTAGAACTGATACATGAATTCAGCCAAGTTGCAGGATACAAAATCAATGTACAGAAATCAGTTGCATTCTTATACACTAACAGTGAAGCAAGAGAAAGACAAATAAAGAAACTGATCCCATTCACTATTGCACCAAGAAGCATAAGACACCTAGGAATAAATCTAACCAAAGATGTAAAAGGTCTGTATGCTGAAAACTATAGAAAGCTTATGAAGGTAATTGAAGAAGATATAAAGAAATGGAAAGACATTCCCTGCTCATGGATAGGAAGAATAAATATTGTCAAAATGTCAATACTACCCAGAGCTATCTACACATTCAATGCAATCCCAATCAAAATTGCACCAGCATTCTTCTCGAAACTAGAACAAGCCATCCTAAAATTCATATGGAACCACAAAAGGCCCCGAATAGCCAAAGTAATTTTGAAGAAGAAGACCAAAGCAGGAGGCATCACAATCCCAGACTTTAGCCTCTACTACAAAGCTGTCATCATCAAGACAGCATGGTATTGGCACAAAAACAGACACATAGACCAATGGAATAGAATAGAAACCCCAGAACTAGACCCACAAACGTATGGCCAACTCATCTTTGACAAAGCAGGAAAGAACATCCAATGGAAAAAAGACAGTCTCTTTAACAAATGGTGTTGGGAGAACTGGACAGCAACATGCAGAAGGTTGAAACTAGACCACTTTCTCACACCATTCACAAAAATAAACTCAAAATGGATAAAGGACCTGAATGTGAGACAGGGAACCATCAAAACCTTAGAGGAGAAAGCAGGATAAACTCATATCTTTAAATAACCAACCTGAATATAAATTGACTAAATGCTCCAATCAAAAGACATGGGGTAACAGAATGGATAAAAAACAAGATACATCTATATACTGGCTACAAGAGACTCATTTTAAACCTAAGAACACATGCATTTTGAAAGCGAGGGGATGGAGAGCCATCCATCATGCTAACGGACTTCCAAAGAAAGCTAGGGTAGCCATACTTATATCACACAAACTAGATTTTAAACCAATGACTGTAACAAGAGATGAAGAAGGGCATCAGATCATAATTAAGGGTACTATCTACCAAGAAGTTCTAACGATTGTAAATATTTATGCCCCCAACTTGAACTCAAATATATGTCAATTAATAACAAACATAAAGAAACTTATTAATAACAATACCATAGTGGTAGGGGATTCCAACACCCCACTACAGCAATGGACATATCATCTAAGCAGAAATTGAACAACAACAAAATAAAACAATGGTTTTGAATAACACACTGGACCAGATGGACATAACAGATATATGCAAAACATTCCCTCCTAAAGCAGCAGAATACACATTCTTCTCAAGTGCACATGAAACATTCTCCAGAATAAATCACATACTGGGTCACCAATCAGCCCTCAACAAGTACAAAATGATCGAGATCACATTAGGCATATTTTCACATCACAACGCTGTGAAACTGGAAGTCAACCACAAAAAAAAAAAAAAAAAACAAAAAAAAAACAAAAAAAAAACTTGGAAAGGCCTCAAATACATGGAGGTTGAAGAATATCCTACTAAAGAATAAATGGGTTAACTGGGAAATTAAAGAAGAAATTTAAAAAATACAAGGAAGCAAATGAAAATGAAAACATGACAGCCCAAAACCTTTGAGATACAGCAAAGGCAGTCCTAGGGTGAAGTATATTGCAATTCAAGTCTATCTCAAGAAGCAAGAAAGATCCCAAATGCACAACCTAATCTTACACCGAAAGGAGCTAGAACAGAAATAGCAAATTAAGCCTAAAACCAGCAGAAGAAGGGAAATAAAAAGATTAGAGCAGAAATAAAAGTATAGAAACAACAACAACAAAAACATAATAGAACAGATCAACAAAACTAAGGATTAGTTCTCTGAAAGAATTAATAAAAACTGATAACTTTCTAGCCAGACCTATCAAAAAGAAGAGAAAGGACCCAAATAAATAAAATCATGAATAAAAGAGGAGATATCACAACCAATACCACAGAAATACAAAAATCAGAAATACAAAAAGTTATGAGAATATTTTTAAAAAATACTATGCCAATAAACTGGGCAATCTGGAAGAAATGGACCAATACCTAGGAACTCACAAACTACCAAAACTGAAACTGGAGGAAATAGAAAACCTATAACCAGAAAAGAAATTGAATCAATAATCAGAAGTCTCCCAACAAACAAAATTCCAGGGCTGGATGACTTCCCAGGGTAATTTTACCGACACTTAAGAGTTAATACTTATTCTTTTCAAAGAATGCCAAAAAATAGAAATGGAGGAAAAACTTCCAAACTCCTTTTCAAGTCCAAAATTACTTTGATTCCAAAACCAGACAAAGATCCCACTAAAAAGAGAATTATAGCAATACCCCTGATGAGAATGGATGCAAATATTCTCAAGATACTAGCAAATAGAATCCCACAGTACATTGAAATAATTATTCATTACAATCACATGGCATTTATTCCTCACCTACAGGGGAGGTTCCATATTTGCAAATCCATCAACATGATAAGCACCTTAATAAAAGGATAAGAACCATATGATTCTGTCAATAGATACAGAAAAAAGCATTTGACAAAACAGCATCCATTCTTCATAAAAATCCTCAACAAAGTAGGTTTAGATGGAACATACCTCACCATCATAAAGGCCGTATACAAAAGACGCACAGCTAATATCATCCTCATTGGGAAAACCAGACAGCTTTTCCTCTACAGTCAGGAAACAGACAATGATATCCATTCACCATTACTATTTAACATAGTACTGGAAGTCTTAACCTCAGCAATCAGACCACAAAAAGAAATAAAAGGCTCCAAATTGGCAAGGAAGAAGTCAGACTTTCACTATTCACAGATGACATGATGTTCTATGTAGAAAACCGAATAGACTCCACAAAAAAATTTGCTAGAACTAATACATTAATTCAGGAAAGTTGCAGGATATAAAATCAATGCACAGAAATCTGTTGCATTTCTATATGCCAATAACAAAGTAGCAGAAAAACAAATCAAAGAATCAATCCCTTTTACAACTGAACTTAGAACAATAAGATCCCTAGGAATAAACCTAACCAAAGAGGTAAAAGATCTGTACTCTGAAAACTATAGCACACTTATGAAATAAATAGAAGAAGACAGAAAGAAAAGGAAAAACATACCATGCTCATTGCCTGGAAGAAAAAACATTGTATAATGCCTATACTACCTAAAGCATCCTACATTCAATGCAATCCCTATCATAATACCATCAGCTTTTTTCACAGAGCTGGAGCAAACAATACTAAAATTTGGATGGAACCACAAAAGACCCTGAATAGCCAAAGCAATCTTGAAACAGAAAAACAAAGCTTGAGGCATCATGATTCTAGACTTCAAGCTATATTACAAAGTTGTATTTATCAAGAAAGTATGATGCTGGCACAAACACAGACACATGAATCCATGGAACAGAATGGAAAACCTATAAATTGACCCACCACTATATGGTCAACTAATCTTTGACACAGTAAGAAAGGATATCCATTGGAAAGACACAGTCTCTTCAACAAATGATGTTGGGAAAGCTGAACAGCAACATGCAAAAAAATGAATCTGGACGACTTTCTTACACCATAGGCAACAATAAATTCAAAATGGATTAAAAGCCTCAATGTGAGACAGAAACCATCAAATCCTAAAGAAGAACATAGGCAGCACCCTCTTTGACCTTGACCAGAAAAACTTCTTACTAGACACATCTTTGACGGCATGGGAAACAAAAACAAACATGAACTATTGGGACTTCATTGAGATAAAAATCCTTTGCACAGCAAAGAAAACAATCAACAAAACTAAAAGGCAGCCTATGGAATGGGAGAAGATTTTTGCAAATGACATCTGATAAAGCATTAGTTTCCAAAGTATATAAAGAACTTGTCAAACTCAACACCCCAGACAGATAATCTAGTTAAGAAATGGGCAGATCAATAGATATTTTTCCAAAGAAGACATCCAGATGGCCAAAGGACACATGAAAAAATGCTCAACATCACTCATCATCAGGAAAATACAAATCAAACCACATTGTGATACCACCTCACACCTGTCAGAATGGCTGAAATTAACATCTCAGGAACCAACAGACGTTAGCAAGGATGCAGAGGAAGGTGAACCCTGTTCCCACTGTTGTAAACTGCTATAGCCATTCCAGAAAACTGTATGGAGGTTCCTCAAAAAATTATAAACACAACTACCCTATAATGCAGCAATTGCACTACTAAATATTTACACAAAGGATAGAAAAATACTGATTCGAAGTTATATATGCACCCCAATGTTTATAGCAACATTATCAACAATAGCCAAATTATGGAAAGAGCCCAAGTGTCCATAGACTGATGAATGGATAAAGAAGTGTATAAACGGATAAAGAAGGTATATATTTTATTGTGATGTGCGCTGGCTGTTGTATAGAAATGATGAGTCACTAAATTCTATTCATGAAATCAATATTTCACTGTATGTTAACTAACTAGAAACAAAAACAAATAAATAATAAATAAATAAATGACACAGGTGATGAAAGACATGAAGAAACTGCATAAATAAAATAGAAAAACTCAGAAATCATGTTACAGAATTCAAGGAAGAAGAAAAATTACCATAAGGAACACAAAGTTTGTTAACCAAAAAGGTTTAGGGTTATTTTGGTACTCCAGTGACCCCAATAAGCCACAACTTCCTGTCTTTGTGTTGGTCCCATCCATACTGACTCTAAGCTAGGACTATGCTAGTTATGAGACATGAACAAGTAATATGCAAGCAGAGGATTTATAAATACTTGTACATTGAGGTCTGTCTTCTTGTAATGCTAGGTCTTGTGATATTCCTTGTTAGAATGCAGCAGCCATTCTGTAAGCAGCTCTACTTAGTCATGTGGAGAAGCCATGCAGAGGAAAACTGAGAACTGACTGATAGCCCAAGCTGAGCTGCCATATGACAATACAAATTTGCTGTCCAAGTGAGTGATCTTCTGGCCCTCACAAAGATGTTCCAGCTGACATCATGTCACAGCTTGCACTCACAGTCCACACCAAGCTTGGACCAAATTTCAGGATTGTGAGAAAACAAAAAATTGTTTTTGCTTTAAACGATTATATTTTAGAGACAGCCTATTATGCAGCAATTAATGATACAAGTTGAACACATTGAAAACAGTAACAATGAGCATTCCTGGAACCTATATTTCTGTCTTAAAATACTATTTGCAACTAAAATAAATCAAAGCTTCTTAGAGAAATGGCTGGTTCTAGGTCCAGAATATGAAGTGTATATGATGCATGTTGAATGTCTTGATATACCAGAGAGCAAAGAATCTTCAAAGACTAATAGGGTCATGTCAAAAAATAGGAGAAATCTTGAGGAGGTTTCCACTAACCAAAGATGAAACAATTTGAGATTAAGAAGTATGTGTCTTGGAACACAAAAAAAAAACCTATATTTTAATACAAATGATATATTTAAAAATATAATCAGTGTCATTCTAGAATGATAAGGAATTTATTTATTATTTTGAAAACTGATAAAGGAAAAGAATCCAAAATAATTCCTGTCTTTCATTCTACTGAATTGATGATTCTACTCAGTCATCAAATAGTATATTAGGGAAATATTTCATGAGAATGAAATAATGGTATTAGAGTATCACCATTTATTTTATAATCCTCAACAAACTAATGAATTTTGATGATCATCATCAAAGGTTGATAACATCACAAAAAGAGACACAAAAATATGGCAAATCAAGAAAGAGACTCTTAAACTATGGATAGCAAACTGATGGTTACCAAAGGGGAGGTTGGTGTAGGGATGGGTTAAATGGGTGATGGGGATTAAGGAGTGCACTTGTGATGAACATTGGGTGTGTATGGAAGTGTTGAATCTCTAAATTGTACACCTGAATCTAATAATACACTGTTAACTAACTGGAATTTAAATACAAACTTTTAAAAATCCTATATCTCATAAAGGCCCTGTATCTGGAACTCTGAAGACTCAATGATGAGCAAATAAATAATCATTTTTAATGGGCAAATAATTTGGTCAAATAATGCCTCAAAGATATACGGATGACAAATAAGCCCATAAAAACGTGTTCAACATTATTAGTCATCTATAGGTAATGGATATGAACTTTATATTAATTATGGAGATGTTTCCTGGAGATATAAATAGTAATTAGAAGAATATTTATAAGATTAAGCACTATATTAGAACAGATGTTACATATCAATGACTTTAGCTTAAGGAATTAGAAAAGGAAAAACAAACTAAACTCAAAGTAAGTGTGTGTCTATCTATATATGTATCTATACTTTAAAAATTGTATACTTTAAACATGTGTAGCTTATTGTTTGTCAATTATAGCTGGGTGGTGTGGAAAAAGAGCTGTCAAATACTTTAGTCTGTAGCCTATTTATCAGTCACAAAAATCGTCTGAGGCCTTTTGCTTTTATTGTCATGTTTTACTTGAAAAAATTTTTATTTTATTTTTGTTTGTTTTTTAAACCTGCAAGGAAATAGTTAAGCTTATGGTCCAGTTTTATTCTATGAGCTGAATGAACTTGAAGCAATTGCATTTACATTTTTATCAATTAAGGAACTGGTATTTTTTGAACACCTATAATCTATTATGAGAGTGATTCCAAAGAAATGTCAGACTTCTCTCTTCCTTAGCTCTAGTGTCTGAGCAAATAAGATACACAAGGAAGTGTTTTGAAGCTATACAAAACTGAGACTTTCAGGGCCAAATGAATGATGAAACAATAACAACTATTTGAGTTTAGGAAAAAGTAAGAATCTGGTCTTGGTCTGAAGCCTGAGGGAGGAAATATGCCTTAAGGCCTTACATGCTGGGTGGAATTTGTTTGGCTACAGAAGCCAAGAAATCAGATCATCCTGCTAAAGGGAGATTTGGAATCTGGAATAGGATAGCTGGCCAAAATAGTTCATATTTGGGAATAACATTTAGGCAGTCCAAGTTATTGGATGAGTTATCTTTTTTTATAGTATTGTTGACACACACACACACACACACAAAGACAGACAGAGACAGAGACAGAGAAGAACAGGGAAGCAAATGTTGTCTTTTCAAGGTGTTTAGTCTATTAGTCATATTCTCACTGAACATATTCTCTTTTGTCCAGAAGAAGTAAAAGGAAGTCATTACATTCATTTACTCATTTACAAGCTCCTCCTGATACCTTCTGAAGATCAATAACATGAAAACAAACTCAGAGGTCAATTTTGCCTCAATTCAATGCTGCTTCACCTTCAAAAAGAGCAGATATATTTACTAATTATGTCCGTCATTTGTACACTACATGACAAATTCTAATTTTAAGAGGAAAAAAATGTGTATTTTTTTTAACATCTTTTGCTTCACTTTCTACCACTGGCAACTAGTACAGCTTTTGCCAAGTCTGGCTGTACTGTATTCCCAAAAGACAGTTAACAGAGTTTCACCATTGCCAACCTCAGAAGAAAATCAAGCTCAGAATTAAGCATGCAAAGGCCACTGTGTGGCCATGAAAAGTCAGACATAAAGTGAACAAATAATATACTTATTTTTAGGGATCTTGAGACTAATAAATGTTATGTACTGAGTTGTGCATAGGTGTAGATTTCTGGGAAGAAAAAAGAAAGCTAAACTGGTATTTTTCAACTCTCTCCACTGATCCCCTCTACCTTCCTCTGTTCCTCATGAATTTTCAAAACTGTAGGCTTGGGGACGATTCCTTATTTTTGTACATTTGTAAAACTATTCAATGTCTTCCATTGATTTGGGTAAAGTCTATTGGTACACAGTTCATGTGTGGCTTTGCCCCTGCCCTGGGCACCAACCTCCTCTCGTGCCCCTTAGGCTCCATAAACACTGACTTTCTCTTTGTTCTTTATTCTCCTAACATTCTCCTAATTCTACCTGTCTGAGAACTTTGAATATACTGTTCCCACCACCTAGAATACTCTTCCTTTCCTATCCCAGTTTTTGATTAACTTTTATTTATCTTTCAAATCTCAATTTAAATCAACCTTCTTCAGGGAAGTCGTTCTTGGCCCCCAGAAGAGGTTGGCATCCTTGGTAAACGCTCTGAGGACACACTGTCCTCTTCACTCTTGGCACATTATCTATGATTATAATTAATTAAATGCCTATCTCTCCATTAGACCTTTAGTTTCTTGAGAGACAGAGATCTATTTTATTCACATTAAATCCCCAGCACCTAGCATAGACTTTGGCTCATACCAGGTATTCAAATACCTGTTAAATTAATGACTGCATTAATAACTGAATGAATAAAACTTGATATATATTTCAAGCAGAAATGCAAGTAGCTAAACTTTGAGAAATTTTGATAAAACCATTGTTTTCCCAACCACACTTTTAACTATTTATCACTTAATAGTGTCTTTCACATTAAAAAAAATTTTTAATAGCCTGCAATCAGAATAATATACAGTGCTGCTAAGTCACAAAAGCAACTAAATCCTGGATTTTAGATTCTAGACCTTCCTATGGTGAATTATCTTATGAATTAGCCAGCTTCATATTTCACAAATAGATATTATAAACAGTAAGCATTGTTTATGTTTTGTCCTCACTACAGCTTCCTATGTATGGAAGATGGGGAAACTAGGGTGCCATCCTGCCTTTGAGAAAAGTACAACTATCTCCAACTACTATTGGAATTCTGGAGTTGCCACAGGCTAAGGCAGCTTTTCTGACAAGTTTATGAAGTAGAGAAGAAGGAAGAAGCTTTAATATAGGGAGTAGGGAGTGGTTGCCCAAGGCCTCTCATTTCTAGGGACAAGTGGCTGCAACAAATTCAAAGAAGTATAATAATCAAAGACAGTTAGCTTTAGGAATGGAAATGCCTCTCAGTTTTATCTTGCCCTTTGGACTTTGTAACATGGTTTCTTCCTTTTATAAAGACTTTCTTCAAAGGTCATTGTAACCAAACTTCTCCTGGATAAACCATATAAGGAGAAGCACTGTGATGTCATCTGCTACAAGAATCAAATTTTCTAATAATAGTCCTGGTCTCTCTAAAGGTAATTGATATAACATTTCTCTTCCATTACTTGGATCTTAAGACCTGACATTTCCCACCAGCCTCTGGCCTACCTCTTCCCTTCTTGTGAGAGTCATGGACAATCCTTCCTCCAGTTTTCAACAGCAACAATAATCTGTGCAGATACAACCATCCTCATGAGCATCATGCACTTTTGGTGCTTTCCTGGTCTCTTGGGAGAGGGTGTGTATTTGAGTATGCACTGCAGTTTGTTTAGCCCATTTTAAAGTGTATGTGTGTGTGTGTGTGAGAGAGAGAGAGAGAGAGAGACAGACAGACAGTACTGAATTATTTTAAATAAACCATTTATGTATGATTTCATTTTGGACAGTAATCCCAAAGGAATAAATTTCTAGTACACTAGCAAAAAGTTTATGTTTATTATCACTATTATTATTGTTGTTATTTATTATTATTATTATGCAGTGCTTCGGTGTATGCTATTATATAAAACTGTACCTTGTGCTTGATAAGAAAGAACAATTGATACATTCATTATTTAAAATCTTATTAAACCTTCTGTTATAAAGGATGATGATTTGTTTTACTCAAAATATTGTGCTTTGATGAAGGCATACTGAGACAATGAAATATGATTGGATATTTGTCTTTAGTTCTCTTTAATTTTTTTTTTTTACTTTATGAATAGGCAGTTGAGTAAAATAGTTCAAAAAGTGAAACATCATTGAAAAGATATATTAGAGGAGTACTCTAATTCTACAAAATCCAGTTATTTACCCTTTACTACCATGGGTAAAAACATTTACTATTTATTTTGTATCCTTCCAGGGTTCCTTTATGCTTATAATTTTGTTTATATAGCATCCTGCAGGAATGTCATAGGAGAGGAAAGAATTCACCCTATGCTTTATAAACTACCCTCTTTAGTGAAAGCCAAAGATTTAAAGTTAAATTAATAAATTATTACTTTCATAAGAGAACTAAAGTAATAAGTGTTATGTGATATGATTTATTTCGTTCCTTATTCTTTTTTATAAGTTTTTATTTCAATTCCAGTTCATTAACATGCAGCATTGTATTAGTTTCAGGTGTAAGATATAGTGACTCAACACTTACATACAACACCCTGTGCTCATCACAACAATCCAATTCCTTAACCCATTACCTATTTAACCCATCCCCACACCCAATTTCCTTCTGGAAATCATCAGTTTGTTCTCTATAGTTAAGAATCTGTTTCTTCCTTGCCTCTCTCTCTTGTTTTTTTCCCCTTTGTTAGTTTATTTTGTTTTTTAAATTCTAAATATGTGTAAAATCCTATGGTATTTGTTTCTCTGACTGATTTATTTTGCTTAGCATAAACTCTAGCTCCATCTTGCAAATGGCAAGATTTCATTCTTTTTTTCTGGCTGAATGATATTCCATTGTAGATGCCTCTCTCTCTGCTTTTATCTTATTTTATTTTTCCTTCCCTTTCGCTACATTCATCTGTTTTGTTTCTTAAATTCTGTATATGAGTGAGGTCATATGGTATTTGTCTTTCTCTGATTGACTTTTCTCATTTAACATGATACCCTCTAGCTCCATCAGTGTTATTGCAAATGACAAGACTTTATTCTTTTTTATGGCTGAGTAATATTCCATCGTGTGTATATACCACATCTTCTTTATCCATTCATCAGTTGATGGACATTTGGGCTTTTTCCATAGTTAGGCTGTTGTGGATAATGCTGCTATAAATACAGGGGTGCATGTATCCCTTTGAATTGGTATTTTTATATTCTTTAAGTAGATACCTAGTAATGAAATTGCTGGTTGGTAGGGCCGTTCTATTTTTAACTTTTTAAAGAAACTCCATACTGTTTTCTAGAGTGGCTGCACCTCTTTTCATTCCCACTTGCAAGAGGGTTCCCCTTTCTCCACAGCCTTGACAACACCTGTTGTTTCTTATATTATTGATTTTAACCATACTGACAGTTGTGAATGCATTGCAGTTTTGATTTCTATCTCCCTGATAATGAGTGATTTTGAGCATGGTTTAATGTGTCTGCTGGCCATCTGTATGTCTTCTTTCTTTTTTGTTCTTTTTAAATTTGCACCTAATATCAATTAATTAATTAATTATATTTGAATTGTGGTTAACATACAATGCAATGTTGGTTTCAGGAGTAGAATTGAGTGATTCATCACTTACTTACAATACCCAGTGATCATCGCAACACCCATCACCCATATAGTCCATATCCCACCCACCATCCTCCATTAACCCTCAGTTTGTTCTCTATCATTAAGAATCTTTTGTGGTTAGGGGCACCTGGGTGGCTCAGTCAGTTAAGTGTTCGACCTTGGCTCAGGTCATGATCTCGCGGTTTGTGAGTTCGAGCCCCACGGCGGGCTCTGTTCTGACAGCCCAGAGCCTGGAGCTTGCTTCAGATTCTGTGCCTCCTTCTCTCTCTGCCCCTCCCCCACTTGTGCTTTGTCTCTATCAAAAATAAATAAGTGTAGAAAAAAAATTAAAAAAAGAATCTCTTGTAGTTGGTTTCCCTCTCCTCTTCCCCCTTCTTCCTATATGTTCATCTGTTTTGTTTCTTCAGTTCTGCATGAATGCAATCATATGGGATTTGTCCTTCTTATTTTGCTTTGCATAATACATTTCACCTCCATCCATGTCATCGCAAATGGTAAGATTTCATTCTTCTTGATGGCTGAGTAATATTCCATTGTATATATATGCTACATCTTTATCTATTTATTAGTTGATTGACATTTGGGCTCTTTCCATAGTTTGGCTATGGTTGATAATGACGCTATAAATATTGGGGTGCATGTACCCCTTTGAATTAGTATTTTTTTATTCTTTGGGTAGATACCTAGTAGTGCAATTGCTGGATCATGGGGTAGTTATATTTTAAACTCTTTGAGGATCTTCCATATTGTTTTAGAGAGTGGCTGCACCAGCTTGCATTCCCACCAACAATGAAAGAAGGTGCCCCCTTCTCCACATCCTCACCAATACCTATTGTTTCTTGTGATGTTAATTTTGGCAATTGTGAAAGGTGTGAAGTGATATCTCATTATAGTTTTGATTTGATAATGAGTGATGTTGACCATGTTTTCATGTACCTGTTGGTCATCTGGATATCTTCTTTGGAAAAATGTCTATTTATGTCTTCTGCCCATTTTCAATTGGATTATGTGTGTGTGTGTGTGTGTGTATTCCTAATTGTTAGATATACCATTCTGTTAGATATACTATCCCTCCCTCTCAAAAGAGACCTAATGTCAATCTCATCCCTGAGAACAGACATTGTCTCATTCAGCTGGATACTGAGAACTGAAACCACACTTGGTTGTCTACATAAACATGACTTTGTGAAATTCCCCTGTATTCATTAGCATGACTGTATTCTTACAGGAGTCTCCTGTCCATGCAATTTGCTCCTTGTAGAAACTTTCCAAAGGATTCAATTCTTCAATGAAAAACATCAACAAACAATATACACCTCAGGAGAGGATTAAGAGGGCAGAGGATTAGGGCAACCCTAGGCTTGCCTCCTCCCCCAAACAGTTAGATAAATATCAAATCATTCTCAACACCCAAGAAATTGATCAGAAGTCTTAGAGAATGCTGAACACCCAAGCAATTGACCAGAAGTTTTAGAGAACATAGCTGCATGTATACAAAGAGAAAAAATGACTGGTGGAAGGTAGCAACTGTAGAGAGTTGATTTGTGGGAGAAAAAAGCAGTGGGTGTTACAGTGGGGAGGAATCCTTGATCATGAAGTGAGTAGGTAGAGAGAAAGAGAGAGAGGAACAGTGAAGAAAAAAAGAGTAAAAGCACCTACAAAGGACTGCATTAAAAAAACTGTTCCCCAAAAACAATTGATAGGGGAAAAGGAGAGGATTTCAATACTGCTTTTTTGCAATACTGCTTTTTTCAATACTGTTTTTAAAAACAGTGAAGCACAGAGTCTGAAGTTTCAGAGTTCAGCACCCGCTGGTGCTCTTGCATGAGAACCCAGGGCAGAGCCCCAGAAACAGCAGCAAGGTCTAAGGACCTCCTGGGTCACATGTGGAGAAGCAGTTCTGCTGCTTGGAGTGCATTTGGTAAAGGTGATACTACCTCTCTGTGGGTAAAAGACCCAGCAGTCATCATAGAGCTGCCCTTTTCACCAGTATAGAAACAAAGATATCAGCTGAGGGCAGTGAACCCTCATGCTGTCTCTGTGTTACAATTTATCATAAATTGAACCACTGCCACTAGGGGGTGACATGACAATTTTCTGGGACAAGCCACCACCAGCTACAGTGGGGTGAGACCCTCCCCCAGAGATCAGCATGGGTTGCAGCCATGGAGGTCTCTGAAGTAAGGGTTTTTGAAACATAGCCACACCTAAAATTAAACCCAGGAGGGCAGTGCCACCTGGCAGGCAGACAACTCAGACATAGACAGGGTGACGGCAGAGAAGCCATGGAAATAGGGGTGATTGATTGTACATCTATGAGGGTACAAACTTCCTGCTCCACAGACTAGAGAGGGGGTGAAGCCATATTACCTCTAGATCACCAACACTGATCCAACTCAGTGAGCTAAATAGTGCCACCACGTGGAGAACCAAGCCACTATCCCAAGCTGTGCTACCCTGCACCCTGTAGACACATTTCCACTAGTGCAATTGCACCTGAGAATCAGAGCAGCAGGCTCCTCCTCCAGAAGACCAGCACAAACCCCTCACCCACACCAAGTCTACTGATCATAGAGTGCTGCAAATCTTCAGCTCTAGGGAAAAAAGGATTTAGCTTCCTTTGGGGTTATTTGTTTGTTTCTTTTTTTTTGGTCTTTGTTTTTGTTTTTTTTCTTTGTTTTTTTTTTATACAGAAAGAATTTTTTTATTTTATTATTTTTAAAATTATATATATATATTTAATTTTTCAAATTTTTCTAGTTTTCTTTTTATTTTCTACCTTTTTTTTCTATCAAACTTCTCACAGCAAATAGACCAGAACACATCTAGGATCTGGCTTCTTTTATGTATTTTATTTTATTTATTTTTTCTTTGATTTTTAAATTCCTATTTTCTTTTATTTTGCTTTTTTGGTTTTTTTTCCCTTTCTCTCCAAAATGACAAGACAGAGAAATTCACCCCAAAAGAAATAACAGGAAGAAATGAAAGCCAGAGATTTAATCAGAGATAAAGTAACATGTCTGAACTAGATTTTAAACAACAGTTATAAAGATATTAGCTGGGTTTGAAAAAACCATAGAAGACACTAGAGAATCCCTTACTACAGAGATAAAAGAGCTAAAATCTAGTCAGACCAAAATTAAAATTTCTAAAACTGAGATAAAATCCCAAATGGAGGCCATAAAAATGAAGATGGAGAAAACGGAGGAGCAAATCAGAGATATGGGAGTCAAATTATGGAAAATAATGAAACTGAAAAGAAGAGAGAAAGAAAGGTCATGGACCATGAAGGCCAACTTAGGGAGCTCAGTAACTTATAAAAATGTAGTATCATTCATATCAAAGGGATCCTAGAAGAAGAAGAGAGAGAAAAAGGGGCAGAAGATTTATTTGAACAAATTATAGCTGAAAACTTCCCTAATCTGGGGAAGGACACAGACATTCAAATCCAAGAAGCACAGAGAATTCCAACTAAATTCAACAAAAGCCAATCATTGCTAAGACATATCATAGTCAAATTCACAAAATACACAGAGAAAGAATCCTGAAAGGAGTGAGATTAAAAAAAAAAAAAGTCCTTAACCTAGAAAGGAAGACAGATCAGGTTCACAGCAGACTTGTCCACAGAAACATGGCAAGCTAGAAAGGAGTGGCAAGATATACTCAACATGCTGAATGGGAAAAATATGCAGCCAAGAATTCTTCATCTAGCAAGGTTATCATTCAGAATAGAAGGAGAGGTAAAGAGCTTCCCCAAGAAAAACTAAAGGAGTTCATGACCACTCAACCAGATCTGCAGGAAATTCTAAGGGGAGGGGGGCAGTCTCTGAGTCTAGCAAAACAAAGACCAAAGCAACAAAGACTACAAATGACTAGAGAACATCACCAAAAACACCAACTCTACAGGTAACACAATGGCACTAAATTCATATCTTTCCAATAATCATTCTGAATGTATATGGACTAAATGCTCCAATCAAAAGACATAGGGTATCAAAATAGATAAAAGAAAATATTCATCTATATAATGCCAACAAGAGACTCAATTTAGACTTAAAGAAACATGCAGATTGAAAATGAGGAGATGGAGAACATCTGTTACCCTAAATAACATCAAAAGAAAGCTGAGGTAGCCATACTTATATCAGACAAACTAGATTTATTTTATTTTATTTTATTTTATTTTATTTTATTTTATTCTTTTATTAAAGTTTGTTTACTTATTTTTAGAGAGAGAGCAAGGGAGTGGCAGAGATAGAGAGAGAGAATCCCAAGCAGGCTCTGCACTGTCAGCCCAGAGCCCAATGCAGGCTTAAACTCATGAACCATGAGACCATGACCTGAACCAAAACTGAGAGGTGAATACTTAACCAACTGAGTTACACAGGTGCCCCTGACAAACTAGATTTTAAACCGACTGTCATGAGAGATGAAGAAGGGCATTACATCATAATCAAGGGGACAATCCACCAGGAAGATCTAACAATTACAAACGTTTATGCCCTCAACTTGAAAGAACCCAAATACATAAATCAATTAATAACAAATATAAAGTAACTCATCGATAATAATACAATTATGAGACTTTAACACTCCAGTTACAACAATGGACAGATAATCTAAGCAGAAAATCAAAAAGAAAACAATGACTTTGAATGACACACTGGACCAAATAGATTTAACAGATATATTCAGAACATTTCATCCTAAAACAGCAAAATAAATATTCTTCATGAGTGCACCTGGAACATTTTCTAGAATAGATTTCATACTGGGTCACAAATCAGCCCTCAACAAGTACAAAAAGATCAAGATCATACCATACACATTTTCACATTACAACACTATGAAATCACAAGAAAAAATGTGGAAAGCTGTCATATATATGGAAGTTAAAGAACATCCTATTAAAGAATGAATGGGTTAACCAGGAAATTAGACAAGAAATTTAAAAATACATGGAAGCAAATGAAAATGAAAACACGACAGTCCAAAACCTTAGGGATACAGCCAACACAGTCTTAAGGGGGAAGTATATTGCATTTCAAGCCTATGTCAAGAAGCAAGAAAGGTCCCAAATACACAACCTAACCTTACACTTAAAGGAGCTAGAAAAGGAATGGCAATTAAAGCTTAAAGCCAGCAGAAGGGAAATAATAAAAATTACAGGAGAAATAAACAATATAGAATCAATCAAACAAACAAAACATAGAACAGATCAACAGAACTAAGAACTGATTCTTTGAATGAATTAACAAAATTGATCAACCCCTAGTTAGATTTATCCAAAAAGAAAAGAGAAAGGACCAAAATAGATAAAATCATGAAAGAAAGAGATTACAATCAACACCACAAAAATACAAACAATTATAAGAGAATACTATGAAAAATTATATGCCAACAAATTTGGCAATCTGGAAGAAATGGACAAAGTCCTAGAAACTCACAAACTACCAAAACTGAAACAGGAAGAAATAAAAAAATTTGACAGACCCAAAAGCAGGAAAGAAATTGAATCAATAATCAAAAACCTCCCAACAAATAAGAATCTTGGGCCAGAGGGCTTCCCAGGGGAATTCTACCAGATATTTAAAGAAGAGTTAATATCTATTCTTTTTAAACAATTCCAAAAAATAGAAATGGAAAGAAAACTTCCAAACTCATTCTATGAAGCCAGCATTAGTTTGTGTTTTGTTTTATTTTGTTTTGTATTAAATATAATTTATTGTCAAATTGGGGGAATTCTACCAGACATTTAAAGTAGAAATAATACCTAAACATCTCAAGTTGTTCCAAAAATAGAAAGGGAAGGAAAACTTCCAGACTCATTCTATGAAGCCAGCATTACTTTGATTCCCAAACCTAACAGAGACCCCCCCCAAAAAAAGAGAACTACAGGCCAATATCCCTGATGAATATGGATGCAAAAAGTCTTGACAAGATACTAGCAACTCGAATTCAACAGCATATAAAAAGAATTATTCACCACGATCAAGTGGGATTCATTCCCGGGCTGCAGGCCTGGCTCAATATTCGCAAATCAATCAATGTGATACATCACATTAATAAAAGAAATGATAAGAACCATATGATCCTGTCAGTCAACGCAGAAAAAGCATTTGACAAAGTACAGCATCCTTTCTTAATAAAAACCCTCGAGAAAGTCGGGATAGAAGGAACATACTTAAACATCATAAAAGCCATATATGAAAAGCCTACAGCTAATATCATCCTCAGTGGGAAAAACTGAGAGCTTTCCCCCTGAGATCAGGAACACGACAGGGATGTCCACTGTCACCAGTGTTGTTTAACATAGTGTTGGAAGTCCTAGCATAAGCAATCAGACAACAAAATGAAATAATAAAAGGCATCAAAATTGGCAAAGATGAAGTCAAACTTTCATTTTTTGCAGATGACATGATACTGTACATGGAAAACTCGACAGACTCCACCAAATGTCTGCTAGAATTGACACATGATTTCAGCAAAGTTGCAGGATACAAAATTAATATACAGAAATCGGTTGCATTTTATACACCAATAATGAAGCAACAGAAAGAGAAATAAAGAAACTGATCCCATTCACAATTGCAGCAAGAATCATAAAATACCTAGGAATAAACCTAACCAAATATGTAAAAGATCTGTATGCTGAAAACTATAGAAAGCTTATGAAATAAATTGAAGAAGATACAAAGATATGGAAAAACATTCCATGCTCATGAATTGGAAGAATAAATATTGTCAAAATGTCAATACTACCCAAAGCAATCTACACATTCAATGCAATCCCAATCAAAATTGCACCAGCATTCTTCTCTAAGCTAGAACAAGCAATCCCAAAATTTGTATAGAACCACAAAAGACTCCGAATAGCCAAAGCAATATTGAAGAAGAAAACCAAAGTGGGAGGCATCACAATCCCTCCAAAGCAGTAATCTACTACAAAGCAGTAATCTACTACAAAGCAGTAATCATCAAGACAGTATGGTATTGTCACAAAAACAGACACATAGACCAATGGAAAAGAACAGAGACTCCAGAATTGGACACAAAAATGTATGGCCAACTAATCTTTGACAAAGCAGGAAAGAATATCCAATGGAAAAAAGACAGTCTTTTTAACAAATGGTGCTGGGAGAACTGGACAACATGCAGAAGAATTAAACTCGACCACTTTCTTACACCATACACAAAAATAAACTCAAAATGGATGAAGGACCTGAATGTGAGACAGGAAACCATCAACCCTAGAGAAGAAAGAAGGAAAAAACCTCTTTGACCTCAGCTGTAACAGTTTCTTAGCTGACACATCTCCAAAGGCAAGGGAATTAAAAGCATAAATGATCTATTGGGACCTCATCAAGATAAAAATCCAGCATTACTTTGATCCCAAAACAGACAAAGACCCCAATAAAAAAGAGAATTATAGGCCAATATCTCTGATGAACATGGATGCAAAAATTCTCAACAAGTTACTAACAAATCAAATCCAATAGTACATTAAAAGAATTATTCACCATGATCATTGGGTTTTCTGGGCTGATGGGTTCATTCAATATTCACAAATCCATCAATGTGATACACCACATTAATAAAGGAAAGGAGGGGCACCTGTGTCTCAGTTGGCTAGGCATCCAACTTTGGCTCAGCTCATGATCTCTCAGTTTTCGAGTTTGAGCCCTGCATTGGGCTAGCTGCTATCAACGTAGAGGGTGCTTTGTATCCTCCTTTCCCCTCTCTCTCTGTCCCTCCTTGTTTATTCTATTTCTCTCTCTCCCTCTAAAAATAAAATAAACACTTAAAAAATTAAAGGATAACCATATGATCTTTTCAATAGATGCAGAAAAAGCATCTGACAAAATACAGTGTACATTCTTCATAAAAATCTTCAACTGGGGCACCTGGGTGGCTCAGTTGGTTGAGCATCTAACTCTTGATTTCAGCCCTGGTCATGATCTCATAGTTTATGACATCCAGCCCCACATTGGGCCCTGCACTTACAGTGCAGAGCCTGCTTGCAATTCTCTCTCTCCCTCTCTCTCTGCCCCTCCTCCAGTTGAATGCGCATGTGCTCTCTCTCTCTCTCTCTCTCAAAATAAATAAACTTTTAAAAAAAATCCTCAAAAAAGTAGGACAGATGGAAAATAGCTCGACATCATAAAGGCCATATACGAAAGACCCACAGCTAATATCATCCTCAGTAGGGAAAAACTGAGAGCCTTTCTCCTACACTCAGGAACAAGACAAGGATATCCACTCTCACCATTACTATTTAACATGATACTGAAAGTCTTGGCCTCAGCAATCAGACAACAAAAAGAAATTAAAAAACATACGAATTGGCAAGGATGAAGTCAAACTTTCACTATTTGCAAACAACATGATACTCTAGTAGAAAACCCGAAAGACCCACAAAAAATTGCTAGAACTAATACCTGAATTCAGGAAAGTCGCAGGATATAAAATCAATGTGCAAAAATCTGTTGCATTTCTGTACACCAATAAAAAAGCAACAGGAAAAGAAATCAAGGAATCAATCCCTTTTACAACTGAACCAAAAACAATAAAATACTTAGAAATAAACTTAACCAAAGATGTAAAAGATCTGTATGCTGAAAACTATAGAAAGCTTATGAAATAAATGGAAGAAGATACAAAGATATCAAAAAACATTCCATACTCAAGGGTTGGAAGCACAAATATTGTTAAAATGTCTATACTAAACAAAGCAATCCACATATTTAATGCAATCCTTATCAAAATACCACCAGCATTTTTCATAGAGCTAGAATAAACAATCCCAAAATCTGTGTGGAATAACAAAAGACTCCGAATAGCCAAAGCAATCCTGAAAAAGAAAAACAAAACTGGAGACATCAAAATTCTGGATTTAAAGCTATCTTTTAAAGTTTTAGTCATCAAGACAGTATAGTACTGGCACAAAAACAGACACACAGATTAATGGAACAGAATAGAAAACCCAGAAATGGACCCACAACTATATGGTCAATTAATCTTTGGCAAAGCAGGAAAGAATATTCAACAGAAAAAACACTCTTTCTTTAACAAATGGTGTTGGGAAAACTGGACAACAACCTGCAGAAGAATGAAACTGGATCACTTTCTTACACCATAAACAATGATAAATTCAAAATGGTTGAAAGACCTAAATGTGAGACCTGAAACCACAAAAATCCTAAAAGAGAACACAGGCAGTAATTTCTCTGACACTGGTCATAGGTTTGTCTAGGTTTGTCTCCTGGCAAAGGAAGCAAATGCAAAATAAACTATTGGGATTACATCAAAATAAAAAGTTTCTGCACAGTGAAGGAAACAGTCAACAAAACTAAATGGCAATTTCTTGAATGGCATAAGATATTTGAAAATTGCATATCTGATAAATGATTAGTATCTAAAATATATAAAGAATTTATACAATTCAACAGACAAAAACAAATAATCAAATTAAAAATGGGTGAAGACATGAACAGACATTTCTCCAAGGAAGATTTCCAGATGGGCAACAGACACATGAAAAATTGCTCACTATCAGTCATCATCAGGGAAATGCAAGTCAAAACTACAACGAGATAATACCTCACACCTATCAGAATGGCCAAAATGAAAAACAGGAAAAACAATAGGCATTGGCAAGGATTTAGAGAAAAACGAATCCTTAATGCTCCATTGGTGGGAGTGCAAACATGTGCAGCCACTCTGAAAAACAGCATGGAGTTTCCTCAAAAAGTTAAAAATAGGACTATGCTAAAATCTAGTAATCATACTACTGGGTATTTACGCAACTAATAAAAACTACTCATTTAAAGGTATACATGCACCCCTATGTTTATTGCAGCATTATTTACAGTAGGCAAATTACGGAAACAACCCAAGTGTCCACCATTGATAGATGAATGGATAAAGAAGATGTGGTATGTATGTATGTATGCTATCTATGTATGTGCGTGTGTGTGTGTGTGTGTATATAATAGAATATTACTCAGAAATTAAAAAGAATAAAATCTTGCCATTTGGAATGACATGAATAGAGCTAGAGAGTATAAAGCTATGCAAAATAAGTCAGTCAGAGAAAGACAAATACAGTATGATTTCACTCATATGTGGAATTTAAAAAACAAAACAGAGGAGCATAGAAAGAAAAGGAGAGACACACCAAGAAACATACTCTAGATCATAGAGAACAAACTGATGGTTACCAGAGGGGAGGAGATTGGGAGATGGGTAAAATAGGCTATGGAGATTAAGGAGTGCAGTTGCTGTGATGCACTGTGATGTATCATTCTATACATTTGGTGATGTATAGAATTATTGAATCACTATATTGTACACCCCAACACTAATATAACATTGTTAATTAACTATACTAGAATTTAAAATAAAAAATAATAAATAAAATAAAAAGATGCACAGATTGTTAAACTTTGTTTCTGGGTGTGTCTGTGAGAGTGTCTTCAGACAGTGTCAGTAAAGAAAATGACTTTTACCCATGCTGGTGAGCATCATTCAATATGATATGTGTTAATTGTTGTGTGTCTCAATAGAACCAAAGGAAGACCTATATGCTTGACCTGAGACATTCATCTTCTGCCCCAGAATCCCTGGTTCTTGGGCATTCAAATTCAGATCAGGACTTACACCATTGGTCCCCAGTTTTCAAGCCTTTGGACTTGGAATGACTTCTATCACCTGTTTTCTAGGTTCTCTTAGAGAACCCTGACTAATACAGTGCTCTTCAAATTGAGAATATACCCTTCTATTTCTAATTTTTGGAGAGTTTTATCATGAATGGATACCAAATTTTGACAAATGTTTTTTCATCCTCAATTTTTTTGTGGTTGCAAATAATTTCAATTAATGGACATATGTGTTGTTCACAAATTTGCTATTTAAAACAAAACTGTGATGATTGGCACTATGCTAATATCTTTTTGCAGATGTGAATCTTCAATATAAAATTCTTAGAAGCAGGGATACTGGAAAAGGATATGCATTTATAATTTTGATAGGAATTACCAATTGCCCTCCATGAGAATTGTACCAATGCACTGTCTTGCCACAAATGTAAGAGAGTTCTTATTTCCTTTCAGGGTTGCTAACAAAGTGTATCTTTAAACTTTATAATTTTCCCAATATAAGTTCATATAAAGTGGCTTTTTGTTTGTTTGTTTGTTTGTTTGTTTGTTTATCTCTAAGTATGAGATACTATCTTTCCATCTGTTTGAGGGTATTTTTACATTTACTTTTCTGTTCCCATTTTTTGCCCCTTTTCCATCTTTGTGTGTGTGTGTGTGTGTGATTTAATTGACTTTTAGAAACTTGTTTTTTAATATCAATTTTTTTCAGCAATTTGTTATCTTTTGGTTTTTCTTTTGGTATGTGTGAAATTCATATTTAAGCTAATCTTAAATGGGTCACATTTTTTCCATTATTTTTATGATAAGATTTTAGAAATGTAACATGAGAAAATACGGAAAACATTGTAATTTATCAATTCCTTTGAAAAATCATTTTGTGGAAAGATGTCCACTTATAATAATAGTGATCTATTCCTAATTTCTTTCATAACAAATATTCAATATAGCTTGAGTGTGTCTTCTTTCACCGGTATGAATAAAAAGGTATCATCCTCATTCACTCACATCATACCTTTAAGGTTACAGGAGCGGTAAAGATCAAGGAGTAGACTGATACTGTTTGTTTGTTTGTGTATTTAATTTATTTATTTTGAGCGAGAGCACAAGTGGGGTAGGGTCAGAAAGAAGTAGAGACAGAATCCCAAACAGGCTGTGCAACATCAGTGCAGAGCCTGTTGTGGAGCTTGAACTCACAAACTGTGAGATCATGACATGAGCAGAGATCAAGAGCCAGATGCTTAACCGACTGTGCCACCCAGACTGATACTATTTCATGTGTATGGAGCTCAAATGTGCCCTTAGAGTCATGATCACCTTAAAATGATTAGTGGTCTAGTTTCAAATAGAATGCTTCATGCCTCTGATAATATGCTTGTCATTGGCATCTTAGCCCAAATTCACATATAGTGGAATCCAAGGACCTCGTTTTATAACCCAGACTCTCCAACGTGGGGGCTACTGAGAGATTAATTTTCTAGCCCTTACTTAGATAACAAAGTGCTGAGTTCACAATGATGACCTCTTTATTTAATCTCTACTGTCATTGCTTGTGGGTATGACACTATCTCACATGATGTTGGCACACACAGAAAATAAACTTATTTTTTCTTTTAAAATTAACATTAACTATAAAGTGTTAAGATATGAATATTTTCCTTCCTTCTTTCTAACTTCTGCTTTCTATTTTTTTTAACCCCAACTCAATTCATCCTATCTTTATTTAGCTTTTTTAGGTCAGCGTCTCAGTTCCTTTTTGTTTTCTTCTTAGGACATATGGGGAAATCTTTTCCTGAAACTAATTATGTTCATGTTTGTTACATTCTTGAAAAATACATTTTTTTAGTGAAGGAAAAGCTTATGTTTATTTCAGTGTAAAAACGATATAAAAAGCAAAAAAAAAAAAAAGCAAAATCTAAAACTACAGCATCATGAGAAATACATTTTAATAAATTAAAGAATATATTTTTAGAACATCCTAAATGCCCTGTTCCCAGAAAGAATGAATACTGGTCAATTTCTTTTTTTTTTTTTAATTTATTTTGAGAGAAAGAGAGACCATGAGAGGGGCAGAGGAGTGAAGAGGGAGAGAATCCCAAGCATGGTCCACACTGTGCAGAGCCCAACGCAGGGCTTGAACTCATGAACCACAAGATCATAACATGAGCTGAAATCAAGAGTCAGATGATTGACTGAGCCACCCAAACACCCCAAATGCTGGTCAATTTCAATTATACCCATTACTTGTAGAAACCTATAGAGGTAGAGATAGGGTGAAGTGAAGAGTCTCATTCATTTATGCTACTAGTCAGAGTTTGAAAAGTTCTTATTCCTTTGCTTATTTGTTTTGTTTCTTAAATGAGAGACAAGCCAAGAAACAGACTTTTAACTATTGATAACAAACTGATGGTTACCACAAAGGAGGTGGGTGGGGGATGGGTGAAATAGGTAATGGAAATTAATGAGTCCACTTGTCATGATGAGCACTGGGTAATGTATGGAATTGTTGAATCACTATATAATATACCTGAAACTAATATAACTCTGTATGTTAACTATACTGGAATTAAAATTTAAAAAATAAAGAAAAAAGTCTTTATTCATGATAGTCACCATCCATTTATTTGTGCAACTATTTAACAAAGAGTTGTTAATATAAATGTAAGTATATTTATTTTTATACTCTGAGGGTTTTTTTTAAGTAGATATATAATGTAATCATTATTATTAAAGAAGCCCAGTATCCATCTGAGAAGGCAAGACAAACTATGTAAATTCATTTCTGGGAAAATAGAATGATGGAGGCAACATAGAGCCAGAGCACAAATATAACAGCATTTTCTAGCCCCTACTTCATAGCCAGATACCTCCCGCATCTTTAAATCTTACCTAATTTTGGTGAAGTACAGGGCAGTAAGTAAAGTCAGTGCTAACATGTACAGTGCCTTTAAATGAATTACCAAAAAAAAAAATGCCCACTGTGGGCAGCTGAACTAAAAAAAGGCATCCACTTCTGAGCACATGAAGCATATGAAGATCCATGTCGCACATAACTTTCCTATCTACTCCCATAAGCCTGCTAAAACTTGCCATAGGTACTATGACCCTAGCACCTTACAAATTGCCTGCATATAGGAGATGCCTACTAAAATTTGTCAGCCTGAAGTGACTCTACACTTTCCTTCCTCTGTACCTCCAGCTGTTAACAATATCATTTGTTACAGCTCAACACCAATGAATTATTTAAGTGACAGAGATGTCAAGGTTTTCTGATTGAGTCCCCACTGAAACCAGTGAAGCTTTCAAAAAACACCAGAGACTCCTGTGCACTAAACTTTACAGGGAAAATGTTTGGCCAAAGGTGCTACCAGACCCCACACTATGAATGCTAAATTTAGCCAACCACAGATTAATCCCTTCTCCCTATATCTCAGGAATACCTCCATAGGGGCTGAGGTGCAAGATAATAGGAGAAACAGACACATGGCAGAACTCAAACGTCTCTCTTTTCCATCCTGGTCCCTCATCTATGAGTTGTTATTGTGTATTCAGGCCTTTTTTTCCCTTAGGAGAATTTTTTCCTGCCAATATATTTCTGGTGGACCATTCTTATGTGCACTGACATGCTCAAACAGGCTTAAAATTTAGAAGGAAAACGATGACTTTGAAGTCAGACATGGGTTTGAATGCTAACTTGTCCACTTACTAGTTATGAGTCTCTAATTTCTAAGTTACTTAATTTCTCTTCTTCTCAATGTACTCATCAATAAAGTGGAGATTAAAATACCTTTCTTAGAGGACTTTTGTGATAATAAAACAAAGTGACTTGTACAGTGTGTGGCACATAGATGATGCAGAGAAAATGGTATCTACTATTTTTATTAAAGCAATATCTGAACAAATACATGCTACATTTATGCTGACTGATCCTAGTGGTAATGTGGGAATGGAAGAAAAAAGATTGAGGGAGGGAGTTCAGAACAGTGAATGTAGTCATTAAAGATACAGAGAAGATCCGGTGGTTATTCTAGGCAGGGAGAGCCACATGAGCAAAATGTGTAAGTTACAATAAGAAGCTTTGTTTGGAGAAAGATTAAGAGCCCATGCTGTCTGGGGCAGAGCTTCCATATTAGATTAATGAAAAATTACTTGGCTGAATTAGAAAAGTATAGGAAATACAATAATTTATTATCTCTCTACTTATCCACTTCCCTTGACTTGCAGTTTGGACCATTATATACCATTAAGGGGCTTAAAGAACTCCTAATTTCGACTTAGCTCAGCCTGATTCTGGAGATGGTCTTGGGATTACATCTCCTGGCAGCCACATTCTGGTAGTGTGAGCCTGGACTTTATGCATAACATTTCCTCAGCTATAATCGGGCAATGACACCAATATCAAGGATTATTACAAGGATTAGAAAATAAGTTGCATGTGAGGGCCTAGAATCATAACTTCTAGATCTCAGGTGCAGATCATATGCCAACCCTCAGAATCTCATCTATGACATGATTTATGCCACCATACTATCCCCTTATAAGAAAACTAAGACTGTAAGGAAAATTTCACCATTCTTGGCTTATGCAGTCAAATTTCATTAATTTTATTATTGATCTTATTCCCTTAAACAATTTCTTCTGTTTTGTCCTAAGAATGAGTTTCATTTTTATTGTGAAATATTTGTGTATTACCTTTCACTAAATAATTGCCTTAATTTAGCAATTAAAAGATTTCTAAGCCTAAAAAAGAGTCTCTCTAGACTCTTTTGGAACCCTGTCAAAGGAATGGGAAAGGTCAGAGCAAGAATTTAGGTTTAGGTACTACCCTTAATCTCACATCTTAGGCAGATTTCCATAATAGGTCCAGAAGCCTGGGATGAGAAGGTAAAACAAAAACAAAAACAAAAACAAAAACAAAACAAAACAAAATCTTGAGCCATGATAAAATAAGGAAATCTCCACACAAGAACTTTTGTGCAGGCTTTCTGAGTTTAGCCTGTTCAGAGTCCAAATATGCCAAAAAATTAATCATTATGAGTAAATAATCTGTGAGGATCATAGAACAGATTTGCCAATGTGACTTGATGCAGAAAGGGCAGACTTTACAACAAATACTGTTGGAACAATTTGACTATGTTAAATAAAAGAGCAATCACCACCATAACAACAACAAAACCCTCTATCCATAGTTTGCACTGTATATAAAAATTAACTAGAAGTGGGCTAAATGTAAAATGGAACAAATTGCACATACACATATGTGCATGCACATACACATATGTGCATGCACATACCTGCACACATATTTGTTCACATAAGGCAATAACAATTTAAAGTTTTGTTGTTAGTAGAGAGATTAAGTTTTGAGTAGAGGAATGGGATGTTATACTATATTCTGAAAAGTTCATGTGGTTGTTATATTATTACTATAGCAATGGGTAACCAAGGCAATTGCAGAGAGAGTAAGGGAAGACTATTGCAATAATCCAGGTAAAACTTGATAGTGATTGCATTAACAAGAGTAAAAAATGGTCAGATTCTGGATATACTTTGAAACAGAGTTGGTAGGATTTCTTGACTTATTAACTGTATCTGTGGGGGAAAAAAAAGGATTCAAGATTAAATTCTAAGGTGTTCTTTCTGAAGAACAGGAGGAAGGACTTTGCCATTAACTAGGTGTGAAAAAATAGGAAATTAGTAGGTTTTATAATCAGTAGTTATGTTTTTAACATGTTAGATTTTAAATGCCTATTAGAAAGCCAAGTGGAGACATTTATTTATTTTTAACTTTATTAAGGAATAATTGACAAATATATATCTTTAAAGTCTGCAATGTGATAATTTGATGTACATATACATTATAGAATAATTACCAAGATCAAGATAATTAACACACCATCACCTCAAACAGATAACACAGTTAACTCTGTGTGTGTGTGTATGTGTGTGTTGAGAATGCTTAAGATGTACTGTCAGCAACTTTCAAGTACATAATACCATATTTTTAACTATAGTCACTATGCTGTGTACTAGATTCCTAGAACTTCTTATAATTGAGTTTCCAACTGAAGATTTTTAAACTTTTTTTAATGTTTATTTATTTTTGAGAGAGAGAGAAAGCATGAGCAGGGGAGGGGCAGAAAGAGAGAGGGAGACACAGAATCTGAAGCAGGCTCCACGCTCTTGAGCTTTCAGCACAGAGCCTGACACAGGGCTTGAACTCACAGACCATGAAATCATGACCTGAGCTGAAGTCAGAAGCTTAACCAAATGAGCTACCCAGGTGCTCCCCCCGCCTACCCCCCTACCCCCCCTCCGCCCCCTGCCAACTGGAGATATTTAATTAGCAATTGGGTATATGCAAGTCTGGAATTTAGAAAAGAGGTATAGGTTGAAGATATAAGTTTTGGATTCATCATCAGACACATGGTGATTAAAGTTATGGAACTAAATTAGGATCACTTTGAAGAAAGGGCTGAGGACTGAACACTGGCACACTCAAACTTACAAAGGTAAGGAAGATGAGCAGGAACAATCTCATTGAGGAAATTGAGAATGAGTAGATAATTAGAGAGGAGGATAATAAATAGTTCCAGAGATTAATGAAAGTGTTTCAAGGAAAGAGCAACTAGATGGATCAAATTATGCTGGGAAATCAAGTAAGAAAGAGGAGAGTTACTATTGGGCATAGCATAATGGTAATCTTAATAAGAGTAAGGTTGGTAGAATAAAAGTGACATTTTGATTAGACTTTGAAAAAGGAAAGGGGGAGTAGAAAAAGTGAGTAAAGACAAATCAGACAGTTTTGCCTTAAAGGAAGACATAGAAATAGAGGTGGATTGGGATCAAAGAAAGTTTGTTTTGTTTTTAAGCAGAAACTTTTATAGTTTGCTTTTGTGCTGACAAAATGATTTAGCAGAGAAGCAAAAACTGAGGGGCAGAAAACAACAGGGACAACATTAGAGCAATGTCTGGGTAGGAGATACATAGGAATATACAATGAATATACACAGGAGATACAATGCAGGAATTGGCCTTAGATAGGGATAGGGAAAACATCTTATATCAGGAGAGAAAGCAGAGTACATGGATATAGTAGCAGGGAGATTGGTAGATTGAGGAGTGGAATACATGGAAGTTCTCCTTATGACTGCATCTGTATCTTCAGTAAAATAAGAAGCTAAGCCATCGTCTGTGAGTGAAAAGAAGTGAGGAGCTATTGAGGGTTGAGATGAAATAATCATCTGGGAGAGTAAAGGAATGTTTGTAAACGTAGTAGAATTACTGAGCAGTCATAAGGGACATTTTAAATGACATGGTGACAAATTTAAAGTGAGATAGTGACCAGAGATGTGTGTGTGTGTGTGTGTGTGTGCCTGCACACATGCACTCTCATGTACATATTTGTGTGTTTCCAGTCACACTCTGCTGTTCAGATGCAGTCATTGAGAAAGTGATAATTTGGATTTATTCAGGGTTTGCATTTTGTTGTAGGAAGTTCAATTCAGGGACAGAATGGCAAGGACCTTGGAAGTTTGGGTAGTAGAGCAAAAGTGACCTTGGGCCTTAAAATCTGAGTAAGGATCAAAGTGAGAATATGTAAGGAAGCAAGAGATGGATAAATCAATGAACTGGAGGTTCAAAAACATTTGAGGAATTGTTGGGGTGGGAACAGTAGATTGATTAGATAGAAAGACAGGAAGTAGTGGTCAAAGAGGGGAGAACTTGAAATGGAATATACAATCACTAATTAACATCCTGTCATTATAGATTAATTTGAAATTACCAGAATTTTAGATAAATGAAATAATACAGTATGTACTCTTACCTGGCTTCTTTCACACAGCCATAAATATTTTCGGATTCATTCATGTTTTTGAGTGTATAAGTAGTTCACAATTTTTTTTTTACACATTCACATGTTGATAGTTACTGGGCAGCTTCCAGTTTCCAGCTAGTACATATAAATCTGTTAAGAACATTCCTATCAAGTCTATGAACATATGCTCTCATTTGTCTTTAGTAAATTCCTAGGAGTAGATAGGCTGAACTATATGGTAGGCATTTGTTTAGCTTTTTAAGAATTTGCAAAATTGTTTTCCAGCATCCATCTGTTTCCTTCTGTTTTCCAAAAGTCTTTCCCTAATGAACAAAAGAGAGCTTATGTCTGGAACATTTGTAACTATCTGTCTCTAAATATCTTAGGAGGTTACAGATTTTATAAAACCATACTTATTTTAGTTTAAGGTAACTATGAAAGCAAAATATATGACCCATATCACTTAATTTTTTAATTTTAAATTTTTTAAATGAAAGATCAATACAACTGACAAACCTCTACAAAAACTGACAAAGAAAAGAAGACACAACTAGAAATATCAGAAATGAAACAGAGAATATCACTAAGGACATAAAAGATATCAAAAGAATAATAAATACTATAAGTAACATGAAACACAATATTTTTATTGAATTACAGTTGACATGCAATGTTACATTAGTTTCAGGTGTACAGCATAGTGATTGGACAAGCATATGTATTATACTATGTTCACCATCAATGTAGTGACCATCAGTTACCATGCAACACTAGTACGATACCAATGACTATATTCTCTGTGCTGTACCTTTTATTCCCCTGACTTTATTTCATAAGTGGAAGTCTATACTTCCAGTTTCCCTTCACCTACTTTGTTTATCTCTCCATCCTCCTCCCCTCTGGCAACAATCAATCTGTTCTCTGTATTTATGAATAAGTTTCTACTTTTTGTTTGTTTATTCATTTGTTTTGGTTTTAGATTCTGGATATATGTGAATCATATGGTATTTGTCTTTCTCTATCTGACTTACTTCACTTAGCACAATATGCTTAGTCCATCCATATGGTTGCAAACAGCAAGATCTCATCCTTTTTATGGTTTCCATTGTGTGTGTGTGTGTGTGTGTCTGTGTATACTCTCTCTCTCTCTCTCTATATATATATATATATACACACATATATACTATATGTATACATATATAGTATATGTATACTATATGTATACATATATATACACATATATACTATATGTATACATATATAGTATATATGTGTATATATATATACATATAGTATATATGTATATATATAGTATAGTATAGTATATATATATAGTATAGTATACATATAGTATATATATAGTATATATAGTATATATATACTATATACTATATATATAGTACATATAGTATATATACATATAGATATATATATGGTAGATATATATGGTTGTGTATATATAGTATACATATATGGTGTGTGTGTGTGTGAATATATATATATATATCTTCTTTATGCATACACACACACACATATATGTATATATATATATATATACACACACATTTTATTTATCCATTTATTTATTGGTAGGCACATGGGCTGCTTCCATATCTTGGCTATTGTAAATAATGTTGCAATGGCATAGAGGTGAATATATCTTTTCAAATTAGTTTTTGGCTTTTTTGGATAAATACCCATTTGGGGTACCATTGGATCATATGGTATTTCTATATTTATTATTTTGAGGACTCTCCATACTGCTTTCCACAGTGGCTGTACCAACTTATATTCCCACTAAGAATGCATGAAGCTTCATTTCTCTCTAAATCCTCACCAGCACTTGTTTTTCCTGTCTGTTTAATTCTAGCCATTCTGACAGGTGATATCTCACTGTGGTTTTGATTTGCACTTTCCTGATGATTAGTGGTGTTCATCTTTTCATGTGTCTGTTGGCCATATGTATGTCTTCCAAGTTTATTCTTGTGGCTGCTGAGAAGAGGTGTTAGTCTTTCACTACAATAGGCTTCTCCATAGGGACACTCACAACATGGTTTCCTCCAGAGTGAGTGACCCAAGAGCAGAGAGAGCACGAGAGAACCAAAACAGAGCTTGTGCTTTTATAGCCATCACTTTTAGAAATGACGTAACTTTTCCAACTGTTACTGTTCACATAGGTCAATGTGGGAGGTGACTACCCAAGGATGGGACTATCAAAGTGTGGGAATTTGGGGGGCCAATTTAATGGCCAATTGCTACACTATTCCAGTTGTTCTATATATGTGTTTGATCTGCAGACACATAGTTCTATGTGTACAATACTGTGATAACAAAATAAAGAATTGAGGTGTAATTAACTACTGGTATCCATGGTAGAGAGTGTACTTAGTGGGAAGCTTCACCATTACATGCATGCTGTGTCAATAGTCACAAAAGGTGTGATGGGATTAATGTAAATCCATCTTATCCTAGTAGAAGTCCTAGAATGTATCTTCTAATGGTGAATTAACTGTGCTCTGTATATGAGGCAAATTTAAACCTAAGCACATATTTTTAATGTATTTGGGAGGCCAGATAATGTAAACATAAGTTATTAACCAGTAAAAATCCATTCTAGTTTCATGTGTGTATACTTGCAGTATAACATCAGGCAAATCACTTAACCTCTCTGAGCTGATTATATCAACCAAAAAATGAGAATATTGTATTAAGTGATTTCTAAAAAGATGCTACTTGTAAAAATGTGTATTTGATGACATTCTAAATATAGGAAATTCCCAATAAGATTCATTTAGAAGATGGTTATCTTTATGATAGCATTTCTACAGTATGATCAATGCATCATAAATGGGCCCATTTATGTCTAACTGAATCAGGGCTAAAATAAAACATCTTTAATAGAACAAGGATATGGCAGTGTTTACTTATAACAAACTGCCATGTGTTGGGCCTTTGGATAAACAAGGCTGGTGTTAGAGGATACTAGATAAACACTGCAGATTCCTTCTGTAAGGGCAAGAGGGGAGTGCCCCTAAATTATAGTTTTCATAGGTTATATATGTAAAGTGGTTGTGTCTATCCCCACAGTTCTATGCATATACATTTTTAAGACCTTTATTGAGGCATGCTATAAAAGTCACCTACTTTAAGTGTATAATATAATATTTTTTAGTGAAGTACAGAGTTGTGCACTCATCACCACCATCTAATTTTCATCATCCCAAAAAAGATCCTTTATATCCATTTGTAGTCAATTGTTCTTCTAACTCCCATTCCCAAGCAACAGCTAAATCTACTTTTTGTCTCTATAAATTTGCCTTTTCTGGATTTCATACAAATGAAATCATACAATATGGAGTCTTTCGTATCTGGTCCTTTCATACAGCAAAAGTGTTTGAGATGCACCCAATTTGTAGCAGATATCAGCAGTTTGTTCTTTTACTTTTCAACAATATTCCTTTGTATAAACATACCACATTTTCTTTATGTCTTCACCCATTGATGGATGTTTGGGTTCCTTCCCATTTGGAGCTCTTATGAATAATGCTGCTATGAATATTTTGTGTTAAAGCTTTGTGTACATATGGTTCACTCCTCTTGGGTGTATACCTAGTAGTGGGATCAGTGGGTCATATGGGTTAAACTCTATAATTAATTTTTCAAAACACTGCCAAACTATTTTCCACAAGGCCACACCACTTTACATTCCCCTCAACAATATATGCAGGCTTACATTTCTCCGCAGCCTCACCAACTCCTGTTATTATTTGTCTTTTGGGTTATATCAATATGCATTGATGGGCTGTAAGCAAAACTTAAACTGGAGAGTCTCTTCCTGTCAGGGAGACCCCAATCCAGAAGGTCCTATGCCTAACTAACCATGAAATTTTGGGTCAGTGGCCAATGAAACAATTGTTTTCTAGATTAAATTCTTCCTGATTGTACTAAGAAGCAATCCCTACGTAGATGCATATATGGCTGTATGTTATTCTTTTCCCCAAAAAAAGTTTATAAAAAATTCACTTTCCAATATCAAATAGTTGGTTTTATCACACAAACTCACTTTGTAGGTAATAATTAGACCTCAGAAATAAAAATAATTCATTGTAGAAAATGGTCAAAAATTTTTAAATTAATCTAATTTTTTACTACTTAAAAAGTAAGTGTAGACAAGTAAAATTCATGTATTTTATTTAGGGAAAAAATCTGTATTATTTTCTTTTATAGTTGGTTTAAAGGATGTCTAAGGCTTTGTACAAATGTAAATATAAAAATAAAACACAATGTGCACTGTAATTTTTAGAAGCTATATTTTTTTCACCAAGCATAGTAATTTTACTCAACAAATTTTACTCAGTAAAAAATATGCTGAATGAATCTGTCCTAAGAATAAATATCTATTTAGGGGACTAAAACAATACAAAATAATGACTTAGTGTTAAAATAACATTTTGTCAATTTTATTAAAAGCATATTCCATTTCTGAACATAGTTAATTAAGTTTCCTTAAAGAAAAAAGAAGCCTACTTTATGGTATTATTTCATCAGAGTAAGTTGGCTCATTGAGACTATCACTGATAAAGACATGTACAAAAGTTAGCACCACCTGTCTATAAACGCAGATAGTCACAGCCATTCCAATATATATAATCTCCCTTTACTTATACACACATATATTTACAGCTAATAAATAACATTTAAAGCCAAAGCATTGTTAATATACATATATAGTGAAGTCTGCAAAAGTCAGAGTTCCTAGGCCCATACACTGATTTGATCCATATTTTCTCAAGTTTATGTATCCTTGTTCAAAACCCAAATCCAGGAAATTAATGAATTAGCAATAAAGGGGGATGACAACAACAAATCTCCAACATTTTATTTTTAGAGAAAATTCATTCCAAGTTGGCTGACATTAATCACAGTGTTTGTATTACTTTATATAGGCATAACCATATTTCTCAAAAGAAAGGCTGAAGTTTTGGCATTTCTGGAATAATTTCTACTCCAATATGTCCCAATACTATATCTCTTGATTTTTTACTTTCCAAGCTATGCTGAATAATAAACACATATGCAGGGCTTCATATGTGAATATATGTTAAGATATCCACACACGTTTACAGTTTGGATTCCCAGCAAGAGCCTTTGAGATATTTTACTTCTTTATCAATTTATATTAATATAGAGAAAATCATTCTGAAAGTATGATATCTAATTTATAAATAACTGTTCACTCACTATTGACTAGTTGTTAAAAACAATAACTCTCATGGCATTTCACGTAGCTATGGCAATTGAGGATTCTTTTAATTGCCCACAATGGTTTTAACCACTGTTTATGGAAATATACTTTTTCATCTCCTAACTTAGTAAAAACGGTCCTTGTCTAAAACTTGCCTGATTCAAAATTTGATCTTGAACACATATTTTCTTATCAAAACCAGGGAAGAAAGAGACATCCTCAAAGTATGACTAAAGCATGACTGAGATAAACCTAAAATTGAATAGGGCTTATAAGATATTAAATGACCTCAAACTGATGAAAACAATTTCAGAAATCTGATAATGAAATTGTGGTATCATTTTCTTTCCCCATGTTTAAAATTATGTGTGAGCTGGCAATAGCAGGCTCATAGAAGATGCTGTTAAAATACAATCTTGAGACAAAGGAGGGGGAGAGATTAAACTATAAAGCCTATTAAGACTGAATTGATCTAAATTTTATATTTCTTTTAATTAGTAACTTAGAAATGATGCAACCAACTGCAGGGATGTTTTAAAGTTTCAGTGATTTATCATCTTCTATTCCTCTCTCCAAGTCACTAGTCCTGGTTAAATCCTGGAAAACACAGAAACCAAAAAAAAAAAAAACAAAAACAAAAACAAAAAACATATTTTGCACTAATGGGGGCAATTCATGCCACCAAAAAAATCATTTTCTATATTCAGACTTGGAGAAAACTTTGAGAAGGTATCAGTCCAGAAAATGCAGAATTTCAAATAAAATATGAAATTCTACTCAACTTTAGGCTACTGACTAAACTTACTATATAAAGAAGGTTTATTATTTTACCATGGGCCCAAATGGCTCTCAATTCTTTCTCAAAGGACAAAACAGTGATTTTCAAATCTGCTATCTTTTGATGTTGGAGGATGTGCTATTTGGCCACTATACACTTCAAATTGAATTAGTCACTTTTTTTTTTTGTATTTGAGATTATATCCTAAAATAACAAAGCAGAGCTGGGATTAATATTCAGGAAACTTGTCTTTGAAACATCCAAAGCACTGGGCATCTGTTGTAAAAGTTACTCCATTCTTCATGGAATTCGTGTTCTGTTCTTCCTTCTGTACATTTGCCCAGTTTCTGAGAAAAAGCAGAAGAGGAGGAGCAATTTATTACCTCTTTAGTGTTCTACAATCATCCCTCCTCCCACCTTCATGATATAAAAGCATTCAACTGGAAGATCAGAACAAAGGTTGTGAATATATACCCAGGAAAGATGTGGATGATGGATCACATGTGGATAATGGCAGGTTTGTAGGAATGAAAGACACTCTAATACCTACTTAGCTATATCCCAATAAGGACTATCATTTTCAGAGGACTGAACCAAATGATTTCAAACAAGATATGATTTAAGATTTCTTAATTCTAAAACTTGCCAAATGAAATGGCTGATTATTTTCTTTTCTTGAGGAATGAGACTTCTGAAGAGTTTTATCAGAAGAAAAGAGACAGAGAACTTTTGATTAGTCACAGAAGAGAAAAACTGCAGAATGTTACAAGCCTTGTTCATAATTACTTCCGCATAAAGTTCAGATCTATAAAAACAGCTGCCTAAATATCTGTGGTCTCAGTAATCTTATTATCAGATAAGGAATGTACCCTTAGATTTTCTCAGATATATTATTGTGACTTATATAAATAGTATGACCAGAAATACTTTTAAAACAGCTGGAGATATTTCCTAATCTTTCAGGTTTTGCTTTTACATTCACACAGAGATTTAAAGTTGTATTTGATTTGGGGAGAACATATAAGTATATATGCATTTGTGTATGTTTGTATGTGACATAAATGCATGTTTAAAGCTTCATATAGGATTCCTTTTCTAAAAGTTAAAGTAAATGTGAAATTGTCTCAGATTTTTGATGAGGGAAAACAAAGCAATGAGCCTCTGAGTAGAACAGTCTCCACTTAGGTAAATGTTCAATTATTCTGCCTGGCTGAATATCATTAACTAACTACTCTATTTCAAATTTATCTTGAGTGCTCTTATGTTAATGGTTTTCATAAAGTGGCTTCATCTTATCGTTCAAAGTATGTCATAATTCTAGTTTTGTAAAAAATAAAAAAATATATAAATATTATATATACATAGAGAAGGTCTAAAACAATATACATTTAATGTTAATTGGGAGTTGTCCCTGAAGGAGAGAGTCAGAGGGATTGTATTTTCTTTTTGCCTATTTTTTCCTAATCTATATATAATCCATAATTACCCATGGATAAATTACATCATAAAATAGAAATTTACAATAATAGAGATATTCCCTATAGGGTTTTTAATATGATTTTCTGATTAGGAAATTCTTATTCTGTACTTTTGTCTATAAATGTAACTGAGAGAAGACAAACCAGAAGTGAGTGTTTTTCCTACATCAGGATTATGTTGTGCCTAGCCTTTCCCCTCTTTTCTTGTGCCACTGGTTTGTATGACATGATCAAAGTTTTCCTCCCCTTTTACTTTAACCCATTAGTACTCAGAATCTGGCAGGAGAATGAGCAGAGAAATTAAAGTAGGATAATGTGAGAATTCAGGAGGGGCTGGGAAAGGCCACATGTGAATCTCCACTTAATATTACACTCTAGAAAGATTTGGCTGACAACTGTCATGTGGATTAGTCTTAAAGATCATGTAGGTAAGGGCCAGGGGATTGTTTTGAGATAGAAAAGAGAACCGTCTCCTGAATTCTAACTCCATTAGCTCCCCATCTTTGGTGATTTTGAGATGGGTACTTGATGGCTGCCCTTTTGGCTCTCTGTCCTATAGTCTGCTGCCACTTGGAGCATCAAGAAGGACTATGTGAGGGCACCTGGGTGGCTAGTTGACTAAGCATCTGATTCTTGATTTCGGCTCAGGTCATGATCTCAGGGTTTGTGAGTTCAAGCCCCACATGGGGTTCCATGCTAACAGCATATGGAGCTCTGAGTTGTCAGCGCAGACATTCTCTCCCTCTGTCTCTGACCCTCCCCCACTTTTTCTTGCATGTGCGTGCATGCGCATACTCTCTCTCTCTCTCTCTCTCAAAATAAAAATAAATAAACTTAAAAAAAAGAAGGCCTATGTATTGCAGCTGATGTTTTGCTCCCCTGGGTACATCTGGGGAGGGGCTACACCCTCAGCCATGATTATAACTATTGTGTCATATGCTCTGTATACGGGATCCATAAAGTTAGCAGAGATACAATACAGAAAATGCAGCAGTGAAGATTTTGTGGCAGCCCAAGAAGTAAAATAAAAGAACAGAAAGAGGAAGAAAAAAGAGGAAGTATTGAGAAAAGTAAATGGGTAAGTCTGATGTGTAAATATGGAAGGGCTAAGAAAGACCACCTGAAGATTCTAATAAGAATCAGTGCAAGTCTTTAGTCATAAGATGAAGAGCAATGTATGAGGCAGTGTCCCTCAGAGGGCAAGCTCAGGATATCCAGAGAGCTTTAGTCCATAATGCTCACCAGCCAGACTTTTTATTCAGGGACTTGTCATGGCATTTCACAAATACCACAGATGCCTTTCCTTTCTGCAGATGAGATACTTTCTCCCTGGAACAGAAGATTACCCTGTAGAATAAAATGGATGTAAACATATAAGGGAAAATAGAAACAACTGTTCAAAAATATATGGTTTGGTCAAGGATCTTTAAATCCTACATGATCAGTCTGATTAATTGTTTTGATATTTCTAATAGCTCACTGTTTAAAGTTAGGTCATTCTGGTCAGCAATACATCTGGATCATAGGGTTATTTGAGGGCCTAATCACAGTTTAGCAATAAAGGTAGTCAATCTGGACAGCTTGGAGCAACCTTAAAATCACAAGGCTTTCACCATGAGATAATACAAGATCCACTTTACCACTTCTTTGTATCTACATTAAGGAATTCACAAACCATCCTTCAACTGGCCCTGTTAGAGAAACAAATGCTGTGCAGAGCCTCTCCATCCACAACCTCCTTTTTGTTTGTTTTGTTTTGTTTGTTATAAAAGAAAATGACCAGAGGGAAATAATTTATCATTCCTAATTTAAAGAGTCATTTTTATATGAAATTTATTGTCAAATTGGTTATCATACAACACCCAGTGCTCATCCCAACAGGTGCCCTACTCAATGCCCATCACCCACTTTCCCCTCTTCCCCACCCACCCCCCATCAACCCTCAGTTTATTCTCAGTTTTTAAGAGTCTCTTATGCTTTGGCTCCCTCCCTCGCTAACTTTTTTTTTCTTCCCCTCCCTATGGTTTCTGTTAAGTTTCTCAGGATCCACATAAGAGTGAAAACATATGGTATCTGTCTTTCTCTGTATGACTTATCTCACTAAGAGTCATTTTTATTACCAATAATGGAACACTATAGTTTGCAAAAATCCCTATAAATTTAGTGTACAAGTTTTAAAATCTCTGGGGCTCTCTATTCAATTTCTTTATAGATATATGTGAGGTGGGGTTGGGGAGATGGATGAAAATACCTTGGAATCTCATTCTTGAAGATGTTGGTTTTAATCTTTGAATGTCAAAGTGACATCTCTGAGGTTCTTTCCACAACTGTTTTGTACTTGCAAGAAACAGTGCTAAAATAGGGGCATTTGTACCCCAATGTTTATAGCAGCACTCTCAATAATAGCTAGATTATGGAAAGAGCCTAAATGTCCATCAACTGATGAATGGATAAAGAAATTGTGGTTTATATACACAATGGAGTACTATGTGGGAATGAGAAAGAATGAAATATGGCCCTTTGTAGCAACGTGGATGGAACTGGAGAGTGTGATGCTAAGTGAAATAAGCCATACAGAGAAAGACAGATACCATATGTTTTCACTCTTATGTGGATCCTGAGAAACTTAACAGAAACCCATGGGGGAGGGGAAGAAAAAAAAAGAGGTTAGAGTGGGAGAGAGCCAAAGCATAAGAGACTGTTAAAAACTGAGAACAAACTGAGGGTTGATGGGGGGTGGGAGGGAGGGAGGGTGGGTGATGGGTATTGAGGAGGGCACCTTTTGGGATGAGCACTGGGTGTTGTATGGAAACCAATTTGACAATAAATTTCATATATTGAAAAAAAGAAACAGTGCTAAAATAGAAGCTGAGATCCTCATCTCAGCTCTCGGTCAATAATCGGGACCAGTTCAGGGCTTATGTTTTCTTTCATGAAATTCAGAAATACTATTACTTCCCTAGTAATGATAATAAAAGAACACTCCTCCCCCAAATTATAGGTGTAACTATCTAGATGATATAGTTTTAAAGACAAAGCTTACTAAAGTTCCACCTGAACGTTGAAGGCTCCAAGAGTACCCTCCCAAGGTAATGACAGGGTAAGCCTAACGTGAATGGAAAGAAATTGATTTAATTACTTTTTTTGAGTCTCTCCTGCTTTTACTCTGATCTTCTCAATAGTAAACCCAGGGCTGCTCCACCAGTCTGACCAGCTGAAGTATGAATCGCTCTTCCATTTGAGTTTCAACATTAGCAGTTCCCCAATATCCACTTCCGTGTAAATTAGAAAAGAGTATGTCTTATTCGCAGAAATTTCAGGCCTGAATAAAAAATCAGCATATTTGGTTAGTTCTGTGTTTTTTGTTTGTTTGTTTTTGTTTTGTTTTGTTTTTTCATTTTTCTTCCTCCCAAGGCATAAATAGCTTTGTTGTTTGGGAGATAACTTAAAAATACAAAAAGTGTCCAAAAAAATATTCCAGATGAAGATCAATGGCATTTAGTGACTTTTAAAAGACATCTACACCCTTTTAATCTATTCTAACTTTTACCCTAAAAGTGTGAACTATTTAATACAATTCTTAAGAAAAAATCCATAAATGAATCATTCAGAGACATTATATTCATTTTCATATATCCTCTTTCAATCTGTACTGCTATGTGAACATTTTTACTTTGTTACAATCATAGCATACATATAATTCTTTATTCTTTCTTTGTTTACTTCATATTTTACCTTCCATTTTTCACCATGTTTTACCTGTTTTTCTATAATTATAGGTTTTAGAAACTAGATAGATTTTAGTGACTTATTAAACCACAATTCATTTAACCATTGCCTCAATGTTGGGTACTTATTTATTTCTAATTTATGCTATTGTATGTACCATGTGAATATCTTTTGTCATAAAGCTTTTTTTTTTTAATTTTTAATGTTTATTTTATTTTTGAGAGAGACAGAACATGAGTAGGGGAAGGGCAGACGCACAGAATCTGAAGCAGGCTCCAGGCTCTGAGCTGTCAGCACAGAGCCCAACACAGGGCTCGAACTCACGAACCACGAGATCATGACCTGAGCCGAAGGCAGACGCTTAACCGAATGAGCCACCCAGGCGTCTCCATAAAGCTTTTTTTTTTTAAAAAATTCTGTTGTGGGGCACCTGGGTGGTTTAGTTGGTTAAGCATCTGACTTTTGATTTTGGCTCAGGTCATGATCTCACAGCCCTGTGTCAGGTTCTGTACTGGCAGTGCATAGCCTGCTTGGGATTCTCTCTCTCCTTCTCTCTCTGTCTCTCCCCTGCTCATGCACTTTCTCTCTCTCAAATTGCATAAATAAAACATTTTTTAAAAATTCTGTTGAATATCTCTTTTTCTACTCTTCTTCTGTTCTAGGGACCAAAGGCAGTTAGCAGTGCCATGATAAACCCACATGCTGGAGGTAACGCCAAGTGGTTACTCACAGGGTGAAAGGAATGTTCTCACTCTCAGCCACAGTGCCATACAGAGAAATCTCAAAGACCTGGTTGGTCTGTGTATCACTCTCAGTCCCAGAAAAATGTATCTTTACTTGGTAATGGAAGACTATAAGGAAAAAATTGGAACAAGTGCTAATCAGTTTTTATGGAAACATCACAGCCCCCAAATAAGCAGGCAATTCAGAACCACAGACTACCTCACTAGTGATTAAATAAGAAGTGCTCACACACAACCAACACTGTGGATTGGAAAGATTTCTTCATGTCTGCACAGTGTTTGTTACTCAAATTTTCAGACCTTGAATTCCACTCCTTTTCAGAAAAGTGTGATTTCAGTGCATAGGAAGAATCTAGGTATATCTGAATTGTCAAGCAGCCCTAGATTGTAGTCATCTTTGACTGGGTACAAGGGAAATCAAATCAAGAAACCAAACTACACATGATTCTTTCTTCATGAACTATACCCTTCCTTGGCCATCTTGTCCCTGAATATCTGTATAAAGCATATTTGGCATTTGTTAATGGAACACTGTGATTGTGTTTTTTCATGTTTTATGAGTATGTCTGACACTCTACCCTATGTGTAAATTCCTTCAGGTCAGAGGATCATGTTTATCCTCTTTATCCCCCCATCATCTAGCACAGAGTAAGTATTATAGCAGGCTCACAATAAAACTTATTAATTGAATCATCATTGAGGCTATAAAGACTGCCAGTTCTTAAAGTGTTTGGGAGAGCTTCTGGAAGCAAGTACTTGAACTTCTACATCATCTCTTCCCTGTTCTCTCTACTAAAACCCCTGTGTAGATGGAATGGAGGGAGGTTAAGGGGATAAGAAACACAGCAGGCTTAACACACAGCTACTAACGAGTAGAAGAGAAACTGTTTCTCTTCAGTGGAGCCCTTGCAGGACTCACCATAGACCAGAGCAGGAGAAGCTGATACTGCTGCAGTGACCCCAAGAACAGTGACGGAGCACTGCATGGCACTGAGCAGGATGCCTGGGGATGAGTAATACCCACCAGGTCTCCAAAAGATTCCACCCTCCTCTCTACCTCACACACACTTTTCTCATTCTGAAAAGTCAGGGAAACTAAGGGTTTCCTCGTTGCTTAAAAGGTTTCCTTGAACTATTGTTGCTCTAAACCTCTGGGCAACCAAATACACCTCTACAGAAGTTTTAACACACTTTACAAGTGGGTGCCTCTATCAGATACATTTTTACCTTGGAAAACTGTATTTCAGTATCATCCCTTCCCCTGGACTTCTCCCTGGACTCCACATAAGTTAGCTTTTCTGGATTAGTTCCTCTTGCTAGATTTACCTAATTATCTCCTTTCTTGTCTCCCCTCAATCTGTATAAATCTTGCTCTAAATAAGCTGCCAAGTTTGAAATTCACTTGGGAACAAATTAATGACAAAATGGAAATATCTTACAGGTTTGGTATATTCTCTCTCCCAGGAATAGTTGAATTTTAAAATACAGATAGCTCTTGCCTAAAGCAAACTTTAGGAGTTGGCAAACCTTTTCTGTGAGGGGCCAGATGGTAAATAATTTAGGCTTTGTGGGCCATACAGTCTCTGTCCCAATTACTTAATGTGGTAGCACAAAAGCACCCTTAGTCAATTAAAAACAAAAAATGAATGTGTGTAGTTGTGTTCTAATAAAACTTTATTTACAAAAGCAGGTAAGGGGCTAGATTTGGCCTCCTGGGCCTTGGTTTGCTGGCCCTAGATAGATAGATGGTTTCAAATGAGCTCTGAGCCTGGTTCTAATGGGCTAGCCCATGCTAATGGTCACAATTACAGAGAAGGGTGGCAAGCAAGACTATTACAGAGGTTAATGCAGGTTGTACCCTGGGCCTTACTGGCAATGTGAATTGAGAGCTTCAGTAAAATGGACCAGTACAACTCCCTCTCTAGCAACAGAAATACAGTGAGGGTTCAGGGTTTAATAAAATCATTGCACTACTTCTGTTGTAATGGACAGACTCGGTACATGTGATGCAATGAGTGTGATAAAAATATGATCAAACTGATTTTCCTCATTTACAACATTCTCCAGCCTACCTTTGTAAGGCATCTGAGACCGAGTCTTCAGGTACATTTTGCTGCTTCTTTTGGCTCTGACCTTATTGATCTCATAACCCAAATTGTTGCAACGGTTTTTTCTACAACTCAGACAAAGCCCTTTCTCAAAGGCTTCCTTTGAATTGCACCGGTAGGCCTTACTCGGGTTTTCTTCATTCAACAGAGAATCAATAAAGAGATGAATGGAGCGCTCATGGGAACACTTCACTAGCTGGTCCACATCTGGAGAACAAGAGACAAAAAGAAAAGTTAACTCCATGAAAGTCCACAATGAGTGTTTCATCTCACATGTCTAAACTAGTTAAATGTGGTGTCGGAATAAAATTACCTAAGAATCTAGTCTTATGACTCCTTGATGTAAGTCCTATTTAAAGAGGTACTCTTGATGGGAGTTTCTTACCTATCTCTAAGAGTGTTAAAATTGCAAATTTGCAGAGAACTTTTGACTTTTCTGCTGTCTTATATTTGTATGTTTATGAGGATCTAAGTAAGAGACATTCAAGGCAGAAGTTGACTTCCCCCAGTTTGTCACATCCTTCTCTTATATTGAAAACATAAAATACTTCTACATGGACCTAGAAACAATATCACAAAAGGCAAAATTATTAAATGAATAGTATTTTAACGTAGATACTATGTATAATTGGAGGTTGTGTCACTACTGATTTTTGCATTAAATGAATCACAGAAATAATCAGTAATGTAATAAAAGTGTATCTATTACCATAAGCTTCTATAACAATTAAAAATAGTAGCATTATGCTGTAAGTCCTATAACATGTGCACAAAAGACCTATAGTCAATATCTACAGGTAAGTTTAATTGCCCACAAAGGATGCAAAGATCCCTTAAAACAAATTATAAATTTAACACAAACATGATTATTGAAGTAAATATTAAGACAATATTAAATTATATTTTCTTCTTTAAATTTTGGAATATTTATTTTTAGAGAATGGAGATTTGTTTCTTATTTTTACTTTCTCTCTAAAAGGCTAACAAAATTAATTTGGACTAATTAACATGCCCTTTATTTTCAATCAATTAAAAATAAATCTTATGGTTTCACAACTATATTCAGAATATAACAACATGTGCCAGAAGTCATTTTATGCTGCTATTATCCAAGGCAATGGAGTTTTCTTGTATAGATCTCACCTTTCTTTTCTTTTATCTCTGGAAGCTTAGTACTCACTCACTCAGTATTGTAGTCTATAATATAATACATAAAAGAAAAAAATGTTTGTCTATCTGATCAAAGGAAGTACTAAGGTATAAAGGTGATTATGCTGAATATGATAGCTTCTTCAGAAATTATCTTGGCTAAATGTGTATACTTTAATATACACATTTGCATACACATTGCATACTTGTGGGGAATGGGTAGAAGACTGGGTCAATAAGAATTAAGAACAACACTTATGTTTAATTAACTTCTAAATCATATTTACCTCCAAGGCCTCTCTCTGCAATCACACGGATAGCTTCCCCAATGTTACATCCCGGTTGAAAAGTGCCTCCATTAGGATAAATGTCAACATGTCCTACTGGTTTCTGGATTCCAATACTTCGGCCAGGTGACCCTCTGGTGAATGTGTGTAAGACATCTACAAAATCTGCATCATCAGGAGAAAGGCGACTTGGAGCTTCTGCATATTCAAAGTTAGGTCCAGCTGGATCTAGTCCTTAATGAGGGGGGAAAAAAAGACCTCACATATTTTTTAATTCCCATTAGTTTTAGTCTCCATTAGCATTAGACAATGCTAATGTCACCTTGGCATTCAATTGTTTATCATTTGAATGTAACTGGCAGCCACATAGATTTTTATTAGCTCCTTATCCTAGTGATTGGATCATTAAGTTACTGAGAGTCATAGAAGTAGGCTTAGCTCTTTCTGAAAGGAATTTGAGTCTCTGAAACTTGCTATTAAATAGCAATTTCATTCAGAATAGCTAGATCTCCTTTTGTAAATTATTTTTGAACCTGTTGAGAAGGACTTCAAAGAGTGGTGAGTTCGTTCTTTTTCTTTATGCATGCCAAATCATCTACTACCTTTGCCCTGGTTGACTGCCTTCTTTTTTCCAAACAGGCTCTGGTGTTGGTCCTTTTTCATTTATCCCAGTACTGATGTGAAATGTGACATACATACCACCAAAGCACAGAGCCCAGGAGGATGGAAATGAGCTTCCCAGAGACCACTGGGCTTTTTGTGCTTAACTCTGCTCTTTCTTCTGACAGTAGGTGGTATGTCTAGGACAGCTAGTGCCCATATTCTCTCCTTCTCCAGAAAAAAAGTGCTCCCATAATATAATCAAATGGCTTGGCAAGCAGAGAGGAACACCACACACATATAGATATATTTTACAAACATTTTTATTCTATTTCCAAATGACAGGCATCTCGACTCTTCTGTGATAGACTACTGGCACTGTTTTCTTACCAGTAATTCTATTGACCTTCTTATTGGTCAGACTTCCTGCAATGCCAGCAGCATGAGCTCCAAGGCTGTATCCCAAGAGATGGACATTGTCCAGAGGATAGTGAAATTCCTCCTTTGGAAGAGAAAAAGAAAAAAGGGGTTCTTACAGTTCTGTACAAAAGATCAAAGCTAAATGAAAAATATTGTTTTGGAAATGCAGGCTATACTGAAAATTAATTCTACTTATTTAAATTTTGTGGTATAGATCAAAGAAACACTTTAGAGTTGAGATTTTCTCTTTCTTTAACAACATATTTAAGTTACAAACTTTTTCCATACATCTGATATTGAAATGTATGGAAATGTGAATTTTCATTTATCTGAAAATATATGTATGCATGTACATGTGTATGTATAGCTGTATATTTATATGTAGATATATGTATATGTGTGTGTATCTATATGTAGATAAACACATACATTAAATATATATTTAACTTTAAGCCAGTATTCCCTACTCTAAATACCCTACATCACTTTATTCTTTAAGTTAGCCAGGATGTGTCTTAAAACCAGAAAATATTATAGCAGGAATGGATCGCAGACACATATAGTCCATCCTCTTTATTCAATAGATAATAAGCCTGAGGTCGAGGCAGATGATCTGATTTTCCCAGGTTCACTTTCCTGATAAGCAAAAGAGTCAAGAAAAGAGCTTTAATCTTTCTTTTTTTCGTTAGTTTTAGAGACAGGGAGTGTGCTCAAGTTGGGGAGAGGGGGAGAGAGAGAGAGAGGGAGAGAATCTCTAGCAGGCTCCACACTCAGGGCAAGAGCCCAATGCGGGGCTCGATCCCACAACCCTGGGCCCATGACCTGAGCTACAATCAAGAGTTGGACACTCAACCGACTGAACCACATAGGTACCCCAAGAACTTTTATCTTCTAATAGTCAGTCCAATAAACACAGCTTATTTTTTACCTCCACATATCTGGCTTAAATATTTTGGCCCTGTCAGAGTATTAGCCTCCTTTCAACCAATGCCAAGACACATTTCAAAGATAATTTTCAGAGGATGACCTCAGGAAAAAAGTGAATAAAAGTGGCAGCTAAGCCAGAAGTCCTGACCCTTAGCCGTCTCATATCTACAGACTTTTCTTGCCAGTTTCTTCCTGGCTCAAATCCATCACTCCCCTAACCCTCAACAAAAATCTGGATCTTTAATCTACACTAAGCAATAGGTATTATTAATACTTTCGTGAAAGAGATTGGTATTCTAATGGGTCAAAGCCAACATAACATTTCCATGTGCCAGTCAACTGGTAAGGAAGGATTTGGCTGAACCTGACATCTTCCCTTTGCCCTGAAATAACAAGCTTTTGTCTGTTTTGCCCAATCACTTATTGGTCTCACCAGATCTATTCACTATGAGAATATCGATAGGGAAGGGCAGGACTATGCTTTGGCTTTACAGTTTTATCATTCTTATCATAATACTGCTTTCTGGCTGAAAAATAACCATGCCTATTCTGAAGATTTGAATTGCCCCAGATGAAAAGGAACAAAGACCAGCCATTTGTCCCACTCTGGCCAAGAGATCTGTTTTGGGCATGTAAGGCTTCTTCCCCCAATCTTACCGCCATCCAGTTGATAAACTTGGCCACATCCTTTCCCACCAGCTTGGTGTATCCCGCAGACACCGGATAATGCTGCTGGGCCCGTGACAGCCAGTCCACCACAATGACATTGGAATCTGGTTCCCTCTTGTACAGGGCAGCCACAAGTTTTGGCACCCAACTCTCATACATTCCTGTCACCTGAAAAGGATGATGCAAGCTTTCTTAAAATACCCACATACAACTTGTTATAGATATGACAGCCTAATATACTTACGCTGAATGGAAAGAAAACAAACAAATCTGAAAGGTTGTCCATTAACTCAGGAAGAAAACTCAAACCATGCAAAACAGTGTTCAGAGACTTGTGACTCCACTTTATGAGGCAAATTTGAGTATGCCAAAGAAGGGTGTTGAGGTGAGGAATGGCAGACTACGGTTTACACCACCAATTTTTAAAAGCTTGGTTTATGAATTCTGTAAAACCAGTAATTTATATGAAAGATCAATCTGAATAAGCTAAAATTTTGCACTGGAGCTATAGACTATTTTATAATAAATTTAATTCAATTACTTTCAACTAGGCTAATAACTTATTCCCAACAAAATTAGTTTGGAGGATGTGAATGCACTCTTTTTTTCTTAAGAGTCATTTATTTACATACAACATTTGATGTGCTGATGAAAAAAAGTTTTAAGCATACTAATTCTAACAGAAGGTAAATTTATTTATCAATCTGTTTGTTAATACATAAGAAAATGATCAGTTTCAGTTCAGATTTTTTTTTTACAATTCTCTCAAATTCTTAATTTTCAGAGTGGAAATTATTGAGGATTAATAGTCACATTTCTCAAATTAGATTGGCTCTGTTTGGAGATAAGGAGACTGCCAACTGTAATTCTTTACCTCTTGTTTAAGAAAGCCCCAAAATTCAAAGTCAAAAGAACTATAGAGTTCTCACATTAACTTTTTTTATGTAAAATTTTAATTTATGCTTTCAGAGAGGACATCAGACACTTCTGCAAAGATGCACACTTTAAAATAATCAAAACACATTTTAAAAAAAGCGAATTATAAAATTCTCCACCACCCTTCCATGAACCTGCATGTAACAGTAACTTGATTCAAATCCCCAAATCTCCCCACCTCTACCATGACCTGATAGAAATCATATTGTAGCCATAGTAAAAGTTACTCAAATACGTACTCAACAAAGAAGGTTCTGAAATATACATTTAAGGCAGCTTTTGAAGGGAGATCTATAAAACCTATATTCTTCTTAGAATAATTCCAAAAGCAAATATAGGAGTCTTGAATTCCCAAACCAGTGGGCTTCATTTGGAACTTTGATCTTATATGGTGGATTCTTTCAGATTTATGCTTCCATTTTGTTTACTTTATTCTCTAGACTAAAACTATCAAAACCTGAGTTCTTGTTTCACTCCTGACACTAACAACTGCACAGCTTTTCACCTCATTGCTGTGGTAGGAAAAAGCAAGCCTGAAACTCAGGAGATCTTGGTTCCAGTCCCAGCTCTTCCAATAATTACTTCTATGAATGTAGGCACTGTTTTAACCTTTTAGGACACCTACAAAACAAAGGAGTTGGATTCAGATGATCTTGAAGTTACCCACCACCTCATAAATGTCTTCTTGCAACCATTCTTACTTCCAGTCTACCTGCAGTGATATAATTAAAGCTATTGCCATTTCAAGCATAAAGAGAAAAAGAAAAAAAAGAAAAGAAAAAAAGGTACAAAGGTGACGTTGGCTCATTAGAAACTCATTTAATAAACCTTCTTTGAACATGTTTCGGTGAGGCTGCTTTAAGTCTCAGCACAGCCTGGGTCTTTGAGGAAACAGGCTAAAACACCGACCTAGCCTCAAATTCCTGTGAATTGGTCCTGTCTTCTCTTCTCCTCTCTTAGTGGTTGGGGGCTTGCCACACTTTTCAACTGCCTTTCAAGAGAGGATGATATCAGTTCTTCAGAATGAAACAACCACTCCTCCTTTCAGCTGGCATGAGGGCCTCCTACCACAATGAGAACTCTGTGCTTAGTGCACTGGTCTATGAAACCTAAGCAGGTGGCAAAGCTCCAGGACAGCTGTGTCTAAACAGCTTTCTGGGATGTGCCCTAAGCATACTACATGCTAAGCATTCTTTTGGATTTTCCATGGCAAAACTAAAGAATTTCCCCATTTCCCTTAGTCTTATGACCTTGAGTTGCTGAACAGCTTACCTCAGATAAGGCAGAAAAATCTTGCTTGCTCTAAGCTCCTATTATAAGTTTTTCTGTACTATCAATGTTTCCAAGTTAAGCAATCTATCAAAGAGCAAAAAACCCAACTTATTTTTACAGTGACTGATACTTTTATTAACTGTCTAAAAATGAATCTACTCCTTTCTCTTTTTTTAATCATAGGAAGAACTTTATTTTTTGTATTATTTTATTTTATTTTATTTATTTTTTAATAAGAGATTTAGTGTCAAATTGGTTTCCATACAACACTCGGTGCTCATCCCAACAGATACTCCTTTCTTTTTTAATTCAACATAAAATACTGCTGTAAGTACCCCTGAACAAAGGGGTGTAAAAGAAACCTTCTTTAACTCTAAAAAGTTTTTCTAGGGTTTTTTTCTAAGGTTCCTTAAGTCAGCACAAAGTTTTTAAATCTTTGACTCAGATTCACAGGTGAACTGAAGCCTTTCTATGGCTAGATTAGTTACTGAATAGACCAACCAGCTAGCTTTTTATGATGAAAGTCAGTCCCACAGCCAATGGCCTAGCCTCTGAGCTCAGGCACTCAAAATGTCAGGACACATGATATGAAGAATATGGTGGGTTTAGTGGGCAGAAGGACCCATAATAGAAATTGGCACTATATACTGATACTGGGTTAGTTATGTCATCTTTGCATGAGAAGGAACTATGCTTTTTAAAAATTTTTAAAGCATCAAGTTCTCTCAGGGGATAAGAATGTGAGGTCTGAGACATTCAATTTATTGTGCCATATAAAATGTTTATTAAGCTTATTATACTTTTTACAAAGGTATTAAAACTCTATATACAATCAAAACATCTCTAAAACTACCAACAATTACTTTTTCTTATTAAATCTCTTAAACATAAAAAGATCCATGTTAATAATTTGAATATATAATTTTATCATAAGATATGTAATTTATTATGTTAACTTAGTAAATAGATGTTTAAAAAATAAACATCCATCTAAATTCTGTTAGTAGTTGCCTTCATCTCCATAAAGTTATAGCAATTATCCTATATTGTTAATAAGAATGGTACTTAAGTTACACAGGAAAATAAGTCAAGACTAGAAGTCTATCAATCCTTCTCTAATTCATCTCATTAGGATATATTTAGTATCTTTACTATATTCACAAGCTCCAACATAATGGAAAGATAATTTCTCTTTAACTTCCCATTTTATATAACTCCTTTTTATATAAAAGATGAAATCTGCTAACTAGGGTTTTAAAATATTAAAAACCAACTGAAGTAGTTAAGTAAGAACTGAACCATGTAAAGTGACTGCCACATATTTAGAGAGCACTACTTTATTCACATTCTTTATTTTGTTGTTGTTGTTTTCTTTTTTTAAGCTTTAATTTCCAGTTACTTAACATACAGTGTAATATTAGTTTCATGTGTAAAATTTAGTGATTCAACATTTCCATACAACATCTGGTGCTCATCACAAGTGCACTCCTTAATCCACATCACTTATTCACATTCTTTAAATGTAACCACAGTTTTCACCTTTTCTAATGATTTTGCGTGACACTTCCCTGGCTAGCCCTCTGTCATCTATAAAAAAGTTCCCTAAAGTTTACAATTGGAGAATGCTGGAAGTAGAGGGACAACTAGTCTAACCTCTTTGTCTTACACATCAGTCAACTGAGGCCCAGAGATAAGAAGTAGCATCAGTCACTTCACAGAGCTGGAGAATGGCAAAGCCAGAGCCAGAATCAATACTTCCTCACTCCACTCTAACCCTCTCCTCCCTCTGACAGGTTGTTTCCCTTAGGAAAGCATGTGTTTTGGCAATGTGCTACATGAATCGGGATCATACCAGGTGTGTACTGGTTTCCTAAACTGAAAATGTACATTCTGCTCTGTAGGTGAGCAAAGCCTTGTTTTCCCAACTCACAAGAATGGCTGATTCAAGGGCACCAACTATGGACTGTGGTAAAATGAAGGTAGGCACTATCTGGGGGGAAATACTCATGAACCTGTGATTTTAGGTTCCACAATCCCACCCTGAGCCAGAATTGCCTGTACTCAAGTTTAAAGTAAAGCCATAGGAGGGGCGCTTGGGTTGCTCGGGTCATAATCTCACTGTCCGTGGGTTTGACCCCCGCACCAGGCTCTGTGCTAACAGCCCAGAGCCTGGAGCCTGCTTTGGATTCTGTGTCTCCCTCTCCCTCTGCCCCTCCCTCACTCATGCTCTGTCTCTCAAAAAGTGAATAAACATTAAAAATTTTTTTTTAAATAAAAATGAAGTAAGGCCATAGGAAAGCAAGCAGAAGTACAGGATATATGAAGACTCATCACGGGGTTCCCAACAACTCATCACGGGGTCAAGATGCTTGGGTTACCCCAATCTCTTTCCCAAAAAGACTGTCTTACCGTCCAGCCATGGATCACCACAAAGGTTTTGCTGGTGTGGTTGAAGTGGCAGTTAGCCACAGATTCTGTCACTCCAGGAATGAGGTGGCAAGTATCTTCAGCTATGTCTTCAGGGGTCCTTAGAGCAAATTTACTTTCAATATCTATAAAATCTCTTCCTCCTGTAATTCCTGAAAAGGAAAAATTGGATAGGTGGCTAATTGGAGGGTTGTTTGTTTTATTTGTTGTTATGGTATGTTTTAGGTTTATAAGCAGCTACCACCAATGATATTTTTATTTCTATTTTTTTTAATAAATGTAGATTGAGAGAGAATGACTTGGGGTGCCTGGGTGGCTCAGTCGGTTAAGCAAGAGAATGACTAATTCTCCATTAGTAATAGAAGTTGACAGAGACCAGAATCCAGGTCTCTTGGTTACAATTCAAAACTCATTCTCCTAAAGAACATTGGCTCATGGCTCTTGCATTGTAAAATTCCACTTATTTCATATATTATTTTTCACCCTCTTTCAATATTGGATTATATCAACATAATGCTTTTCCCAAAATGTTGTATAATAGGCTTGAGAAAAGGTTGTTTCCTTTGCAATAGCATAACTTTAAAAAATAATAGCAGTAAGAAAATTTGGAAGCTTGAGGAAGTTTTTATATGAAGTTGTTCCCACCCCCATAGCAAGGTACCTCAGTTAAAAATATTTTTGAAAAATCATTTAGTGGGTTGTTCAAAAATGCATATGTGTGAACTGGTTAATACTTTACCCAAATATTTTTTCTATTATTTCTTATGTCTTTACTGTCTTCTACACAAAGTCATAGCTTATAGCTTTGTCGTTACAAAACTACAGCAAAGCAGGTTTGGGAAAGAATCCACTTTGATTCTTCATAGTCAATCCCAAAGTGAATAAGGAGAGAAATAAACTTCAGCCTACCATTTGACTCTCTTGACAATAACTCTAAATTTTGATAAACCTTCATCTAATACCACAGTGAATGCTTGAAATAAATTTTGCTGCAAATAAAATCAAACTCTTATACAAAGCAAACACAATCAAAGGGAAGTTATATTAGGGGAAATTATTTACTTTCTTGTCAAGACAAAAATTAAAAATTATTTACTATAAAATGGTAATAATTTGTAGATTTTAGATTCCTCTACTTAAAACTCAGATGATAAATAATTGGTACTTCTAATTTCTTAATCTAAATTTACTCTTTTCACAATTCAAATGCTGAAAATCTGTAATTTCAAATAACATTGCAAAAGCCAGGCCAAAATAAAAACAAGAATGATATGGTATAATGAATATACAGGTATTCATGTAGCTAGCTGAGTACTGGTCAACTTTTTCCTTTTTAATTATTTTCTAAAATTCCTAAAGCGATATTGTGGCTACTTACTAAGTCATTCATTATAGGTGACAAGCTGATCTCTCTCTCTCTCTCTCTCTCTCTCTCTCTCTCTCATCTCTAGCACCTGAACATTCTAAGATAATTTATTCAAATAAGAGAGTGTGGTAAACTATTGCTATTTAAGGCTTTTTTTATTTACAGATAGTAAAATTGCACTTGAAAGCCATTCACCCATCAAAAATACAGTTGGCCAAACAGGCACATGAAAAGATGTTCAACGTCGCTCCTTATCAGGGAAATACAAATCAAAACCACACTCAGATACCACCTCACGCCAGTCAGAGTGGCCAAAATGAAGAAATCAGGAGACTATAGATGCTGGAGAGGATGTGGAGAAACAGGAACCCTCTTGCACTGTTGGTGGGAATGCAAATTGGTGCAGCCGCTCTGGAAAGCAGTGTGGAGGTTCCTCAGAAAATTAAAAATAGACCTACCCTATGACCCAGCAATAGCACTGCTAGGAATTTATCCAAGGGATACAGGAGTACTGATGCATAGGGGCACCTGTACCCCAATGTTTATAGCGGCACTCTCAACAATAGCCAAATTATGGAAAGAGCCTAAATGTCCATCAACTGATGATGAATGGATAAAGAAATTGTGGTTTATATACACAATGGAATACTACGTGGCAATGAGAAAAAATGAAATATGGCCTTTTGTAGCAACATGGATGGAACTGGAGAGTGTGATGCTAAGTGAAATAAGCCATACAGAGAAAGACAGATACCATATGGTTTCACTCTTATGTGGATCCTGAGAAACATAACAGAAACCCATGGGGGAGGGGAAAAAAAAAAAAAGGTTAGAGTGGGAGAGAGCCAAAGCATAAGAGACTGTTAAAAACTGAGAACAAACTGAGGGTTGATGGGGGGTGGGAGGGAGGGCAGGGTGGGTGATGGGTATTGAGGAGGGCACCTTTTGGGATGAGCACTGGGTGTTGTATGGAAACCAATTTGACAGTAAATTTCATATATTAAAAAATAAAAAAAAAAAAATACAGTTGGCCTTCCATCTTATTTGAAGATGCAGGTCTTTCTTTTCCTTCCTAACCAGGTAGTATTCTGATGGCCTTATTATTTGCCTGATAGTAGAAAAAAATGTAGATTTTTAAATCTTAAATACCCAAGAAGGTATTCTGCTCTAAATACCCAAGAAGGTTTTTTTTTTAATTGTTAGGAAGCGCTTTAGAAAATTTCAAACTAAATTAGTTTCACCTTGTCTCATCTCTCCACATCAAATAACTCATCCCTCCGCAATAATCTTATTTTAACATATTTGATTATCAATCTTTTCGAAGTAGAAATCATCCAAGTGACCTGGCAGACATATCCCACCCACCACCTATTTGTTAAACTGTTATTTAAGGCTACTGCTTTACATAGCTCCAGAGGATGCCACTCACTTTGGTCTATTTTCCCCTAGAGTTATGCAACATGATGGCCCTAGAGTTGCTGGTGGTTTTGAAATAACTAAGGATATTCTCAGAAATTATTAAGGCTAGCTTTGTGAATTTCCATGAAAAAAAGTCTATTAAATTCATAGATTCTATACAGATTATCTGCATAGCCCATTGAGAGGTCCAATTTTCCACTACCAACATTTCCTGTTCGGTACATAAGTTCTACATTTAAAAAAAAAGGAAATTCATACATTCTCAAACAAATTTGTATTTGGAGACTTTTATTTCACTTCTCAAGGAGATTAGTTTTTATTTTAAGTTACAGAAAGCATAATGAAGCATTTGACAGGAAGATTGCACCACTCTATATGCTATGTGCTGTTTTCAATTCTATGTCAGTTCTATACATGATCATAAATGGTATTAGTGTTTAGTCAGTTTTTCTTTCTCTTTGGCATTCTGACAGAAATTTTCACACTGCTGGAGTTTGTAAGAGTGTCTCAGCATCCTAAAGATGAATGTACTTTCCAAGCCTATCTTTTCACACAATTGATATGGGCCAGCTGTTTCTTTTAGTTGTTCCAGTATACACTAGAATTGCTCTTGTCTGACAGATGAAGTGATTTGACTCAATTGTTACTAAGGGAATTACTGATTTCCATACATGAAAATGATATTAATGACTGCACTTATCTTTCTAAGGGGATAAAGATCTTTTTTATCAGATCCCCTTAGAAATTAAAGCTACCTTAGGGTAGTGGGAAGGGGGCTGCCTAAGGTATATTCCTTTATAAGTGCTTCCATCCTGAATTCAACTTATCATAGCAACGTAACCACTCTGACTTGTTCCCATCAGATGGCCTTATTCAGCACTAAGGTAGGACTTGGATACCAGGCAAGTTACAAGTTAATGTATTTCTTGACTATGTAATCTTTATTTCTAAATTCTTAAATAGCTAAAATTCTAAGTGTATAAACAAAGACAAGGTATTTACTTAACATGGATAATAACTCACAGAGATGAAATTAGATTGAGAGGTGAAAGCGCTTTAAAGGTAAATTTATGGAGGGTATGTTATTGTTCCTAGGAAAGAAGAAATATTGAGCATCCCAGAAAAGATATTCTTTTTTCTTTAATTTTATTTTTTTTAATTTACATCCAAATTAGTTTATACTGTAACAATGATTTCAGGAGTAGATTCCTTAATGTCCCTTACCCATTTAGCCCATCCCCCTTCCAACAACCCCTCGAGTAACCCTCTGTTTGTTCTCCATATTTAAGAGTATCTATGTTTTGTCCCCCTACCCTGTTTTCATATTATTTTTACTTCCCTTTCCTTGCGTTCATCTGTTCTGTGTCTTAAAGCCCTCATATGAGTAAAGTCATATGATATTTGTCTTTCTCTGACTGACTAATTTCACTTAGCATAATCCGCTTTAGTTCCATCCACCAGCATTCTTCACAGAGCTAGAACAAACAATCCTAAAATTTGTATGGAACCAGAAAATACCCCAAATAGCCAAAGCAGTCTTGAAAGAGAAAGCCAAAGCAGGAGGCATCACAATCCCAGACTTCAAGCTGTAATACAAAAGTGTAATTATCAAGACAGTATGGTTCAGGCATAAAAAAAGATACTCAGATCAATGGAACAGAATAGAGACTCAAGAATTGGACCCACAAATGTATGGCCAATTAATCTTTGACAAAGCAGGAAAGAATATCCAATGGAATAAAGACAGTCTCTTCAGCAAGTGGTGCTGGGAAAACTGGACAGCGACATGCAGAAGAATGAACCTGGAGACCACTTTATTATACCATACACAAAAATAAACACAAAATGGATGAAAGACCTAAATGTAAGACAGAAAGCCTCAAATTCCTCAAGGATAAAGCAGGCAAAAACCTCTTTGATCTTGGCCACAGCAACTTCTAACTCAACGCGTCTCCAGAGGCAAGGGAAACAAAAACAAAAATAAACTACTGGGACCTCATCAAAATAAAAAGCTTCTGCACAGCGAAGGAAACAATCAGCACAACTAAAAGGCAACTGACGGAATGAGAGAAGATATTTACAAATGACATATCAGATAAAGGGTTAGTATCCAAAATATAAAGAACTTACCAAACTCAACACCCAAAACACAAAGAATCCAGTGAAGAAATGGGCAAAAGACATGAATAGACACTTCTCCAGAAAAGATATTCTAAAGGCAGTTCACAGTTACCAGATGGATAGGATAAGCATGCATTTGAAGAAGAGGTACAAGAGTTCAATTATAATGCAATTCCCTTTAAGTTTCTAACCAACCCCCCCCCACACACACACACACATGCACACACACCTAAAGGACTTCATCAGTAATTCACCTTCTCTCTGAAACTGATAGTCATACTTACTGATTCAGGCAGCTTCTGCAGAGTGCCAAAAACCAAATTGAATGGGAAAAAAAAAAAAAAGTTTGGTGAGGGGAAAAAAATCAACATCCTATTTGATGGAATTGATTAGTCTTTTCCAATGTAGACACCTAACAGATTTGCTTTTCATTTGTATGGAAAAGATGTTTGTGAAAACAGAATCAGTAAACTAGATAGCCCAATTTCTCCTCCCAAAATAAAGCAAAGAAGGAAGGCTAAGCTAAAAGTACACTGCCTGAAAGAAAGTGAAAATTTCCCATTGTTAACTCTTCCCCTGTGTCTCACTCCCACCTTTCAATACTACTATTCATCCATCCCTCCAGTGCTGAGCTCTATTTATGTGGAATCTGCTATTTTGCTGTCATCACCCATCACATTTAATTCACATGTTAGCCTGGAAATTCACTATGGCAGTTCAAATAGAAGTGCAGCTACTGAGCACTGACCCATATGCTCCTTGCTTAGCTCTTCAAGTTTCCTAATGAGGCTCTGCAGAGACTGAGGTGGCTCCAAGAACAAAGAGCCTGAGGGCAGTGCCTCATATCCTTACTTTCATCTTAGAAAAAAATCAAGAATAAGTAAAGTCAGAGCCCAGAGAAGGTGCTGCTTACCATTCTCTCACACTTGTATCCTTTGGCTATGAAATTCTTACATTCCTAGATGAATTCATTTGGAGGAGAAAAGGGGTGGAAATTTGCTGTGATGGGAGAGGCATAATATAAAGGGTGGGGGGTGGTGGAGTGAGAGTGGGAGGGAAGGATAGGAGGGATTAATTTCAAGTCTACTGAAAAATGATTCTTCCCTTAATACATTTACAGCCAGGAAAAGCACGTGTTGGTTAAAATCCAATTTAATTCATCAATCACAAAGTGTCTACTTAAATCAAAGAGTATGAATTAGAGGCACTTACAAGAATTTTTTTTCAAGATTTTATTTATTTTCTTAAGTGACCTCTACACATAATGTGGGGCTCAAACTCACAACCCAGAGATCAAGAGTCGCATGTTCCATCGGCTGAGGCAGCCAGGCACCCCAGCCTAAGAGAATTTTGAGTGCAGTCTGAACTCCTGATTTTAGAGTTGAGGAATCTAAAAACCAGAGAGATGACACTGACTAGACCAGGAATTTAGGGTCATGAATTGCTAAGGAGCCAGCAAAAACAAACTGTGGACAACACATATTCGTGTGTTTATGGTAAAAGGAACACCATGGTGTATTTTCTTAAATAAGAATTTGGAGTTTGTTCCTACCATTTTCTTGGAACTATGAAGGGAACATGACACTATATAAGATATTTAAGACTTTCTAATTGAACCTCCAATATTCTTAAACTGATTTGACAGAAAAGATACTTTTTTTATTCAATCATATTAATGAAATCTACTTTTTTTTTAAATAACCCTAACAAAAATGTTCTATCACAACACACTGCTGAAATAAACCTTCAACTGAAAAGTCATGGACAAACCTAACTATAACTTGAACGTCTGTGGACATGCTACCTGAGAGCACATCCAAGTGACACTGACCTAAATGCAATTTTACCAGGGAAGAGAGAAAAAAATGTTGCCTCCTTTTATAACTCGCTTCAGTTGGTTTTTGGTTGTTGTTGTATATTAGATGAAGCAAAGTTCAAGGGCAGGCCTGCTGCCTCCATAGTGGAAGGGTCTGGAGCTGGGCCTGTGTCTTCCCTACAATAAATTCACATCTCTCCTGTAGCACCTTAACCCTAGCAAGCCAGGGGCTCCAGGGTGGTGACTGAGGTTCAAGGGTAAACTCCCTGAAGCCCCACTGCTAGCAGCTGCTTCTCAGGTCAGAGCAGGAGTGAGTTCCCAGGACATTAAGGGTAGCCAATTGCAAAACCAGCAACCCCCAAGTCAGTGGCGACAGACAGCTAGTCCCTGCGACACGTTATCAGGAGGGTCAACTCTTCCCTAGGTTTTCTGGGTGCTAAGAAAAGTTGCATCTGCAAGAATGGAAGCTAGGGAGGGGTGCTTGGGTGTCTCAGTCCCCTCAGGTCATGATCTCAAAGTTCCTGAGTTCAGCCCAGCGTGGGGCTCTAAGCTGAAAGGGACTTGCTTGGGATTCTATGTCTCCTCTCTCTGCCCCTCCCCGACTCATGCACGCTCTCTCCCTCTTCAATAAAAGAAAGAAAGAAGAAAGAAAGAAAGAGGAAGAGGAAGAAAGAAAGAAAGAAGAAAGAGAAAGAAAGAAGAAAGAAAAAGAAAGAAAGAAAGAGAAAGAAAGAAAATGAAATGAAAGAAAGAAAGAAAGAAAGAAAGAAAGAAAGAAAGAAAAAGAAAGGAAACTGGCGAGCTTCCCAGCTCCGGAAGGGGTGCAGGCTGCTGGCACAGCAGGACTCGCTGCCACCTACGCGACTCAGTCCCCCACTACGCTGTCAAGGCAGAGAGCTGGTGCCCGGTGCTTCTAAGATACCCACAACGCTTCTTCCCCTCCTCTTCGTGGCCTTCTCCTACAGAAGCCGCCACTCTGTCGGTGCTCACGAAGGCCGGAGCCCGAGTCGCGGCTGCGCCAGGGTCACCTTGACCCGCGCGCCTTTCATTCCAGAGCCCGCATGCGAGAGAGTTATTATGGATCTCCACCATTTAAGTCCTTCCTCCGACCTCTCTTTGTCCGCCCCTCATGCTACCAGCTACTCTTCGTCTCTGAGCCTACGTACCCGGAAATATGGCCTCAGCCAGATCGGAAGGATCAACGAGGGAAAGACTCCAGCAAGACTCTAGCAAGATCGGAGGGAGAATTCCCTCCCTGCCCCTCCCGGATCCCAGCCCAGTGACTCTTCTCCCAGCCTGGCGCTCTGGCTAGGAAAGTTTCCAGGGTGCCTCTGCAACCCCTTTCAGTTTCCTCCTTCCCATCCTTGTAACTTGTGGAAGTGGCCACAGAGTGAAGTCTGCAGGTGGAGGGGAGTGTACACGCAAAACTTACTGTCGTCGGCAGCCACCCATCCACGGGTGGTGGTCAGAATCTGGAGCCATATGCCCAGAGCCATCAGGAACAGGGTTTTGCTCTCCATCTCCGGGCAAGGCTCTCTGTAGGAGCTACAGGGCTCTGGCAGGAGCGCGAACAGTGTTGGACCAGCTGAGCCTGAGACGGGAGCAGGCTGGAGGCGCGGTTCAGCGTGAGGCAAGTTGCCCTTTAAAACGGAGGGCAGGGCAGTTAGAAGTGGCAGGTTCCCTCTGAGGAGGAGAAGGGAGGATGGAGTCTGACACTGTTTCCACTGCACGGCTGCTTATGTGACTGGAAATATGCAAATAAACCTCATCATCTATTGGCTTTAAAATCAGAAGTTGGGGGGAGGGCTCTAAATTCTCTTCCAAGTATTTGAGCAAACTGTAATGAGTATCAACCCTGCCAGAGAAAAGAGGGGGAAAGGGCAGAAGGGAGAATTTACTTTCTCTGTAAAGTTCTCTTTGCTTTTCCTAAGGATTCTAGCTCAGAAAGGCCCCTTATCCACGAAACACAAATTTATATGGATTTATGTTAAATACTCTGCAATCACCAGTTTTCCAAGGATGGGAAATTAAACTGTTAAACTACATTTCATAAGTATTTAAACTACACTTGTCTTTTAATGGATCCTGTTTGTGACTTGCAGTGTTTTTGTTGTTGTTTGTTTTCCCCCAAAATTCTCCTGGACAATGTCAATTTAGGGATCCATGGACACACATTGTTCCGTGGCTCATGCTTGCACAATCTTGTATATTAACATTGGCAAAATGGATTAACCTACCTGGCGCAGAAAAGTCCTCTTGCTTTAACCAGTTTTTAAGTTTTCTGTCATGAAAATTATACCCAATCCTCAAACTCATAAAAGAATTCAAGGATGACATTTTATCCTCACAGACAGAATATTGAGGTCAAACAACTTAAAACTAGATTGTCGTGTGAACTGAAAGAAGCCCGTTTTAAAAAAAAGAAAAACACATATTGTATGTGTTTATAGAAAACACATTTATATAAAATATCCACAAATAGGCAAATCTTAGAAACAAAGTAGATTAGTGTTTGCCTGGAGATGGGGAAGAATGGAGGAGTTTTGGGGGGACGGTGATAAATAATATTCTAAAATTACATTATGGTTTTAGTTAAATATACTAAAAACATTGACTTGTTTATGTACCTAAATTTATGGTACCTAAATTACATCTTAATAAAACTATTTAAAATGTTCTATTGGGGCACCTGGGTGGCTTAGTCAGTTAAGCATCCCACTTGTGCTCAAGTCATGATCCCCATGGTTCCAGAGTTCCAACACCACTTTTGGGGCTGACAGCTCAGAGCCTGGAGCCTGATTTGGATTCTGTGTTCTCCCTCTCTGTCTGCCCATTCCCCCCCCCCGCCCCCGCTGAAAAATAAATAGACATTTAAAAAATGTTGTATTGAGGTATGCAAGTAAAATAAGAATAATGAAATCACATTGCATATTTTTTTCACCAAAATGTTCATAATACTCTCAAATATCTTTCTACATGTAAAGAATTTGCATTAGCATATGGGTCAGTGCTCAGTAGCTGCACTTCTATTTGACCTGCCATAGTGAATTTCCAGGCTAACATGTGAATTAAATGTGATGGGTGATGACAGCAAAATAGCAGATTCCACATAAATAGAGTAGAGCTCAGCACTGGAGGGATGGATGTATTGAAAGGTGGGAGTGAGACACAGGGGAAGAGTTAACAATGGGAAATTTTCACTTTCTTTCAGGCAGTGTACTTTTAGCTTAGCCTTCCTTCTTTGCTTTATTTTGGGAGGAGAAATTGGGCTATCTAGTTTACTGATTCTGTTTTCACAAACATCTTTTCCATACAAATGAAAAGCAAATCTGTTAGGTGTCTACATTGGAAAAGACTAATCAATTCCATCAAATAGGATGTTGATTTTTTTCCCCTCACCAAACTTTTTTTTTTTTTCCCATTCAATTTGGTTTTTGGCACTCTGCAGAAGCTGCCTGAGTCAGTAAGTACGACTATCAGTTTCAGAGAGAAGGTGAATTACTGATGAAGTCCTTTAGGCATGTGTGTGTGTGTGTGTGTGTGTTGAGGGTGGGGGGGGTTGGTTAGAAACTTAAAGGGAATTGCATTGTAATTGAACTCTTGTACCTCATCTTCAAATGCATGCTTATCCTATCCATCTGGTAACTGTGAACTGCCTTTAGAATATCTTTCCTGGGATGCTCAATATTTCTCCTTTCCTAGGAACAATAACATACCCTCCATAAATTTACCTTTAAAGCGAAATAAGTCATACAGAGAAAGACAGATACCATATGTTTTCACTCTTATGTGGATCCTGAGAAACTTACCAGAAGACCATGGGGGAGGGGAAGAAAAAAAATAAAAAGGAAAGAATAAATAAATGAAGTGCTTTCACCTCTCAATCTATACTTTAAAAAAAATAAGTAAATAAAATAATAAAATAAAATAAAATAAAATAAAATAAAATAAAATAAACATGACACCAGATTTGGAGCGGCCTGTGCTGTTATGCTGCATGTCTACAAGAGTTGCAGAGATTTCCAGGAAGAATGAACTCATAGCAATTCAGCCTGGTAAAAAAGGAGACAGTTGGCTCCAATCACTGGACAAGCAGTGGACAGGTGGGTGTGGTGGCAACGCGCTCTCCTGATTGGCTGTTCTCAAGGCCTGAGTTGTTCTAAGGAGGCCCAAGTTGGTCTCCACATGTTAGCAAAGTGCCTCAGTGAAATGCCTAGTCCAAACGTCAGCAAAGTTATTTGATTATCCATAGCATGACGCATGACTGTTTCCATAATTGGCATTTCCTTTATAACAGATTTTAAAAGCTTCAGATTAAAAAAGCTAAACTTTTTATAAACGTTTGACAAACCAGCACTCAACAGCAGGACGCTTGCTCCTAGTATAAGTTTAAAATAATGTAAATAAAAAGTTCAATGGGCATACCTAAAAAAAGGACCAGAAACTCCAGTAGTGAAGTTCTGTCTGCATATCCTCTATTTAGATTAAGGGACTGCTATTTGCACACACTGAGCATTTTACAACCCTTTCTGTGTTTACTCACTACAAAAAATACCCTAGAGTTAATAATATTCCCATTGCACAGTTGAGGGAAGATGAAAATCAAGGAAGAATAAATAACAGTAACCACAAGTCATAAAATACGTTTTTTTCTTTGGCAATCCCAAGAAAGAAAAAAATGTATTTGATGGTTATATGTTAATCATGCTGCAATTATAAACTAGGAAAGGCTGAGAAGCAGATGTTTGTTGTACATGCATAATTTAAGGCATATATTTTTTGCATATTTTTTTTGTTACATTAAAATATGATGGAATGTCTAGGGCCTAAAAGAACATCTATACTGAAGTAGATCTGGTCTCTATCACAAAAATTACATTTAATGTAGAAAAGAACTTGGTTAATGAAAATAAATATATATAAATATATTTAAATAAATAAATATATATAAATATAAACTTATAAATACAAAAAGTACTTGAAGTCTACTGACTTTTAATAAGAAAAAATAAAACCAAAATGTTAACCAAAAATGGTCATAAAAGACTTTCCAGTGCCACTTAACCATTAAATTGTAGACAGGGAGGAGTACAAGTTGCATCTGTCAAGGATGGTGATGTGACAGTGAGAGTGAGGATGAAGTTGAGATTATAGGTCTGGGATGTGGTGCCTGAGACTGGAGTTGTCCTACTGGGCAGTTGTTAAGTGGGGATGCTGGTCTTGTAGACTTCTTTTATTTATTACCTAGCAAAGCTATTTTGAAGAAATTCCAAGTAGCAGTTCAAAAGATGGCTAAATTCAGAGAGTATAGCTCTCCATTGGTAAAGTAGATGTTGTATTTTCAAAAATATAAACTACAAATAAATATTATATTTAGCCAATTTGCTACTGTCTCCTTCCTTTACCAGGTTTGAATAAAGGAACCAGTGTTACTTTCTTTGCTTTGGGGTGAAGGAATTGTGGAGTGTGGAAAGAATTGCTTCAAACAATAAAAGTATGGTGTTAAATAATTCAGACACAGTTTAAGGATTTTAGTTTTCTTGAGTTGGGGATATTCTACCCTTCCCTTCTTCTAAAAACAAAAGAAAGCAAACAAACAAACAAACAAAATAAATAAATAAATCATTAAAATAATGCTTTAACATTAGCATTAAAAGATTTTTCTAAATAAAGTTCAGAAGAGAAATAAAAGATAATTTTTAAAAGAAAGAGAGAATAACAATAACAAAAGCCAATGCATTTCAATGGCATGTCTTGGAACAAGGCCTTATGTTGAGGGAGACACATCAGAACATACCAGATAGATGCTGTCACAGCAGAACTGTGACTGGCTGAAGGAGAGAAGGATGTAGGTCTTTTCTAGAAGACAGGTCATAAAAACAAAAAAGGAATGTCCCCACAAATAACCTACTGGACTTATAATCCATGTTCATTTATAAGTAGTTTTATTTTAAATTTTTTTCAAAAAAAGAAAACTTAAAATTTAAATCCATGTAGGAAATAAAAGAACACTTTTTTTGAGACTTAGTTCATGACTTGAATATGTAAGACCACCAGTGTTTTTTGCTTAGGGCTTCACATTCTGAGGTAACTTCAGACAAAACATTAAAGCCCTAAACTGAAAGTGAGCTAAGTCGGACTCAGCACAAGATATGTTTGAAGTGCCCCCTGCTGACTTCCTAGTGACACTAACATCTCCAAAAAGCTTTTTCAAGGGCCTTCAGACAGAACTGACCTGAGTAATCATTAAGCTCTTTTATTACTTGAGGTTTTCTTGTTTATTTTGTTAAATTATATGTAACATGAAGGAAAGTATTGTTCTTGTTACCTCTGTGGTACTTCCCACAGCACCAAACTGTGCTGGGAAGTTAAGAGGTTCTTGGTCAATAGTTGTTGGGTGAATTAATAACACTGAGTAAAAGGTAATACAGTGCTAAATGGGGGAGACAACAAGATTTTTTTATTTTTAATTTTTACTGAATTTTGTAGTTATGAAACTTGTCAGAATCTAGTCTAGTTAGGCCAAATTATTTGCGTTAGAGAAATGAAGGACAACTTTTTCTGACCGGAGCTTTCTGCTGGCCTCATATATTTTGGTTCCTCCTTTTAATTAGCCTTTTATTTAAAAATGTAATATATTCTTGACCAAAATAAAACCACAAAAGACAAAAAATTGAAAGCAGTCCAAAAGTGTGTGCAATCAAACAAAAGTCTTTCTCTGACCTCATACTTTCAGTCTTCTAGTCTTTGTCTAGAAGCAACTACCCATAGCAGTTCCCTTTCTTGTTTACCTTTCTAGAAAAGTCTATGCATTTACAAGCATAAATGTGTACATATGTATGTTTTATTCATCTACAAAGTCACATCTTTTTACCGTAATGTGAGCACACCATAACCACTGTTTTGCAATTTTTTTTATTTAATATGTGACTTATAGATGAGCTTATGAAGAAGAGTTCCCTGTTTGAAAATTTTTATGGCCATATAAGTGTTTCTTACATAGATGTACCATCATTTATTAAACCAGGCATTGTTAACAGTTATTTAGATCTTTTGATAATATAAGCTAGGCTATAATGAAAAAAGACAAATTCTTCAAAATTATTGAGTAAAAAAGTATGAATATTTATCATCTTAATAAGTAAAGAAACTTGTTCTTTAATGAAACTGCACAAATTTATATTCCTACCTACAGTGTAGGAGAGTTGAGTGATTGTGGAAATTCCGGCTGTCACTATGTATTACTGAATTACTTAATCTCTAACAACCTGAATGTGAAAAATTGTTTCTCATTTTAATTTTAATTTTAAATAATAACAGCTAGTTCTCATGCAGCACTTGCTATATGTGCCATTATAAGAGCTTTTCATATATGACTAATGTAATATAAAATACCTTTATTAAGATATGTCATGTGTCATCCAATGTATCCATTTAGAACATACAATTAAATTGTTTTTAGTATGTTCACAGAGTTGTGTGAACATGACCTATTTTAGAACATTTTATTCATGTCCAAATAAGGTCTGTACCAATTAACTGCCATTCCCCTCTTTTCCCTCCCCCAGTCCCAACCCTAAGCTACTTTCTGTGTCTATAGTTTTACCTATTCTAAATATTTTATAAAAATGAAATCACACAATATGTGGTTTTTGTGGCTGGCTTTTTTCATTTAGTATAATATTTTCAAGGTTCATTCATGTTGAAACATGAGTGAGTACTTCATTTCTTTTCATTGGCAAATAATATTTCATTGTATGCATATAACATATGTTATTTATCCATGTATCAATTAATGAATATTTGGGTTATTCACACTTTTTGGCCATCATGAGTAATGCTGCTAATACACATTCATGTACAAGTTTTTGTGTGAGCAGTATGTCTTTAATTCTCTTGGGTATACATGGAGGAGCAGAATTGCTGAGTCATAATGGTAACTAACTCTATTTCTAAGCCTTTGAAGGATGCCAGATTATTAAGTAGCTCTTTATTTACAGAGTCTCCCAGATTTCCCTCTGAGAGTTTGTCATGACCTCCTTTGCTGCAAAATAGTATTCGTTTATTGAGTATTATACATATAATATGATGTTATTTAGTGTCTATTAATTGCATTAGATTATGCCCTCACAAAGTTGAGGATGAAATCTCAATCATAGCTTATGTTTCCTTAGCACTAAACATAGAGTTGGGTACCATCGTAGGTAATCAAGCATTTATACGAACAAATGATTGAATAGAGAAAGAAAGGAAAGAAAAGTTTAAAAGACAAAAATCAGTACATACTGCAAGGCATTCATATTTATCTTAAAATTTATTTTCTAGTTTCTTTAGCAAAATAGTTAAGTAAAAAATCCATAATTAAAAGGATAAATTAAATAAACTTATGGATTACTGAACATGACAGTGTAATGCCATTCACAAATGAAGTAAAGGGAAATGCAAATCAGAACCAAATCAAGAGGATCTGTATCTGAGCTTGCACTGTCATAAATATTTGCAATTATATGGTAGTGCTTTCTACTTTTATTACATGACTTAGATACGTTATAGCAACCAATATAATTTTATAAGTGATTTTTTTCTCCTACTTCTATTGATATTTTAGTATAAAACTAACCTTAAAAAAAACTAACCTTGCCATTTTTATGATTTTATTTTTGTCATCACTAGTAGAGTTTGAGTACTATTTTATCAAAGATTATGTATATGTTTTCCAGTACATACTAGGCATTTATCCAAAGGATACAAAAATGCTGATTCAAAAAGGGCACATGCACCCAGTTTTTATAGCGACACTATCAACAATAGCCAAATTATGTAAACAGCCCAAATGTCCATCAACTAACCAATGGATAAAGAAGGTGTATTGTGTGTGTGTGTGTGTGTACACACTCACACACACACATGCACACACCTATATATAATGGAATATTACTCAGCAATCAAAAAGAATGAAATCTTGTCATTTGCAACAATGTAGATGGCACTAGAATGTATTATGCTAAGTGAAATAAGTCAGTCAGAGAAAGACAGGTATCATATGATTTCACTCATGTGGAATTTAAGAAACAGATAAACATAGGAGGAAGACACTTGGGATGAGCATTGGGTGTTATATGTAATTGATGAATCACTAAATTCTACTGCTGGAAAACATTATCACACTATATGTTAATTAACCTAGATTTAAATTTTAAAAAATTAATTTGAAAAATAAAAAAACAATAAAAAGACTATAATATAGGGGCATCTGACTGACTCAGTCAGAAGAGCATGTGATTCTTGATTTTGGGGTTGTGAGTTTGGGCCCCATGTTGGGTATAGAGATTACTTTAAAAATAACTTTAAAAAAAGGACTATAATATAATTTATCAGCTATTATTCTATTAGTCTTTAGCTTAGAGTTCCCTTGTTTGTGAAGCTAAAATTACATAAAATTAGGGTAAAAAATATGTATTTGTTGTTCACTATCAATTCTAATACTTTTTGTTCAAGATATGTAAACAATTTAATAATAATACATTGTGAGAAATGTGAACAGTCTTCACTATTATAAAGGCTAAGGCATCATAGTCAGAATTGAGAACTTGCTTAGATCTGGGCAATTCTCAAAGAACCACCAGGAAAGTCAGCACGCAAATTGATCTTTGGAATTATTTCTAAAAGCTTTATTCTCTGACTTCACACACCAATTGCCATATGTCTTCTCACTACATAGAGATTTAATTGACCCTTGCCCAAAATTCTGCACAATCATCCCTAACCAGTGCACATATCCTACTCTAGATGCACTTTTTGGACTATTTCAAGCTACACGTCAACCCAGTTGACTTATTACCTAATAGCATTGAAAGAGGGGTATAAATCTGCCAGGACCTTGAGTCCACATTATTAAGGGCTTTCTCTAGAGGCCATGAACCCAGTTTGTCTGCTTGACTGGCCAGGAGAAAATAGGCAATCTCATCATCTCAATCCTGCCTGAATGCAGACTTTTCCATCTTGGACTTAGCTGTAGTAGATTTAGTGAAAAATTCCAAGGAAAGCAAATCTCATTGGATCTTGATAGCGAAGACTGGGACTAGGTGGCGAAGTCCACAGTGAAAGGAGAGGAGAGCACAAAAGTGGGAACTCTGGGCCTATTCCTGGTTGCTAGGATCCTGGCACAGGGATCACTGTCATCAGCAGTCTCAGCTGGAATGCTCTATTCTCTCAAGAACTGTGAATCCTTATCTGTAATGTGCTGAAACAGACTTATATCAGCTTGCTAAAGCTGATTGTTAAATCTTTAGGAATTATGTAAGTAGGTTGATGGCATTTGTAGCTTTAAATAAGCCACTAAGGGAGTATTTACACCACAGAAATTGGCAAATAGTACAAAGTTTTCTTGTGGTTTTTTTTTGTTTGTTTTTTTCACCAAGAGAGTAGGCTAAATATTTACCAGTACAGCATTTATTCCTACACTTTAAAGCCATGTAATGCACAGGTTCTCCGGGTGCCTGAGTGGCTCAGTCAGTTAAACCTCAGACTTCGGCTCAGGTCATGGTCTCTGAATTCAATCTCCCAGTAGGGCTCTGTGCCGACAGTTTAGAGCCTGGAACCTGCTTCAGATTCTGTGTCTCCTTTCCTCTCTGCCCCTCCCCCACTCGCTGTCTCTCTCACTCTCTCAAAAATAAATAAACATAAAAAAAAAATAGGTTCTCAACCAAGAGTGATTTTGGCCCACAGGCAACATTTGGTAATGTATGGGGACATTTTTGTTTGTCAAGAAAGCTGGCTGGGGCGGTGTTACTGCCATCTAGTGGGTAGAAGCCAGAAACTGAGGGTTGATGGGGGGTGGGAGGGAGGAGAGGGTGGGTGATGGGTATTGAGGAGGGCACCTTTTGGGATGAGCACTGGGTGTTGTATGGAAACCAATTTGACAATAAATTTCATATATTAAAAAAAAGATACAGCTTTTTTGAGATATAATTTACATACCACGCAATTTACCTATTTAAAGTAATAATTGAATGTCTTTTAGTATATTCACAGAGTTCCATGACTATTACCACAACCAGTTTTAGAACATTTCCATCATCTAAAAACCAAACCTCAAACCTATAAGCAGTCAATCGCAATTTCCCCCAAGCTCCTCATCCCTAGGCAGTCACAAATATACTTTTGATTTCTATAGATTTTCCTATTCTCAGTATTTAATATGAATGGAATGATATAACATATGGTTTTGTCATCATGTTGAATCATGTGTCAGTACTTCATTCTTTTTTTATGGCAGATAATATTCCATTGTGTGGATATACCACATTTTATCCATTTTTCAGTTAATGGGCACTTGGATTATTCCAACTTTTTTTGGCTATTTTGAATAATGCTGCTATAAACATCCATGGATACAAGTTTTTGTATGGACATGCATGTGTTTTTACCTAGGAGTAGAATTGTTGAGTCAAATGGTAACCCTGTGTTTAATTAGTTGAGGAATTGCCAGATAACTTCCTAAAGTAACTGTACCATTGTACATTCCTACCAGCTGTGTATAAGGGTTCTAATTTCTCTATATCCTCACAAACACTCATTATTATCTGTTGTTTTTTTTTTATTATAGACATCTAAGTTAGTGTGAAGTGTTATTGTAGTTTTGATTTACATGTACCTAATAGCTAATGATGTTGAGGATCATTTTGCGTGCGTACTAGCCATCTGTATATCTTCTTTGGAGAAATGTGCATTCAGATCTATTGCCCATTTTTCAGTTGGATCATTTGTCTTTTATTATTGAGGTATAAGAGTTTTTTCATGTATTCTACATATAAATTCTTTATCACATATATAATTTGTGATTTTTTTCCCAGTTCTGTGGATTGTCTCCTCACATTCCTGATGGTGTCCTTTGAAGCACATATTTTTGTTGTTGTTGTTTTTAATATTGATGAAGTCCAATTTATGTATTTTTTATCTTCTATAATGTGTGCTTTTGTTGTCATATCTAAGAAACCATTGTCTACTCCAAGTTTGCAAGAATTTATCCCTGTTTTTTTCTAAGAGTTTTATTGTTTTAGCTCTTACATTTTGATTTGTAATCGATTTTGAATTAATTTTTATGTATGCTGTCATATAGAGGCCCCAGCTTATTGTTTTGACCATGGATATCCCATGCTCCACAACATTTGTTGGAAAGACTATTCTTTCCCCAAACCTATTTAAAAATATCATTTGACCACAAATGTGAAGATTTATTTCTGGACTCTTGATTCTATTTCACTGATTATATCTCTGTCTTCTAGTCTGTACTATATTGTCTTGATTGTTATGGTTTTGCAGTAAGTTTGAAAGCAGGAAATGTGAATCATCTAACTTTATTCTGTATTTTAACCTTGGTTTGGTTATTCTAGGTTCTTTGAATTTCCATATGTTATTTATTTCTAATTTCATCCTACTGTGGTCAGAGAACATACTTTGTATAATTTAAATTCTTTTAAATTTACTGAGGCTTGTTTTATGGTGTAGCATATGTTATATCCTATTCCATGTTCACTTAAGGAGAATGAATATTCTGCCACTGCTAGTTGAAATATATATTTTTAATTTTCTGTGTATTATGATGTTTGGGCATCTTAATATTTCTGGCTGAGGAGAGACTGCCCCTCACTGGGATAGCCAATTCTTAGAAATAGCAAAAGACCCAGCTGGGGACATGCCTTTGATAATGCAAACTAACCAATCTAGAGCCATATTTCCTCCATCTAGCCTGGTACCCAGGAGGCAATATTCCTCTGTCTTCATCATTCCCAGGCCATACACTAGGCAACTAGAGATCATGCTTAAAGCTCAAAGCCCACCAAAATTACTCAATGAATTTTTTAAATTGTGGTGAAATACATATAACATGAAATTCACAGTTATAAGCATTGTAAAGTGTACAATCCAACGGTATTAAGTACATTCACATTGTTGTGCAATCCTCACCACTAAGAATCTCCAGAGCTTTTTCATCATCCCAAATCAAAACTTTGTACTCATTAAATTATAACTCTCAATTTATTCTTCTCCCCCGCCCCTGGTAACCACTACTATAATTTATTTCTCTGTGATTTTGATTATTGTAGGTCCTTCATATTAGTGGAATCATATAATATTTATCTTTTTATGGCTTATTTCTTTTAACACAATGTTTTCAAGGTTCATCCATGCTGTAGCATGTGTCAGAATTTCTGCCCTTTTTAAGGCTGGATAATATTCCATTGTATGCATATACAACATTTTGTTCATGCATATTTCCATCAATGAACATTTGGGTTGTTTCAACTTGTTGGTGTATAAATATCTATTTGAGTCCTTACCTTCAATTCTTCTGAATATATACATACCTTTAAGTAGAATTGCTAAATAACACAGTAGTCCTATAATTTTTTTTTTAAGAACTGTCATGCTGTTTTCACAGAAACTGCATCATTTTACATTCCCACCAACAATGCACAGGGTACTGATTTCTCATACCCTCACCAAGTCGTGTTATTTTCTGTTTGGGGATTAGTTTCGTTTAATTTTAGTTTATAATAGCCATCGTAATAGGTATCAAGTCTTACCTCATATTTTCTTCTTGGATGTTCTATTGTTGTGCATTTATCCATAATCCCTTTCCCCAGGTGTCTGTGAGTCTTAGTCTTCCTAAAACATTACTGACGCTTGTCCCTACCTGAGATTTGAGTTAGGAGAAACTGAAACTAGTCCTTCATGAAACCCTCTGGTTAGAATATAACAAGATCTTCTCTGCTTCCTTTGGGTCAAAGGAGGGATTGGGAACTGGGCTGCTGCATTCAGTGGTCTACCATATGTCTTCATCTGTAATCTCTTGCCCCAGGCATCTGGGTTTAAGTCTCCCATTAATTTTCCTGAGCTTTCTGCCTGAGATATGAGTGAAGAAAAAGAGAGCAGTTATTCAGACTGTCCCCATATAGGTTAGAATCTTCCAAATATGGTCTGCTTTACTCCTTTCACTTCAAGGGAGGAAACTGGGAATTGGACTGCTTCCTCCTCTACACCAAGCCTGTCCACATGGAACGTGTGGAAGAGGAGATAGGGAAAAGGCAAGCAAAACATCACAAAATTCCCTAATTTAAATGTGTCTTTTTTCTTGAGTATTCACTTGGTTGCTATAGACTTGTAACTATTTTTCAGAGCTCCTATTAGTTTCTTTTAGCAAGGTTTTGATTGTATCTTGATGTCTTCATGGAAGTACAAGGACTCAGAGTTTCCTCCTGTGCCATTTTGCTGATGTCACTCCTCTCCAATAGGTTTTGATCACCCTAATCAAGATATAGAATATTTTTATCACAGCAGAGAGTTGTCTCAAACGTTGTACAATTTTATATAAAGGAAATCAGAGTATACACTCTATCATGTTTGTTTCTTTCAGTCAAACTAATATTTTTGAGATTCATGCATATTATTTTGTATATGAGTAGTTTGTTCCTTGTTATTGCTGAGTAATATTTCACTGTAGAAATATAAATTCATGTTTATCTAATCACCTGTTGGTAGATATTTGGATTATTTCCACGGTTTTGCTATTACACATAAAACTTTTATGAATATTTATATTTGTTCATATATATATACATAACATATATATTCTCTTGGGTATATAACTAGTAAATAACTAGATCATAGGGAAGTTTGTTTAAGAAACTGTCAAACCGTTTTCCAATATAGTTGTACCATTTTGGACTGCCAGCAGCTAGTTATGAGAATTCCAATTCCTCCATATTCTCATGCTTTATGTATTTGGTCTTTTAAGCTTTAGACATTCAAGTGTACAGAGTGATGTGACATAGTTGTATTCTACATTCTCTGATAATTAATGATTTTGAGCATGCTTATTGACAATTGGTTATCCTTTGTTCATGCATTTCGCCTAATTTAAAATTGTGTTGATCTTTTTTATTATTGAATTAAATTGATATATTCTGACTAGGTTTTTATCAGATATACTTACTACAAATATTTTCTCTCAGTTTGTGGTGTGCCTTTTTATATTCCTTACAGTCTTTTTTTTTTTTTTTTTTGAAGAGCAGAAGGTTTTAACTTTAATGAATTCCAATTTATCTTTCTTTTTCCTTATTTAGTTTTTTTTTTTTTCTTGAGGAACTCTTTGCCAACTGGAAGTTTACAAAGATATTTTACTATGTAGTTTCATAGGAGGTTCATAGTTTTCACTTTTTTATTAATGTATATAATCTATAATTTTATAAGATAAATATATAGTTTTATTATTTTCCATGTGCATATTAAATTATTGTATCATTTCTTAAATTGTTGCATCATTTGTTAAAAGACTATTCTATCCCCTTTGGCACCTTTTCTGAAAATCAACTGATCTGGTATGTCTGGTTTCTACAAATTGTTGTTTAATTTATTTGTCTACACTTATTCCAAGACTACACTGCCTTTATTGTAAAATTACAGGAAGCTTTGAACTCATGACACTTAAGAACTCTCTTTTTTTTTCTGGTAATACTGCTGACTTTTCTTGTCAAGTTTATCTCAAAAACTATATTTCAAATGCAACTGATTACAAAGACATTAATAATGATAAAGAAAAAGAAAAATTATTTTTACTTTAATTTAATTATTTTATTTTTATTTTTATTTTTTATTTTTTATTTTTATTTTTTTGAAAATACAATTTTTATGTTTTTTCTTTTTTTATATGAAATTTGTTGTCAAATTGGTTTCCATACAACACCCAGTGCTCATCCCAACAGATGCCCTCCTCAATGCCCATTACCCACTTTCCCTGCCCTCCTACCCCCGATCAACCCTCAGTGTATTCTCAGTTTTTAAGAGTCTCTTATGGTTTGCCTCCCTCCCTCTCTAACTTTTTTTTTCCCTTCCCCTCCCCCATGGTCTTCTGTTAAGTTTCTCAAGTTCCACAAATGAGTGAAAACATATGGTATCTTTCTCTGTATGACTTATTTCACTTAGCATAATACCTTCCAGTTCCATCCACGTTGCTGCAATAGCATGATTTCATTCTTTCTCACTACCAAATAGTATTCCATTGTGTATATAAACCACAATTTCTTTATCCATTCATCAGCTGATGGACATTTAGGCTCTTTCCATAACTTGGCTATTGTTGAAAGTGCTGCTATAAACATTGGGGTACAAGTGCCCCTATGCATCAGCACTCCTGTATCCCTTTAGTGGAGATAAAGCAATTGCAAGTTGGGAGTAAGTAAAGGATTGATAAAGAGCCAAGAAGAACAAGGAGGACAGCCAAGTTGAAGGAGTAATGGTGCTCCTGGATGCATTTTTGTAAGTCTTCCAAGAATTTGACTAGATCTCAAAATAATATACTTTAATATACTTTTTTAAATTAAAAAAATATTCCTAAGAATATAAAAAATATTTAAAAATTCCTAGGAATTTACACAAGGGATTTTTTTTAATTTTTAAAAAAGTTAATATACTTTTTTTAAATTAAAAAATATTCCTAGGAATATAAAAAATATATTAAAAATTCCTAGGATTTTACCCAAGGGATATTTTTTAATTTTAAAAAAAGTATATTATTTTGAGATCTAGTCAAATTCTTGGAAGACTTACAAAAATGCATCCAGGAGCACCATTACTCCTTCAACTTGGCTGTCCTCCTTGTTCTTCTTGGCTCTTTATCAATCCTTTACTTACTCCCAACTTGCAATTGCTTTATCTCCACATAGAAACAATGCACTTCTATATATTACACTCCTCATCCCTAATTCTGAACTTAGAAATGACCCAAAGTTTATCTTGACCATTTATAGAAAGTGACAGCCAGTTATAGAAAATGACCCTCTAGATATAGGAATATAAACACTATAATGACAGAAAAGTGCCAGAAATATTAAATCATATGCTCAACTCTACCAGTGTGTCTGCATATATCACCACACTATATAGTCGGCAAATGGCATCTGTGAGCATTTTCTTGAGATGCTTTTCAAACATCATCTAAATTTCAACTAAAAAAATAAGCTCAGTGAACTCCAAACACTAAAGTCATATGTATATTCTTAAATTTTTACTTTATTCTCTTTTACTTCTTTGAATTTTTGGTGTTGAAAGGATTATAAGAGATTGATATCCTGTCTTATTTTTTGAATGAGAACACCAAGCCATCAAGCAGTGTCCTGCCTGTTGCCACCAAACTTATTCATATCAGAGCTACAACTCAAAAGCCCAATGCTTTGCTAATTTTTATTTTTTATTTTTATTTTCAGCAGAAAGTCTCCTTTATTCTTCTTATAAGACATGGTATTTTTAATTTTTTAAATAAGCTTATATTTCTTAGTTTTGTATATCTAAGACCCAATTTTTCCAGATCTTTTTTCTTCAACATTTTTCTCTGTTTGCTAATACACTTGGTATTTTCAGCCTTGTAATTCCCCAGAGCCCCCTACTCCCATCCCACCTCACACTTGATTTTTATTCCCTCTGGTTCCATCTCTCTCTCTCTCATCAATTCAATTTCAAGAATTCATTTATGTCGTTTTTCCTTCCTCAGCATTTTCTTGTCTCATTCCTATTTTCTCTTTATTCTTTTTTTTTAATATATGAGATTTATTGTCAAATTGGTTTCCATACAACACCCAGTGCTCATCCCAAAAGGTGCCTTCCTCAATACCCATCACCCACCCTCCCCTCCCTCCCACCCCCCATCAACCCTCAGTTTGTTCTCAGTTTTTAAGAGTATCTTATGCTTTGGCTCCCTCCCACTCTAACCTCTTTTTTTTCCTTCCCCTCCCCCATGGGTTTCTGTTAAGTTTCTCAGGATCCACATAAGAGTGAAACCATATGGTATCTGTCTTTCTCTGTATGGCTTATTTCACTTAGCATCACACTCTCCAGTTCCATCCACGTTGTTACAAAGGGCCATATTTCATTCTTTCTCATTGCCCTGTAGTACTCCATTGTGTATATAAACCACAATTTCTTTATCCATTCATCAGTTGATGCACATTTAGGCTCTTCCATAGTTTGGCTATTGTTGAGAGTGCTACTATAAACATTGGGGTACGAGGGCCCCTATGCATCAGTACTCCTGTATCCCTTGGATAAATTCCTAGCAGTGCTATTGCTGGGTCATAGGGTAGGTCTATTTTTAATTTTCTGAGGAACCTCCACACTCTTTTCCATAGTGGCTGCACAAGTTTGCATTCCCACCAACAGCGCAAGAGGGTTCCCATTTCTCCACATCCTCTCCAGCATCTATAGTCTCTTGATTTGTTCATTTTGGCCACTCTGACTGGCATGAGGTGATATCTGAGTGTGGTTTTGATTTGTATTTCCCTGATAAGGAGCGACGTTGAACATCTTTTCATGGGCCTGTTGGCCATCCGAATGTCTTCATTAGAGAAGTGTCTATTCATGTTTTCTGCCCATTTCTTCACTGGGTTATTTGTTTCTCAGGTGTGGAGTTTGGTGAGCTCTTTATAGATTTTGGATACTAGCCCTTTGTCCGATATGTCATTTGCAAATATCTTTTCCCATTCTGTTGGTTGCCTTTTAGTTTTGTTGGTTGTTTCCTTTGCTGTGCAGAAGCTTTTTATCTTCATAAGGTCCCAGTAATTCATTTTTGCTTTTAATTCCCTTGCCTTTGGGGATGTGTCGAGTAAGAGATTGCTACGGCTGAGGTCAGAGAGGTCTTTTCCTGCTTTCTCCTCTAAGGTTTTGATGGTTTCCTGTCTCACATTCAGGTCCTTTATCCATTTTGAGTTTAATTTTGTGAATGTTGTGAGAAAGTGGTCTAGTTTCAACCTTCTGCATGTTGCTGTCCAGTTCTCCCAGCACCATTTGTTAAAGAGACTGTCTTTTTTCCATTGGATGTTCTTTCCTGCTTTGTCAAAGATGAGTTGGCCATACGTTTGTGGGTCTAGTTCTGGGGTTTCTATTCTATTCCATTGGTCTATGTGTCTGTTTTTGTGTCAATACCATGCTGTCTTGATGATGACAGCTTTGTAGTAGAGGCTAAAGTCTGGGATTGTGATGCCTCCTGCTTTGGTCTTCTTCTTCAAAATTACTTTGGCTATTCGGGGCCTTTTGTGGTTCCATATGAATTTTAGGATGGCTTGTTCTAGTTTCGAGAAGAATGCTGGTGCAATTTTGATTGGGATTGCATTGAATGTGTAGATAGCTCTGGGTAGTATTGACATTTTGACAATATTTATTCTTCCAATCCATGAGCAGGGAATGTCTTTCCATTTCTTTATATCTTCTTCAATTACCTTCATAAGCTTTCTATAGTTTTCAGCATACAGATCTTTTACATCTTTGGTTAGATTTATTCCTAGGTATTTTAGCTTCTTGGTGCAATTGTGAATGGGATCAGTTTCTTTATTTGTCTTTCTGTTGCTTCATTGTTACTGTATAAGAATGCAACTGATTTCTGTACATTGATTTTGTATCCTGCAACTTTGCTGAATTCATGTATCAGTTCTAGCAGACTTTTGGTGGAGTCTATCGGATTTTCCATGTATAGTATCATGTCATCTGCAAAAAGCGAAAGCTTGACTTCATCTTTGCCAATTTGGATGCCTTTGATTTCCTTTTGTTGTCTGATTGCTGATGCTAGAACTTCCAGCACTATGTTAAACAACAGCGGTGAGAGTGGGCATCCCTGTCGTGTTCCTGATCTCAGGGAAAAAGCTCTCAGTTTTTCCCCATTGAGGATGATGTTAGCTGTGGGTTTTTCATAAATGTCTTTTATGATGTTTAAGTACGTTCCTTCTATCCCGACTTTCTCAAGGGTTTTTATTAAGAAAGGGTGCTGGATTTTGTCAAAGGCCTTTTCTGCATCGATTGACAGGATCATATGGTTCTTCTCTTTTTTTTTGTTAATGTGATGTATCACGTCGATTGATTTGCGAATGTTGAACCAGCCCTGCATCCCAGGAATGAATCCCACTTGATCATGGTGAATAATGCTTTTTATATGCCATTGAATTCGATTTGCTAGTATCTTATTGAGAATTTTTGCATCCATATTCATCAGGGATATTGGCCTGTAGTTCTCTTTTTTTACTGGGTCTCTGGTTTAGGAATCAAAGTAATACTGGCTTCATAGAATGAGTCTGGAAGTTTTCCTTCCCTTTCTATTTCTTGGAATAGCTTGAGTAGGATAGGTATTATCTCTGTTTTAAACGTCTGGTAGAACTCCCCTGGGAAGCCATCTGGTCCAGGACTCTTATTTGTTGGGAGATTTTTGATAACCGATTCAATTTCTTCGCTGGTTATGGGTCTGTTCAAGCTTTCTATTTCCTCCTGATTGAGTTTTGGGAAAGTGTGGGTGTTTAGGAATTTGTCCATTTCTTCCAGGTTGTCCAATTTGCTGGCATATAATTTTTCATAGTATTCTCTGATAATTGTTTGTATCTCTGAGGGATTGGTTGTAATCATTCCATTTTCATTCATGATTTTATCTATTTGGGTCATCTCCCTTTTCTTTTTGAGAAGCCTGGCTAGAGGTTTGTCAATTTTGTTTATTTTTTCAAAAAACCAACTCTTGGTTTCGTTGATCTGCTCTACAGTTTTTTTAGATTCTATATTGTTTATTTCTGCTCTGATCTTTATTATTTCTCTTCTTCTGCTGGGTTTAGGCTGCCTTTGCTGTTCTGCTTCTATTTCCTTTAGGTGTGCTGTTAGATTTTGTATTTGGGATTTTTCTTGTTTCTTGAGATAGGCCTGGATTGCAATGTATTTTCCTCTCAGGACTGCCTTCGCTGCATCCCAAAGCGTTTGGAATGTTGTATTTTCATTTTCGTTTGTTTCCATATATTTTTATTTTTTTTCAACGGTTTTTTTTTTTATTTTTTTTATTTTTGGGACAAAGAGAGACAGAGCATGAACGGGGGAGGGGCAGAGAGAGAGGGAGACACAGAATCGGAAGCAGGCTCCAGGCTCCGAGCCATCAGCCCCGAGCCTGACGCGGGGCTCGAACTCACGGACCGCGAGATCGTGACCTGGCTGAAGTCGGACGCTTAACCGACTGCGCCACCCAGGCGACCCTCCATATATTTTTAAATTTCTTCTCTAATTCCCTGGTTGACCCACTCATTCGTTAGTAGGGTGTTCCTTAACTCCATGCTTTTGGAGGTTTTCCAGACTTTTTCCTGTGGTTGATTTCAAGCTTCATAGCATTGTGGTCTGAAAGTATGCATGGTATAATTTCAATTCTTGTAAACTTATGAAGGGCTGTTTTGTGACCCAGTATATGATCTATCTTGGAGAATGTTCCATGTGCACTCAAGAAGAAAGTATATTCTGTTGCTTTGGGATGCAGAGTTCTAAATATATCTGTCAAGTCCATCTGATCCAATGTATCATTCAGGGCCCTTGTTTCTTTACTGACCGTGTATCTAGATGATCTATCCATTTCTGTAAGTGGGGTGTTAAAGTCCCCTGCAATTACCACATTCTTATCAATAAGGTTGCTTATGTTTATGAGTAATTGTTTTATATATTTGGGGGCTCCGGTATTCGGCGCACAGACATTTATAATTGTTAGCTCTTCCTGATGGATAGCCCCTGTAATTATTATATAATGCCCTTCTTCATCTCCTGTTACAGCCTTTAATTTAAAGTCTAGTTTGTCTGATAGAAGTATGGCTACTCCAGCTTTCTTTTGGCTTCCAGTGGCATGATAAATAGTTCTCCATCCCCTCACTCTCAATCTAAAGGTGTCCTCAGGTCTAAAATGAGTCTCTTGTAGACAGCAAATAGATGGGTCTTGTTTTTTTATCCATTCTGATACCCTATGTCTTTTGGTTGGCGCATTTAATTCATTTACATTCAGTGTTATTATAGAAAGATACGGGTTTAGAGTCATTGTGATGTCCGTATGTTTTATGCTTGTAGTGATGTCTCTGGTACTTTGTCTCACAGGATCTCCCTTAGGATATTTTGTAGGGCTGGTTTAGTGGTGACAAATTCCTTCAGTTTTTGTTTGTTTGGGAAGACCTTTATCTCTCCTTCTATTCTAAATGACAGACTTGCTGGATAAAGGATTCTCGGCTGCATATTTTTTCTGTTTAGCACACTGAAGATCTCGTGCCAGTCCTTTCTGGCCTGCCAAGTTTCAAAAGAGAGATCAGTCACGAGTCTTGTAGGTCTCCCTTTATATGTGAGGGCACGTTTATCCCTTGCTGCTTTCAGAATTTTCTCTTTATCCTTGTATTTTGCCAGTTTCACTATGACATGTTGTGCAGAAGATCCATTCAAGTTCCGTCTGAAGGGAGTTCTCTGTGCCTCTTGGATTTCAATGCCTTTTTCCTTCCCCAGTTCAGGGAAGTTCTCAGCTATACTTTCTTCAAGTACACCTCAGCACCTTTCCCTCTCTCTTCCTCCTCTGGGATACCAATTATGCGTATATTATTTCTTTTTAGTGTATCAGTTCTCTAATTTTCCCCTCATACTCCTGGATTTTTTTATCTCTCTTTCTCTCAGCTTCCTCTTTTTCCATAACTTTATCTTCTAGTTCACCTATTCTCTCCTCTGCCTCTTCAATCCGAGCCGTCGTCGTTTCCATTTTGTTTTGCATTTTGTTTAAAGCTTTTTTCAGCTCCTCGTGACTGTTCCTTAGTCCCTTGATCTCTGTAGCAAGAGATTCTCTGCTGTCCTCTATACTGTTTTCAAGCCCAGCGATTAATTTTATGACTATTATTCTAAATTCACTTTCTGTTATATTATTTAAATCCTTTTTGATCAGTTCATTAGCTGTTGTTATTTCCTGGAGATTCTTCTGAGGGGAATTCTTCCGTTTGGTCATTTTGGATAGTCCCTGGAGTGGTGAGGACCTGCAGGGCACTTCCCCTGTGCTGTGGTGTATAACTGGAGTTGGTGGGCGGGGCCGCAGTCAGACCTGATGTCTGCCCCCAGCCCACCGCTGGGGCCACAGACTGGTGTGTGCCTTCTCTTCCCCTCTCCTAGGAGCGGGATTCACTGTGGGGTGTCGTGGCCCATCTGGGCTACTTGCACACTGCCAGGCTTGTGGTGCTGGGGATCTGGCATATTAGCTGGGGTGGGTAGGCAAGGTGCATGGGGGCAGGAGGGGCAGGCTTAGCTCGCTTCTCCTTAGGGGATCCACCTCAGGAGGGGCCCTGTGGCAGCAGGAGGGAGTCAGATCCGCTGCCACCAGAGGTTTGGCTCCGCAGAAGCACAGAGTTGGGTGTTTGCGCGGAGCGAGCAAGTTCCCTGGCAGGAACTGGTTCCCTTTGGGATTTTGGCTGGGGGGATGGGCGGGGGAGATGGCGTTCGCGAGCACCTTTGTTCCCCACCAAACTGAGCTCTGTCGTCCGGGGGCTCAGCAGCTCTCCCTCCCTTTGTCCTCCAGCCTTCCTGCTTTCTGAGCAGAGCTGTTAACTTATGACCTCCCAGACGCTAAGTTGTGCTTGCTGTCGGAGCACAGTTCGTCAGGCCCCTCCGCTTTGGCCAGCCAGACTCGGGGGCTCTGCTTGGCCGGCGAGCCGCCCCTCCGCCCTGGCTCCCTCCCGCCAGTCCGTGGAGCGCGCACCGCCTCGCCGCCCTTCCTACCCTCTTCAGTGGGCCTCTCGTCTGCGCTTGGCTCCGGAGACTCCGTTCTGCTAATCCTCTGGCGGTCTTCTGGGTTATTTAGGCAGGTGTAGGTGGAATCTAAATGATCAGCAGGATGCGCGGTGAGCCCAGCGTCCTCCTAGGCCGCCATCTTCCCTCTCTGTCTCTCTTTATTCTTTTAAAACTATCTTCACAACCTCGACCTCTTCCTTAGCATTCCTATTCATCTTGTCACAATCCTTATTTTTCCTTCTTTTTTCTAAAAAAAAAGTTTATTTTGAGAAAGAGAGAGAGAGAGAAGCAGAGAGAGAGGGAGAGAGAGATCTCACAACCATGAGATCTCACAAACCATGAGATCATGACCTGACCTGAAATCAAGAGTTAGGTGTTTAACCAACTGAGTCACCCAGGCACCCCAGCTGACTTTCCTCCTTTAATTCTGTTTGTATAAGATCATTTTTAGCCCTTTCTTTATATTTTTAATTGAGATATAATTGACTTATAGTATTATATTAGTGTGAAGTATACAACATAAGGATTCGATATTTGTATGTATTATGAGATAATCACCACAATAAGTCTATTTAACATCCATAACCACACATAGTTACTATTTTTTTTCTCATAGTAAGAATTTTAAAATTTATTCTCTTAACAACTTCCAAATAGACAATACAGTATTATTAAGTATAGTCACCACGTTGTACATTATATCCCCAGGACTTATTTATTTTTCATAATTGGAAGTTTGTGATTTTGGCCGCCTTCTGTTCTTTGTATTTATGAATTTAATTTTTTGGTTTATATAAAATCATGCAATATTTGCATTTCTGTTTGATTTATTTCACTTAGCATGATGCCCTCAAGTTTCATTCATTTTGTTGCAAATGACAAGATTTCTTTCACTGTATAGCTGAATATTTTGTGTGTATATGAATTTATATATATATATTTGTTAATTATTCATCAGTGGACACTTAAGTTGCTTTTATGTCTTGACTATTGTAAATCATGCTGCAATGAACGAGTGCATACACCTTTTTGAGTTAATGCTTTTGTTTCCTTTAAATAAATACACATAAGTAAAATTGCTGGATCATATATGGTAAATATTTTTAATTTTTCTAGGAACTTTCACCCTGTTTACCATAATGGCTGTATCAAGGCACAAAGGTTCCCTTTTCTCCACATGCTCACCAACATTTGTTATCTCTTGTCTTTTTGATAATAACTATATTAACAGATGTGAGATGATTGCTCATTGTGGTTTTGATTTACATTTACCTGATGATTAGTGATGGTGAACATAATTTCATGCATCTGTTGGTCATCTTTATACCTTCTTTGAAAAACTGTTTATTCAAGTCCCCTGCTCATTTTTAATTGGATTGCTTGCTTTTTTATAATTGTATGAGTTCTCTATATATTTTGTTTATTAATGCCATAATAAGCGTGTGATTTATAAATACTCTTTTCCATTCTATAGACTGCTTTTTCATTTTGAAATGTCTTTTTGGCTGTGCAGATGCTTTTATTTTGATGTAGTCTCACTTTTTTATTTGCTTTTGTTGCCTTTTTTAATTTTTTTTTTCTAGTTTCAGGTGTTGAATTTTGTGATTCATCATTTACATACAACCCCAAGTGCTCATCACAACAAATGTCCATCTTAATACCCACCACCTATTTAACCCACCCACCTCCCCCTCCAGTAACCCTCAGTTTGTTTCCCATAGTTAAAAGTCTGTTTCTTACAGTTCCCCTTCTTAGAGTGCATTTGGAAGAAGTGTCACTGGCCTCTCCAGGGACAAAAAGTTGGCAGGTGCCAACATGCTACCCTGTTCATTAGCATATGGCAGCAAACCTTGGTGCCAGCTTTTTGCTGTGCTTTACCATAAACTCCAAATCACTACAAGACCACTACATGGTCATTCAACTGCTTTTCTGGGACAAACTGGAGTAAAACACAGCGTGGCAAGACCAGAGGATCATTGCAGGTCTACATTGTTGGGTCTCTAAAATTTAGAGTTTTGAAACCCAGCCACACGCCTGAGATAAAACACAGGAGAACTGTGCTGCCTGGAAGGCAGACAACTTGGACACTGATAGGGTGAAGCCAGGGATCCGATGGAAGCCGGGAACAAAAAAGTGGAGATTGTTTGCTCTTCTGTGATGGCTTCCTGAAAAATGACAGGTGTGAACTCTCTACTCCAGGGGGGAGCAAGTGGGTCCATGCCATTTTCTCCCCACGCACCAGCACTAACTGACCTTAGTGAGCAGCACAGCATCCCCAAAGAGGGGGCACATCTTTCTTAGACAAGTCTGCCTGAAACAAGCACAGTAGGCCCCTCCCCTAGAACACCAGCACAAACCCCTCACATGCACCAAGTCTACTGATCATAGAGTGCTGCAAGGGGAAATGGCATCTAGCCTCTTTTAACAAGCAGACCAAAACTCACATAGTTAAAACTTGCCACATGGTGAACAAAGTCCAAACACTTCCCACTGCAGGCAAGGAGAAACTGCAGAGGACTGACCTGAGGGAAGGAGTAGCCAAAACACAACAGCAGAGTGCACACTTTGAAACACTTCTTACAGCACCATGTTCAAGACAGTATTGGGTCATAGCCATTATTCTCTAAAGCAGGAAACACAACAGGTTTACCTACCACAGGTCTAGGCAAAATATCAAGACAGAGTAATTTATCCAAAAAAAAAAAAAAAAGAACTGGAAGATGCCATGACCAGGGATCTAATCAGAACAGAAGTAGTATGTCTGAATCAGAATTTAAAACAACAATAAGGACACGAGCTAGATTGAGAAGGACAAGACACTAGAGAATCACTTTCTGCAGAGATAAAAGGACTAAAAACAAGTCAAGCTGAAATTTTAAATGCTATAACCAAGAAGCAAAACTGACTGGATGCAATGACAATGAAGATGGAAAAAACAGAGAAGGAATCAATGATATATAAGATAAAATTATGGAAAATAATGAAGCTGAAAAGAGGGAAGAAAAATATTGAATTAAAATGTAAACTAAGGAAACTCAGCCACTCCATATAGCCCAATAACATTCATATTGTAGGAATCCAGGAAGAAGTGAGGGGAAAAGGAGAAAGAGGTTTATTTGACCAAATTATAGCTGAAAACTTCTCTTATCTGGGGAAAGAAGCAGACATCCAAATCCAGGAAGCACAGAGAACTCCCATCAAATTCAACAAAAGCTGACCAAACTAAGGTATATCATAGTACAATTTACAAAATATAGAGATAAGGAAAAAATCCTGAAGCCATTTCTTTTAGGGAAAAGAAATTCCTAACCTACAAGGGAAGACAAATCAGGTTAGCAGTATATCTCTCCACAGAAACCTGGCAGACCAGAAGGGAGTGGTATGATGTATTCAACATGCTGAAGGGGAAAAATATGTAGCCAAGAATACTCTATCTGCAAGGTCGTCATTCAGAATAGAAGAGAGATAAAGATTTTCCCAGACAGACAAAACTAAAGGAGTTAGTGACCACTAAACCATCCCTGCAAGAAGTATTAAAGAGGACCCTTTAAATGTGGAAGACCAAAAGCAACAAAGACTAGAAAGAAATACATAAAATACCCTTTGTATTTAAGAGTCTCTTATGGTTTGCCTCCCTCCCTCTTTTTGTAACTATTTTTTCCCCTTCCTCTCCCCCATGGTCTGTTAAGTTTCTCAAGTTCCACAAATGAATGAAAACATATGATATCTGTCTTTCTCTGACTGACTTATTTCACTTAGCATAATACCTTCCAGTCCCATCCACGTTGCTGCAATGGCATGATTTCATTCTTTTTCACTGCCAAGTAGTATTCCGTTGTGTATATAAACCACATTTTCCTTATCCATTCATCAGCTGATGGACATTTAAGCTCTTTCCATAACTTGGGTATTATTGAAAGTGCTGCTATAAACATTGGAGTACATGTGCCCCTATGCATCAGCACTCCTGTATCCTTTGGATAAATTCCTAATAGTGTTATTGTTGGGCTGTAGGGTAGCTCTATTTTTAATTTTTTGAGGTACCTCCACACTATTTTCCAGAGCAGCTGCACCAGTTTGCATTCCCACCAAAGGTGCAAGAGGGTTCTCATTTCTCCACATCCTCACCAGCATTTGTTTCCTGATTTGTTAATTTAACCATTCTGACCCGTGTGAGGTGGTATCTCAGTGTGGTTTTGATTGGTAATTCCCTGATGATGAGTGATGTTGAGCATTTCATGTGTCTGTTGGCCATCTGGATGTCTTCTTGGAAAAGTGTCTATTCATGTCGTCTGCCTATTTCCTCACTGGATTATTCATTTTTTCAGGTGTTGAGTTTGGTAAGTTCTTTATAAATTTTGGATACTAACCCTTTATCTGACATGTCATTTGCAAATATATCTTCCCATTCTGCTTGTTGCCTCTTAGTTTTGTTAATTGTTTCCTTTGCAGAAGTTTTTTATCTTTATGAGGTCCCAATAGTTCATTTTTGTTTTTAATTCCCTTGGTTTTGGAGATGTGTCGAGCAAGAAATTGCTGCGGCTGAGGTCAAAGAGGTTGTTGCTATTTCTTCCTCTAGGATTTTGATGGTTTCCTGCCTCACATTTAGGTCCTTCATCCATTTTGAGTTTATTTTTGTGTATGGTGTAAGAAAGTGGTCTAGTTTCATTCTTCTGCATGTTGCTGACCAGTTCTCCCAGCACCATTTGCTAAAAGACTGTCTTTTTTCCATTGGATGCTCTTTCCTCCTTTATCAAAGATTAATTAGCCATACATTTGTGGGTCCAATTCTGGGTTCTTTATTCCATTGTCTTTGTGTCTGTTTTTGTGTCCGTACCATACTGTCTTGATGATTACAACTTTGTAGTAGAGGCTAAAATCTGGGATTGTGATGCCTCCCACTTTGGTTGTCTTCTTCAATATTACTTTGGTTATTCGGGGTCTTTTGTGGTTCCATATAAATTTTAGGATTGTTTGTTCTAGCTTTGAGAAGAATGCTGGTGCAATTTTGATAGGGATTTCATTGAATGTGTAGGTTGCTTTGGGTAGTATTGACATTTTAACAACATTTATTCTTCCAATCCATGAGCATGGAATGTTTTTCTATTTTTTTGTGTCTTCTTCAATTTCCCTCATAAGCTTTCTACAGTTTTCAGCATACATATCTTTTATATCTTTGGTTAGGTTTATTCCTAGGTATTTTATGGTTTTTGGTGTAATTGTAAATGGGACCAGTTTCTTTATTTCTCTTTCTGTTACTTCATTATGGGTGTATAAAAATGCAGCCAATTTTTCTACATTGATTTTGTACCCTGAACTTGCTGAATTCATGTATCAGTTATAGCAGTCTTTTGGTGGAGTCTTTCAGGTTTTCCATATAGAGTATCATGTCATCTGCTAAATGTGAAAGTTTGACATCTTCTTTGCCAATTTTGATTCTTTTATTTCATTTTGTTGTCTGCTGATGCTAGGACTTCTAACACTATGGTAAACAACAGTGGTGAGAGTAGACATCCTTGTCATGTTCCTGATTTCAGGGGACAGTTCTCAGTTTTTCCCCATTGAGGATAATATTAGCTGTCAGCTTTTCATATATGGCTTTTATGATGTTTAGGTATGTTTCTTCTATCCTGACTTTCTTGAGCGTTTTTATTAAGAAAGTATGCTGTATTTTGTCAAATGTTTTTCTGCACCTATTGACAGGATCATATGGTTCTGATCTTTTCTTTTATAAATGTGATGTATCACATTGATTGATATGCAAATACTGAGCCAGCCCTGCAGCTCAGGAGTGAATCCCACTTGATTATGGTGAATAATTCTTATATGCTGTTGAATTCAAATTGCAGTATCTTGTTGAGAATTGTTTCATCCATGTTCATCAGGGATATTGGCTTGTAATTCCCTTTTTGTGGGGTTTCTGTCTGGTGTGGGAATCAAGGTAATGTTGGCTTCATACAATGAGAATGGAGGCTTTCCTTCCGTTTCTATTTTTTGGAACAGCTTGAGAAGGATAGTATTAATTCTGCTTTAAATGTCTAGTAGAATTCTCCTGGGAAGCCATCTGGTCCAGGACTCTTATTTGTTGGGAAATTTTTGATAACTGATTCAATTTCTTCACTAGTTATGGGTCTGTTCAAATTTTCTGTTTCTTCCTGTTTGAGTTTTGGTAGTAAGTGGGTGTCTAGGAACTTGGTTCTAGGTTCAGAACCTAAGAATCTTTAAGTCCCTGCCACTGACATTAATAACAAGTGAAGTGTTAAACTATTGCTAACCCCCAGAAAGAATCATTTACAAGTACTAACTTAGATGTGTCTAAGAACACCAAATAAAAGAAAGACACCAGAAGACATTTGGATTAGAGATGGCAGGGCAAAGAGAGGTGACAGCTAAAGAGTACAGAGTTTCTTTTTGAGTCAATAAATATATTCTAAAATTGACTGTAGTGATGGTTGCAAGATCTATGAATATACAAAATACCATTAAAATTTGCATTTTAAGTGTGTGAATGGTATGGTTTGTGTTATATCTCAATAAAGACAAGAAAGCAGAACAGAAAGTGGTCAGATTAGCTGACCAAGAAGCTGTCTCTATCAGCATAGCAGGGAGTCCTTGCTATTCCCATCAAGCAGGTCATATGAAGTCAAACACTGGATAACTCCACCATATTTCCTATTATTCTTTTCCAAATGTAAATTGTCACCGAAGGTTTTTTTTTCTTGCATAGATTAGGTATATTAGTGTGTGTGTGTGTGTGTGTGCGTGTGTATGTGTGTGTGTGTGTGTGTGTCTGTTGAGGAGGAAGCAGGATGAGTGAAGAAAATCAAATTTATTTTTAGTCACTAGTCGCCAGACCTTGAGGACATATGTGGACATAACAACAATAAAAATCCCTATCATCCAGAGAAGATAAGCTTGGAGCTGGTCACAAAGAGGCAAGACCCTGGGATCTCCCATGGAAGGAAAGTGAGTACCTTTTCTGTTGCATTGTTTTAAGTGCAATTGTTTTCACTCTTTTGTACTTTCAAAATCCCTCCATATCCCAACTGATTTCTCACCCTTAACAACTTTCTTCATTTTAGTGCCTTTTTTTAAAGATTGTTGAGCATACTTGTCCTCCAGATAAGAGTCCATACTTACATTTACCAACTTCAGAGGTTGAGAAACTAAATGAATTTCCTAAAGACTTTTATTGGGGTGGACCTGGTATTACCATCTGTCTCTCTTGCCTGGAAGCCCAGAGTTCTTCTCATTAGAACAATATTCACAGTGAAGAACAGAGGATTCAAAATAGTAGTTTTATTTTTTTCCTTTGATCTTGGGTCTCTCTAGTTCTTTCTTCTAAATCTTTAATCTTTCTGTAAAATGCCAAAATATATAGAAAAAGGGAAAGATCCAGTTGCCTGTGTGTTTCACCTACATATCTTGATGCATATAAATGTATCAAACATTATACATACTTTTATATATATGAATATTTAATGTTACATAAGTAAAATGGAAAATTTCAGCTTGTTATCTTAAACATTTATTATCCCATTACTGACCACATCACAAATCTTCAATAAAAATTCTGTTGATAATAGCTTTTCTGTGCAATATTTTAATGAGAATTGAAGGGAAAGTTATAATTTTCATGTACTAAATAAAGTCTAAAATTAGTTGTGGCTTAGGAGAACCAAAAGAAAAGCTAACAGAGGTCAAGTATAAAGGCTTTATTATTTTTAAAATTGTTATTATTATTGTTATACTACTACTATTGCTCTTCCTATTATTATTTAAGGAAAGTGAGATACAATGATCATTGATAGTCCATGCTGCTAAGGGGGTAAATTTCAAGTTCTTATTTTTCTACTTACATTATGAACTAGAGGCTGACAACTTACGTAAACATTATGAGACTCTCAGTTTCTCAATCCGTAAAAACGAGATAACAGTACCTATCCTACCCCCTTCATAGGGGTGTTTTGAAGTCAAATGGGGTCATTTTTAAAGTACTTTGTAAAATGAAGAGTGCTATATATGTGTTGAGTTTAGGGATTATTTGCAGCTTCTTGATGTTCCTTCCTTCTAAAGTATAACATAGTAGTATTTTGAAATGTTACGTTGCACCTCAAAAGTAAATTTTCAAAGCTAATAATTAAAAGTAATAACAAGAAATAAGTTTCACATTATGTTTATTCAAATTGATGGTGTTTCTGAAACTGTACTGACATCTTAGTGAAAAGCAAACTCAGAATTGTTCTGGCCTAGTGTATACTATGGCAACATGTAAGAACTTTCCTTAATGTTCAGAACTTTACCTTTCAAAAGTCATAGCTCTAAGAAGTGCACCAGAACATGAATTCAGAATCTAGATCCAAAGGCCACTTCTCTGCACAGGAATTTACCAATGAAAATGAAGGAACAATGCATTATGTTGCTTGTTAGTCACCTCAGAGTTCTTACATTTCTTCTCCTTCTCCTTCTTCTTCTTCTTCCTTCTTCTTCTTCTTCTTCTTTCTTCTTCTTCTTCCTCTTCTTTTTGGACATGCACATGCTATTTTATTACTTTTTTGTGTGATTTATTTTATTTTTTAATTTACATCCAAGTTAGCATATACTGCAACAATAATTTCAGGAGTAGATGCCTTAATGCCCCTTACCCATTTAGTCCATCCCCCCTCCCACAACCCCTCCAGTAACTCTGCTTGTTCTCCATATTTAAGAGTCTTTGATGTTTTGTCCCCCTCCCTATTTTTATATGATTTTTGCTTCCTTTCCCTTATGTTCATGTTTTTTATCTTACATTTCTGTGCTTGTGAATTTCCTGAAGCCTGAAGTTTTATAGGAGAGCTATTCCTTTTGATCTAATACTTTTGTGTTATTTTAGAAGAGTCAATCAGGAAACAATCTTTATTAATGTTTGACTTCCTACTTATATTTTCTTTAAGATGCTCTGAAGGGCATATGTTTAGATGTTATTTGAAAATGTGAAGACTATAGAATTATTTGACAACCAGTTTGTAACCTCTGTCTCTTTAATGCTTTGGAATATCAACTTCTCTTTTTTTGTTTGTTTTGTTTTTGTTTGTTTGTTTGTTTGTTTATTGTGAGAGAGAGAGAGAGAGAGCATAAGCAGGAGAGGGACATAGGGAAAGGGAGAGAATCCCAAGCAGGCTCCATGCAGGGCTTAATTTCATGACTGTGAGATCATGACCTGAAATTATATCAAGAGTTGAATGCTTAACTGATTGAGCCACCCAGGTGCTCCTGGCAGCTCAAATTCTAATGTCCAGTGGTCTGGATTTAAGTGACAGGTGGCATTCCCTGGATTGAATCCTATACCAGGACATTGTAGGCATATATGACGTGGCTGAACATGTTTCAGCATTGCTATTTCTCCCTCCTTTGTTTTTTTTTTAAAGTAACTAGTGAATACAAATAATCAAAACCTCAAATTTCTAGAATAAACTCAAGTAGGATAGCACAGCTAAGAGGATTTCCTAGAAAGTGGGAATGTACTCTATTCCCAAATCTATTTTTTTTTCTTCTCAACCTCATCTATACTTGCTGGGTGCTTATTTAGCTTCTAAGATTAAACATCTCAATTATTTTAAATAAGACAGAGAAAGAAAATTGTTTGGAATTTTAATGTTTTTCTCCATTAGAAATATGGCATCATTTTTTTAAGTTTTTATTTAAATTCCAGTTAGTTAACATACAGTGTAATATTAGTTTCAGTTATACAATATAGTGATTCAATACTTCCATACAATACCTGGTACTCATCACAAGTGCACTCCTTAATTCCCATCACCTATTTCACCCATCCCTGCAGCCAACTTCCTTCCTGGAGCCATCAGTTTGTTCTCTATTGTTAAGAGCCTGTTTCTTGGTTTGCCTTTCTCTCTATATTTTTCATATGCTCATTTGTTTTGTTTATTAAATTCCACATAAGAATGAACTCATATGGTATCTGTGTTTCTTTGACTTCTTTCAGTTAGCATTATACTCTCTAGCTCCATCTGCAACATTGCAAATGGCAAGATTTCATCCCATTTATAGCTAAGTAATATTCCATTCTATCTTCCATTGTTTATCCATTCATCATATGGGCTGTCTCCATAGTTTGGCTATTGTAGATAATGCTGCTATAAACATTGGGGTGCATGTAGCCCTTTGAGTTACTATTTTTTAATTCTTGGGTAAATACCTACTAGTGCAATTGCTGGATTGAAAGATAGTTCTATTTTTAACATTTTGAGGAACCACCATACTGTTTTCCAGAGTGGCTGCACCAGTTTGCATTCCCACTAATAGTGTACAAGGACTCTCCTTTCCCCACATCCTTACCAACACTTGTTGTTTCTTGTGTTGTTGATTTTAGAATATAGCATCATTTTTAAGAAGGGAAGACTATGTTATATGCGAATAATATAGTCTCAATTTTTTGTGTCTTTGCTTTTTTAGTTTGCAGTAAGCAGAGTTTACACTGCATGTACCTTTATGGATTTTGTTTAAACAGGCAGTAAGATTGTTTAGTTGTTGTTTTAGGTTTAGGTTTTGGTTTTACATTCTTTGAGCTTTACAAAGAGCACACATATTTTATTGCTGTTTTGCTATGCCTATGAAATTATTCTATGCCTAAAATTTTTTATTATAAAAATGTTTGCCCTTGGAGATGTAATCAAATAGTATTCATTTTCCTAAATGTTACAAATGTGGGTTGATTTTTTTAATGGTCAAAATTTTAATCTAAAAATTCCACTAACAGTGCTTTGGCTTAAGATAGGGAACTGGATAAATGATCTTGTGAAGTCTCTATAATTTGCTACATCTCAGTGGGGATCAGCCCATGTTTTGGGAAGACATATTATAGAAAGATGTAAAAAGAACCTGTTTTTGTGTAATATATTTCACTGCCTGGGTATCTATAAGAAAATCTATTATTTTTGTGCTATTGGTTTATTTTGTAGTTGGGAGACAAATAACTCTTCAGTAACATAGCACCTCATGTTTCTAATTTGTTTACATTACAAGAGTTTATAGAAGTTATTCAGATAAGTTGTCTACATAACATTAAATATCTGGATATTTACAAATCTACCAATAGCTTAGTAATTTCTTTCTAGTTTTTAGCCTATACATGTAGTGTTGTGTATGAACCTAATATAACAATCTTGCTAGAGGTGCCTGGTTGACTCGGTTAAGCATCAGATTCCCACTCAGGTCATGAACTCACGGCTCACGAGTTTGAGCCCCACCTTACTCTGTGCTGACAGCTCAGAGCCAGGAGCCTGCCTCAGATTCAGTGTCTCCCTCTCTCTCTGCCCCTCCCCCACTAGTACTCTCTCTGTCTCAAAAATAAATAACATTTTTAAAAAAGAATCTTACTATATGATGAATCACTGCACAAAACAGATATGGCATCACACATCTTTAATTTCATATGAATTGAATCCTAGATACGTTTCCTTTATACATTTAACACCATTTACAGTACCATTACACAGTTGCCACTATCATCTATCTGTCTATACATCTATCTATCTATCTTTCTATCTAATCTATCTGTATAAAATCAGTGGTGCTGGGACACAGAATATAAGCCATGGTATTTTCATATTTTTGTTTGTTTTTTAATTAAATTAAAAAATTCTTTACATTATTTTATTTATTATTTTTAAACTTTGTCTTGTTTTATTTAATGTGTGTTCTTTTTGGTTTTGTTCTTTTCTTTCTTTCCTGTTTTCTTATTTTTTTCAAGTCCTTTATGTTTTTATTGAGATACAATTTACAGACCGTGAAATTTTGTTTTCATTTACATCCAAGTTAGCATGCAGTGCAACAATTATTTCAGGGGTAGATTCCTTAATGCCCCTTACCCATTTAGCTCATCCTCCCTCTCACAACCTCTTCAGTAACCCTCTGTTTGTTCTCCATATTTAAGAAGTCTCTTATGTTTTGTCCCTCTCCCTGTTTTTATATTATTTTCACTTCCCTTCCCTTGTGTTCATCTGTTATGTGTCTTAATGTCCTCATATGAATGGTCATATGATATTTGTCTTTCTCTGACTCACTAATTTCGCTTAGCTTAATACCCTCTAGTTCCATCCATGTAGTTGCAAATGGCAAGATTTCTTTCTTTTTGATTCCCGAGTAATACTCCATTGTTTATATATACCACATCTTCTTTACCCATTCATCCATAGATGGATATTTGGGCTCTCTCCATACTTCGGCTATTGTTGATAGCGCTGCTATACACATTGGGGTGCATGTGCCCCTTTGAAACAGCATACCTGTATCCCTTGGATAAATACCCAGTAGTGCAATTGCTGGGTCATAGAGTAGTTCTATTTTTAGTTTTTTAAGGAAACTCCATACTGTTTTCCAGAGTGGCTGCACCAGCTGGCATTCACACCAGCAGTGCAAAAGAGGTACTCTTTCTCTGCATCCTTGCCAACATCTGCTGTTGCCTGAGTTGTTAATGTTAGCCATTCTGATAGGTGTGAGGTGGTATTCCATTGTGGTTTTGATTTGTATTTCCCTGATGATGAGTGATGGTGAGCAATTCTTCATGTTTCATTTAGCCATCTGGATGTCTTTTTTGGAGAAGTGTGTATTCATGTCTTTTGCCCATTTCTTCACTGGATTCTTTGGTTTTTGGGTTTTGAGTTTTACAGGTTTTTCTTGGATTTTGGATACTAACCCTTTATCTGATATGTCATTTACAAATATCTTCTCCCATTCCGTTGGTTGCCTTTTAGTTTTGCTGATTGTTTCCTTCACTGTGCAGAAGATTTTTATTTTGATGGGGTCCCAATAGTTCATTTTTGCTTTTGTTTCCCTTGCCTCTGGAGACGTGTTGAGTAGGAAGTTGCTGTGGCCAAGGTCAAAGAGATTTTTGCCTGCTTTCTCCTCAAGGATTTTGATGGCTTCCTGTCTTACATTTAGGTCTTTCATCCATTTTGAGTTTATTTTTGTGTATGGTGTAAGAAAGTGGTCCAGGTTCATTTTTCTGCATGTCGCTGTCCAGTTTTCCCAGCACCATTTGCTGAAGAGACTGTCTTTATTCCACTGAATATTCTTTCCTACTTTGTCAAAGATTAGTTGGCTGTTTTCTTATTTTTTGAAACCTTTTCATTCTCTTATTTTTCTTTTATTCTTTTTTCATTTATTATCATTATTATTACTACTATTATTTTCTTCTTTCTGTATAAAGCCAAAGTTTAAGAGTATCATATACAGTCACAGCTCCAGCCAGACAGCAAAAGTCACCAAGCACATGCACTCTACGTAGTGGACACCAAACACAAGACCATTCTTTCAAGTTTAAGAGAACATACCAATTCCTTAATCCTTAGAAACAAACACAGGAAGTCAAACAAAAGGGGAGACATAGAAATATGCTCCAAATAAAGAACATGAAAAAAATCTCAGGAAAAGAACTAAATGAAACAGAGATAAGCTGTTAGATAAATCTATCTTTTTGAGACTGTCAATAAAGAGATAGAAAATAGTAAAAAGAACCAATCAAAATTAAAGAGTATAACTACTAGAATAAAAAACACACTAGCAGGAATCAATAATAGATTAAAGGATGCAGAAAAACTTATCAGCATTCTAAAAAACAGGGTAATGGAAAGTACACATGGTGAACAGCAAAAATAAAAAAGAACTTTAAAAATGAGAATAATTGGGGTGTCTTGGTGGCTCAGTCAGTTGAGTGCTTGACTCTTGATCAGCTTAGGTTATGATCTCAGAGTTGTGGGATCAAGCCCTGTGACAGGCTGTGCACTGATACGGAGCCTGCTTAAGATTCTTTCTATCTCTCCATCTACCCCTCCCCAACTTTGGCATGTTCTCTCTCTCTCTCTCTTTCAAATAAATAAAAATAAAATATTAAAAATGAGGATGGTTAAGGGACCTCTTGGACAACATCATGTGAACAAACATTTGAATTATAGGGGCCCCAGAAGAAACGAGAAAGTTGTAGAAAACTTATTTGAAGAAATAACTGAAACCTTTTATAAAATAGGGAGGAATTTTGGCATCCAAGTAAAAGAAGCACTGAGTTCCAAACAAGGTGAACCCAAGGAGGTCCACACCATGGCACATAATAATTAAAACGTCAAAGATTAAGGATAAATACAGAGTCTTAAAAGCAACAGGAGAGAAATAAAGTGACAGGTGTGGATATCTTGTCTTGTTCCAGACCTTAAGAGAAAAGATCTCAGTTTTTCACAATTGAGTATGATGTAGGCTATGGGTTTTTTTATACACGATCTTTATTATGTTGAGGTATGTTCCCTTTAAACCTATTTTGCAGAGGGTTTTTATCATGAATCAATGTACTTTTTCAAATTTTTTTTCTGAATCTATTAAAAGAATCATATGGTTTTTATCCTTTCTTATATTGATGGGACATATCACATTGTTTTGCTAATAGTGAACAACCTTGCATTTTAGGAATAAAACCCACTTGATCATGGTGAATGATTTTTTAAATGTACTGTTGAACTCAGTCTGCTAGTATTTTGTTGAATATTTTGCATCTATGTTAATCATAGGTCTTGGCCTGTAGTTCTCTTTTTCAGGGTGTCTTTATCTGGTTTTGATATCAGGGTAATACTGGCCTCATAGAATGAATTTGGACATTTTCCTTCCTTGTTAATTTTTGAAAAGGAATAGTCTTAGAATAATAGGTATTAATTCCTCTTTAAATGTTTTGTAGAATTCACCTGTGAAGCCATCTGGTCCTGAACTTTTTGTTTGTTAAAAGGTTTTTCTTTACTAATTCAATTTCTTTGCTGGCAATTGGTCTGTTTCAATTTTCTACTTCTTCCTGCTTCCATTTTGTTAAGTTAAATGTTTCTAAGGAATTTATCCATTTTTCTAAGTTGTCTAATTTGTTGTCATGTAGGTTTTCATAATATTCTGTTACATCTGTTTGTATTTCTGTGGTGTTGGTTGTTATTTTTCCTCTTTCATTAGTGATTTCGTTTACTTGAGTCTCTCCTTTTTTTAACTTTTTATGTCTGCCTAGAAGTTATCAATTTTGTTGATCTTCTCAAAGAAACAGCTCCTGGTATTATGAATCTGTTCTACTATTAGTTTCAATATCATTTATTTCTGCTCTAAACTTTATATCTTCATTTCACTGAGTTTTTATTTTGTTTGTTTTTCTTTCTCTAGCTTCGTTAGCTGGAACATTTGGTTATTTATTTGAGCTTTTTCTTGCTTCATGAGGTAGGCCTGTATTTCTATAAACTTCCATTTTGTAACTACAGTCCAAAGATTTTGGACTGTTGTGTTTTCATTTTCATTAGTTTCCATGTAATTTTTATTTCTTCCATGGTTTCTGGGTTGACCCATTTATTGTTTAGTAGCATGTTATTTAACCTCCATGTATTTGTGGTGTTTATAGATTTTTTTCTTGTGGTTAATTTCTAGGTCCATACTTTTGTGTTTGGAAAAGATGCATGCTATGACTTTGATTTTTTTGTTATTGGTTGAGACTTGTTTTCTTGCTTAATATGTGATCTATTTTGCAGAATGTTCCATGTGGACTTGACAAGAATGTGTATTCTGGTGTTTTAGGATGGAATGTTTAGAATATGTCTGTAAAATCCATCTGGTCCAGTGTGTCATTCAAAGCCACTGTTTCTTTGTTGATTTTCTCTTTGGATGATCTGACCACGGATGTAAGTGGGGTGTTAAAGTCTCCTACTATTATTATATTACTATTCATAATTATCTTTATATTTGTTGTAAACTGTTTTTATGTTGTAATGTTTAGTGCATAAATATTTACAATTTTTATATTTTCTTGTCTGGTTGTCCAATTTATTATTATATAGCATCCTGATAAATGAATTTAGTGAAGTCACAGAAGACAAAATCAATGTGCAAGTTTATTGTAGTAAGTGCATAAGTAGCAAAAAGTGAAATTAAGAAAACAATCGTATTTGCAACTGCACCAAAACCAATAAAATATCTAGGAATAAACTTACCAAGGAGGTGAAAGACCAGCAGTCTGAAAACCATAAAACACTGTAAAAAGAAATCCAAGATGACACAAAGAAATAAAAAAAGCATTCCATACTCATGGGTGAAATAAATATTCTTAAAATGTCTATATGACCCAATGAAATCGCATATTCAATGCAATCGCTATCAAAATACAACAGCATGTTTCTCAGAACGGGAACAAACTATCCTAAAATATGTGTGGAAATAAAAAAGACCCATAAAAGTCAAAACAATCTTGAAAACGGAAAACAAAGCTGGAAGCACCACAATTCCAGACTTTAAGTCATATTACAATGCTGTAGTGATGAAAACAGTATGGTACTGGCACAAAAATAGATACATAAATGAATGGAACAGAATAGAAAACCCAGAAATAAACCCATAACGATATGGTCAATTAATGTCCAACAATGGGGGAATGAATATACAATGGGAGAAAAACTGCTTCTTGAAAAAATGGTGCTGGGAAAACTGGACAGCTATATGCAAAGGAATGAAACTGGGCCACTTTCTTTGACCATACAGAAAAATAAATTCAAGGTGGGTTAAAAACCAAAATATGAGACCTAAAAGTATGAAAATTCTAGAAAAAGATAGGTAGTAAATTTTTTTGCATCAACCCTAGCAACATTTTTTAAAATATGTCTCCTGAGGCAAAGGAAACAAAGCAAAATAAACCATTGGGGCTACATCAAAGTTAAAAGCTTCTACACAACAAAAGAAGCAACGAACAAAACTAAAAGACAACCTACCGAATGTGAGAAGATATTTGCAAATGACATATCTGATAAAGGGTTAGTATCCAAAATATATAATTAACCAATACAACTAAAAACCCCAAAGAGAAATAATATGATTAAACATGGGAAGAAGATATAAACAGTCATCTTTCCAAAGAAGACATTGACCTTGGCAGTAGACACATGAAAAGATTCTCAACATAACTCATTATCACGAAAATGCAAATCAAAACTAGAATGAGATATCACCTACACCTGTCAGAATGGCCAAAATCAAAAATACAAAACAATGGAGAAAAAGGAACACTCTTGCACTGTTGGTGGGAATGCAAACAAGTGCAAACACTGGAAAACCATGTGGAGTTTCCTCAAGAAATTAAAAACAGCAGATCCAGTAATCACAAATCCCGGGTATTTATCCAAAAAATACAGAAACATGACTTCAGAGGGATAAATGCACTGCTATGTGTATTACAGCATTATTTACAAAAGACAAACAATTGAAACAACTCCACTCTCCATCAATGGATAAATGGATAAAGAAAAAGTGGTATGGATATAAAATAAATATTATTCAGCATTAAAAAGAATTAAATCTTGGGGTACCTGGGTGGCTCAGTTGGTTGAGCATCCCACTTTGGCTCAGGTCATGATCTCACAGTCCATGAGTTTGAGCTCCATGTCGGTCTCTGTGCTGACAGCTCAGAGCCTGGAGTCTGCTTCGGATTCTGTGTCTCCCTCTGTCTCTGTTCCTCCCCCACTCATGCTTCTGTCTCTCTCAAAAGTAAATAAACATTTTTTAAAAATTAAAAAGAATGAAATCTTGCTATTTGCAACAACATAGATAGAGCTAGAAAGTATAATGCTAAGTGAAATTAGAGAAAAAAAAACACCACATGATTTTACTCATATGTGGAATTTCAGAGTTAAAGTAACAAAGGAAAAAAGAGAGAGAGATGGACAGATAGGCAAACCAATAAAAAATTATAGAGAACAAACTGATGGCTACCAGAGCGGAGGTGGTGAGGGTATGAGTGTAATAAGTGATGGGTATTAAAAAGTACACTTATCATAATAAAAAGAAAATTAAAGAAAATGACAGAGGGTAGAAGATGATCTAATCAAGTAATCAATCTGCCAAATGTTCAAAATTATATGTGAGTTTCTTGGAAAAAAAGGAAAGAAAGATATAATGGCAAGCTTTTTATTAACATGGAAAAATATAAAGGTGTAAAATATCCATTTATAATAACAATGTGACGCCTGCTATTCAAATACATTTTAAAGTCTTACACTGAGAACTATAATATTGGCAATACGATATATGTCAAATTTTCAAAAAAAACATTAGGCTATTTTCTCATGTAAAAATATAGTGTTACATATCCTGCTATGCCTCCTTAGCCACTGAAATTATGTTTGACCATGACTAAATCATATAATACTCTCTATGATTGTTTCCCCTAGAGAAATGTACTTGTTTCCAGGGCAGGCAGGTGTTGATGGTTTGATAATTAAAAGGTAAACCATAAGGTCAAAGCATTATTCTTACTTTAAAATGTTCAACAACAACAAAAAAGTCAATTAGAAAAACAAAGAAATTAACAAAAGGCAGCAAGAGAGAAATAAAGTTACCTACAAGGAAAAGCCTATAAGGCTATCAACTGATTTTTCAGCAGAAACTTTGCCAGCCAGAAAGGAGTGGAATGATATATTCAAAGTACTGAAAAGATTACAAGAATATTCTAACCCTCAAGATTATCATTCAGATTTAAAGGTGAGAGAAAAGGTTTCCCAGACAAACAAAAGATAAAGGACTTTACCACCACTAAACCAGCATTACATGAAATGTAAAGAGGGATAATTTAAGTGGAAAAGAAATGCCCACTATTAGACATAAAAAATATAACAATGATGTAAAGTATGACAATTTATACATATAATGTGAAGAGTGAAAAGGAAAGAAAAGAGGAAAAGAAAAAGTTGGGTTTTTTTCTCTTCCTGTTTTATTCCTTTTTCTTTTAAAAACTTTTGTAGAATGTGTTTAAACCTAAATGACCTTCAGATTAATGTAGACTTCTATTTACTTAGGATGTTATATACAAAGCTTATGGTAACCACATACCCAAAACTTATTATAGATACAGAAAATATATAGAGAAAGAAAGCCAAACATAACATTATAACATTTCTATAATCACAAAAAGAAAGCAATAGAAGAAGAAAAGAGGGTGGGGGGAAGAACCATAAAAACAACGAGAAAACATTTTTTCTATAGTGGCAATAAGTACATACTTATCAATAATTAAATGTAAATGGCCTAAAAACTCCAATGAAAAGACATAGAGAGAGGAGTAGAAGATGGTAGTGCAGGAGGCAGACCCTAGGCTCACCTTGCCCTATGAATACAAATGGTGACTATCTAATCATCCCAAATTCCCCAGAAATCAACCTGAAGATTGACAAACTCTACAACTGCAAGTAGAGAAGAGGCCACATTGAAGAGGGTCAGAAGTGTGGAGACACAGTTTGGGAAATAAATGGATCATGGCCACTGTGGTGGGGAGGAAGCTGCAGTCGTGGAGAAGTATGAAAGACAGAGTGGCATACAAAGAAGTGCACAGAATAGATGATTATCCATAGAAATTGGCTTGGAAAGCGAAAGGGGCCAAAGTTTGTGAGTTCTGGCAGATAGCAGAGGTTAAAGCCTGGAGTCTTAAAAGTCAGTAAGCTTGGCTCAGAGAGGGCCTGGAGGACATTGTTCTGAGAGAGAAAGCAGGGAAAACAGCCTGGGAACACACAGCTTAGAGACAGCAATCTCGAGCAGCTGAGACACACAGTAGGGAGGTTATTTGTTGCTCTCAGTTCATGTCCCAGAGAGGCAGAATTCACAGAGAGAGCCCTCCAGAAACAAAGGAACTGGTGGGCACCATTTGTCTCCCCCACCCCTCAGCATAAACACAGAGCCACCTGTGGGAAACAGCACAACTATTTCATTAGCTACCTAACATGCTTAGAGCAAGCCTTCCCCTCCCCCACTCTCTGCTTTTGTGAAACTGCCTTTCCCAGTCATACCTTTCTCAGTCCCAGTAAAAGCAGGCCCCCTCCCTCAGAAGATGAGCCCAAACCCCTGCCCACACTCCCAAGGGAGTTTTGCAGAACTTTGCTTCCAGTGGTGGTGGCAACAGGTCTCATTTCACAAGCAGAAAAGAGCACACCTAGTTAAAACTTACTACATCCAGGCCAAGTACAAAACACTGCCCACAACAGGCAAAAAGAGCCTCTTTAGATCACTTGCCTGGAGGATAAAGCAGACAGGACACAATAGGCAGAGCACATGCAGTGTATATTGGAGACACTCACTGAAGCACCACTGCAGGACACTACAAGATCTATCCAACAAGGCTAACATTCAGAATAGGAGGGATAAAGACTTTCTCAGACAAGCAAAAACTAAAGGAGTTCATGACAACTAAACCAATCCTGTAAGAAAAACTAAAGGGAATTCTTCAAGTGGAAGGAAGTGACAGTTTGAAAGTAGAATACCAAAGGACTAAAAATGATTTTTTCTGTAAAAAATCAGTCAAGGAACTCACAAATTAAATGTAAAATTTGACACCATATACCTAAAATGTGGGGAGGGGAGAAGTGAAGAATGTGTTCATATTTAAACTTACATCAATATAGACTGCTATACACTGAAGAGGTTATATACAAACCTAATGTTAACCACAAATCAAAGCCACTAATAATATGTAAAGAGTAAAGAGAATGAAATCCAAATATATCACTAAAGAAACCGTCAAACCATGAAAGAAAGACAAAAAAGCATCAGAGAAAATCTTCAGAAACAACCACAAAACAAGTAACAAATGACAATAAATACATATCTATCAACAATTACCTTGAATGTAAATAAATGCCTCTAGGTTTTTGATGGTTTCCTGTTCCACATTTGGTTCTTTAATCCCTTTTGAATTTAATTTTAAATATGGTGTAGGAAAGTGATTCAGTTTCATTCTTTTGTATGTTGCTGTCCAGTTTTCCCAGCACCATTTGTTGAGGAGACTTTTTCCCATTGGATATTCTTGAATGCTTTGTTGAAGATCTATTGAAATATAGTTGTGGTTTCATTCTGGGTTTTCTATTCTGTTCCACTGATCTGTGTTTGCTTTGTGCCAGTATCTTACCTCTTGATCACTACAGATTTGTAATATAACCTGAGGTCCAGAATTGTGATGCCTCTAGGTTTGCTTTTTCTATTTCAAGATTGCTTTGGCTATTCCAGGGTCTTTTGTAGTTCCATACAAGTTTTAGAATTGTTTTTTCTAGTTCTGTGAAAAATGCTGCTGGTATTTTGATAGTAATTGCATTAAATTTGTAGACGGCTTTGGGAAGTATAGACATTTTAAAATATATTTGTTCTTCCCGTCCATGAGCATAGAATGTCTTTGAATTTCTCTGTGTTGTCTTCAATTTCTTTCATCAGTATTTTATAGTTTTCAGATTACAGACTACAAGTCTTTAACTGCTTTGTTTAGGTGAATTTCTAGGTATCTTATTGTTTTTGGTGCAATTGTAAATGGGATGGATTCCTTAATTTCTCTTTCTGCTGTTTCATTATTGCTGTATGGAAATGAAACAGATTTATGTACATTGATTATGTATTCTTCAATTTTGCTGAATCTCTTTATCAGTTTTAGTAGTTTTTGGTGGAGTCTTTCAGGTTCTGTATATAGAATATCATGTCATCTGCAAATAGTGAAAGTTTGGCTTTTTCCTTGCTGATTTGAATGCCTTTTGTTTCCTTTGGTTGTCTGATTGCTGAGGCTTGGATTTCTAGGACTATGTTAAATAACAATGGTGAGAGTGGACATCCTGTCTTGTTCCTGACTATACAGGAAAAGATCTCAGTTGTTAACCATTGAGGATGATATTAGCTATAGATTTTTGCATATGATTATTATGTTGAGGTATATTCCCTTTATCCTTACTTTGTTGAGGGTTTTATCATAGATGGATAGTATACTTTTCCAATTGCTATTCTTGCATCTATTAAAAGGTTCATATGGTTTTTCTCCTTTCTTTTATTTATTGGTGTATCACATTAGATTTTCAAATGTTGAATCACCCTTGCATTTCAGGAATAAATCCCACTCAATTGTGGTGAATGATTCTTTTAATGCACTGTTGGATTTGATTTGCTAGTATTTTATTGATAATTTTTGCATCCTTGTTCATCATGGATATTGGTCTATAGTTTTCTTTTTTAGTGGAGTCTTTGGTTTTGGAACCAGGGCAATGCTGTCTTCAAAGAATGAGTTTGGAAATTTTCTTTTCATTTCTATTTTTTGGAATAGTTTGAAAAGAATAGGTATTAACTCTTTTTTAAATGTTTGGTAGAATTCCCCTGGAAAGACATCTGGCCATGGATTTTGGTTTGTTGGGAGGTTTTTAGGTTAAGTTTATTTATTTTGAGAGAGAGAGAACAAAGGAGGGGCTGAGGGAGGAGAAATAGAATCCCAAAAAGACTCTGCACTGTCTGCACAGAGCCCAATGCAGAGCTGTAACTCACAAACCATGAGATCATGAACTGAGCTGAAGTCAAGAGTCAGATGCTTAACCAACTGAACCACCCAAGCACCCCTGCTGGGAGATTTTTTTCATTACTGATTCAGTTTTTTCACTTGTTATTGGTCTGTTCAAATTTTCTATTTCTTCCTGTTTCATTTTTGGTAGTTTATATGCTTCTAGGAATTTATCCATTTCTTCCCAATTGTCTAACTGTTGGCATATAATTTTTTATAATACTCTCTGTTTGTATTTTGCTGGTGTTGGTTGTTATTTCTCTTCTCTCATTTGTGATTTTATTTATTTGGGTTCCTTTTCTTTTCATCTTGATAAGTATGGCTAAAGGTTTGTTAATTTTAATTTTTTCAAAGTACCAGCTCCTGGTTTCATTGATATAGTATACATATTTTTTATGTATCATTTATTTCTATATCATTTATTTCTGCTCTAATTTTTATTTACCTTTTCTTGCTGTCTTTAAACTTTATTTGTTGTTCTTTTCCTAGCTCCTTTAGATGCAAGGTTAGGTTGTTTCTTTGAGACTTTTTTTTTCTTTTTGAGGTAGACCTGTATTGCTATATACTTTCCTCTTAGGGCTGCCTTTGCTATATCTTGAAGGTTTTGGACTGTTGTGTTTTCATTCTCATTGGCTTCCATTTACTTTTTAAAATTTCTTCTTTAATTTCTTGGTTGGCCCATTCATTCCTTAGTAGGATGTCTTTAACATACATGTATTTGTTTTCTTTCAATTTTTTTTCTTGTGGTTGACTTCAAGTTTCATAGCATTGTCATCAGAAAATATGAATGGTATGATCTCAATCTTTTTGTACTTGTTGAGGACTGATTTGTGACATGGTATGTAATCTATTCTGTATAACGTTTCATGTGCACTTGAAAAGAATGTGTATTTTTTTGCTTTGGGATGAGAAGTTCTGAATATATCTGTTAAGTTTCTCTCGTCCAGTGTGCTCTTTAAAGTCATTATTTCCTTGTGTATTTTCTGCTTAGATGATCTTTCCATTGATGTAAGTGAGGTGTTAAAATTCCCTACTAGTATTGTATTATTATCAATGAGAGCCTTTACGTTTGTTATTGTTTTACAAATTTGGGTATTTCAAGTGGGGGGCATAAATATCTATAATTATTAAATCTTGTTGGATAATCCCCTTTATTATAATGATAGTATCCTTTATCTCTTGTTATATTTGGTTTAAAATCTAGTTTCTCTGATAGACAAACTAGATTTAGTAAAAACTGGCTTTCCTTCTCCTTTATTTTAATGTCCATTTGCATGATAAATGTTTCTCCATTCCCTCATTTTCAGTCTGTGGGTGTCTTTAGGTCTAATGAGTGTCTTGTAGACAGCATATAAAATGACAACTTATATATTTTGATTACAGCAATTAGTCCATTTACATTGATTCATTATTGACAAATATTTAGTGTCATTTATTACTTGTTTCTGGAGATTTTTCTCTGCTCCTTTCTAGTATTTGTCAGTTTTGGTCTTTCTTTCTAACTCAAAGAGTCCTCTTTAATATTTCTTTCAGGGCTGGTGTAGTGGTCATGAACTCCTTCAGTTTTTGTTTGGGAAAATTTATCACTCTTCTATTCGGACTGAGCCTTGCTTAATAGAGTATTCTTGGCTGCACATGTTTCTCATTCAGCATTTTGAATATACCACGCAACTACCTTCGAGCTTGCCAAGTTTCTGTGGAGAGATCTGCTGCTAACCATATCGGTTTCCTTTTAAGTTAGAGATTTCTTTTTTCTCTCTGGTTTTCAGATTTTTTCTTTATGTCTATATTTTTCAAATTTAACGACATTGGTGTTGGCCTGTTGTTGATTTTGATGGGAGTTCTCTGTGCCTCCTGGGTTTTGATGTCTGTTTCCTTCCCCAGAGTAAGGAACTTTTCAGCTATATTTTCCTCAAATAAACTTTCTGCCCCTATTTCTCTCTTTTTCTCCTTCTGGGGTTCCTATGATATGAATGTTGTTATGTTTGATGGATTCACTGTGTCTCCTAAGTCTACTTTCATTACCAAGACTTGTCTTTCCCTCTTTTGCTCAGCTTAATTATTTTCCATAAATCTATCCTCTATATTATATATCATTTCTTTGATTCTTCCATCCTTGTGGTCACTACATCCAATCACTTTCAAATCTTAGTTATAGCACTTTTCATTTCTGGCTGATTGGCTTTCAGCTTTTTTTTTAAATCTCTGCAGTAAGTGTCTCACTGATGTCTTCTTTTCTCAAACCCAACTAGTATCCTTATGATTATTGCTTTAAATTCTGAATCAGGCATATTAATTATATCTGTTTTGATTAGATCCCTAGACATCATCTTTCCTTGTTCTTTCTTTTGGGATGAATTCTTATGTTTTGGTATTTTGACTAGGTCTCTGTCTTCTTCTGTGTTAGAAAAGCTTGTTATGTCCCCTGTTCTTAAAAGTTATGGCTTTTTGAAGGAGAGGCCACATAATGTCCAGGGACTGGCACTTCATGAGGTGTTTCTGTTGTGTCCTACTTTTAGTCTACTGTTGTGTTTTTGCTGCTCTATTCTTGACATCAGTTGTCTGCAGAGTTTCTCCTTGCCTACAGTATAGAGTATTTGGACTTTGGCCAGAGTGTAGCAAGTTTTAACTAGGTGTCTGGTCTACTTATTAAAAGGAACCTGATGTCATTTCCACTACAATTGAAGCTTTGCAGAACTCGATGGTCAGTAAATGTGGGGCATGTAAGTGTTTGTGCTGGTCTTCTGGGGGAGGGCCTCATTGCACTGGTCCTACCGCATACTTGCCCATGAAAACCTGTACCAGTGGAGTGCAGAGGGGCAAGACTTGGTATAAACAGGTTAGGCAGACATTATTGACACTGTGCTGTTTACTGAAGTTGGTTTATGCTGAGGGGAGGGGAAGAAACATGGTGCCAGACCCCTCTTTTGTCCCTGGAGAAGGGAATCTATGTCTGTTGCTCACAGGGAAGCACTTTCAGAGGAGTGAATAATTTCCCCTTGTGCATTCACAGGCATTTTTTAGATTGCTTATTTCACACTGTCTGTCTCTGGGTCACTTGCCTGCCTGAAGCAGCAGAGAAAACCTTGGGCTCTACCCTAGCCATGCCTGCTGACTTTTAAAATTCTAAACTTCAGGGACCTGGTGTGTTGGGAACCTGTGCTGATCATCTGGGAAAGGGTCTCACTGCACTGGCACTGATGCAGGTTTGGCCCAGAAGGGCAGTCACTCTAGAGCACAAAGGCATGGAATTTTTAGCAAGCAGACTAAACAGTCAGTGTCCCAATCAGCTATCCTCGGGAAATGTCTCTGCTGTGGGGTGGGAGAGGGAAATGGCGCTTGCAACCTCCTTTTTCCCAGAGGGACATTGTCAGTTCCCACAGATTCACTCCAAAAAGAACAGTCTCTTCTGATGCCAGTTGATCCTCAGATCATTCAGTCTGTCCTGGGATTGTTTGCTTGCCTCCACTCCCTGAGTAGGGCAGTGTCCTTAGGTCTCTATCCCAGCCAAACATGGACACCTCTGAAAATCCCATCTTTGAGCCCTGCTGGTTGCAAAAACTCATGAAATTAAGACCCTGTCGTTTTCCTAGACAATGGCCCTGGGGAAGTGTTTGTGCTTATCCCTGTGTGCTTCATTCTCTCATCTTTCTTTGCCACCAGGGTTCACTCCCCCCACAGTATCCATGATACATTTATCCCCCAAAGCACATCTTCACACTTCCTACCTTCCTAGAAGTGGTCCCTTCTCTCCCTTTAGTGATGCATTTTGTTCTATCAGTCCTCAGGTTGATTTCTTGAGTATTCAGAATGATTTGACAGTTAGCTGTGTTGGATACTAGAGGCAAGGATAGGTCCCTCCTACTATGCCACCATCTTTACTTTTTCAATTACGTAAAGCACAATATTTATTATTTTACAGGTTCATTGAGATATAACTTACATATAATATTGTGTAACATGTACAACATATTGACTTGATACACTTAAGAATTACAGAATTAGTCCCACCATAGTCATAGCTAACACCTCCATGATGTTACATAACTACAATTTCTTTTTGTGAATGAGAACTTCTAAGATATACTCTCTTAACAACTCAAGTATATAATACAGCATTATTAATAATCACCGTGAGATTATAGGTTGGGATACTAAATCCTCAGAATGTACTCATAAGTGGAAATTTATACATTTTGACCAACATCTCATTTTTCCCTCAGGCTCTGATAATCAACTTTCCACTTTATGTAGCTATGAGTTTAGATTTTGTAGATCTGACATATAAGTGACATAATATGATATTTATATTTCTCTTTCTGACTTATTACCTATAGCATAGTGCCCTCAAGGTCAATCAGTATTGTGCCAAATGACAAGATTTCCTTTTTTCTCATGGTTGAATATTCCATTGTATGTATGTATGTGTATACATATATGTCTATATATAAATATATATATCATATATATCATATATATGTCATATCTTCTTTTTCTACTCATTCATCAATGGACTTGTTTTTTTTTAATTTAATTTCAGGTTAGTTAACATACAGTATAGCATTACTTTCAGGAGTCGAATTTAGTGATTCATCACTTACATATAACATCTAGTACTCATTCCAACAAGTGCTCTCCTTAATGCCCATCACTCATTTAGCCCATCCCCTTACCAACTTCCTCTCCAGCAGCCCTCAGTTTGTTCGCTATAGTTAAGTCTCTTATGTCTTGCCTCACTGTTTTTATCTTATTTTATTTTTCTTTCCCTTTCCCTATGTTCATCTATTTTCTTTCTTAAATTCCATATATGTGTGAAATCATATGATATTTGCCTTTTTCTTACTGACTTATTTTTCTTAGCATAATACACTCTAGTTTCAACCACGTTGTTACAAATGGCAAGGTTTTGTTCGTTTTTTATGACTGGGTAATATTCCATTATATCACATGTTCTTTATCCATTCATCAGTTGAAAGACATTTGGGCTCTTTTCATACTTTGACTATTGTTGATAGTGCCACTATAAACATTGGGGTGCATGTGCCCCTTCGGATAAGTATTTTTATATCCTTCACATAAATACCTAGTATTGCACTTGCTGAGTTGTAGGGTACTTCTATTTTTAATATTTTGAGGAAACTCTATACTGTTTTCCAGAATGGTTGCACCAGTTAGCATTCTCACCAACAATACAAAAGCATTCCCCTTTCTCTGCATCCTCACCAACATATGTTTTTTCCCAAGTTCTTCATTTCAGCCATTCTGACAGGTATGACATGGTATCTCATTGTGGTTTGGATTTGTATTTCCCTGATGATGAGTGAGGTTGAGCATGTTTTCATATGTCTGTTAGCCATCCCAATGTCTTCTTTAGAAAAGTGTCTATTCATGTCTTTTGCCCATTTCTTCACTGGATTATTTGTTTTTGGGTGTTGAATTTGATAAGTTCTTTTTAGATTTTGGATACTAATGCATTATCCAGTATATCATTTGCAAATACCTTCACCCACTCCGTCAATGGCCTTTTGGTTTTATCGATTGCTTTCCTTTGCTGTGCAGAAGCATTTGATCTTAATGAGGTCCCAATAGTTCATTTTTTCTTTTACTTCCCTTGCCTCCAGAGACATGTCTAGTAAGAAGTTGCTGTGCCTGAGATCAAAAAATTGTTGCCTGTTTTCTCCTCTAGGATTTTGATAGTTTCCTGTCTTACATTTAGGTCTTCCATCCATTTTGAGTTTATTTTGGGGTATGATGTAAGAAAGTGGTCCAGGTTCATTTTTCTGCATGTCACTGTCCAGTTTTCCCAGTACCATTTGCTAAAGAGACTGCCTTTTTTCCATTGGATATTTTTTTCTTGCTTTGTCAAATATTAGTTGGCCATTCGTTTGTGGATCCATTTCTGGGTTCTCTATTCTATTTCACTGATATATGTGTCTGTTACTGTGCCAGTACCATACTGTCTTGATGGCTACAGCATTGTAATTCAGCTTGAAGTCTGGAATTGTGATGCCTCCAGCTTTGGTTTTCTTTTTAAACATGACTTTGGTTATTCAGGGTCTTTTGTGGTTCCACAAAATTTTAGGATTGCTTGTTCTAGCTTTGTGAAAATGCTTTTGTTATTTTAATAGGGATTGCATTGAATATGTAGATTGTTTTGAGTACTATAGACATTTTCACAATATTTGTTCTTCCAATCCATGAGCATGGAATTTTTTTCCATTTCTTTGTGTCTTCTTCAATTGCTTTCATAAGTTTTCTATAGTTTTCAGCATTTTCTTTGCCTCTCTGGTTAGGTATATTCCAAGTTATCTTACAGGTTTTGGTGTAATGGTAAATGTGATCTATTCCTTGATTTCTCTTTCTGCTGTTTTATTATTGGTATATAGCAGTGAAACAGATTTCTGTACATTGATTTTACATCCAATGACTTTGCTGAATTCAATTATCAGTTTAATAGTTTTTTGGTGGGGTCTTTCAGGTTTTTCACATAGAGTATCAGGTCATCTGCAAAGAGTGAAAGGTTTACTTCTTCTTTGATTTGGATGCCTTTATTTCTTTTTGTTGCCTGATTACTGAGGCTAGGACTTCCAGTACTATGTTGAACAGTGGTGAGAATAGACATCCCGGTTGTGTTCCTGACCTTAGAGGGAAAGCTCTCTGTTTTTCCCTATTGAGGATATTAGCTGTTCATCTTTCATATATGGCTGTTATGAAGTTGACTCATGTTCCTTCTATCCTTACTTTCTTGAGGATTTTTATCAGGAAAGGATGCTATATTTTGTCAAGTTATTTTTCTGCATCTATTGAGAGGATCATATGGTTCTGATCCTTTTTATTGTTATTAATGTAGTGTATCACATTATTTCATTTGCAGATATTGAACCACCCCTTCAGTCCAGGAACAAAACCCACTTGAACATGGTGAATAATTCTTTTAATGTATCGTTGGATTTGATTTGCTAGCATTTTGTTGAGAATGTTCACCATGGATATTGGCCTGTAATTCTCCTCTTTTACTGTGGTTTTGGATCAAGTTGGCCTCATAGAATGAGCTTGTGAGTTTTCCTTCCATTTCAATTATTTGGAACCCTTTGAAAAGAATACATATTTTGTCTTCTTTAAATGTTTGGTAGAATTCCCCTGGGAAGCCATCTAGCCCAAGACTCTTGTTTATTGGGAGATACTCGATTACTAATTCCATTTCTTCACTGGTTGCTGGTTATGGGTCTGTTCAAATTTTCTATTTCTTCCTGTTTGATTTTGGTAGTATATGCTACTATGAATCTGTCGATTTCTTCCAGTTTGCCAAAGCCCCGCGTCGGGCTTGAGCCCCGCGTCGGGCTCTGTGCTGACAGCTCAGAACCTGGAGCCTGTTTCAGATTCTGTGTCTCCCTCTGTCTCTGTCCCTCCCCTGCTCATGCTCTGTCTCTCTCTCTCCTTTGAAAATAAATAAAAACATTTAAAAAAATCGCAGAGGACCTTAATAGACATTTTTCCAAATATACATACACATAACCAACACACATGGAAATATGCTCAACATCACTAATATCAGGAAAAATGCAAACCAAAAGCACAATGAGTCATCACCTTACACATGTCAGAATGGCTACAATAAAATAAACACATAAGAAATAAAAAGTGCTGATGAGAATGTGAGGAAAAAAGGAACCCTCATACTCTATTTGTAGGAATGCAAACTGGCAGTCACATACTGTGGGAAACAGTATGGATGTTCCTCAAAAATTTTTAAATAGAAATTCCATATGATCTAATAATTCCACTACTGGGTATTTACCCAAAGAAATTAAAAACACTAATTTGAAAATATATATTCATCTTTCTATTTATTGTAGCATTATTTACAATAGCCAAGATATGGAAGAAGCCCAAGTGCTTATCAATAGATTAATAGGTATAGAAGCAGTGGAATCTATACATAATGGAGTATTTCTCAGTCATAAAAAAGGATGAAATCTTGTCATTTGTGACAACATGGATGGACTTAGAGGGTATTGTGCTCAGTGCAATAAGTCAAAGACAAATACCATAAGATTTAATTTATATGTGGAATCTAAAAACAATCGTTTTCCTTAATTTAGATGTATATCACTATAATGATCCCTCTTAATTCCCATAGGTTTTGGTATATTGTGTTTCTATTTTCATTTGTTACAATAAATTTTTATGTCTCTTTTGATTTCCCTCTTTCTTTACTCATTAGTTGTTCCAAAATGGGTTGTTTAATTTCTACAAATTAAAGGAAAACAGCTTTCTTCTGTTTACTCATTTATAGTTTCATACCATTGAGGTAAAAAAAAAGAAAAGATATGGTATAACTTCAATCTTCTTGGTTGTCACTTGTTTTGTGACCTATCATATATCTGTTTTGGAAAATATTCTATTATGCTTGAGAAAAATGTGTGTTCTCCTGCTGTTGGAAGAAATGCTCTGTATGTCTGTTACATCCATTTCGTCTAAATTTCAGTACAAGTCCATTGTTTCCTTATTGATTTCCTGTCTAGATGATCTTTTTTATTGCAGAAAGTAGAGTGTTGAAGTTCCCTACTATTATTTCATTTGCTGTTGATACTTCCTTCAGATCTGATAGTATTTGCTTACTATATTTAGGTAATTTGATTAAGTATTTGATGATTTTATCATTATATAAAGACCTTCTTTGTCTCTATTGATCATGTTTAGATTAGAATCTATTATGTCTAGTATAAATATTACTACACATGCTCTCTTTAGGTTTTCACTTGTATGGAGTATCTTTTCCCATCCCTTCACTTTGAGCTTATGTGTGACTTTAAAGCTGAAACAATTTTCTTGTAAGCAGAATATGTTTGGGTCTTGATTTTATCCATGCAGCCACTCTATTTCTTTTGATTGGAATATTCAACCCATTTTCATCAGAATAATTATTAGGGAATTATTAGGGAATTATAGGGAAGGACTTACTAATGTCATCTTAATAATTTTCTGGCTATTTTTAGTTGTTCTATACCTACCATATAATCTATCCTGAAGAATGTTCCATATGTGCTTGAGAAGAATTTATATTCTGCTGCTGTTGGAAGGAATGCTCTGTATATGTCTGTTAGGTCCATTTAGTCTAAAATATGTACAACATTCCATTGGTGATTTTCTGAATGGATAATCCATCTATTCTCCCTCAGATATGTTAATATATGCTTAATGCATTTAAATGCTTTAACGTTGGGTGCATTTTTTTTTATTTTTATTTTTTATAGAGAGAGCCTTTGTGAGGGGAAGAGGGGCACAGGAAGAGATAGAAAGAGAGAGAGAGAGAGAGAGAGAGAACCTTAAGTAGGCTTCATGCTCAATGCAGAACCCAATGCAGGGCTTGATCCCAGAGTCCTGGGATCATGACCTGAGCCAAATCAAGAGTTGGATGCTCAACTGATTGAGCCACCCAGATGCACCTTTACAGTTATTATATCTTTTTGATGAATTTGCTCTTTTTTATTATACAAGATGACCTTCTTTGCCTCTTGTTAATTTTTGTTAAGTTTATTTATTTTGAGAGAGACAGACTGGGGGGGGGGGAGAGGCAAAGAGAGAGAGAGAAGGAGAGAGAGAAAATACCAAGCAGCCAGAGTAGAGCCCAACATGGGGCTCAAACCCACAAAACTGTGAGATCATGATCTGAGCCAAAACCAAGTCAGATGCTCAACTGACTGAGCTACCCAGGAGTCCCTCTTGTTACTGTTTTTGAATTGGTCTATTTTCTGATATAAGTATAGTTACTCTAGCAGTCTTATGGTTTCCACTTTCATAGAATATATTTTTCCACCCCTTCACTTTCAGCCTATGTGTGACCAGAAAGCTGATGCAAACCTTGTAGTCAGTATATATTTGGGTAGTGATTTTATCCATCATTCACTCTATGCCCATTTTTTGGAAGATTTATATTTAGCATAATTATTGATAGGGAAGGATTTAGTAATGTCATCATATTAATCATTTTCTGGCTATTTTTTGTCCCCTTGTTTATTTCTTCCTGCTTTGCTGTCTTTCTTTGTGAATTGGTGATTTTCCATAGTGGTGTATTTGGATTCTCCTCTCTTCATACTGCAGATTTTGGCTTCGGTGTTATCATGATGCTTAAAAAAACATATTATAGTTCAACAGTCTACAGATAGCAACAGATAGCAACTTAACTTTGCTCACGTATGAAATCTCTAACCTTTTATGATTTTGATGCCACAATTTACTCCTTTTACATTGTGTGTACATTAGCAAATATTTGTAGTTATTGTTTTTTAATCAGAATATTAAATATTACCTTCTTTTAAAATTTTTTTATTCAAATTCTGTTGGTTAACATACAATGTAATAATAACTACAGATGTACTATATAGTGATTCAACACTTTCACACAACGCCTGGTGCTCATTGTAATTGTACTCTTTAATCCACATCACCTATTTAACCCATCCCTCCACCCACCTCCCCTCTGATATAGTTATTTTTTTAATAATTTTGTCCTTTAATCTTTATACTAGAGTTAAATTGTTAACACTACATTATATTGAAGTATTAGAGTATTCTGAATCTGGCTATATACCTCCTTTTACCAGTGCATTGTATATATTTCTATGTTTTATGTGTTAATAATCAGTGAGTTTTTATTTTATCCTGAAGCACTCCTTTCAGTATTTCTTGTAAGGGAAGTATAGTAGTGATGAATTCCCTCTATTTTTGTTTTGGAAAAATTTATCTCTTTATTTCTGAATGTCTGCTTTGACAGAAGGTACTTTTGATTGTTATATTTTTTTTTCTCTCAGTATTACTAATATAACATTCCACTCTCTTGGTCATTTAGGTTTCTACTGAGAAATACACTTATAGCTTCATGGACATTACTTTGTAAGTGTTAAGATTTTTCCAAAATTCTCTCTTGTCTTTGATATTTGAAGTTAAGTGGTAAGGTATCTTGAGACGATCTCTTTCAGTTAATTTTGTTTGATGACCCATGAGCTTCATAAACTTGGAAGTTTAAATCTCTCCACAGATTTGGGATGTTCTCACCATTATTTCTTTAAATAAGCTTTCTGGCCCCTCCTTTCTCTTTTAAAATTCCAATAATTCACAAATTTGTTCTTTTCTTGGTGTACCATATATCATTTGTTTTCCACTATTTTCCATTTTTTTAAATTTTGTTCCTGCAGTTGGAAAATTTCAGTTGATCTGTCTTTTGCTCACTGATTCTTTTTTCTGTTTGTTCAAGCTTGGTTTTGAAACTCTCTATTGAATTCTTTAATTCGGTCATTGTATTCCTCAGCTCCAAAATTTCTGGTTATTTACTATGTTTTATATCTCTTTGTTGAACTTCTTATATTTTTTTGTATTGCTTGCTTGATACTGGTTTTTTTTTTTCTTTTCTTGATATTGTTAACATCTGTATTCTTTTGTAGCTCTCTGAGCATCTTGAAAACAATTATTTTGAATTATTTTTTGGTAATTTCTTTATCTCCATTTATTTGGATTCAGTTACTGGAAGTTTACAGTATTCCTTTGGTTTGGAATCATATTTCCCTGATTCTCCCTGATTCCATTCGGCCTGTATAGATGCTTGTGCATTTGAAGAAGTAATCATCGCTTCTAAAGTTTATGGAATGACTTTGGTAAAAAAAAAAAAAAAAAAAAAAAGAAAAAGAAAAAGAAAAAGACTTACATTTGCAAGTGGGGGCACACTGGAGTGTGTTGTGTCCCTGGGCCTCATGGTGTAGGGTGTCAGATGGGAGGTGTGTAATGGCACAGGGGCATGATGTCTCTTCAACTCAGGTCACTGGGTCCACAGCCTTGAAAATGTGTGGTTCTTGGTGAATACTAACACGTGTCTAAAGTGACTATAAGGGATATTGGGTTCCTCAGATGTGCTTCCTGATTCAATAGGTAGGGATTAGTGGTGGTATTCAGAGCTGGAGCTGTGCATACATTTGGCTGAGGGGTCCAGATGCAGATGTCTATGTAGTGGCAGAAGCCAGTTGCAGACACACATGTAGTTGTTTGGCCCAGGATAGGTAGCTGCTGTCACACTGGTAGTTCAGAGGTTCTGGTTGTTGGCAACTACTACACTACTAGGTCTTGTTCCCTGCACATGACAGTGAAGTAGGGTGAGGGGGTTAGGGTGAAAGTATTCAGGTGTTCAGCTGTAGAGTCTAGCTTTGCAGGTGATCACAGTATTGAAGGTCAGGGAGAGAAAATAGGCCCTTATCTGGGCCCAGAAGCAGCTGTGGTGGCCATGGCTGCCCATGGCTGCCAGATGTTCTATCCTGTGGCTTCAGTTTTTCCTGCATGCACACAAAGGGAAAGCTGATGATGGGTGTCAGGCTTGCAGTGTGCAGGTGCACTAGAAGGGCTAGACTCAAACACACACACACACACACACACACACACACACACACAGTTGTGAGAGTTAGAAACAGAGACCTAAACTGGTATATTGCACTTATATAACTACAGAAGTATGGCTGGTTATGGGAATGCAAGCTGGTGCAGCTACTCTGGAAAACAGTATAGAGGTTCCTCAAAAAACTAAAAATAGAACTACCCTACAACCCAGCAATTGCACTACTAGGCATTTATCCAGGGGATACATGTGTGCTGTTTCGAAGGGACACATGCACCCCATGTTTGTAGCAGCACTGTCAACAATAGCCAAAGTATGGAAAGAGCCCAATGTCCATCGATGGATGAATGGATAAAGAAGATGTGGTATATATATACAAGGGAGTATTACTCAGCAATCAAAAAGAATGAAATCTTGCCATTTGCAACTATGTGGATGGAACTGGAGGGTATTATGCTAAGTGAAATTAGTCAGAGAAAGACAAAAATCATATAACTTCATTCATATGAGGACTTTAAGAGACAAAACAGATGAATACAGGGGAAGGGAAACAAAAATAATATAAAAACAGGGAGGGGGACAAAACAGAAGAGACTCATAAATATGGAGAACAAACTGAGGGTTATGAGAGGGGTTCTGGGAAGGGGGGATGGGCTAAATGGTAAGAGGTACTAAGGAATCTATTCCTGAAATCATTGTTGCACTATATGCTAACTAATTTGGATGTAAATTTTTAAAAAATATAAAATAAAACAAGTTAAAAAATCAAATAAATAAATAAATTTTAAGAAAGGTAAAAAAAAAAAGTATGGCTGGCTAATGGTGTGATTCCTAGACTGGGAAGGAAAGGGAGAGGAAAGGGCCCTGGTGGCTGGAATCAGTGAATGTAAATACTTGGGAAAGCTGACAAAATCTTCAGGGTATTTGCAGCAGTTGTGCAGGCCACTGATTTCTTCCTCATTGTCAAAAGCTGCTGCGTTTGTCTACAGAGCAAGTTGCTGTGAACCTCATTTATATGCATGGATGCTAACAGTAGACCCTGCTATTCTTCATTGCTCTTAGACATCTTTACACATCTCAGTGTTGCTGGGTTGGGTAGAATAAAATTGAATTAGAACCTTTATACAGTGCCCTGAAGGCTGGGGAAGCTAGTGGCTCACTCAATTCTCTTTCCTTTTGAGGAGAACTGGAATTCATTCTGGCTGGGGAGTTCCCTCTTGCCAGTGAGCAATGCCAGTTTGGCAGATGGGATTAAATGGGGGAAAATAAAGCTGTCTTTCTCATCTTGTGTAGTTATATTCAGGTTTTTTATTCCATAATGTTGCTGAAGAGCTCTCTTGGAGATGTTTTTGTTCATGGATAGATGTCAATTGTTGATCTTTGTGAGGGGACAGAGGAAGGAGTCTTCCTGTGCTGTCATATTTATGATGTCACTCTGGCTTCAAATGTTGACTAAATAGACACACTTCTTTACCACAACCATGGTGGTATTATTATCATCAATATTTCACATAAATGCAAACAACCTTTAAATGGTCAGGATTTGCTATGTCCCATGTTTAGAAATGCAGCTTTCTGATAAAAGAAACTCAATTTATCCATTTACCTCTAGATATCTGCAAGGTGCACAGAATTTTTAAAAAGATTTTATTTTTAAATAATCTCTACATCCAATGTAGGGCTTGAACTCAACCCTGAGATCAAGAGTCACATGCTCCATAAACTCAGTCATCAGGTACCCTATGACACAGCTTTTAATTTGGAGATTGTGTGTCACTTCTTTCAGGTCCAAGAATGGAAATGGAAAAGGTGATCTTCAGCTGGCTTCACAATGCACATAAGGTTACATGACCTTTAGGATTTGCTTATTGATTAATTCCCATTGGCACCTAGGGAGGTGGGGGGGACAGGTGTCTAAATGCAATAAGGATACTTACCTCAGGGTTTTGCTGAGTCTCAAGATAATGTGTATGAACACTCTTCTTAAATTGTAAAACACTGTACAAAAAAAGCATATTATTAAAAAGGCTAGATAAATTGTTAGGAAAACTTAATTTTTTTAATGTTAATTTATTTTGAGAGAGAGAGAGAGAGAGAGAATACAAGCACGAAAGTGGCAAAGAGAAAGGGAGACACAGAATCTGAAGCAGGGTCCAGGCTCCAAACTGTCAGCACAGAGACCGATGGAGGGCTTGAACTCATGAACCTGAGCTGAAATTAGACGTTTAACCATTGAGCCACCGAGGCACCTCCCTTTTTTTAAATAAATTTTATTTTATTTTATTTAAGCTTACTTAAATTTGAGAGAGAAAGAGAAAACACAAGTGGGGAAGGGGCAGAGAGAGGGGGGAGAAAGAGAGAGAAAATCCCAAGCAGGCTCCATATCACCAGTGCAGAGCCTGATTCAGGGCTTGAACTCATGAACCATGAGATCACAACATGAGCAAAGGCAGACAGTTAACTTTCTGAGCCACCAAGGCTCAGTTAAATTGGTAAAAAATAGTAAAAAAAAGTAAGTTTATTTTTATGATCCTATGTTGTCATTACTCATACAGTGAATTAAGTATATGTTATCAAAACTTGTTACACCATAGGCAAGAGAATCCACTGATTTTCTTGTCTTCTATAGAATTTGATTTGTATATTTTCATGCTTTGTAGCATTTTATTTCACTAAACATTTAATTATATAATTTTCTGTCTTAGAACTTCCTGGTATTATAGAGTCATTTCACATGACTGTTAATTTTATGTTTTGGAGAAGTAGATATTTGGAAAATATTCCCTTTTATTTAACTTTTTCTAACACTGTTGAGCAATTACAAGAAATTTTTCTTTAATATTTCTCAGTTTTCATAGTGATGCAAGTTCTATGGGGCAAGATTTTCTCTATTTTAAGATGTTTATCTTACTCAATCCACATGGGTTGCTGTTGATCCTTATTGGCCAGATATAGGAAAGATGTAAAAGACATTTTCACAATGGCTTGGCATTTCAAAATTCATGCAATTATTAAAAACTAGGAATTTTCTAGGCATTCCTAACATCAAATCAGAATTGCATTTAAAATTTTAATACGGGGGGGGAGGGAAGATGGTGGCTTAGGAGGACGCTGGGCTCACCGCGCCTCCTGCTGATCACTTAGATTCCACCTACACCTGCCTAACTAACCCAGAAAACCACCAGAAGACTAGCAGAACGGAGTCTCCGGAGCCAAGCGCAGAAGAGAGGACCACGGAATAGGCTAGGAAGGGCAGCGAGGCGGTGCGCGCAGCAGGGACTGGCAGGAGGGAGCTGGGGAGGAGGGGCAGCCCGCCGGCCAAGCAGAGCCCCCGAGTCTGGCTTGCAAAAGCGGAGGGGCTGGACGGAGTGTGTTCCCACAGCAAGCGCGACTTAGCATCTGGGAGGTCAAAGGTTAACAGCTCTGCTCTGAAAGCGGGAACGCTGGAGGACAAAGGGAGGGAGAGTTGCTGAGCCCCCAAACTACAGAACTCAGTTTGGTGGGGAACAAAGGCGCTCGCCAGCGCCATCTCCCTCGCCCATCCCCCAGCCAAAATCCCAAAGGGAACCAGTTCCTGCCAGGGAACTTGCTCGCTCTGCGCAAACACCCAACGCTGTGCTTCTGCAGAGCCAAACCTCCGGCAGCGGATCTGACTCCCTCCCGCTGCCACAGGGCCCCCCCTTGAAGTGGATCACCTAAGGAGAAGCGAGCTAAGCCTTCCCCTCCTGCCACCGTGCACGTTGCCTACCCACCCCAGTTAATAGGCCAGATCCCCAGCACCACAAGCCTGGCAGTGTGCAAGTACCCCAGGCAAGCCACGCCACCCCACAGTGAATCCCGCCCCTAGGAGAGGGGAAGAGAAGGCACACACCAGTCTGACTGTGGCCCCAGCGGTGGGCTGGGGGCAGACATCAGGTCTGACTGCGTCCCCACCCACCAACTCCAGTTATACACCACAGCACAGGGGAAGTGCCCTGCAGGTCCTCACCACTCCAGGAACTATCCAAAATGACCAAACGGAAGAATTCCCCTCAGAAGAATCTCCAGGAAATAACAACAGCTAATGAACTGATCAAAAAGGATTTAAATAATATAACAGAAAGTGAATTTAGATTAATAGTCATAAAATTAATCGCTGGGCTTGAAAACAGTATAGAGGACAGCAGAGAATCTCTTGCCACGGAGATCAAGGGACTAAGGAACAGTCACGAGGAGCTGAAAAAAGCTTTAAACGAAATGCAAAACAAAATGGAAACGACGACGGCTCGGATTGAAGAGGCACAGGAGAGAATAGGTGAACTAGAAGATAAAGTTATGGAGAAAGAGGAAGCTGAGAGAAAGAGAGATAAAAAAATCTAGGAGTATGAGGGGAAAATTAGAGAACTAAGTGATACACTAAAAAGAAATAATATATGCATAATTGGTATCCAGAGGAGGAAGAGAGAGGGAAAGGTGCTGAAGGGGTACTTGAAGAAAAAATAGCTGAGAACTTCCCTGAACTGGGGAAGGAAATAGGCATTGAAATCCAAGAGGCACAGAGAACTCCCTTCAGATGTAACTTGAATCGATCTTCTGCATGACATATCATAGTGAAACTGGCAAAATACAAGGATAAAGAGAAAACTCTGAAAGCAGCAAGGGATAAACGTGCCCTCACATATAAAGGGAGACCTACAAGACTCGTGACTGATCTCTCTTTTGAAAGTTGGCAGGCCAGAAAAGACTGGCACGAGATCTTCAGTGTTCTGAACACAAAAAATATGCAGCCGAGAATCCTTTATCCAGCAAGTCTGTCATTTAGAATAGGAGAGATAAAGATCTTCCCAAACAAAAACTGAAGGAATTTGTCAACACTAAACCAGCCCTACAAGAGATCCTAAGGGGGATCCTGTGAGACAAAGTACCAGAGACATCACTATAAGCATGAAACTTACAGACATCCCAATGACTCTAAACCCGTATCTTTCTATAACACTGAATGTAAATGGATTAAATGCGCCAACCAAAAGACATAGGGTATCAGAATGGATAAAAAAACAAGACCCATCTATTTGCTGTCTACAAGAGACTCATTTTAGATCTGAGGATAGCTTTAGATTGAGAGTGAGGGGATGGAGAACTATTTATCATGCTACTGGAAGCCAAAAGAAAGCTGGAGTAGCCATACTTCTATCAGACAAACTAGGCTTTAAATTAAAGGCTGTAACAAGAGATGAAGAAGGGCATTATATGATAATTACAGGGTCTATCCATCAAGAAGAGCTAACAATTATAAATGTCTATGCGCCGGAAACCAGAGCCCCCAAATATATAAAACAATTACTCACAAACATAAGCAACCTTATTGATAAGAATGTGGTAATTGTAGGGGACATTAACACTCCACTTACAGAAATGGATAGATCATCTAGACACATGGTCAATAAAGAAACAAGGGCCCTGAATGATACATTGGATCAGATGGACTTGACAGATATATTTAGAACTCTGCATCCCAAAGCAACAGAATATACTTTCTTCTCGAGTGCACATGGAACATTCTCCAAGATAGATCATATACTGGGTCACAAAACAGCCCTTCATAAGTATACAAGAATTGAAATTATACCATGCATACTTTCAGACCACAATGCTATGAAGCTTGAAATCAACCACAGGAAAAAGTCTGGAAAACCTCCGAAACCATGGAGGTTAAAGAACACCTTACTAAAGAATGAGTGGGTCCACCAGGCAATTAGAGAAGAAAGTAAAAATATATGGAAACAAACGAAAATGAAAATACAACAACCCAAACGCTTTGGGATGCAGCGAAGGCAGTCCTGAGAGGAAAATACATCACAATCCAGGCCTATCTCAAGAAACAAGAAAAATCCCAAATACAAAATCTAACAGCACACCTAAAGGAAATAGAAGCAGAACAGCAAAGGCAGCCTAAACCCAGCAGAAGAAGAGAAATCATAAAGATCAGAGCAGAAATAAACAATATAGAATCTAAAAAAACGGTAGAGCAAATCAACGAAACCAAGAGTTGTTTTTTTGAAAAAATAAACAAAATTGACAAACCTTTAGCCAGGCTTCTCAAAAAGAAAAGGGAGATGACCCAAATAGATAAAATCATGAATGAAAATGGAATTAGTACAACCAATCCCTCAGAGATACAAACAATTATCAGGGAATACTATGAAAAATTATATGCTAACAAATTTAACAACCTGGAAGAAATGGACAAATTCCTAAACACCCACAGTCTTCCAAAACTCAATCAGGTGGAAATAGAAAGCTTGAGCAGACCCATTACCGGTGAAGAAATTGAATCAGTCATCAAAAATCTCCCAACAAATGAGTCCAGGACCAGATGGCTACCCAGGGGAGTTCTACCAGACGTTTAAAGCAGAAATAATACCTATCCTTCTCAAGCTATTCCAAGAAATAGAAAGGGAAGGAAAACTTCCAGACTCATTCTATGAAGCCAATATTACTTTGGTTCCTAAACCAGAGACCCAGTAAAAAAAGAGAACTACAGGCCAATATCCCTGATGAATATGGATGCAAAAATTCTCAATAAGATACTAGCAAATCGAATTCAACAGCATATAAAAAGAATTATTCACCATGATCAAGTGGGATTCATTCCTGGGATGTAGGGCTGATTCAACATTCACAAATCAACGTGATACATCACATTAATAAAAGAAAAGATAAGAACCATATGATCCTGTCAATCGCAGAAAAGGCCTTTGACAAAATCCAACACCGATTCTTAATAAATTCCCTTGAGAATCGGGATAGAAGGAACATACTTAAACATCATAAAAGCCATTTATGAAAAGCCCACAGCTAACATCATCCTCATTGGGGAAAAACTGAGAGCTTTTTCCCTGAGATCAGGAACACGACAGGATGCCCTCTCTCACCGCTGTTGTTTAACATAGTGTTGGGAGTTCTAGCTTCAGCAATCAGACAACAAAAGGAAATCAAAGGCTTCCAAATTGGCAAAGATGAAGTCAAGCTTTCACTTTTTGCAGATGACATATTATACATGGAAATCCGACAGACTCCACCAAAAGTCTGCTAGAACTGATACATGAATTCAGCCAAGTTGCAGGATACAAAATCAATGTACAGAAATCAGTTGCATTCTTATACACTAACAATGAAGCAACAGAAAGACAAATAAAGAAACTGATCCCATTCACAATTGCACCAAGAAGCATAAAATACCTAGGAATAAATCTAACCAAAGATGTAAAAGATCTGGATGCTGAAAACTATAGAAACCTTATGAAGTTAATTGAAGAAGATATAAAGAAATGGAAAGACATTCCCTGCTCATGGATTGGAAGAATATTGTCAAAATGTCAATACTACCCAAAGCTATCTACACATTCAATGCAATCCCAATCAAAATTGCACCAGCATTCTTCTCGAAACTAGAACAAGCCATCCTAAAATTCTTATGGTCCATTCTGAGCAGGAGTGACTATTTAAAATGTTTCCTTATGCTGAATCCAAATATCAATTTTCCTGATGTTACTTGTTGAGGAAAAGACTCATTTTGCCTCAGTCAGCTACTGTGAAAGACACTGGAATTACAAAGATAATTATAATTATAGAGATAAGTAAAATATCTCATTTTTCAAGTTAATAAAGCTGCAGCAAGTTTGGAAGCCATAAATAAAAAGGTGAATTACAGAGATGAACACAGTGACAGATACAGTACAATGTGATAGATATTATGACTTCGGCATCCGTGTATGATAGTAGCCACAAAGACTTTGGGCCTAGACCAGATGACACTGTTGCAAATGTGGCACCTGACTCAAAATAGAGGTCTCAGGCAAGGAGAAAATAACCTTAGAATACAAACTTATAAACATCTCAGCTCACAGAAAAGTATTTAACTAGCTGTATGATCAAAGGCAAAATAAAAAAAAGTTTTATTAAGAAATACATTTTACAATTTACCCTTCTTCGTGAATAGATAAATGCATTCAACTATGTAACCATCTTGATACAGAATGGTTACATCACCCTCAAAATGTCTCTCATATCCTTCTGTAATCAACACATTTCCCCACTGCTAGTCTCCTGACAACCACTGATTTCTTAATCCTGTAGCTTAAAGGTAGGATTCTCAATCTTTGTAAGCTTGGTTTTCTCATTTATCAATGGAAATATTAATAATATTACCTATTTCCTGGGATTGTTACGAAAACTATATATCCTGACAGTTACTCATCAAACCTCAATTAGAATTCTTCCATTAATGAGAAACTTAGGATTTATCAAAGAAGTTTATTGCATTAGTGGACATTAATGATTGCTTAACTATTTTTTGGCCTTTCAGTGAATTCTACTCATAGATCATAGAGACCTTAGTACACATGTCCAACTTCTCTCACATGAGTCTTTAAAGAATGAAGACCATTTTTCCTTTGAGTTCATTTGTCACTGGTTTTTCCTTTATCACAGGAAGCATATTTGGCTCTTTGTTGTTCATGAAAAACACTTTCTTAATTTTGCACAGTAGAACCATTCCAGGTGTAGCACCAGGAGGAAGTTCTGAGGTCATTGATGTTAATGGTAAAAACTATATCTATACACACACACACACGTGCACAAGCTGGCTTCCTTGAATCTGCTGGAAACCTTTCATCATGTGACCCATACAGGACTTGTTCCTTCAGATAGCCAGGAACTCCCAACCTTTGAACTCAATGCCCAAGTACATTTTAGATAAGTCCTTCTAAACTTCAATGTGAATATAAATCATTTAGAAGCCTCATTGAAATACAGATTCTGACTCAGCAGGTCTGTTGCTTGGGAATTTTAAAAATATAATTTATTGTCAAATTAGCTTACATTCAACACCCAGTACTTATCCCAGCAGGTGCCCTACTCAATGCCCATCACCCATTTCCCCTTCCCCCCACCCCCACATACACCCTCAGTTTGTTTTCTGTATTTAAGAGTATCTTGTGGTTTGCCTCCCTCCCTCTCTGTTTGTAACTATGATAATATATCAAGGTATTTCATTTTTTCATAATATTTTGCATCTGCATGTCTATTGTCTTCTTGCGTGGGCACATACATACCCCAAAACTATAATAAGAAAGTAAAACCACGATAATTAAAAAAAATTTTTTTCAATGTTTATTTATTTTTCAGAGAGACAGAGATAGAGCATGAGCAGCGGAAGGACAGAGAGAGACAGGGAGACTCTGAGGCTGGCTCCAGGCTCTGAAGCAGGCTCCAGGCCCTGAGCAGAGCCCTACCTGCAGCTGGAACTCGCAATGAGATCGTGACCTGAGAAGAAGTCAGATGTTTACCTGACTGAGCCACCTGTGTGCCCCAAAACCATCACAATTTTTTAAGTCATCCACCATTCTTCTTTATTCATAAACAATAATCTATCTCCCCCTTCTTTTTGATTAATTTGAGTTTTAGAGAAAACCCACCCCTCTCAAGGACAACTTTGATCCTTGATAGGAAATTAAGCCTAATAAATGCTACACTCCAGGGGCACCTGGATGGCTCAGTCATTAAACATCTGACTTCAACTTAGGTCATGATCTCATGGTCCGTGAGTTTGAGCCCCACATCGGGCTCTGTGCTGACCACTCAGAGCCTGGAGCCTGCTTCAGATTCTGTGTCTCCCTCTCTCTCTGCCCCTCCCCCACTCCCACTCTGTTTCTCTCTCTCAAAATTAAAATAAAAAAACCATTAAAAAATTTTTTATAAAATAAAATAAGTGCTACACTCCATAAGTTTACTAATATACATAATATAATTATGTATAATTATGTAAACATAATATAAGTTTACTAATCAGAAACGGTTTCTAAAACAATAGTAATTAATTTTCAAATTGAGTCTATTTTTTGTTTTTTAGAAAAGTTTTTAATGAAAAATTTTTTTAAAACGTTTTTTAGTTTTGAAAGACAGAGCAAGTGGGGGAGAGGGAGAGAGAGAGGGACAGAGAATCCAAAGCAGCCTCTGTGCTGACAGCAGAGAACCTGATGTGGAGCTCGAACCTGTGAACCACAAGATTATGACCTGAACCAAAGTCGGACACTTAATTGACTGAGGCACACGGGCACCCCTAAGAAAGTTTTGTTTTTTTAATATGGGTTCTGCTAAGGTTTTCATGCCATTATTTAAAATCAGTAACATTCCAAACATTTTGCTTTGATTTTGTGTAGTTAATACTTTCTAAATTTCCTTCAAAAGGACCAGAATGTAAATTTTTCTAGAAAGAGCTATATCAAAAGAAATTTTTATTCATAAGTCTGAAGATGATGTTATTTATATTCTAAAGATAATGAATTGCTGTTCAACAAACAGTTTTGTTGAAATACAACTCCAAAAACTCTCATAGGGCTGTGTTTGAATTTTCTGAGGTTTGTTATACATTCTAGAAGAAGGAAGAGAGCTATAAGAGAAAATCAGGACTATGATCTGAGATCACTACTGTGTACTGTAAGCTTTAGAAAGCCAGTCTGTGTTGCATGTTATTTTCTCCAACTCAACCACTTAAAGTGTCTGTATCTTGGGCCATGAAAAAGCTTTTTTCATAATGTCTGCTTATTTGCTTGATTGTGGAGACTAACAAGGCAAAATTGAAGGGGTAGACATTTGGCAACAAAAAAGCTTACCTACTTCCCTGCCAATTTCTCCTACCACTTTCACCTTTTTTTTAAAAAAAATTAATGTTTATTTATTTATGAGAGAGAGACAGAATGTGAGCAGGGGAGGGGCAGATAAAGAGGGAGACATAGAATCTGAAGGAGTATCCAGGCTCTGAGCTGTTAGCACTGAGCCCAACACAGAGCCTGAACCCATGAACCATGAGATCATAACCTGAGCTGAAGTCACACGCTCAACCGACTGAGCCACCCAGGTATCCGCCCCCCACTTTCACCTTTCATGAGTTTGCTCCAGATACGGACAGAGTCTTGTATGGGTTCCAGGCTTGGTTGTGCATTAGTGCATTTATGCCATCAGTTCAATAATCCTGGAATGCATTTTCTTTCATTCTCATTATGATTGTCATTCTATCATTCAGATCTCATCCTAAAATATGTACTTAATCACCTAAATTAAAGTAGCTAAAGATATCTGCACCCACTCACAACTTTCTGAACTTTTTCTTATTTGTTAGCTTATTTCTTTATTGGTTAATTGCTTGTCTCCCCCATAACCAGACCATAAGCTGCTTCTGAGTCATTCGGGCTGCCTACTTCAGTGTTATATCTCTAGCATATAGACCTATACCTCACAAGGAGGAGATGTTTGTTAAACATATGTTGAAAAAGGGGCACTTGGGTTGCTCAGCCCATTGAGCATCCAACTCTTGATTTCAGCTTGGGTCAGGATTTCATAGTTTCTGAGTTTGAGCCCCATGTTGGGCTCTGTTCTTACAGTGCAGAGCCTGCTTGGAATTGTCTCTCTCCTACTCTTTATGCCCCTCCCCTGCTCTCCTTTCTCTCCTCTCTGTCTCTCAAAAATAAATAAACTTTAAAAAAAACATGTTGAAGGAAAAACCACATGTCAATTTTATTTTAACCCACATAATATATAGTACTGTTATTACCAAGACTTTTTTTTTAATATTTAATTTTGTTGAGAAAACTAAGTTGAAAGAAAGGAAATTCTGACTGAGCAGACCTCTATTAGAGGTTAAAGGTAGAAAACTTGGGCTGTTTCTTATCCCCCTTTACAGTTTTTAAGGTTCTTAATGTCAAATTTAAAAACCTTCTCTGTTGTCCCTATTCCGAAAGAAAACAAATCCATATTGTCTCCTTTTTAATGTCTCAAGAAATTATCAGAAGTGAATAAAGTACCTGAAAATAGCATGAGTACAAATACTTTTTGAATAAATGAATGAATATAATATTAAGGGAGTGACTTAGTAATCCCACTCAATGACTATGGGAGAAGCTGAATTATTCTATGGACCAGACCCACTTTTGGAAGAAGGTAAATTTTATGAGAAGGTCTTAGTCAATGATGGGATTATTGTCTAAGAAAGCACAAAGTTCTATTTCTTATCACCATGTCATGAAGCTAAATTCCCCCCAATTTTCTTTATGGTACAGAATCCCATTATATTTTCATACTATAATCCTTGAATCACTAGGTAAAAATTTTATCAAGTCCTTTCTCTCCAGAAGCTCTTTACTCTGTGTCAATTTAAGGAATTGTAAGAACTATATAATAAAATTACAAATCTTAAAAACGGACAGGGATTTAATGTTACTACTGGTCCAGGGGCTCTGGTTTCAGGCATTCATATTATTAACTAACATTTTTTACAGATAAAGGAACTGAGTCCTGAGAAACTTAAAGAGGCTTGTTTAAGATTACTCATTTGTGAAGAACTGAGACAGTAGTGTGATTTTGTTCCATATTTCTCTGTTCTTTGTAATTTTAATCACAGCTGTTTCATTTCACCCTGTCTCATCCACTACATTTTTCATTTTAAAACTGAGGCAAAAGTAGCTCCATCACTGACCAATACCAAGTCATTTAATATCAGAAAAAAAAGTTTCAGTTTTTTGTTTGCCCATTTGTTTATACAGTGGTGATTTTCTTTCTTTCTTTCTTTCTTTCTTTCTTTCTTTCTTTCTTGAGAGAAGAGAGACAGAGAGGGAGAAAGAGAATCCCAAGCAGGCTCTGCACTGACAGGATGTGAGGCTTGAACTCAGGGAACCATAGATCATGACCTGAGCTGAAACAGTCAGACGCTTAACCAACTAAGCCATTCAAGCACCCCTACTTTCATTAGTATAGCACTTAACTATTTTCACAGTACTCTATAAATGTTATTTCTCTAAATGGGGGAAGAGAGATGTTGTTAATGAATTCATGATAAAAGAGAGAGTGCACAATTTGTTTAGAAAGATAGCAAAAGAAAAGAAAACTAAGCCTAGCCCTAACCTTAACCCATAGAGAAAGACCAACCAATATTATTACCAAAGGACAGAAAAAATGGACAAGAATAAAACAAACAAACAAAGAAAAACATTAAAAAAGTCCCAGAAAAAAAATGTTGACAAAAGACAGGAAAGAGTGCGTAAGATAGAGTGATGTAACTGGGTGCAAAGGAGGGAATATGAACAAGCTGTCAGGTAGTGGATGAGTAGACAGGTTGACAGGATGAGAGGAGGAGAGATGAATGCCAAACTGGAAAGAAAGTATGAGAAGAGAACAGGGTGAAAGAGTGAGCAAGTTTTATGTGCCAAATAGGACAAAACATTGATAAGTCATTGATAGGTAAGACATTGATACATGAGTAGCATTCAGGAACTACTGCTCAATAAATTAATCTTTCTGTTGCTTTAAGATTTCATTTCTAATGTCATGTAGACCTAGTGGAGGTGGACTTAAGTAAAATCAATTCAATATCTAATCTTACCCTTTTGCAATTAGTATAGGTTTAGATTCCAAATCATATCACCATAACCAATCACAGTGGTACTTTCAAAATTTGATACTCTTTAAAATGTTTATTCATTTTTTGAGAGTGAGAGAAAGACAAAATGTGAGGAGGAAGGGGCAGAGAGAGGGAGACACAGAATGTGAAGCAGGTTCCAGGCTCTGAGCTGTCAGCACAGAGCCCTATGTGGGGCTTCAAACCACGAACCATGAGATCATGACCTGAGCTGAAGTTGGATGCTTAACCGAGTCACCCAGGCACCCCCAAAATTTGATACTTTTTAAGGAACTGTCAGGTTAAGTAGATAAATACATGAGCTGGCTTTGTGAAAACTGCTAGTTTTCTTTGAATGCAGATATTTATGAAAAATAGAAGTTAGGGAATTCATATCTGCTGTACAAAAAAATCAAGATAAATTTACTGTATTATATATGATAATTTCAGTCTAGTGTAATCACTGAAAAAATGTTTGTAGTTGCCTAAAATATATAGAAACAGTCAATTTTCAGGGTGCCAGGATGACTTAGTCAGTTGAGCATCAGACTATTGATTTTGGCTGAGGTCATGATCCCAAGACTGTGGGAACCAGCCCCGCATCGGGATCCATGCTGAGCATGGAGCCTGCTTAAGATTCTCTTTCTCTCCATCTGCACCTCTCCCCTGCTTATGCAGGCTCTTTCTCTAAAATATAAATAAATAAATAAATAAATAAATAAATAAATGTTTAAAAACAGCCCATGTTCTCAAAGCAAATCAGTATGAGTTTTTCATATCTTGTGAGAAAAAAATAGACAATTTAATGTAAACAAGTGAAGAAAGAGTTCAGAAGACAAGACTTAGGAAGAAAAAAACCCACACTAAGAAAGAAAATAGTGTCACCTGCTGGTAATCATGCAACACTTAAAAATATTCTTTAAAAAAGAATGACAAATATGAAACACATTGTCCAAATAATTATTTACAATGATCAAATTAAATTTATTCCTGGGCTGCAGGGCTAGTTCAGTATTCACAAATCAAGCAATGCGATACACCACATTAATAAAAGAAAGGATAAGGTCCATATATCCTTTCAATAGATGCGGAAAATAATTTGACAAAAATACAGCATCATTTCCTGATAAAAAACCTTAAGAAAATTGGTATATAAGGAAAATACCTCAACGTCGTAAAAGTCATATATTAAAAAGGCCAACAGCTAATATCCTCAATTGGGAAAAACTGAGAGCTTTCCCCATAATGTCAGGTATGTGACAGGGATGCCCACTCTCACCACTGTTGTTCAACATAGCACTGGAATTCCTAGCCTCAGCAATCAGACAAAAAAAGAAATAAAAAATATCCAAATCACCAAGTAAAAGTCAAACCTTCATTCTTCACAGATGACATGATACTGTACATGGAAAACCCAAAATACTCTACCAAATAACTGCTAGAGCTGATATGTGAATTCAACAAAGTTATGGGATATAAAATCAATGCACAGAAATTGGTTGCATTTATATACACCTATAATGAAGCAGCAAAAAGAGAAATCAAAGAATAGATCCTATTTACATTTGCACCAAAAACCATAAGATAGCTAGGAATAAATCTAACCAAAGTGGTAAAAGAACTGCTTGCTGAAAACTATAGAAAGTCTTATGAAAGAAATTGAAGCAGACACAAAAAAATGGAAAGACATTCCACGCTCATGGATTGGAAGGACAAATATTGTGAAAAAGCCTATACTATCCAAAGCAATCTACA